>NC_090265.1:1459286775-1459933561 GCF_040414725.1 Anabrus simplex
AAATAGTTAACAATGAGACAAAACAGGAAATGGGAACAATGTTTGATTAATAGAGAAAAAATAACTTTTTTTCTCATAAACTGTAAATATTGTATTGAGGTCTTTAGTCTGTTCACAACCATCTGAGGCCACTTTTTCCACTCAGTAAGGGTGAAAATATAGTTTTACTACTGATCTGACTTTTCTTTAGAAATTACTTTGTCGGTTGTTGGCTGAAATCAACACTCCGCTGTACCGTTGAGTAAACCCTGAAGTAAAGCGCTTAGCATCGGAATCGACTTCATTCATAGCCATGAGCGTCGTGTTCTCGTCGTCTCTCTTCGCTCGATCTGGCCCCCGGAGGGTGCGAGAGCCAACTCGAGGCTCTATTGTAGTGGCATTGCTCGCGGTGCTACGTCGCTGCAGACCGCTCTCTCTGTAACTGACAAACAAATAACTCACATCAACTTTTGAATTGTAATCTTGACGTACACATAGAGAGACAATACAATATGACATAAGCTGATAGCAAGAGAACACTAGTAGAAGATTGAAAAATGAGTAAAAATATGGCAATAAGGACTGAAATCTGTACAAAGAGGGAAATGATAGGATAATATGGTGGTTGATTGGAGCATATAAAACACTTAGGAAAAATATAAGGGAAATCAATTCAGTTTATGCATTAAAACTATGCAAATGGCAAACAAACTAAAAGACTCTAAAGAAACAAGAAAAATCAGAGATGTAGATGGGAAAACGTTCCTTCTTTCTTTCTTTCTTTCTTTCTTTCTTTCTTTCTTTCTTTCTTTCTTAATCTGTTAACCGTCCAGGGTTGGCTTTTCCCTCGGACTCAATGAGGGATTCCACCTCTACCGCCTCAAGGACAGTGTCCTGGAGCGTCAGACATTGTGTCATAGATGGGAAAACGATAGGTAAAATTGAAAATAAACCTATTTACACTCTTGTTAAGTAATTAAAATAGAATGAAAGATGCTAGGATGAACATAAAATCTTATTGAATATTTAGATTGATTTCACGGCCCGTATATTTTGTGATTTTGACATGTCTTATAAAAAATAAAAACAGTTTCCCAAAGACTAAAGAATTACTATTGTTTATTTCTTTGACACGGCAAAATCCTAAAAGATTGTCAGGTCTATATCATATTATTAGAAGAGTGTTGGAGGAGAATTTAAAGGACAGGAAAATATCGCAAATACATGTAGTTAGTAGTAAGTACTAGCATGTGGAAGTATCATAGACGCTACAATTTGGTTATTTGTATACAAAATACATCAATAGTCTAAACTTGTCTAATTATTAAAGTTATATTTAAGAAGAATTTACGGGTAAAGTAAACTATTTCTTTCTAATTATCTCTTGTAACATTTTATCACTGGGAATATTTTTAATATTATGTATTATAAAACGACTAATTGCCTAAATTATAATTACAGTAAAGATGTACTCCCTCTCCAGTTGGTGGTCAGCTGTGACTGACATAAAAGAGCATTCTGTTCAATTAATATTTTAATTACCGGGCAAGTTGGCCGTGCGGTTAGAGGCGCGCGGCTGTGAGCTTGCATCCGGGAGATAGTGGGTTCGAATCCCACTGTCGGCAGCCCTGAAGATGGTTTTCCGTGGTACCTTAATTAAGGCCATGGTCGCTTCCTTCCAACTCGTAGGTCTTTCCTATCCCATCGTCGCCATAAGACCTATCTGTGTCGGTGCGACGTAAAGCCACTAGCAAAAAAAAAATTCACGACCGCACTGCACTCGAAATAAACTTTCAGCGTATGAGATCCTGTTCAGTACGTATAGTACTGGTACCTGGTTGGTCATTTTTTTTCTCTACTTAACATCCCTTCGATATTTGCCATATGCACTTTTTTTTATGGCGTGTGGCCTCCGGTAAGGCCTGGTACAGATCTTTCGAGTTGACGCTCTGGGTAGACGGCTATGCGTACGGAACTCGACATAATACGTTACAAATTTATTTAAAGTATTCTATTAATTAATTCATATACAATATTCACAACTGTGGAAAGAGGTTTAAGACACGTATCAGAACGATGAAGTTTAATGTTTGATGTTATTAGCTTAATGGAAATTATCGATTAAGTCCATAGGAATAAAAGTAATGCAACAAGCTGAGAAATCTTAGCGTGCTAAAACACTGGCCATTAACCTTATTGTAGGACATAAATGGCCTACTCTTGAAATCTTCTCGTACGTTTAATATTTCATCTTAGGGAAATAATAACATAGATTCTAATGTTAGACCCTAATATCTTCCGAATCCTAGAACCAAATACGTATTAAAAACAAACATATACACAACCTAGAAAAGATTATTCTATCGTCATGTGGCATGTTAAAAAATAAACCTCATAAACTGATCTTTTACTACTTAAAACGTCCATTGAACAGACTGGGTTCAGTATTTAAAATTTAACAACTACTATACATCATGTTGTGTGTGTTGCTGCTGTTAATTTTATCCAATCCTGGTCTACGATGGTAGCATTTGAATTTTTATAACAATAATAATAACAATAACAATAATCTGATTAGGTTTTGCTTGTGTTTCATTTTACATATGGTTTACATATTCTTAGTATTATTACATATTTTTACATATTATGGGAAGAATGTACCATTGTTGCTTATATCTAGGTAATTATTCGAAGCATTTAAAAATCTTGCCATATCGTTTAATTTTCAAATTATAGTAAAATAATTGTCGAATTTCATCTTTTATGGAATATATTTCATTTGCTAAAGTTGGCCTTTTCTTTGGCGCTGCCAACAATACCCTATACGTATTATGTCAAATTAATTCGTTTTTACGTCTTCCATTTATACGGTTTTTACTGTTATATCATAGGTCCTCGAGCGAAAAATGAATCGTTTATACGTTTGATAATGAACACGTGTCACTAAAGAATTGAGAAGTAATCTTAAGAACATAAGTAATTTAATAGCGTCAACAATAACATTAGTTGAGAAAGCCCCAATGAGAGTTTAATATTATAAAGGACATCTGCCGCACGTAGCCTTGCCACCTGAATCTATCTTAACGAAATAGGACGAGGCACTTTGATTCAGCCTGTTAGTTTCTACAATGGGAATTTTGAATCTGTTAAATCAATTGTAGATTCATTTCTTTCTAAGTCGGCAGCATCAGTAATAGATTCTCAGAGTGAATTCAATGAACACAGTGTATTCAGCGATATTGCACATACCAGGCGGCTCGGGAGCGCCGTACTTTCTACTTATAAATGTACCGCATGTACAAATGATGAATGGGATATCTACTAACTCATTTTCACAGGGGCACTACTGCCAGCAGGCAGGTTACGTCAGAATATGAAGAGATAACAACCATTCTCAGCATGCTCCTCAGCGCTATCCCTCTAATGCAACGCCTTGGATTAGTTTACAACTGCATAGTACTAGGCTGGTGTTTGTACTAGTGTACAGCAGCACTACATTTGATGTCTGCATAACGGGAACGGCTAGTGCATTCAGCAACGACGAATACACAGACATCATTTTAATCTGTGCAGAAGCCGGCGAGAACGCACCCGAAGCCCCAAACAGATGTCTGCCTTCTACACACGTATTTCGCCGAACAGTATTTTTTTTGTTTTATACAAACAAATCTTTTATAGAATGGAATGTCTACACGTGTATACATTAAATAAGTTATTAAATTTTCTTTTCTGCACCGTGGACATATTTACAAATGCACCCTGTTACGGAACGTGTGCAGTAAAATGACTATTTGTTTCACAACATTCACAATACAGCACGTCGTAGCACTCCTTCGAAAACAAGTGATTAGGCATCCCATGCATCACTATTGAATGCGGGACAATTGTAAGTGGAAAGTACGGCGCTCGCGACGCGCCTGATATTCAGAGCAAATTCACTTGGATTGTAGAGTGCTTTAAACGCTAGAGACCACTGACCTGCCACTTCAAGAATCTATGAGAGATATGCAGAATGCTAAATTGAAACATAGTAGTACCATGACAGGACAAATCGACGTCAGATTTCTAACAAACTCCATGCAGTTACAAACGAAATTTAGGTTATTTAAGTTCTACATCTGTTTGCAAGATCATTCGTGGCAAGGTAGTTTTATCAGCGCCAAAACATCACAATGGAAAACATGAACAAGTACTTGGTGACACACTGCAAACCAATAGTTACCGTACTAATAGTATTACTATGTAAGGGGTTTCAAGACAGATTCCATATTATCCTTATTTAGTAACGTTTATTTGTTTCATTTACAGGGCATGAGGGCAACAGAAAATTAGCTAGAACAATTTATTGTATAATATTCTCCGCGATTTGCAGAGGATAAACTTTTTTCAAATACCCTTCTGAATTATTTTGATTATACTTTAAATGCGATTATTTAATACTGCAAAATTTAAAAAAAAACCAGTAGCCTATGTAATTTATCTAAAGCAACAAAGATGTATTTGCCATAAAATATGAAGGTGTTTAAAGCTATTTTAGAGTCTCATATCATCACCATAAGTTATAATAAAAGGAATATACGAACATTTTTGTAAATTTAGTGAGTTATGCTATTAAATATTTTATGCATTTTAAACGCGGTACATATTTTGCGAATATTACATATTTCACCGATATTTTGTACATTTTACGTACACAGTTCGTACTTTTCACATTACATAAACATCCGAGCCCTACTCCAGAGTTTTGTAATTCCAATGTAAAACTATTAAAATTGCGTCGGTGTGTGGAATTAATGATCTGATTAACAATGTAACACATATTAAGAATACGAGCATTCTAAAAGCGTTTGATAAACCTTTCTACTTTTTTTTATAGATATTTGTCGACAACCTAAAAGAGTTCATTTTTGATACATTGTTCTGCCCCTCCAGTCCATGGAATTTCCGAATCCACATTCCTAATTATTGCAGCATCAGGATAGGGATTGCACGTTTCCTTTGCATTATTAACTGCTCTTGGGCTCCATGGATCACCTGATCGTCTAATGAGAAAAAAGAAAAAAATATTCAAACTTTTTAGGCCTTTTCATTTGTGAAATTACTAGTGTTTCGCCTCAGGGTAGCAGCGGGCTCATCAGTAGGGTTGCTACCTCTTTTCAGGACGCTCGCGGCTAGTGCACCACTGAACTGAAAATCAGAGGCTGTTGCTTTGATTATGACGTAGGTTGAATGCATTTATACATAAAATATGACGCAAGATACGATTCTGAGAAGCACGATTTTGGTGATATTTCGAAATATCAAAACTCCTCCAACAAGTCAGAAAACTGCAATTATTATTATTATTATTATTATTATTATTATTATTATTATTATTATTATTATTATTATTATTATTATTATTATTATTATTATTATTATTATTATTATTATTATTATTATTATTATTATTGTCCGATTCGTCGGCTGAATGGTCAGCGTTGAACTTTATCTTCATATTGCGATCTTTCCTGCTTTTAAAATTACCACTCAAAATTATTCACCTATTAATGTCATTCCACGCCATCTTTCCACTGACAGCTCGGAACACACCACTTAATCGAGCAGCTCGTCTCTTTTCTCCCAAGACTTTCCAGTTCAAACATTGCAACATTTTCGTAACGCTACTATTTTGTCGGAAATCATGCAGAACAGATCGAGCTGTTTTTCTTTCGACTTCTTCCAGTTCTCGAATCAAGTAAGCCTGGTGAGTGTTCCATACACTGGAACAATACTATAGTTGAGTTCTTACCACAGTCTTATATGCTCCCTCCTTTACATCCTTACTACAGTCCATTATATCAACACCTAGGTACTTACAGTGATCCCCATAAGGAACTTTCATCCCATCAACGCAGTAATTAAAACAGAGAGGACTTTGCATGTTAGTGAAACTCACAACCTAACCTTTAACCCCATTTATCATCATACCATTGCCTGGTGTCTATCTTACAATATTGTTGAAGTCTTTTTGCATTTTCTCACAATCTTGGAACTTATTTATTACTCTATACAATATAACATCATCCGCAAAAAGCCTTATCTCTGATTTCAGTTCTTATATCATTTATATATATAAGAAAGCAGAAAGTTCCAATAATACTGCCTTGAGGAATTCGCCTCGTGATCAGATAATGCTTTACATACTGTAATATTCTACGTTCTATTTTCTAGAGATATATAGCCCCCGATTCAGTCACTATTTTGTCCAGTCCAGTTTCACTCACCTATGATCTACCCTATCAAATGCCTTAGATAGGTCAATCACGATACAGTCCATTTGACCTACTGAATCTAAGACATCTGCTGGAATCCTACAAGCTGAGCTTCAGTGG
Source organism: Anabrus simplex (assembly GCF_040414725.1). Lineage (NCBI taxonomy): Eukaryota > Metazoa > Arthropoda > Insecta > Orthoptera > Tettigoniidae > Anabrus > Anabrus simplex. The sequence continues at coordinate 1,459,293,129 of NC_090265.1, forward strand.
AACTGCCTTCTATCGAACCAGTTATTAATTTCGCAATATCTAACATAATACAAAATAATGCTTTCCCAAAGCTTACACACATTTGTCAGCTTGTTGTTGTTCATACGGAGCCCATGGCCGAAGGAAGTCAGTTTTCTTTTCGGATGAAATACGTTGTCTCTCCTACCTTGATAAGCACGCCATTGTTTTTCCTCAGCGTACATGCTCCTTCTGTTTAAGACTCCCGAATTCTTTATCCCTATCCTTCATTTGAGCTTCTTTGAGGCCTTATTTATCAGGATCAGGCTTATCGTATTGACACGTATAGCACCTCTTGTTTATTGGAGAGGTAAATTACCATCCTGCAGTAAAATATTGTGGTGCACTGTTGTCTTATAGGACAGAAAGCAGTCAAAGGGATGTTTAACACATTAAAACACATTAAGCACATTAAGATCATGATTATTATTTTTAACAAATCAAGTAAAAATACAATAATTCATCCGAGTCCAGGAGCAGTTTATTTTAATTAAGGTCTATGATTTAAGTAATAACATGTGAAAGTAAAAGGGTCTGCGTCAATGAGGCGGTAAAGGCGTGGGTTCGATTCCATTTTAGAAAGTAGAAGAACTAAGAACGGATTTTCCATTTTTGGCGTGACACACAACTCAGCCTACAAGAAATGAGTTCCAGATTAATTCATTGAAACAAATGCGGCCAGTCATAGAGCTAACCACTCTCTCACTTAGTACCGAGTATACGAATAATGAAAGCCGAACACCCTCAAAAGAGACTTCATGACATGCATGGAGATAGATTTGTATGAAAATACACAACTTACTATTGCGAGGTTTATTTATCGGCTAATAAACTATTGCTGATAGAGTCTTCAGGGATGATTCTTTCTGTATATGTGAAAGCTTCTCTTCACATCACATCTTTAAGATGAGTACGCATAGAATATTCGAATTCAGTTATGATAATAATTTCCAGGAATAAATTTATATAATATGCTATAAAATTACTATTTTATGAAGTTAATTTGTGAAAGATGTAGTTATGTACAATAATGATCAATATATTTACAAGGGATAATAGAAACCGTGTCTGTTCCGCTATGTGAACAAATTATCTTCATAGATCTGACTAGGTGTGCAAGGAATATAATTACTACCGTGTACCGTCAGTTTCCTTTGTAGTTAAGCAACACAGATCACTGTGCTCTGAATTACATAGTGTCCAGAATTATGCATATCCATTTCTAGTGAAAGCATCACAGAATATCAAAACATTTCCATGAGCGTCGTCAAAATGTTAATAGGCTACTTGCGTTGAGGTAATTCACCTATGTGGAACAGCAAAGATAGCTTGAGAACCTGCTTTATTTTCACCACTAGCTCTTAATTTCAGAACATCAATTTTCAAGCTTCTGTCTGATAATTTAGTTTGTCATAGGTACTATACTGGAATGTAACTGTAATTATTAAGGCCTGTAGTATAATTCAAGTGAATTGGTTTCGTGGTATAAATACAGTATTGCTTATCTGTCTAGAGGCTGTATCCCTAATCATTCAAGGAGTTACATTCTTGTCTGAGTATATTTACGTGGAGCATTCAGCTCTGTGTGTCCCAAATGCAACATTGAGGAGTCGTGTGCATTAAAATGCAGGGAAATTGTTAGTGAATGCCACACTATACGACTGAGGAAGTTGTTATATTGGCCATGGGATACTCCAATATCAGAGGATCATTAACATGTCAGGATTTATGAACGGTAAGTTCCGTGGAAACCTCGTAGTTTTCCTAGATACTTGGTGAGGTATTATTTGTGTTTTTGCCTCGAAAGGACATACTGTACATGTCGCAGAATACACGCGTCAAACCGCTCAATCCTACTGTATCTCCCAGCCAATACACAGTAGGTGGCTTAGCACCTTCAATTACAGTATCATGAATATTGAAAATGAATACAATCTACAAAGTATGTCCAGTAATTGTAGTGATTGTAATGAATGCTATCCTAAAACTACATCAGAATGGAGATACAGTAGGTACTTTCAAGAATACAAGCCAAATATACACTGTATATATGAACTAATGTTAGAAGCGGCAATGAAGGTGTAATGAGAGTAGATTGTACCACATTTGCATATACACTGTATATATGAACTAATGTTAGAAGCGGCAAGGAAGGCGTAATGAGAGTAGATTGTACCACATTTGCTGTCATGTGGTTCTGATTGCTACGTTACAGGTGAGAGAATCAGAAATTCTAGAAGAACTGAGATTTGAACATCGTCGTTTTCATTAGTTATTCCTTGGATGACTTTACCAAGAATTTTATACTCACACAAGTATCCAATTATAATCTAGTGTTACTTAACCCAATCTTAAGCCTAAAAGTCATGGCTACATTGTCCGGTTTCTTGGATGAATGGTCAGCGTAGTCTCTTTCCGTTCAGAGTATCCCGGGTTATTTTCCCCGCCAGGTCAGGGATTTTAATCCCAAACGATTAATTTCCTTGGCTCGGGACTGTATATCCTTGCAACTCATTTACCACACACCACACTAACATGCAGTTTCCTATAAACGACAGATGCTGCCCACCGTAATCGGACAAGGACAAGGACTGCACCAGGCCAGCGATAGCCATACGAAATTATTATTATTGTGGTTACATTTTCTACGACAGACCTCTCAGTAATGCAGTAACGCAGGTACAATGTACAAATGTATAAAAGAAATGGCCAAGAACGCATTAATTTCGCAAATGAAACAACACAAACATTAAAATAAACAGAAGCAGAAATTAATTTGTAAAATTTATTAATTATATTGGCGTAAATTAATATAGAACTTGTTCTGTGGGGTAAAATGGATATGATTGGCCGCAGTAGCTTAGCAGATGAAATTTTCTAATGATCATGGAACGTTTCCTGGAACGGAAAAATCCAAAAATGAGTCCGAGTGTCTCCAGTGACTCCAGACATTGTGATAAAGGTGCGGTTTCCTATGTGCAGCGGTCGCATGCGATTGATGCATGCAGGGGGCGCATGCGTTGGACGCATGGCCTTGTCAGTTTCCATCGTGCAGTAATGCAGTTGGTGCGCGCGCCTCAGAAGGGCCAGTCTACTCGCGCAATGGCGAGTGTTGTGACACAAGCTTGGTTGTAAATTTTAAACAGGAAATGGAAGACAGTATCATGATGGAAATAGAAAGAAAGAGAAGGAAGAAGGTAGATAATATGTATTTAAGGAGAAATGAGGAAGGGTATCATTCCAATTTAATTTCCAAGCACCTACTGGATAACGAAATAAAGTTTCATCATTTTTTTCGTTTAACGAGATATCAGTTTCAATTGTCCGACTCGTGGCTGAACGGTCAGCGTACTGGCCTACGGTTCAGAGGGTCCCGGGTTCGATTCCCGGCCGGGTCGGGGATTTTAACCTTAATTGGTTAATTCCAATGGCACGGGAGATGGGTGTATGTGTTGTCTTCATCATCATTTCATCCTCATCACGACGCGCAGGTCGCCTACGGGAGTCAAATAGAAAGACCTGCACCTGGCGAGCCGAACCCGTCCTGGGATATCCCGGCACTAAAAGCCATACGACATTTCAGTTTCAATTTGTATTGTCTGCAATTAAAAATGACATAGATCAACAGAAAGTATTTGGAAGTCGAAGGCCACTGAATTTTGGGAAAGATGGCAATTTCCTAATTGTGTCGGAGCAATTGACGGGAAACTTATCCGGATTGTATGCCCTTCGAAGAGCGGGTCTCTGTTCTTCAATTACAAGAACTTTTTCTCCATTGTTCTTTTGGCAATCGTGGACGCGAATTACAAGTTCGTTGCAGTTGACGTCGGATCGTATGGAAAAGAAGGTGATAATGGAATATTTGCAAAGTCGAATATGGGCAAAAAGTTGTATTCTAACAATTTCGACTTTCCACCAGAAGCAAATTTGCCAGGTTCTGAGAGGGTTCTGCCACATGTAATTGTTGGGGATGAAGCATTCAGGCTTCACAAGAACATTCTGAAACCATTTAATAGGTCCCAGGCAAAGGAAAATTTTGAAAAGGCAATTTTCAATTACCGTCTATGCAGTCAGGCGTGTTTCTGAGAATGCTTTTGATTTACTGTGTCAAGTTTTCAGATTGTTTTACTCCCCAACCGGAGTTAAACCTGAAACCTGTGACAAGTTAGTATTAGCTGCAGGCTGCCTCCACAATTTAATTAGGGAAGATTGTCAATCACTTCTGACTTCACAGTGAAATAGCTGTGAGCTCTTAGTAGAAATGGAGGATTCGCCCAGGCAGAAGGATTCCAGGTTCGAGATTCTTTCATGGATTTTTTTGTAGCAGAAGGCAAAGTTGAATGGCAAGAGAGAGCAATTCAAGGCACATAATTAGACCAGGGATTTGGTATGGACAGGTATATTTTTCACTACACAGTAAAACCTTTTCAAGACGAAAGCTTGTCCGAAGTGGAAACATTTCGCAGTTCCTGTGATTATAACAGTCTTTATTGCGTTATGAAATTTGAGTAAAGTGGAATCTGCATAACACGTGAGTTGAAAAGATTTTATTTACGGATAATATTATTGTAAAATGCGGATAAAATTATTGTGGCAATGAAATCATTTAAGCTCTGTGTTGTACTGTACGAGCAAATACTGGCCATGACGGCCACATTATGTTCAAACCGTGATCATATACACGAACTTCGGTGCAAAAGTGACGCAAACCAATTTACCATTCATTGATTCTCACTCTTCCAAACTGTTTAAATTATCGTACACAATTCACGGGTGTATTCATAACAAGAAATAAAAACCAAGTGCGTGGATGTGTAGTGTTGTGAAATATTATTATTATTATTATTATTACTGAAATCCGTGGATCACATGCATACATCAGTCAAGATATTCGAGTGGCATTCAGGAATAGATATTGATATGTTGTTAATGTTTTCTTTCATAATTTTCCGTTTTTTCCGAATGCAATGCAGAAACAAATCTATCGGAAAGGAAAATCGGTTCCTTGGAATTCCGCCTTCATCTGTATATATGTTTTGTACATAACGCACTTTTCCGCTTGTATAAACGTGTTCCATTTCAATATTTTAAGCAGATGTGTAATTTTGTAAACACTATCAAAATAATTCAAAATAGAGAATATTCATATCAATTGGTATTCACAAAGCAATGTTTCCGTTGTACGTTATGAGCAAATAATATACTAATTTTTGTTTACTACTATTCATAAAACGCTATGTGACTTGAAAACTTTTGAAAATACGTTGTGTAAACATTTTATAAAAATGAAACCGTGGGGCAGTTTAAAATAATCACTCATCTGTTTTATCATTGAAGGCTATTTCTTCCCAGATTTTGTCTCGGAGCACAATATTTTTATAGTCCTGATGGGAGCAGTCATATAGTTCCCGTCTTCCGGAAACAAACTCAATAAATCTCGCCTCTTCGTCTTTAGAAAAGCTCATCATGAGATAATACACGCACGCGTCCGCTGCACCCGACTGGTATACTAAGCACTGCCTGCGTCTACTGCATGCGATGATTTCTAGGAGCTGCATGAAGGAAACCAGTCCTATAGCATTCCATTGTAGGAGTCAGGGAGGGGATGGATGCAGTAGCGGTCGGCAGCAGACGCATGCGACCGCTGCACATAGGAAACCGCACCTTAAGGATGAAGAAAGTGTTTATGAAGTAATTCAATAAAACAAATGTGTACAACGTTTCATTATAGCTAATGAATTATGAAACTACTTGGATGCCTTAGTATCGTGGTTCGAATTCGTACTGAAATTGCAGTGACTTCTCCGTGTGAGATTCTTCATAATTTGCATACTCATCTCGACAACTGTCGGAATGATTTATTGTGCCATACGCAGAGGCGACACTTTCAATCGTAGTTCAGAATAATGGCAGAACAAACAGTGTGTACGTGCACTGTTATTCACACAGACACACATCGCTCTCAGTTGGTAACATAGGCAGGGCTAATTCTATTTTACTTACTGTTGGTGTAGTTCATTTATTATATTTTTGTGTCATTATCTTTGAAATCCTATTGGACTAAATTATAAATACTTTAAGTGCTTCAAATGTTCCTAATAACAAAAAGTTCAATTTCAACATTTCATGATAGAGGATAAACATGAATAAGGTACATTTATAATATTTCTTCGCCAGCAAATATATAATGCCATCAACAGCACTCCACGTTTTGTAGTAAAATACACAGTAAACATGGACCAAGGCTAAATATTGGAGGAAACGAATTTTTCAAGTCAATAAACTAACAGTGAGAAAATACGAAAAGAAAACGAAGCTAATATACGATTACTTAAAAACCTTAGAACTGGTACGCATCTCAAACGTCATAGATAATTATTGACTTTAAATTTTCAGTCTAGGAAGATACAAGGTACAAGTCGTGAAGCTATGAGCTCACATTTAGGCGTTCTATAGTTGGAATTCCACCGTCAGTAGCTCTGAGGTTAGTTTTACATGGTTTACCGTTTTCAACCCCGGAAAAAGTCATGGCCATAATTTAATAAATAGTCTCAGTCATAACCGAGCTCGATAGCTGCAGTCGCTTAAGAGCGGCCAGTATCCAGTAATCGGGAGATAGTGGGTTCGAGCCCCACTGTCGGCAGTCCTGAAGATGGTTTTCTGTGGTTTTCCATTTTCACACCAGGCAAATGCCGGGGCTGTACCTTAATTAAGGCCACGGCCGCTTCCTTCCAGTTCCTAGGCCTTTCCTATCCCATCGTCGCCGTAAGACATATCTGTGTCGGTGCGACGTAAAGCAAATAGCAAAAAAATAGCAAAATCTATCCCTTCGCCTTCTCAGCGTAGCCGGCAACCGGTAATAATAATAATAATAATAATAATAATAATAATAATAATAATAATAATAATAATTGTACCGGCCGGTACACCTCCACGCCGCTAGTTCAAATATTGCGCCAATTGAAACTCCTCTACAGGAGAAAGCCTGAACTTTAAAAAACTGTATTATTATTATTATTATTATTACAACTTACCCCATGCGGAACTCAACAGTTTCTCAGAAGATGGCTCTGTGTGAATTTTGATGTGTTTTTGTTTGTCATTGATCAAGAAGTGTGGACGTTCTCTACCAGATGTCTCTACAAAAAAACTATGATCATGCACTCTGGTGCAAAGGGATGAACCTTCTTGAAGAAATTTTGTATTCAAAAGTTGTAGTCTTTACTAAATTTTGTTCTTTTATTTTTGGGTTGGCAATATTAATCCTTCTTTCCGCCAGGTTTGAACTTAGCCAATCCCGAATTTCTTTAATTAATTCTCAGCCAATCATGTATGTCGTCTTCGATATGGATATGTAGCTCTAAGCTATCCAATAAAGTTAAGAGGGCGGGTCTTAATTACCCCTGAAAGGTCTCGAATTTTCCGCGAGGGTATAAAAACTGCTGATTTTCTTGTCTCCGGGCCACTCGTATAACATCTAATTCAGTGTGTGAATATGTAGCAGGGGGGGGGGGGGAGGGGCGGGAAGCGCCTCTTTCTTCAGGTAGCCGTTCTTCAACAAGGTAATGGCCTTTTAACATCTGTTTTTCTTGCCAGCTCAGCAGTTTAACTTTCGGGGAAGGTTCGAAACCTTTAATAAGTAAACTATTAAACATGTAAACCCCTTTTCCTGGTAAACTTCAGTTTTCTCGAACTTTAATTCAGGGATAGAGAGTGCCTTACCCTCTCGAGCTCCCCTTCATTTTTGGAATTGAGGTGACTACGTTTTCGTGACCGTTGTTTTTCTCTTCTTCAATGTATTAAAGTTTCTCATACGAGTCACCTCCCTAGCTTGGGATTAGCCCCTGTATTATCGGCCTAGCGCCACATAGGTTTTAAAAAACTTTAGTGTAGGAGTGCAAGTACTCGCCTCCATTCAATTTTGTATTTTGGGCCATTTATTTAACCCGTTTTGTTTTCCTTCCTGAGAAGGCCCAGTAGATCGGGTACGAGGTACCCCTGTGCCATTATAAGTGTGCCTTGAGGGCAGTTAGTGTAAAGTCAGTTTATGGCCTTTTAAATAGGCTTGAAAAATTGAGAGCGGGTCAGCTCTTTCCGGTGTGTGAAAGGTGCCTCTGGGAGGCTTGAGGTTAAAAGTTGGGAGCAAGTGCTCCATGCAATTAGGGGTTTTCTGCCCTTTGGTAATTTGTGGTTGTGAGCTGAGAGCTCAGAAATTATACTTGGGACTCGAAGCCCAAATCTTGTAACGAACTGTAATTTGTAATTTCTTAATTTGTTGATCTGCTACTTGGTACCTGTTATACTCTGTTATTTGTTGATTTTGAAAAGAAAATATAACCTTTGTTCATCATCATCATCATCTGTTTACCCTCCAGGGTCGGCTTTTCCCTCGGACACAGCGAGGGATCTCACCTCTACCGCCTCAAGGGCAGTGTCCTGGAGCTTCAGACTCTTGGTCTGGGATACAACTGGGGAGAATGACCAGTACCTCGCCCAGGCGGCCTCACCTGCTATGCGGAACAGGGGCCTTGTGGAGGGATGGGAAGATTGGAAGGGATAGGCAAGGAAGAGGGAAGGAAGCGGCCGTGGCCTTATGTTAGGTACAATCCCGGCATTCTCCTGGAGGAGAAGTGGGAAACCACGGAAAACCACTTCCAGGATGGCTGAGGTAGGAATCGAACCCACCTCTACTCAGTTGACCTCCCGAGGCTGAGTGGACCCCGTTCCAGCCCTCATACCACTTTTCAAATTTCGTGGCAGAGCCGGGAATCGAACCCGGGCCTCCGGGGGTGGCAGCTAATCACGCTAACCACTACATCACAGAGGCATAACCTTTGTTAAAGTTTTTAATTAACTTTAATTTTGTAGTTGAGACCTATTCCAGTCCGCACCTTCTTTCACTTCCGCCTACCACGGATATCTCCGTAACAATAATAATTGTTCCGGGGATTTTTGTGGATCGCAGAGGTGAAAGATGGTGCCAGGATAAAATGGGTCTAACTACAATGTAAAAAATTGAATTTAAAACTGAAACTGAAGGTTATATTTTCAAAAATTTCAAACTTAACCATTTTTACAGGTACAAGTAGCAATCATTAAACAAGATGGAAAAAATCCAAGATACAGAATCTTAACACTTTGGGCTTTAAGCCCCTAGCTTTATATTAGCTGAGCTACTAGCTCAAATTTACCAAAGAGCACAAATTTATACCAGGGCAGACGTCACCTAATTCAAAGAGCACTTGCTGTCAACATTACAACATCTAGCCTTCAAGAGGCATTCATTAATCATAAAAATGAAAAAGCTAATAGGATCTCAGTTTCTCAAGCCTACTCAAGGCAACATTGCATGAAAGTCCGATAATCTCTGGCCTTACGAGGCACTATTTACACATAGAAATCTTATCACACAGAGGTATCTAGTACCCAACCTACAGGGCCTTAGTGAAAAAGAACAGGTTAAATAAACGGGCCGAGTACAATTTGAATGGAGTCGAAGACTGAGCTCCAAAAAACTTTAAAATCTATAGGGCGCTTGGCCGACGAAACAGGGGCTATTCCCAAACTACTGAGGTTGCTCGCCTGGAAATAACTTCAATACATAGCAGAAACAAAACGTGGCACCTCAAACCAAGATGAAGGGGAGCTCGAGAGTCTACATCACTCTCTATCCCCGATTTACAGGTGAAGATTTTATGAAGTTATTACATTAGCCGGCAGAAAGTTACATTTTTAGAAAAGAAGGTTACATAATTGATGATTCGGACCTTTCCCTCGGGTTAAACTGCGGAGCTAGCAGGAAAGAAGGAAAGAAAGATGTTATGTGGCCATTACCTGGTAGACGTTTTAGCAGCTGACGAAGACGCCTTCCGCCTCCTGCTTGACACACACACTCAGTAAGATGACGATCAATTGGCCAAGAGACGTGAAAATCCGCAGTTTATAAACCCTCGGGGAAAGTTCGAGACCATTCAAGATTAAACTAGCCAAACCCTCTCAATTTTCTTGGTAAATTTAAAAGTTACACTCAAAATAGAAGAAGACTGTGATTGGTAGAAAATTAATTACAGAAATTATTGATTGGTTGGATTCAAAACTGGCGGAAAGAAAAGATAAATATTGCCAGCCCAAAAATAAATGAACATAAGTTAATAAAAAACTTATGAATACAAAACTTCTTTAAATGAAAGGCCTTTCACTTCGCACCACGGTGCATGATCATAGTTTTTAGTAGTGACCCCTATGGAAGAATGTCCAAACTTCTTGATGAATGGCAAACAAAACAAGTAGAAATACAGTCAGTTCAGGAAACTTCACAATAACAAAATTACATCATATTTTAGTGGTGACATCTTCTGAGTAAATTTATAAGTTGGTGCAGGTTCAGTTTCACTGTTTCACCAGTAGAGGAGTTCTTTTAGGCGCTAGATTTAAATGCGCGGCGTTGCGGTGTACCTCCTGGTACAACAATAATAATAATAATAATAATAATAATAATAATAATAATAATAATAATAATAGAAATCCACAGCATGTTTCCAGTCATTCGAACGGGTCAGGAATTGAATGAATGAAGTCCCCATCTAGTGGCGAGGATATTAATCGTGCCGGCTGCCGAAGCCTGTCACACTCATCTGGGGTAATGATTAATGAATGACATATGAAATGAAATGGTATTGGAGAGTGTTACTGGAATGAAATATGACAGGGAAAACCGGAGTACCCGGAGAAAAACCTGTCACGCATCCGCTTTGTCCAGCATAAATCTCACATGGGGTGACCGGGATTTGAACCACGGAACCCAATGGTGAGAGACCGGCGCGTTGCCGCCTGAGCGACGAAGGATCTAATAATAATAATAATAATAATAATAATAATAATAATAATAATAATAATAATAATAATAATACGGCTCAAATACTTAAGGTCATATTATTCTTTCCACGACTTTGATTCATACATGTATCTACTGCTACGTATAATGTTAGAAGGATTACCATTCGAGTCCTGTCCTTTAAATTACAGTTACAAATGGGAATGTTTTTTTTAAGAAACGCACATATTAACATCAGTTATAATATTGTTATTATTAATGTAATATGAAGATTGATGCCTTCATGCCCATATTAATATACGTTATCAAGTTTTGGTTTTCTGTCGTTGCAAGGAAATAAACAGTGAGAATTCCTATAGTTTACTTCTTTGACACGGAAAAACCAAAAGGTTATAATATCTGACAATAATTCTTGCAACATGCCATTATCTGTGAATGGTCATACGAAGTACGATGCTCATAAATTCATTTCTTAAAGTTCTAGTAACTTTACTGATTTGGATCCAAACACCCTCATTGGAAAAGCGATAGTGTCGGGAGTCGATAATGCAGTCTTGAATGGAGTGTGTTTCAAACCACTGTAGTTGTCTGAAACAATCGACTACGGTATGAACTTTCAAGCAATATTACAGATTCTAAGTAAATACTTTGAAAGAATGAATAACAAGACAACATCTCATTGCACGAATTCTCTAGGAAGGGACTCAAGAAAGCATGACGGTGGGTATTGACTAGTTTGCACTGCCTCAGCTTGCCTAAGGTACATAATTATCAGGCCTATCTGGTCTATGTACTTCAGTCATGTAACCCTGAATTAATTAAAATGGAAAATCAAAGGGAAGATATCAATGACAAAATTCGTGGATAGCTCTAGAGTAAAAACTCTAGAGTAGAAAATAGAGAAAATTTGTGTCGAGTTTCCGCAATCGAACAGGAGGAAACAGAGTTGGTCTATTCTTTGATGCTGCTGATAATGCTTGTCGTTTTAAGGGGCATAACATCGAAGGTGATCGGCCCCGGTCTATTTTTTAACACTGATTTCATATATAGGGATCTTAAACATATTCCATTTGTTGGTGTATAGAGAAGCACATACGTTTCTCAAGTATTAAAAGGAGAAATTCTGAAAATGCTGCATCATGAGCCACACAATTAAATTAATCATGAAGAGTTCTCCCGAATTTCAGGCATAAACGCTATCTGTAACGTCTCAGAAGCTCATAAACTGCGGGATAACTCAGTTGAATCCGGTATCCCTTCCATTCACTTTTTTCACGTTCCGCTCATTAATTCTCCAACTTGTCTTGATCGACGATAATCTCTTCCGATGGCAATGACATAGTTTATATGAATTCTAGGGAGTGGTGAATATAGTTAGAATGGAATAGCAACTCCTTTTCACCGCCAATATCGTGAGCCATTATCCGAACACTTTGTGCTTCATTAATTTAAACTAAAAATACATGAAGTATGTGAAAAGTTTGCAAAAATAATAAGAAATTTAATCTGAACTGACAAAAATTCAATTTGGGGGCGGGGGGAGTGTGAAAGGAAGTGAAAAAAATGAATTTCTTTTATGGGGATACTTATATCTCAAAACTGAAGGTAATAGGCGTGAACATTGGTGTTTGGAATCTCCTTTAAACATAAAGAAACATGCCTTTCTGTTATTTTTTGTGGGGGGGGGGGGGGGTTAAATAAAATTAACGGCGATGGGGTGTAAAAGGAGATGAGAATAGTTGATTTTACTGTTCATAATATACTTATAAGGAGCCTCCTTTGCTCAGGTGGCAGCGCTCCTGCCTCTCACAGCTGGGTTATGTGGTTCAAATCCCGGTCACTCCATGAGACATACGTGCTGGACAAAACGGAGTCTGGTCAGGGTTTTCTCCGGATACTCCGGTTTTCCCTGTCATCATTCATTCCAGCAACACTGTCCAATGTCATTTCATTTCATTTGTCATTCATTATCCATTGCCCCAGAGGAGTGCGACAGGCTTCGGCAGCCGGCACAATTCCTATTGCCGCCGCCAGATGGGGGCTTTATTCATTCCATTCCTAACCCTGTCGAATGACTGGAAACAGGCTGTAGATTTCCGATGTACTTATTCTGATCATAAACCGATCATTTTTTTATCTTTCATGGGTTCGTTTTCAAGAGCCATCTTTTTTTTCGGAGAACGTTCTTAGATTACGGTACATTCTCCTGGCATACAAATAAAAATTTAAACACCTTTGAAATAAACGATAGGAATGAGATTGACCGTCCAATTGTTCTCCTCTATAATAAGGTCTTAATGCACGGAAGTAAGTCTTTCGTATCACCAGAAATCCCGCACACTTGGCTACGCGCGACAATGGTGCTGGTCACATTGTTAACAATGACAGTGGCAGCAGATGTAATTTACCGCCAAGTAGCGGTCTTGCATCTTGCTATGGGGTCCAGATCATCTATAATAATAATAATAATAATAATAATAATAATAATAATAATAATAATAATAATAATAATAATAACCTAAATCCAACAGATATCCCCTCCCTAATAATAATAATAATAATAATAATAATAATAATAATAATGTTCTGGACCGTCGTCAAATGTGCAGACCGCGCTGGAACGGGTCCTGGACGGGTAATGACTAAGAATGCAGTCCAGCCGCGGGTTCAGTACCGCCAAGGCACCCAAGAGGACACCACGACGGATCTCCTCAAGGATTTGATCCATATTAAAAATTCTTATAGGAAAAGATGGCAAAGATTTAGGGACCCAACTGACCGGGTGGAATACCTGGAGCTAGCCCGGGAAGTACGAAATCGATTGCTGGAAAGAAAGATTGAAAAATGGGAGGATACTTGCCGTAATCTATTAGAAAACGAGTCAGATCGCGGATTTTGGCGGATTCTCTCAGATAACCAGTCAGATCGCGAATTTCGGCGGATTATATATAAAACAATAAGCATTCAATTATAAATTTCAGTATAATACCGTAGCGAAGCGCGGGTATCTTGCTAGTCTATCTATATATCTATATATATATAAAATAGCTTGTCCTGACTGACTGACTGATTCATCATCGCCGAGACAAAACTACTGGACATAATGAAATGAAATTTTGGGGATACATTCATATTAAGATGTAGGTGCTCGCTAAGAGAGGATTTTTGGATATTCCGTTGCTAAGGGGGTGAAATTTTAAAATGAGTGTATCTATATCTCAAAACTTTAAAAGTTTACAGATGTAAAAATTGGTATTTAGAATCTTCTTTGAAAATAAGGAAACACGTATTTTTTGTTTTCAGAAAATCCCAATAGGAGGGGTGAAAAAGGGTGAAAATGGGGGAAAATGTGTTGAATGCCTTTAATCAGGATACCGGTACTTATATCTCAGAAACTGAAGATATTACAGACCTGAAAATTGGTACTTTTGATCTCTTTTAAAAATAAAGAAACACGTATTTTTTTGTTTTTGGAAAATCTAATTAATGGGAGGGTGAAAAGGGGGTGAATTTTTAAAATTAGTGAATCTATATCTCCAAACTTTTAAAGGTTGCAGATGTAAAAATTGGTATTTAGAATCTTCGTTAAAAATAAAGAAACACGTATTTTTTATTTTCGGAAAATCGCAATAGGAGGTGTGAAAAGGGGTGAAAAAGGGGTTGTATGCCTTTAATGAGGCTACTTATATCTCAGAAACTGAAGATATTATAGACCTGAAAATTGGTGTTTGGGATCTCCTTTAAAAATAAAGAAACGCGTATTTTTTGTTTCTGGAAAACCCAATTAAGGGGGCTAAAAAAGGGGTAATATTTTAAAATGAGTGTATCTATATCTCAAAACTTTTAAAGGTTATAGGTGTAAAAATAGGTATTTAGAATCTCCATTAAAGATAAAGAAACACGTATATTTTGTTTTCGGAAAATCCTAATAGGAAGGGTGGAAAAGGTTGAAAAAGGGATCGAATGCATTTCATGAGTCTACTTATATTTCAGAACCTGAAGATATTACAGACCTGAAAATTGGTGTTTGGGATCTCCTTTAAAAATAAATAAACACGTATTTTTTGTTTGTGGAAAATACAATTAATGGGGGGTGAAAAGGGGGTGATTTTTTAAAATGAGTGTATCTATATCTCAAAACTTTTTAAGTTTATAGATGTAAAAATTGGTGTTTAGAATCTCCTTTAAAAATAAAGAAACACGTATTCTTTTGTTTTCGGAAAATCCCAATAGGAAGGGTGTAAAAGGGTGAATAATGGGTTGAATGCCTTTCATGAGGATACTTATATTTCAGAACCTGAAGATATTACAGACCTGAAAATTGGTATTTTGGATCTACTTTAAAAGTAAAGAAACAGGTATTTTTTCGTTTTAGGAAAATCCAAATATTGGGGGGGGGGGGTGAAAACGGGGGTGAATTTTTTACAATGAGTGTGTCTACATCTTAAAACTTTAAAATTTACAGATGTAAAAATTGGTGGTTAGAATCTCCTCTAAGAATAAAGGAACACGTATTTTTTTGTTTCCAGTAAGTCCTAATAGGAGGGATGTAAAAGGGTGAAAAATGGGTTGAATGCCTTTAATGAGGATACACATATCTCAGAAATGAAAGATATTACAGAACTGATAATTCGCATATGGGATCTCCTTTAAGAATAAAGAAACACGTATTTTTTAGTTTTTGGAAAAGCCAATTAATGGCGGTTAAACAGGAGTGACAAATTGGGGTGAATTTTTTGAAAGACTATATGTACAGAATATCTTGGAATTGTAAAATGTTACAGACGTAAACAATGGGTGTAAATCTCCTGTAAATGTAAAGAAATATAGGTTATTTGTTTTTGGAAACTCTACTTAAGGGGAACCCAAAAGGGGTGAAATTTTAAAATGAGAATTTTTACGGATATCTAAAAAACTTAACATCTTACAGAAGTAAAAAATGGTATTTTTTAATCTCTATTAAACATAAAGAAAAGTGTATTTTTAGTTTTCGGAAATACCACTTGGGTGGAGGGCGGGGGGGGGGGGGGTAAAAGTGACTGAAAATGGTGATGAATTCTTTTAATTAGGCTACTGATATCTCAAAAATGAAGATGTTACAGACGTGAAATTTGATATTTGCAATCTGCTTTAAAAGTAAAGAAACACGTATTCTCGGAAAATCCAATGAAGGGGGGGGGGGGGGGGTGTGTGTGAAAGAATTGAAACATAAGTTGACTTAATTGTATGAGAATACATACATCTAATACTAAAGTTGTTACAGACGTGAAAATTCGTATTTGGATCTCCTTTAAAAACAAAGAAAAAGGCGTTTTGGTGGGGAAACCATCTTGGAGGGCGGGAGTGTAAAGGAGTTGAATTCCTTTCATGAGGACACATAAATCAAAAACTGAAGAAGTTAGAGTCGTGATAATTGGTATTTAGAAGATCCTTTACTATTAAAGAAACAAGTATTTTTTTGCTGGAAAATTCATTTAGGGGGAGGAGAGATTATTGTGAAATGAAGTGAAAAAAACGAAATTATTTTTATGTGGATACTTATATCTCAAAACTGAAGGTAATAGACGTGAACATTGGTGTTTAGAATCTCCCTTAAACATAAAGAAACAAGCATCCTTTTAATTCTTTTTCGGGGAGGGGCGGTGGCTGTAAATAAACTTAACGGCGGTGGGGCGAGGAAGGAGGTGAGACCAATTGATTTTACTGTTATTAATGTACTTATAAGGATCCTCCGTTGCTCAGGCGGCAGCGCGCCGGCCTCTCACAGCTGGGTTCCGTGGTTCAAATCCCGGTCACTCCATGTGGCATTCGTGCTGGACAAAACGGAGGCGGGACAGGTTTTTCTCCGGATACTCCGGTTTTCCCTGTCATCAGCCATTCCAGCAACACATAATAGTAATAATAATAATAATAATATTCCGGACCGTCGTCAAATTGCGGACCGCGATGGAGACGGCTCCTGGACGGGTAATGACTAAGAATGCAGTCCGGTCGCGGGGTCAGTGCCGCCAAGGCACCCAGTATGACAGCACGCCGGATATCCTGAAGGATTATATCCGTATTAAAAATATTATAGGAAAAGATGGCAAAGATTTACGGACCCAACTGACCTGGAGGAATATCTGAGCCTGACCCGGGAAGTACGAAATCGATTGCTGGAAAGGAAGATTTAAAAATGGGAGGAAACGTGCCGTAAAATAATAGATCGGGAATTTTGATGGATTCTCGCAGAGAACGAGTCAGATCGCGAATTTCGGCGGATTATATATCTAAAACAATAAGCATTCAATTATAAATTTCAGTATAATACCGTAGCGAAGCACGGGTATCTTGCTAGTATAAAATAACTTGTCCTGACTGACTGACTGACTGACTGACTGACTGACTGACTGACTGACTGACTGACTGATTCATCATCGCCGAGCGAAAACTACTGGACATAAAGAAATGAAATTTTGGGGATATATTCATATTAAGATGTAGGTGCTCGCTAAGAGAGGATTTTTGGATATTCCGTGGCTAAGGGGGTGAAAAGGGGGGTGAAATTTTAAAATGAGTGTATCTATATCTCAAAACTTTAAAAGTTTACAGATGTAAAAATTGGTATTTATAATCTTCTTTAAAAATAAGGAAACACGTATTTTTTTGTTTTCAGAAAATCCCAATAGGAGGGATGAAAAAGTGTGAAAATGGGGGAAAATGGGTTGAATGCCTTTAATCAAGATACCGGTACTTATATCTCAGAAACTGAAGATATTACAGACCTGAAAATTGGTACTTTTGATCTCTTTTAAAAATAAAGAAACACGTATTTTTTTGTTTTTGGAAAATCCAATTAATGGGAGGGTGGAAAGGGGGTGAATTTTTTAAATGAGTGAATCTATATCTCCAAACTTTTAAAGTTTGCAAATGTAAAAATTGGTATTTAGAATCTTCATTAAAAATAAAGAAACACGTATTTTTTTGTTTTCGGAAAATCGCAATAGGAGGAGTGAAAAGGGGTGAAAAACGGGTTGAATGCCTTTAATGAGGCTACTTATATCTCAGAAACTGAAGATATTATAGACCTGAAAATTGGTGTTTGGGATCTCCTTTAAAAATAAAGAAACACGTATTTTTTTGTTTTTGGAAAATCCAATTAATGCGAGGGCGAAAAGGGGGGTGAATTTTTAAAATAAGTGCATCTATATCTCAAAAGGTTTAAAGTTCAGAGATGTAAAAATAGGTATTTAGAATCTTAATTACAAATAAAGGAACACGTATTTTTTGTTTTTGGAAAATCCCAATAGGAGGGGTGAAAAGGGGTGAAAAATGGGTTGAATGCCTTTAAAGAGAATACTTATATCTTAGAAACTGAATATATTAGAGACCTGAAAATTGGTATTTGGGATCTACTTTAAAAATAAAGAAACAGGTATTTTTCGTTTTGGGAAAATCCAAATAATGGGGGGTGAAAAGGGGGGATGAAATTTTTAAAATGAGTGTATCTATATCTCAAAACTTTTAAAGTTTATAGATGTAAAATTTGGTATTTAGCATCTCCTTTAAAAATAAAGAAACGCGTAATTTTTTTGTTTTCGGAAAATCCTAATAGGAAGGGTGGAAGAGGGTGAAAAAGAGGTTGAATGCCTTTAATGAGGCTACTTATATTTCGGAACCTGAATATATTACAGACCTGAAAATTGGTATTTGGGATCTACTTTAAAAATAAAGAAACAGGTTTTTTTCGTTTTTGGAGAATCCAAATAATGGAGGGTGAAAAGGGGGGGTGAATTTTTAAAATGAGTGTGTCTACATCTTAAAACTTTATACGTTTACAGATGTAAAAATTGGTGTTTAGAATCTCCCTTAAAAATAAAGGAACACGTATTTCTTTGTTTTCTCTAAATCCCAATGGGAGGGGTGTAAAAGGGTGAATAATGGGTTGAATGCCTTTAATGAGGATACATATATCTCAGAAACTGAAGATATTACAGAACTGAAAATTTGTAAATGGGATCTCCTTTAAAAATAAAGAAACACGTATATATTTTTCTTTTGGAAAATTCAATTAATGGCGGTTAAACAGGAGTGGCAAATTGGGGTGAATTTTTTTGAAAGACTATATCTACAGAATATCTGAGAAGCGTAAAATGTTACAGACGTAAAAAGTGGGTATTTGGAATCTCCTGTAAGTGTAAAGAAACATAGGTGATTTGTCTTTGGAAACTCCACTTAAGGGGAACTAAAAAGGGGTGAAATTTTAAAATGAGAATTTCTACAGTATATCTCAAAAACTTAACATGTTACACAAGTGAAAAATGGTATTTTTTTATTCTATTAAAATAAAGAATCGTGTATTTTTAGTTTTCGGAAATACCACTTGGGTAGTGGGGGGGGGTGTGTAAAAGTGACTGAAAATGGTGTCGAATTATTTTAATTCGGCCTCTGATATCTCAAAAATGAAGATGTTACACACGTGAAATTTTATTTCTGGAATCTGCTTTAAAAGTAAACAAACACGTATTCTCGGAAAATCCAATGAAGGGGGTGTGGAGGGTTAAAGGATTGAAAAAATTAATTGACTTAATTGTATGAGAATACATACATCTAATAAAAACTAAAGTTGTTACAGGCGTGAAAATTGGTATTTTGATCTCCTTTAAAAACAAAGAAAAGCGCGTTTTGGGGGGGAAACAATCTTGAGGGGGGGGGGGTGTGAAAAGGAGTTGAATTCCTTTCATGAGGACACATAAATCAAAAACTGAAGAGGTTAGAGTGGTGATAACTGGTATTTAGAAGATCCTATCCTATTAAAGGAACAAGTATTTTTTGCCTTGATATCACTTTGTGAGGGGGGGGAGGTAGTGTGAAAGGAAGTTAAAAAAAGTGAATTATTTTTAAGGGGATACTTATATCTCAAAACTGAAGGTAATAAACGTGAACATTGGTATTTGGAATCTCCATTAAACATAAAGAAACAGGCCTTCTTTTAGGTTTTTTGGCGGCGGCGGGGTGTAAAAGAAGGTGAGACCAATTGATTTTACTGTTCATGATGTACTTATAAGGAGCCTCCGTTGCTCAGGCGGCAGCGCGCCAGCCTCTCACAGCTGGGTTCCGTGTTTCAAATCCCGGTCACTCCATGTGACATTCGTGCTGGACAAAATGGAGGCGGGACAGGTTTTTCTCCGGATACTCCGGCTTTCCCTGTCATCATTCATTCCAGCAACACTGTACAATATTTCATTTCATTTGTCACTCATCGATCATTGCCCCAGAGGGGAGCTTCGGCAGCCGGCACAATTCCTATTGTCGCCGCTAGATTGGGCTTTATTCATTCCATCTCTGATCCTGTCGAATGATAGGAAACAGGCTGTAGACTTTCGATGTACTTATTCTGATCATACCGATCATTTTTAATCTTTCCTGGGTTCTTTTTCAACAGCCATCTTTTCCTTCCGGAGAACGTTCTTAGATTACAGTAGATTCTCCTGGCATATAAATAAAAATTTAAACACATTTGAAATAAAGGGTAGGAATGAGATTGGCCGTCAAATTGTTCACCTCTATAATAAGGTCAATAATACACGTAGGTATGTCATTCGTATCGCCAGAAATCCCGCACACATGCCTACGCGCGACAATGGTGCTGGTCACATTGTCAACAATGACAATGGCAGCAGATGTAATTTACTGCCAAGTAGCGGTCCTGCATATTGCTGTGGGGTCCAGAACATATAATAATAATAATAATAATAATAATAATAATAATAATAATAATAATAATAATAATAATAATAATAATAATAATAATAATAATATTCTGGACAGTCGTCACATGTGCCGCCCACGCTGGAAACGGGTCCTGGACGGCTAATGTCTAAGAATGCAGTCCGGCCGCGGGTTCAGTAGGCTACCGCCAAGGCACTCAAGACGACGCCACGACAGATCCCCTGAAGGAGTTGATCCATATTAAAAATGCTTATAGGAAAAGATGGCAAAGATTTAGGGACCCAACTAACTGGGTGGAATACCTGGACCTAGCCCGGGAAGTACGATATCGATTGCTGGAAAGAAAGATTGAAAAATGGGAGGAAACTTGCCGTAACCTATTAGAAAACGAGACAGATCGCGAATTTTGGCGGATTCTCGCAGAAAAGGAATCAGATCGCGAATTTCGGCGGATTATATATCTAAAACAATAAGCATTCAATTACAAATTTCAGTATAATACCGTAGCGAAGCACGGGTATCTTGCTAGTCTATATATAAAATAACTTGTCCTGACTGATTCATCATCGCCGAGCCAAAACTACTGGACATACAGAAATGAAATTTTGGGGATACATTCATTTTAACATGTAGGTGCTCGCTAAGAGAGGATTTTTGGATATTTGTCGCTAAGGGGGTGAAAAGGGGGGGGGGGTGAAATTTTAAAATGAGTGTATCTATATCTCAAAACTTTAAAAGTTTACAGATGTAAACATTGGCATTTAAAATCATCTTTAAAAAGTAAGGAAAAGAATTGTTTTCAGAAAATCCCAATAGGAGGGGTGAAAAAGGGTGAAAAATGGGTTGAATGCCTTTAATCAGGATATCGGTACTCATATCTCAGAAAATGAACATATTACAGACCTGAAAATTTGTACTTTTGATCTCTTTTAAAAGTAAAGAAACACGTATTTTTTGTTTTCGGAAAATCCAATTAATGGGAGGGTGAACAGGGGGGAGAATTTTTAAAATGCGTGTATCTATATCTCAAAATTTTGAAAGTTTACAGATGTAAAAATTGTTATTTAGTATCTTCATTAAAAATAAAGAAACACATACTTTTTGTTTTCGGAAAATCCCAATAGGAGGGATGAAAAGGGGTGAAAAACGGGTTGAATGGCTTTAATGAGGATACATACTTCTCAGAAACTGAAGATATTACAGACCTAAAAATTGGTGTCTGGGATCTCCTTTAAAAATAAAGAAATACGTATTTTTTGTTTTTGGAAAATCCAATTAATGGGGGTTAAAAGGGGGTGAATTTTTAAAATGTCTGTATCTATATTTCAAAACTTTAAAAGTCTGCACATGTAAAAATTGATATTTAGAATCTCCTTTAAAAATAAAGGAACCCGTATTTTTTTGTGTTCTGTAAACCCCAATAGGAGGGGTGTAAAAGGGTGAATAATGGGTTGAATGCCTTTAATGAGGATACATATATCTCAGAAACTGAAGATATTACAGAACTGAAAATTTGTATATGGGATCTTCTTTAAAAATAAGGAAGCACGTGTTTTTTTGTTTTTGGAAAATCCAATTAATGGCGGTTAAACAGAAGTGACAAATTGGGGTGAATTTTTTGAAAGATTGTATCTACAGAATACCTGAGAAACGTAAAATGTTACAGACGTAAAAAGTGGTATTTGGAATCTCCTGTAAATGTAAAGAAACATAGGTGATTTGTTTTTGGAAACTCCACTTATGGGGAAATAAAGGGGGGGTGAAATTTAAAATGAGAATTTGTACAGTATATCTAAAAAAAAACTTGTTACAGAAGTGAAAAATGGTATTTTTATCTCTATTAAAAATAAAGAAACGTGTATTTTTAGTTTTCCGAAATACCACTACGGTGGAAGGGGGGGGGTAAAAGTGTCTGAAAATGGTATTGAATTATTTTAATTAGGCTACTGATATCTCAAGAATGAAGATGATACAGACGTAAAATTTAGTATTTGGAATCTGCTTTAAAAGTAAAGAAACACGTATTCTCGGAAAATCCAATGAAGTAGGGGGGGGGGGGGAGGTGAAAGAATTGAAAAATTAATTGACTTAATTGTATGAGAATACTTTAATCTAATAAAAACTAAAGTTGTTAGAAACGTGAAAATTGGTATTTGTATCTCCTTTAAAAACAAAGAAAAACGAGTTTTGGGGGGAAATCATCTTGGGGGGCGGGAGTAAAATGGAGTTGAATTCCTTTCATGAGGACACAGAAATCAAAAACTGAAGAAGTTAGAGTCGTGATAATTGGTATTTAGAAGATCATTTACTATTAATGAAACAAGTTTTTTGCCGGAAAATACACTTGGGGGGGGGGGGGAGGAATGTGAAAAGGAGTGAAATAAAGTGAAGTATTTTTATGGGGATACTTATATCCCAAAGCTGAAGGTAATAGACGTGAACATTGGTGTTTGGAATCTCCTTGAAACATAAAGAAACATGCTTCCTTTTAATTTTTTTTTTTGGGGGGGGGTAAATAAACTTGACGACTGTGGGTTGTAAAAGGAGGTGAGTCCAGTTGATTTTACTGTTCATAATGTACTTATAAGGAGCCTCCGTTGCTCAGGTAGCAGCGCGCCGGCCTCTCACAGCTCGGTTCCGTGGTTCAAATCCCGGTCACACCACGTGACATTCGTGCTGGACAAAACGGAAGCGAGACAGATTTTCTCCGGATACTCCGGTTTTTCCTGTCATCATTCATTCCAGCACACTGTCCAATATCATTTCATTTCATGTGTCATTCATTATCCATTGCCCCAGAGGAGTGCGACAGGCTTCGGCAGCCGGCACAATTCCAATTGTCGCCGCCAGATGGGGGCTTTATTCATTCCATTCCTGACCCTGTCTAACGACTGGAAACATACTGTAGATTTTCGATGTACTTATTCTGATCATAAACCGATCATTTTTAATCTTTCCTGGGTTCATTTTCAAGAGCCATCTTTTTCTTCGGAGAACGTTTTTAGATTACAGTAGATTCTCCTGGCATATAAATAAAAAAATAAACACCTTTGAAATAAACGATAGGAATGAGATTGACCGTCCAATTGTTCACCTCTATAATAAGGTCAATAATACACGGAAGTATGTCATTCGTATCACCAGAAATCCCGCACATTCGCCCACGCGCGGCAATGGTGCTGGTCACAATGTCAACAATGACAATGGCAGCAGATGTAATTTACCGCCAAGTGGCGGTCTTGCATCTTGCTATGGGGTCCGGACCATCTACAATAATAATAATAGTAATAATAATAATAATAATAATAATAATAATAATAATAATAATAATAATAATAATAATAATAATAATAATAATAATAATAATAATAATGTGGACCGTCGCCAAATGTGCGGACCGCGCTGGAAACGGGACTTGGACGGGTAATGACTAAGAATGCAGTCCGGCCGCGGGTTCAGTAGCGCCAAGGCACCGAAGACCACACCACGCCGGATCTCCTGAAGGATTTGATCCATATTAAAAATGCTTATAGGAAAAGATTTAGGGACCCAACTGACCGGGCGGAATACCTGGACCTAGCCCGGGAAGTACGAAATCGATTGCTGGAAAGAAAGATTGAAAAATGGGAGGAAACTTGCCGTAATCTATTAGAAAACGAGTCAGAAAGCGAAATTTGGCGGATTCTCTCAGAAAACCAATCATATCACGAATTTCGGCTGATTATATATAAAACAATAAGCATTCGATTATAAATTTCAGTATAATACCGTAGCGAAGCGCGGGTATCTTGCTAGTATATACAATATAAAATAACTTGTCCTGACTGACTGACTGACTGACTGACTGATTCATCATCGCCGAGCCAAAACTACTGGACATAAAGAAACAAAATTTTGGGGATATATTCATATTAAGATGTAGGTGCTCGCTAAGGATATTCCGTCGCTAAGGGGGTGAAAAGGGGTGGGGGTTAAATTTTAAAATGAGTGTACATACTTACATATGTAAAAATTGGTATTTAGAATTTTCTTTAAAAATAAGGAAACACGTATTTTTTTGTTTTCAGAAAATCCCAAGAGGAGGGGTGAAAAAGGGTGAAAATGTGATTGAATGCCTTTAAGCAGGATACCGGTATTTATATCTCAGAAACTGAAGATGTTGCAGACCTGAAAATTGGTACATTTGATCTCTTTTAAAAATAAAGAAAAAACATATTCTTCTGTTTTTGGAAAATCCAATTAATTGGAGTGTGAAAAGGGGGGTGAATTTTTAAAATGAGTGCGTCTATATCTCAAAACCTTTAAAGTTTACAGATGTAAAAATTTGTATTTAGAATCTTCATTAAAAAAATGAAACACGTATTATTTGTTTTCGGAAAATCTCAATAGGAGGGGTGAAAAGGGGTGAAAAAGTGGTTGAATGCCTTTAATGAGGCTACTTATATTTCAGAAACTGAAGATATTACAGACCTGAAAATTGGTGTTTGGGATCCCCTTTAAAAACAAAGAAACACGTATTTTTTGTTTTTGGAAAATCCAATTAATGGAGGGTTGAAAAGGGGTTGAATTTTTAAAATGAGTGTATCCATACCTCAAAGTTTTTTAAGTTTATAGATGTAAAAATTGGTATTTAGAATCTCCTTTAAAAATAAAGAAACACGTATTTTTTTGTCTTCGGAAAATCCCAATAGGAAGGATGGAAAAGGGTGAAAATGTGGTTGAATACCTTTAATGAGGCTACTTATATTTCAGAAGCTGAAGATATTACAGACCTGAACATTGGTAGTTGGGGTCTACTTTAAAAATAAAGAAACAGGTATTTTTTCGTATTTGGAAATTCCAAATAATGGGGGGTGAAAATGGGGGGGTGAATTTTTAAAATGAGTATGTCTACATCTTAAAACTTTAATAACAGTTTACAGATGTAAAAATTGGTATTTAGAATTTCCTTTAAAATAAGGGAACACGTATTTTTTGTTTTCCATAAATCCCGATAGGAGGGGCGTAAAAGGGTGAATAATGGGTTGAATGCCTTTAATGAGGATACATATATCTCAGAAACTTAAGATATTACAGAACTGAAAAGTTGTATATGGGATCTCCTTTAAAATTGAAGAAACACGTGTTTTTTGTTTTTGGAAAATCCAATTAATGGCGGTTAAACAGGAGTGACAAATTGGGGTGAATTTTTTGACAGACTATGTCTACAGAATATCTGTGAAACGTAAAATGTTACAGACATAAAAAGTTGGTATTTGGAATTTCCTATAAATGTAAAGAAACATAGGTGATTTGTTTTTGGAAACTCCACTTAAGGGGAACTCAAAAGGGTGAAATTTTAAAATGAGAATTTCTACAGTATATCTCAAAAAAGCTTGTTACAGAAGTGAAAAATGGTATTTCTATCTCTATTAAAAATAAAGAAACGTGTATTTTTAGTTTTCGGAAAAAGCACTTGGTGGGGGGGGGAGTGTAAAAGCGACTGACAATTGTGTTGAATTCTTTTAATTAGGCTACTGATATCTCAGAAATGAAGACGTTACAGACGTGAAAATTGATATTTAGAATCTGCTTTAAAAGTAAAGAAACACGTATTCTTGGAAAATCCAATGAAGGGTGGGTGGGTGGGGGGTGAAAGAACTAAAAATTAATTGACGTAATTGTATGAGAGTACATACATTTAATAAAAACTTTGTTACAGACGTCAAAATTGGTATTTGGATCTCCTTTAAAAAAAAACAAAAAAAACGCGTTTTAGGGGGGAAACAATCCTGGGGGGCGGGAGTGAAAAGGAGTTGAATTCCTTTCATGAGGACACAAATCAAAAACTGAAGAAGTTAGAGTCGTGATAATTGGTATTTAGAAGATCCTTTACTAGTAAAGAAACAAGTATTTTTAGTTCAAAAATTCACTTAGGGGGGAGGGGGGAGTGTGAAAGTAAGTGAAAAATGTGAATTATTTTTATGGGGATACTTATATCTCAAAACTGAAGGTAATAGACGTGAACATTTGTGTTTAGAATCTCATTAAAACATAAAGAAACACACCTTCTTTTAATTTTTTTTGTGGGGGGGGGGGGGTGTAAATAAACTTAACGGTCGTGGGGTGTAAAACGAGGTGAGACCAATTGATATTGCTGTTCATAATGTACTTAAGGAACCTCCGTTGCTCAGGCTGCAGCGCGCCGGCCTCTTACAGCTGGGTTCCGTGGTTCAAATCCCGGTCACTCCATGTGACATTCGTACTGGACAAAACGGAGGCGGGACAGGTTTTTCTCCGGATACTTCGGTCTTCTCTGTCATCATTCATTCCAGCAACACTGTCCAATATTTCATTTCATTTATCATTCTCGATTATTGCCCCAGAGGAGTGCTTCTGCAGCTGCCACAATTCCTATTGTCGCCGCTGGATGGGGCTTTATTCATTCCATTCCTGACCCTGTCGAATGACTGGAAACAGGCTGTAGATTTTCGATGAACTTATTCTGATCTTAAGCCGATCATTTTTAATCTTTCCTGGGTTCATTTTCAACAGCCATCTTTTCCTTCGGGGAACGTTCTTAGATTACAGTAGATTCTCCTGGCATATAAATAAAAATTTAAACACATTTGATATAAACGATAGGAATGAGATTGACCTCAAATTGTTCACCTCTATAATAAGGTCAATAATGCACGGAAGTATGTCATTCGTATCGCCAGAAATCCCGCACACTTGCCTACGCGCGACAATGGTGCTGGTTACCTTGTCAACAATGACAATGGCAGCAGATGTACTGTAATTTACAGCCAAGTAGCGGTCTTGCATCTTGCTGTGGGGTCCAGAACATCTATAATAATAATAATAATAATAATAATAATAATAATAATAATAATAATAATAATAATAATAATAATGTTGTGGACCGTCGTCAAAAGTGCGGACCGCGCTAGAAACGGGTCCTGGACGGGTAATGACTAAGAATGAAGTCCGGCCGCGGGTTCAGTACCGCCAAGACACCGAAGACCACACCACGCCGGATCTCCTGAAGGATTTGATCCATATTAAAAATGCAAATAAATGTAGCCTAGTTACAAACATGGCCAACTCCATTTTTTAAAAAATCGAGGATATTGCCGATTCATACAGTAAAGAATACGGGGAATCAAATTACGAGATTAGTTTGTATCAAAATCGGCCATAACACAGTTAATTTGGCATTATAAAATCAACCTAAGCTACATAAACGTCCAACTCCTTAAGGCATTGGTAACAAAACCGGCCAATTCCACGTCGACCAATCATAAGTTTCAATTTAATCACGTGACTGGCACAGATGTTTGTGGGAACTGGGAGTAAACAGTGGTTGTTGATATTGTGTGATATGAACGATAGCTGTACTAGAAATGTTTAGCTGTTGTTAATAGTTTTATTGTACCGTAAAAGGAATGAGGTAATTATACATCGAAAGGCTACTTTGTGATATGGAGAAAAATATAGAAGAGACTCCTCCTGATAAAAGCAGGAAGAAAGTCGCCAGACCAGAAGAATGGAAACGTGCAAAAGAGAAGAAAGTGAGGTTAGTAGTTTCATTTCTTTGAAAATTAATAATGCTCCACCTAACTTTTATTATGGTAATAGTTTAGTAGAAACACGAGTTTGTGTTACTGTTTAATTTAATTGTTTTTGTGTAGGTATGGAGCAAAGAAATTACCAGTATTTCCAAGCTGTGATCATAGAGGAAAGAAGAACTGCAGTCTCCTGAGAATAATGGACATAAAGCAATTCCACAGATCATTTTATGCTGTACTGACAAAGCAGAGTCAAGATGCGTTCATAACGAAGTATTGTTCGTCAAATTCTCCTGCTAGACACCGAGCAGATAGTGGGGAACGGGGTGAGAAAGGCTACACTTTTGAATATACCAATGAGAACATGCCAGGAAATAGAATTCAAGTTTGCAGAAAAATCTTTTTAGGAGTACTTGGCATTACAAAACATCAGGTTGAAGGGGTTTTCAAACGTTTTAAGAAAAAAACAATGCCTTATACCCATTGAAACCCGCGGAGTTTACAGAAAGACTGCCGTTTACAATAGCAAAATTCTGTCAGTGAAAAGTTTCATTAAAGAGTTCAAAGGAAGTGAATCGCATTACTGTAGGTCAAGAAGTGCTCGTATCTATTTGGACTCTAATCTAAGCATGGCTAGAATGTGGAAAATGTACCAAGAAACAGTCTCCGATGATTTAAAAGTTAAACAATCGCTGTTCCGAAAAATTTATTGTTACCAATTTTAACGTCAGTTTTAAAGCACCATCCACAGATGTTTGTTCTACTTGCCTACAACTAACCGAAAAAATAAAGCATGAAAAAGATGAGGCAGTATTGAAGAAACTACAGACTGATTTGATGTTACACACAATGCAGGCTAAAGGATGTTTCAAGCTTTTAAAACAGGAACCCCTGGCGTGTACATCATATCATACGACATGCGGAAGAATTTACCCATACCAAGGTAGCCTGATCAAATTGCATACTATTCCCGACAGTTATACTGTTACAATTTGTCTGTTGTCTCTGGACATTCTACTGGGAAATGGGCGTAAGTAAAGAGAATGTTGCGATATACTCATGGCGGAGCACGAAATGAGAAAGTCATCTAATGAAGTGGCTTCCGCAGTGTTTAATGAACTACAGAGTAAAGCAGATTCAGGTACTTTCAATAACGACGTACACACTGTCCGTCTTGTCGCGGATGGCTGCCCGGGACAAAACAAAAACACTACAATTTTGACAATGTGCCTTTCATGGTTATCCCGTACCTTGCCAAACATTCGGAAGATGATGGAAATTGTTTTCCCTGTCACTGGCCATTCTTACATGCCGAGCGATAGAGTTTTTGGAACAATTTAAAGAGATTTAAAGAAAGTGGTGACAATTGTTCAACTAGAAGACTACCACGATGTTTTTAGGAAATATGGAATGGCAAAGCCCCTGGAAACCCACTGGAATAATCTTGATTGGAAAGCTGAAGCTAAAACATGTGTAAAAGATCCTGGAGCACTTCACTTTAAAATTTCACAAATTAAAAGACTTGTGCTTACAAGGAAGTCAAACTCTATTACTGTTAGTGGGGAACTCAACTATAATTTTGAGATTGCGCAGTCTTTGTCAGTTACGAAAAAAGGTAAACGACCGAAAGATATAAATCCTACAGAACTAGTTCCTGGCATCAGAGTAAAGCCATTGAAGATACAGGATGTGAGAAATTTGCTTCAGAAACACTATGGAGAGGAGTGGAACAAACATGAGAAACTGAAATTGTTTCAAAAGATTATTGACGAAAATGACACCAAACCAGAGGTACCTGCAGAGGCTGATTGTTGTGAATGTCTCATTCAGAATACTGAGGGTGATTTTGAAGTTGTTGAAGTGATTGTGTAGTTTCAAAAAACTGAAAACTATCATAGAATGTATGAAAGATCAACTTTCTTATATTTGTCTCATTTATAAAATAATCGCATTTTCTTCATTAAAATTGACAATTTTACATATTACATGTTTGTTGAATGCACCTGTCATAAATTTTAGAATTACTGACCATTTTACTATGTTAAATCAGTGCATTAGGTGTGGAGTTCAGTTACAAAGGTGGCCAGCTCCATTGTTTACTTACAAACATGGCCAACTCCATATTTCAACAGTGATTTTCTACTTAACTATGGAATATCATATGAAAATATTTATGTAAATATGATTCTGATGTTGCTGTGAATCTGCCTTCAAAAAATTAACTCAGCAGGTAAGTAGGAAATGTATTAAACAGTTTTTGCCTCTCCTGAAAAATAGGAAAATAGGAAAATAGGAAAAGATGGCAAAGATTTAGCGACCCAACTGACCGGGTGGAATACCTGGACCTAGCCCGGGAAGTACGAAATCGATTGCTTGAAAGAAAGATTGAAAAATGGGAGGAAACTTGCCGTAATCTATTAGAAAACGAATCAGATCGCGAATTTTGTCGGATTCTAGCAGAAAACGAGTCAGATCGCGAATTTCGGCGGATTATATATCTAAAACAATAAGCAATCAATTATAAATTTCAGTATAATACCGTAGCGAAGCACGGGTATCTTGCTAGTTTAATATATTTGGCCGCAGATAGCGTTAAAATGCAGTCTGTGTTTTGACTTATGGCCCATTATGTTCCTAAAAGATGTAGCTTGTTTCCGCTTAAGTTTGAAAAGCAAAGGAGACTCCAAATTAAATGGATACCTTTCGAGTTTACTTTTCAGATATTTAGCTGATGTTGCCGACGAAATATCTCGGGCACAGCAAGGACGTAACGTACTACCGTGCACGAGATATCTCGGGCGTAGCAGAGTTAGGGTAATCTCAAAACTTCTTAAGTTCAAGTAAGTTAGTAACAGGTGTGTCAAGTTGGGTTTGCACAATGTCTTGCTTAAAAATGCAACTTGTCTTTAAGGGTAACCAGTTGAGACATCGGAGTTGATAATCATTTTGTTTTGACACTTCTAGCAGTAACAACTAAGAATACCATCTGGGAAATGAACCGATGTGCATTCAAAAAGTTAAGAGGTAGTGTCATTCACGTATTTAGAGTTAAGAGTATACTAGGTTATTCATATACGATCGTTGAAAGTCATGTTGAATTGGGGCTTAATTACATTAGGATAACCAGTCACATATGCCTTCGCTGGTGGGAAATAGTGTTTGTAGTGCACTGTCTTCTGGTATAGGCTAGAGAAATTTTGTTACTTTCATTGATCTGTCTCTGTCTTATCCTTGGCTTTGACAATATGAAAGTGACTGGGGTATGAGCGATACAATGTGATTCCTTACGCAGCCAGTCCCTGCTATAAATGTGTGAAAATGTCGTTTATAGGGTCGGATGGTGCATGTATTTCAGTAGGCTTGGCAGAATGATATGTAATAGCAACTTCTGGCTCGGTGAGGAAAGCAACGGGAAACTACCTCACTCCTCATTTCCCTAGTAGGTTACTTCATCTATGACAGCTGATGGCGGAGCTGTTGAGGATTCAACCAGCCTTCGGGTTGAGGACTAAACATACATACATACATACATACATACATACATACATACATACATACATACATACATACATACATACATACATACATACATACATACATAACCAGTCATTTAACATTCTCCCTAGAGGTAACTACACGCCATCATCCTTACAATAACTAATCTGTTGTTTTTCATTCAAGTAGGTGGTTGTGGCAACTTGGTCGAATATTGTAGGTGTGAAGATCATGTGGTTGAACTGTGTGCTTGTAACACAGTAGGATTTGGTGATGGGATGGGTATAGTCCTGGAAAGTACTGTTTTAAGGGGAAACTGTGTGCCTGTAACACAGAGGGATTTGGGATAGGATGGGGATAGTGGTGGAAAGTACTGTTTTAAGGGGGAATACAATGGGATAATCATTCCGTGTCAACATTAACTGAAAGCGGAAATGATAGGTCTGTTCTTTCGAAGAGTGAAAGTATGGGAAAAAGGAAGGAATTGTCCGCGAAGGGCGTGGAAATCAACGAGCCATCAGGCCTCACAAACCTAGCTTCGTATGAAAACAACATTTGACCGGGAGAGCATAGGAAGGACGAAATTGAGGTACAACGCACAAGGAGATGAAATATATCGGACTCTAATACAGTTCTAATCGTCGCTCTCAAGTTTAAAGTTCCCGAGATTCACGAATGGGATGAAAGCAAGTGTCTATGTTAGATAGCCCGATATTCACCTGGACTTGAAGCGCGAAAGCTTCTTGAAGGATGGAGATCGAACTATTAACTCCCCGCTTCGTAACTGCATTATGGAAGGCAGACGTTGAGAATGAACTCAATTCCATTCCGTCAAACCAGTCTTAAATTCACGACAGAACCCCAGATGAAACTGGTTTTGAAATCTATTTATTACGATACTGAAATCTGCTTACGAAATGTAACATTCGTCCACAAATATCTAACTGGGTCTAATATTTCAACACTAAAATTACTGACTCACTTCAAAGGATGAAGTAAGGGAAAGAATAGGTGGAGTAGTTGTTTGCAATTGTACGTCGTTCCTTCCCTCTACCTCTCTCGTCCTCCTTGCCATAAAAAGTAAAGTAAAATCGTGTCCTCAGCGCAAGGTGGTGCAGCTCTTTTTAGGCACCCCTAATGAAGGTGAACTGCATGCACCATTTCAATCACATACCAGCCCTCCTGCCATCCTTAAATTTCTGGCAGTAACGGGAATCGAATCCGGGCCCTCGAGGACGGCAGCTAGTGTCAATAAACTTTACGCTACGGAGGTGGACTTCCTTACCATAATAATACATTACTAAAGTTTGTCTAATTTTAATTACTGAGCTGTCTAAAATTGTATACTCATCTTCCGACATTTTCGACCGGTAAGAAGGAAATAATCGCGTTATAACTTTGTAACTACGGCACCTTCATCATGAAAATATAGTTTTTTCTTGAAAGTAACAGTAAATATACTCGTCATAAACACGTAGGTTAATGTCGCTGGTCGAATGAAAACGTGTTAGTTGAGAAAAAGTAACCAGAGGAAACCGAACGTAAGAGTAATAGTGCTTTGAAGAATGAGTTATAAGTTGGTAGACAACCGGTACGAGTTGCATAATTTGTGTACGTGAGTGCAGATAATTAAAAATTGTTAACGGGCACATTTACTTCAGAATCCAATATATTATCAGTGTTAACTTCGTTTCTTTTCTTCAGAGCCCTTGACGAATATGGAATTCCCAACAGCGTGTTTCCTCTTACATTTTCTGGGCATCTCTCTTTTGTATTTTCTTAAGAACTGTCCCCTAACAGTTGTTGTTCTGTTTGAAGCTGGATGATATCAAAAAGAGCTGCAATTTAGAGGACCATTATATTTCTTGAACACCGAGCTCGATAGCTGCAGTCGCTTAAATGAGGCCAGTATCCAGTATTCGGGAGATAGTGAGTTCGAACCCCACTGTCGGCAGCCCTGAAGATGGTTTTCCGTGGTTTCCCATTTTCACACCAGCCAAATGCTGGGGCTCTACCTTAATTAAGGCCACGGCCGCTTCATTCCAAGTCCTAGCCCTTTCCTGTCCTATCGTCGCCATAAGACCTATCTGTGTCAGTGCGACGTAAAGCCAATAGCATTTCTTGAACATAGGTCCATTCCCTTTTGCTATTTCAAAATCAAAACAAAATTGAAGAAGGAGTGGAAAAGATCATGAGTTGAATATGTTCAGTATTATAGGATGGGATTACGTTCTTTTACACCTTGTTTTACGTCCCACCGACACAGATAGGTCTTATGGCGACGATGGAAAAGGAAAGGCCTAGAAATGGGAAGGAATCGACCGTGGCCTTAATTAAGGTACAGCCCCAACATTTACCTGGTGTGAAAATGGGAGACCACGAAAAAACAACTTCAGGATTGCCGACGGTGGGGCTCGAATCCACTATCTCCCGTAATCAAGCTCACAGCTGCGCGCCCCTAACCGCACGGCCAACTTTCCCGGTAGGATTATGTTTTAAGAGAAAGTACAAGTAGGCAACCATCCTTCATTAACGCTAATCAAAAGGAAAATGCGAGAAATGTGACGGTATCGGCAAAATAAAGGTAAGGGTCACGAAGGGCATGAAAATGATAAACTCCACAGGCCTCGAAATTTTAATACCGCTGGGGTCTGAAAAGAACAAGGGTTTGCCAAGGGAGGTCTGATAGCAAAGAGGGGCTGTTAAAACTAAGATATTTACCCTGTTAAAACCTAAGTTGTCAGCCTCTGTGGTGTAGTGGTTAGTGTGATTAGCTGCCACCCCCGCAGGCCCGGGTTCGATTCCTGGCTCTGCCACGAAATTTGAAAAGTGGTACGAGGGCTGAAACGGGGTCCACTCAGCTTCGGGAGGTCAAATGAGTAGAGGTGGGTTTGATTCCCATCTCAGCCATCCTGGAAGTGGTTTACCGTGGTTTCCCACTTCTCCTCCAGGCAAATGCCGGGATGGTACCTAACTTAAGGCCACGGCCACTTCCTTCCCTCTTCCTTGTCGATCCCTTCCAATCATCCCATCCCCCCACAAGGCCCCTGTTCAGCATAGCAGATGAGGCCGCCTGGGCGAGGTCCTGGTCATTCTCCCAGTTGTATCCTCCGACCCAATATCTCACGCTCCAGGACACTTTCCTTGAGGCGGTAGAGGTGGGATCCCTCGCTGAGTCCGAGGGAAAAACCTACCGTGGAAGGTAAGCAGATTAAGATAAACATGTGTTACTACAGTATACAAAATGAGGATTCCCATTTTGTACGTAATACTGATCCGGTTGGGATACTCACGGCGATGGTTGAATGCAATATCTCCTCACACGAGACTGCACGGAAGTTCAAAATGTCTGCTCATACACATGGCGAAATTTTAACATACCAGCGAGAAAGCTCGCAGCTCCATTGTTCATCAAAAATACTGAACCGGAATCATATTGATTACACTGCCTTTGACGGGGCGGTAGAGGTGGGATCCCTCGCTGAGTCCGAGGGAAAAACCAACCGTGGAGGATAAACAGATTAAGAAAGAAAGAAGAATAAAACCTAAGTTGCTAGGTAAATTGTCTGAACCAAAAGAATATAATTTTTTGCACAACTTTTAAGCTATTTTTCTGCCACATAACTGTTTAAGTGTATTTAAAATGTCACATAAGGGAGTTACCTCGAAGAATGTTTTAAAGTGAATCACGTTCCTTTCTTAAGCAGTCAACTTTAGAAGGCACGAAAAATGCCTTTCTTTCTGATAAATGTTCATTCAAAATTCCATGACTTCAATTTTGTCTCCGAGAAAAATGCTTTAATTTGTTTTCCTACTTGTTCAAAGTCGCACTAACACATCGAAGACTTTTGGCTAGGGACGAATAGGAAAAGGGTAGGATTGGGAAGGTAGCGGCCATGGCTTTAATTAAAGTATAGCCCCAGCTGCAATATAATATGTAGATTCAAATAGTACTGTAATTGTAGGGCATCATAAGTGATCAGTATGAATATTTTTTGATAATGTTATTCTCAGCACCCACCTCTTACATGACCGAGAACGTAATATACACGCACATCTCAAGGAGAATAAAGGAAACCCACTACACTCCTTTAGGGCCACGCTGAGTGTTTAAGGCAGTAGCGTTGGCCTTCTAAGCCAAATATGGTGGTTTCGATTCCGGTGCTCAAAAATGTTGTCGCTAATTTACTGGCACGTAAAAGAACGCCCATAAGGCAAGAAATACGACAGAACGACGTGTACGAAAGCAGTTAAAGGTGTTCCATAGAATCAACAATATCATTTCCTTTAGTAATACAGACGTCCGCTCCGAACGATGTAGGCCACAATGTACTGCGGGTAGCCTATTTTTGTGTCATTCGCCAACCGCGCCTGCTACACACGGTGAAGCATAGCCTGGACGTAAAATGTATTTGTTTTCCACTTGTGTTAGCGCCATGGGGTGGAACACACCTACATTGTGAGAGCAGTGTGGGTGACAGCCCTAAACATTCCTGTGGTTCATAAAACAATGCGGTAAGTGTTATACGCTACCGGCTCAGATCACATTTAGCAGATTGAATTCGTAAGAATAACGACCAGATGAATACATGTTGGTACAATCCATTTCAGAGCTCTAGTACAGCTGTATGAGAAATTGCATGGAGAATGTTGTTGTTTGTCCCGTTTCCCTACGGGGTCGGGTATGAAGTGAGATGAATCTGTCGTGGCGGGTTTTTATGACCAGATGCCCTTCCTGACGTCAACCTCATCAGAAGAGTTAATGAGATGAAATAAAAGACGTTATATATGATAGTAGGGAGAGGGTGAAACCCGGTGCCAGCGCATAGCCTACTCCTGTCGAATAGTACCAAGGGGTCTGCTCAAGGCTTAACGTCCCCATCCGACGGGCGAATCACCATCAACAGCGTCATATGCCCTTACTCCATATGAGCACTGCGGAGAGGTTTGGAATTTAATCCAGGCTTTTGGCACGCAATCTAGTGATTAGAAATTGTATACCACCACCTCCCCTACCCTGCCGGCCAACATTCTGATGGTGAAAGTTTTTTCGACCAACGGAACTCGAACCGGTGTCAGACCGTTTAGACTTCAGCGCCTTAATGATCATGGTGACCATCCGGCTAAGAAATAGCATGGGGAATAGGGTGAGGTAATACGTAAGAGAAATTAGTCTGTTTATATGAACTTTCATGTATTTTTTCCAGCGTTTTGAATGGAAACCACTTTAAATAATCAGTTCAACTTCATATTGCTATGTTACTAATCTAGCGTTGTAGCACCTCTCCTGCTTTTACGCCCCTTACTTTGGTATCATTAAACATTGAATGAAACCATAGTTTATTAGTTCTCTCTGTACTTCTTATTTTTCAGTTTCCTTAGTGACCTATTCGTCTCTGCTTCACATGATCCCATTGCCATATTCGGGATACATTCATGTTTGATACGTAATTCCCTGAACCCTCCTAGCTTTCACCATCGTACATGAATATTGGCCTAAAATTGTGATATTCATTAACAACCATAGGTAAACTTTGTTTTTCCTGAACCACGAAATTTCATGAAAGAACATATTTCGTTAATTACCAAGAAAATATTTTTCTCTCATGTACCTACCACCATAACCACTGAATACGCACTATATCCAGTATGTTCGTTGCTAATTTAGTCTTTGAATCTTTGATACGATTAATATTCCGTCAATGATCTCCCATGTTCAACGAGCAGTGATGCATTAGACATTCATGTCTGTTACTTAATATCCCGAATTCTCTAGTTTTCACTCCTGTACCCAAAATTGTTTGGAAACCAGGATACTCAATAACCACTATATACAGCACTCCTTCACTTCAGTTTTGTCCATGAGTATTCGAGGAGGGAATTTGTATACTTTTATAGTAAGGCCTTCAAGAAATGTTCTCCTTAATTACAAATTTAAAAAAATGGTTTTAAGTACTAGCAGTTCCTTCATGGATTCAGATCGATCAGAAATACGAAATGAAAGATACAATTAAAGCTCCAAATAACACTCACGCTAGGCATGAATTCTACTGTGAGGGCGCATGTTATGTAGGGATACATTTTTGTATTATTCAGGATTGTAATTTGTATCCCTTTCCTTTCTCACTAAGATATTGAAAATAAACCTTCGTCCCATAAAATAAAATGCTACTAAAAAGCAAAAATTCTGTTGGGAACAGATAAAAGTTTTATTGTTTTTATTTTGTCACATTTAAAATACGATATATACTGCAAAATCTGTTTTAATAAAAATTTTGGCCACTTGAGCGCAAGAACGTTGGGAGATAAATTGTTTTAAAGCATGGTGTGAAGAGTGTAAGCATTGTTGTTCATGAGAAACAATAGAAGTTCTTATCTGAATTTACGCTTCGTTGTGTTCATAAGACATCTCCAACTTCGATTAATTAGCAACATTAAAATAACACTGCAGTACTGATGGTTCAAAGGAGTGTGTGCAGCATAACGTCTCTGAATACAACCCACAGGCTGCGGCCATTTCACATTTAATACGTTTGTACAAATACTTAATAACCGCTGATACTATGGGGAAGCGAAACTACATCCTCAAACCACAGGCCTCGGTACACAAAAGCTCCTCTCACTGCGATTTCAGCATCAACACCAGTAAGCATGGATGGTAGCTCGATTAGCTCCGAGAAACCAAGAACATATTCAAAATACAACTGTCTACTTCTTCAAGAATTTGAAATGCCATTATATTAAATGTAAAGCGGTCGCGGTTATTGAGTGCGTATGGTGCTCAGAGAAATCATTCTTTGCACACGTTTTTGTGAAGTATCACTACTGCAGTGTTTATGTAGCTGATTAATTGCAGTTGAAGATGCCTCATAAACACAAAGAAACATAAATTCAGGTAAGAAATGCGACTATTTTCATCAACAAAACAACTATTACTCTCGCCATGCCACTCTTTTAAGATGGTTTATCTCCAAACGTTGTTGCGCTCAAGTGGTCAGATTTGATGAGTCCATATTTTTATTATAAATACGATGAAACAAAAATAAATAAAATTTGTACTTCTCATGAGGTGGCTGAACGAGCAGTAACTTTCTTCTTCCATTTATTGTTCTTTGTTTTTTACCTAATTCTCTTGTTTGTATTTATGGATAAATGTATAGCAGGCAAATAAACTACTTTTTAGTTTTGGTATATAGTAGATGTATGATGTGTTCATACTGAGTATAGTAGTCTGTCATGAAATGTATGAAAATGGTGGTAACATCTCACCCTATACGACTTCTCGTACTATGTCTATCTACATATGTTATGAAAGAATCACGACAGTTATTAGAGAAAAATAAACCACATTTCTCTTTGCGAAAATCAAATGGTCATAAATATCTCTCGGTCGTGGCCGGCTGCTAATTTCAGATGACAATGTGCTATAAGACATAGCATGCACGGTTGCTGGGTAACATTGTCTGGGCATCCATCCATACTTTCGGTTGCTAGGGTTACACTTCCGTTACACCAACTTCTGTCACGCTAACTTCTGTAACGCAAATGTTCAGATAAACCCCAGCCATGAGGCATACTTGTCAAATGGGACGTATCAGCATGATCCTTTTTTAACGAAGAGTCAAATGAACGAATTTTCGTTGAAGAACCGAATTGTGGTTTCCCTGTTTATATTATATACACTGATTTCAACACTTAAATGGCAAACCATTCATTAGTTTATCAAACCACTATTGGTCCTATATGCCCTACACTTCAATGGCGATTCTGATTAGGCATTGGCATTGTGCGGGCTGAAAGGACTTTTAAGTAGAATTAGTTAATTCAACATCAAGGAGGCTCAAGAGAGTTGATATCCGGATTGGGAGGCAAAGGAGCCACTTTTGTCGTGTGATATCGCCGTTGAAGGAGCTTGCACGACAGGCACGATGTCTTGTATGAAGATAAATGTATCTCCGACATGCTTGAGGTACTTTTCCATTATGGGATGTAGAGTGTTGTCCTGCTGATAAGTACCCTGAATGTTACTCAAAATTACCAACAGAGTAAATGCTGAACACATGAAATGCCACCTGTCACACGCTGAATATCTCCAATTCATTGTGGACAAACGGAGATACGTCGCAATCTCTCTTTGTATTTGATGACAGGCACCATTCGACTTCCTAGTGTAACTTAATAACCGACCCTAACCTCGCCTTAATTTCATTCGCATGTGCTAGTGAAAGGAGATGTATATTTAGGAGCACTGAACCCTGTCGAACTTGGAGAAACTCTCAGTTAAAGAGAATCACCTGATTTGAATATGACTGAAAATTAAATCTCTGAGCAATTCAATTGTTGGGTGTATACATGCTCCAGTGCGAAACCCACCAGCCACTACTAATATCTGTGCTGTAATCATATTGGTGTAGGACAC
Source organism: Anabrus simplex (assembly GCF_040414725.1). Lineage (NCBI taxonomy): Eukaryota > Metazoa > Arthropoda > Insecta > Orthoptera > Tettigoniidae > Anabrus > Anabrus simplex. The sequence continues at coordinate 1,459,333,156 of NC_090265.1, forward strand.
CTCCGTACTAGATATTCCGTTGTGCGTAATGTAGAAATATACTACACATATCAAATATATTTTACATCTGCACCGGTCTTAACACGTTTCTGATGCCATTAAATTGGCTGTAATCTATATATATAAAGTAGCTTGTCCTGACTGACTGACTGACTGACTGACTGACTGACTGATTCATCATCGCCGAGCCAAAACTACTGGACATAAAGAAATGAAAGTTTGGGGATATATTCACATTAAGATGTAGGTGCTCGCTAAGAGAGGATTTTTGGATATTCCGTCGCTAAGGGGGTGAAAAAGGGGGTGAAATTTTAAAATGAGTGTGTCTATATCTAAAAACTTTAAAAGTTTACAGAAACACGTATTTCTTTGTTTTCGGAAAATCCTAATAGGAAGGGTGGAAAAGGGTGAAAAAGAGGTTGAATGCCTTTAATGAGGCTACTTATATTTCAGAACCTGAAGATATTACAGACCTGAAAATTGGTATTTGGGATCTACTTTAAAAATAAAGAAACAGGTATTTTGTCGTTTTTCGAGAATCCAAATAATGGGGGCTGAAAAGGGGGGGTGAATTTTTAAAATGAGTGTGTCCACATCTTAAAACTTTAAACGTTTACAGATGTAAAAATTGGTGTTTAGAATCTCCCTTAAAAATAAAGGAACACGTATTTCTTTGTTTTCTCTAAATCCCAATAGGAGGGGTGTAAAAGGGTGAATAATGGGTTGAATGCCTTTAACGAGGATATATATATCTCAGAAACTGAAGATATTACAGAACTGAAAATTTGTAAATGGGATCTCCTTTAAAAATAAAGAAACACGTATATTTTTGCTTTTGGAAAATTCAATTAATGGCGGTTAAACAGGAGTGGCAAATTGGGGTGAATTTTTTGAAAGACTATATCTACAGAATATCTGAGAAGCGTAAAATGTTACAGACGTAAAAAATGGGTATTTGGAATCTCCTGTAAGTGTAAAGAAACATAGGTGATTTGTCTTTGGAAACTCCAATTAAGGGGAACTAAAAAGGGGTGAAATTTTAAAATGAGAATTTCTACAGTATATCTCAAAAACTTAACATGTTACACAAGTGAAAAATGGTAATTTTTATTCTATTAAAATAAAGAAACGTGTATTTTTAGTTTTCGGAAATACCACTTGGGTAGTGGGGGGGGGGGGGTAAAAGTGACTGAAAATGGTGTCGAATTATTTTAATTAGGCTACTGATATCTCATAAATGAAGATGTTACACACGTGAAAATTTATTACTGGAATCTGCTTTAAAAGTAAACAAACACGTATTCTCGGAAAATCCAATGAAGGGGGTTTGGGGGGTAAAACGATTGAAAAAATTAATTGACTTAATTGTATGAGAATACATACATCTAATAAAAACTAAAGTTGTTACAGGCGTGAAAATTGGTATTTTGATCTCCTTTAAAAACAAAGAAAAGCGCGTTTTGGGGGGAAACAATCTTGAGGGGGGGGGGGAGCGGGAGTGAAAAGGAGTTGAATTCCTTTCATGAGGACACATAAATCAAAAACTGAAGAGGTTAGAGTGGTGATAACTGGTATTTAGAAGATCCAATCCTATTAAACGAACAAGTATTTTTTGCCTTAATATCACTTTGTGAAGGGGGGGGGGGTAGTGTGAAAGGAAGTTAAAAAAAGTGAATTATTTTTAAGGGGATACTTATATCTCAAAACTGAAGGTAATAAACGTGAACATTGGTATTTGGAATCTCCATTAAACATAAAGAAACACGCCTTCTTTTAGTTTTCTTTTTTTTTGGGGGGGGGGTAAATAAACTTAACGTCGGTGGGGTGTAAAAGAAGGTGAGACCAATTGATTTTTCTGTTCATAATGTACTTATAAGGAGCCTCCGTTGCTGAGGCGGCAGCGCGCCGGCCTCTCACAGCTGGGTTCCGTGTTTCAAATCCCGGTCACTCCATGTGACATTCGTGCTGGTGAAAATGGAGGCGGGACAGGTTTTTCTCCGGATACTCCGGCTTTCCCTGTCATCATTCATTCCAGCAACACTGTACAATATTTCATTTCATTTGTCACTCATCGATCATTGCCCCAGAGGGGAGCTTCGGCAGCCGGCACAATTCCTATTGTCGCCGCTAGACTGGGCTTTATTCATTCCATCTCTGATCCCGTCGAATGATAGGAAACAGGCTGTAGACTTTCGATGTACTTATTCTGATCATAAACCGATCATTTTTAATCTTTCCTGGGTTCTTTTTCAACAGCCACCTTTTCCTTCGGAGAACGTTCTTAGATTACAGTAGATTCTCCTGGCATATAAATAAAAATTTAAACACATTTGAAATAAACGGTAGGAATGAGATTGGCCGTCAAATTGTTCACCTCTATAATAAGGTCAATAACACACGGAGGTATGTCATTCGTATCGCCAGAAATCCCGCACACTTGCCTACGCGCGACAATGGTGCTGGTCACATTGTCAATAATGACAATGGCAGCAGATGTAATTTACCGCCAAGTAGCGGTCTTGCATATTGCTGTGGGGTCCAGAACATATAATAATAATAATAATAATAATAATAATAATAATAATAATAATAATAATAATAATAATAATAATAATAATAATAATATTCTGGACCGTCGTCACATGTGCCGCCCACGCTGGAAACGGGTCCTGGACGGCTACTGACTAAGAATGCAGTCCGGCCGCAGGTTCAGTAGGCTACCGCCAAGGCACTCAAGACGACGCCACGACAGATCCCCTGAAGGATTTGATCCATATTAAAAATGCTTATAGGAAAAGATGGCAAAAATTTAGGGCCCAACTAACTGGGTGGAATACCTGGACCTAGCCCGGGAAGTATGAAATCGATTGCTGGAAAGAAAGATTGAAAAATGGGAGGAAACTTGCCGTAACCTATTAGAAAACGAGACAGATCGCGAATTTTGGCGGATTCTCGCAGAAAAGGAATCAGATCGCGAATTTCGGCGGATTATATATCTAAAACAATAAGCATTCAGTTACAAATTTCAGTATAATACCGTAGCGAAGCACGGGTATCTTGCTAGTCTATCTATATAAAATAACTTGTCCTGACTGACTGACTGACTGACTGACTGACTGACTGACTGATTCATCACCGCTGAGCCAAAGCTACTGGATATAAAGAAATGAAATTTTGGGGATATATTCACATTAAGATGTAGGTGCTCGCTAAGAGAGGATTTTTGGATATTCCGTCTCTAAGGGGGTGAAAATGGGGGTGATATTTTAAAATAAGTGTATCTATATCTCAAAACTTTAAAAGTTTACATATGTAACAATTGGCATTTAGAATTTTCTTTAGAAATAAGGAGACACGTATTTTTTGTTTTCAGAAAATCCCAATAGGAGGGGTGAAAAAGGGTGAAAAAGTGGTTGAATGCCTTTAAGCAGGATACCGGTACTTATATATCAGAAACTGAAGATGTTACAGACCTGAAAATTGGTACATTTGATCTCTTTTAAAAATAAAGAAAAAAATATTATTTGTTTTAGGAAAATCCAATTAATGGGAGGGTGAAAAGGGGGTTGAATTTTTAAAATGAGTGCGTCTATATCTCAAAACTTTTAAAGATTACAGATGTAAAAAATTGTATTTAGAATCTTCATTAAAATAAAGGAACACGTATTATTTGTTTTCGGAAAATCCCAATAGGAGGGGTGAAAAGGGGTGAAAAAGTGGTTGAATGCCTTTAATGAGGATACTTATATCTCAGAAACTGAAGATATTAAAGACCTGAAAATTGGTGTTTGGGATCTCCTTTAAAAACAAAGAAACACGTATTTTTTGTTTTTGGAAAATTCAGTTAATGGGGGTTGAAAAGGGGGTGAATTTTTAAAATGAGTGTATCCAAACCTAAAATTTTTTAAAGTTTATAGATGTAAAAATTGGTATTTAGAATCTCCTTTAAAAATAAAGAAACACGTATTCTTTGTTTTCGGAAAATCCCAATAGGAAGGATGGAAAAGGGTGAAAAAGTGGTTGAATGCCTTTAATGAGGCTACTTATATTTCAGAAGCTGAAGATATTACAGACCTGAAAATTGGTATTTGGGATCTACTTTAAAAATAAAGAAACAAGTATTTTTTCGTGTTTGGAAAATCCAAATAGGGGGTTGAAAAGAGGGGTGAATTTTTAAAATGAGTATGTCTACATCTTAAAACTTTAACAGTTTACAGATGTAAAAATTGGTATTTAGAATTTCCTTTAAAAATAAAGGAACACGTATTATTTGGTTTCTGTAAATCCCAATAGGAGGGGTGTAAAAGGGTGAATAATGGGTTGAATGCCTTTAATGAGGATACATATATCTCAGAAACTGAAGATATTACAGAACTGAAAATTTGTATATGGGATCTCCTTTAAAAATAAAGAAGCAGGTATTTTTGTTTAGGAAAATCCAATTAATGGCGGTTAAACAGGAGTGACAAATTGGGGTGAATTTTTTGACAGACTATATCTACAGAATATCTGTGAAACGTAAAATGTTACAGACATAAAAGTTGGTATTTGGAATCTCCTATAAATGTAAAGAAACATAGGTGATTTGTTTTTGGAAACTCCAATTAAGGGGAACTAAAAAGGGGTGAAATTTTAAAACGAGAATTTCTACAGTATATCTCAAAAAACTGAACATGTTACAGAAATGAAAAATGGTATTTTTATCTCTATTAAAAATAAAGAATCGTGTATTTTTAGTTTTCGGTAAAACCACTTGGGTGGTGGTGAGGGTGTGTGTGTGTGTAAAAGTGGCTGACAATTGTGTTGAATTCTTTTAATTGGGCTACTGATATCTCAAAAATGAAGATGTTACAGACGTGAAAATTGATATTTGGAATCTGCTTTAAAAGTAAAGAAACACGTATTCTCGGAAAATCCAATGAAGGGTGGGTGGGTGGGGGGTGAAAGAACTGAAAATTAATTGACTTAATTGTATGAGAGTATACACATCTAATAAAAACTAAAGTTGTTACAGACGTCAAAATTGGTATTTGGATCTCCTTTAAAACAAAGAAAAACGCGTTTTATGGGGGAAACAATCTTGGGGGGCGGGAGTGAAAAGGAGTTGAATTCCTTTCATGAGGACACATAAATCAAAAACTGAAGAAGTAAGAGTCGTGATAATTGGTATTTAGAAGATCCTTTACTATTAAAGAAACAAGTATTTTTTGTTGGAAAATTCACTTGGGGTGGGGGGGGGGGGAGTGTGAAAGGAAGTGAAGAAAAGTGAATTATTTTTATGGGGATATTTATATCTCAAAACTGAAGGTAATAGACGTGAACATTGGTGTTTGGAATCTCCTTTAAACATAAAGAAACACGTCTTCTTTTAATTTTTTTGGGGGGTGGGTAAATAAACTTAACGGTGGTGGGGTGTAAAAGGAGGTGGGACCAATTGATATTACTGTTCATAATGTACTTATAAGGAACCTCCGTTGCTCAAGCTGCAGCGCGCCGGCCTCTCACAGCTGGGTTCCGTGGTTCAAATCCCGGTCACTCCATGTGACATTCGTGCTGGACAAAACGGAGGCGGGACAGGTTTTTCTCCGGATACTCCCGTCTTCTCTGTCATCATTCATTCCAGCAACACTGTCCAATATTTCATTTCATTTGTTATTCATCGATCATTGCCCCAGAGGAGTGCTTCTGCAGCTGGCACAATTCCTATTGTCGCCACTGCATGGGGCTTTATTCATTCCATTCCTGACCCTGTCGAATGACTGGAAACAGGCTGTATATTTTCGATGAACTTATTCTGATCTTAAACCGATCATTTTTAATCTTTCCTGGTTTCGTTTTCAACAGCCATCTTTTCCTTCGGAGAACGTTCTTAGATTACAGTAGATTCTCCTGGCATATAAATATAAATTTAAACACATTTGAAATAAACGATGGGAATGAGATTGACCGTCAAATTGTTCACCTCTATAACAAGGTCAATAAGGCACGGAAGTATGTCATTCGTATCCCTAGAAATCCCGCACACTAGCCTACGCGCGACAATGGTGCTGGTTACATTGTCAACAATCACAATGGCAGCACATGTAATTTACAGCCAAGTAGCGGTCTTGCATCTTGCTGTGGTGTCCAGAACATCTATAATAATAATAATAATAATAATAATAATAATAATAATAATAATGATAATAATAATGTTGTGGACCGTCGTCAAATGTGCGGACCGCGCTAGAAACGGGTCCTGGACGGGTAATGACTAAGAATGCAGTCCGGCCGCAGGTTCAGTACCGTCAAGGCACCGAAGACCACACCACGCCGGATCTCCTGAAGGATTTGATCCATATTAAAAATGCTTATAGGAAAAGGTGGCAAAGATTTAGCGACCCAACTGACCGGGTGGAATACCTGGACCTAGCCCGGGAAGTACGAAATCGATTGCTTGAAAGAAAGATTGAAAAATGGCAGGAAACTTGCCGTAATCTATTAGAAAACGAGTCAGATCGCGAATTTTGACAGATTCTCGCAGAAAACGAGTCAGATCGCGAATTTCGGCTGATTATATATCTAAAACAATAAGCATTCAATTATAAATTTCAGTATAATACCGTAGCGAAGCACGGGTATCTTGCTAGTTATAAATAAATCTGCAGGTAACATAATCTCTCGCAAGGAAACCGAAGACAAAAAACGACAAACATATCAGCTGAAGTCATTACCAAAGGAGGGGAGGAAGTGTTAGTGATAAAGTTAGGACCGAAATGTGATGGAGATCGCTCTACAATTGTCCCACGAAGGCTATCAACGAGGGATATTTCCATATATGCAAAAGTGAATCGCATCCCTACTAGTTTATCAGTTCCAAACTGGTATTTCCGGCACCATAATTACAGAAGCCACAGTAATGCACTGACAGTTTCACCGGGTGACGCTTTGTAAGGGCACCGTCATGATTTTCATAGACATATACTGGAACATTAAGAAACCTAACCTAAACTGACTCAGCTAAAGTTATCAGATTTTTCACCGTAGCCGAAGTTTTACAGTTTCACACGTTTTCTGCGTAAGGATAGGCGTACAGTAACGACAGACATGGCAAAATATACCTCATGATATAAATAGCACTCTTATATTCATGAAGAATGCCACAGAACTCGTGGAAAATTCACCTTTAATCCACGAAGGGCATTACAAAAGTTCATAGTCCCTATCAGCATTACAGGCAAACCTAAACGTACACAGCAACAAGATACAACATTCTTCTGCTTCGCGCTTAGATCTGTGTTCATGCTGGACAACCTAAATATTTTTCTTCGTGTACTGAGAAACATACTCTACATCTGGAATTAATGAATTGATAACAAATGCTTTATACATGTCGAAATCCTAAAATAAAACAGATACTTTTATTACAATTGATTTCATAAATTGGCTCTAGTTTTTATTAGCAAGACGATGTACAAGTGGCTGTAATGTTGACATAGTAATCTGTTTCTTGTAGCCTCTTGTGTTTGGCGCTACATACTTTGAGTGTTGACTATTACAGCTAATTCGTGGGGCGACCCTAGCTTAACCTAGTCAGCTGGTGTATCGCCATAAGGCGTTGTGAATCGCTATGTAGGCTCGCAGCCCGCACCCTGCCTCACCAGGTGAAGGTGGCTTAAGGCGCATGCGGCAAATCAACATTTTGAATTCCGCTAGGATAGCTTTCTTTCGCGCCCGTAAAGAAACCCAGCTCGCTGGAGAGACCTGGGCTGCTGTACAGTGAGTGGATCTTCGAAACAGCTGTATATAGCTTGGGTTAAATGTTTGCAGTTTTTAAAACTTGATCAAAAATATCCTAGGGAATAAGAAAGGATAATATGTAAATATGGGTATCGCTGGGATGGATAGCGTTCAGTGCACGCCACTGGTTAGTGGGAGTTCCTTGCCTTTAAGAGAGAAATGTCGCACGCCACATTTTATGCGAGTACACCCGCAAAGCGCCGTCTGAATTTTTCTTCTTTTTCTGTTCATGTGGAAAAATTGTCTGTCGTATGGAGCCGTCAGTGAAGTTAGCTGCAAATTAGTTAGTTTCATTTGTAGGACAGCAAACTCAGAGAACTGAAACTGTTCAGTACCATCAATGTTGACGGAAAGAAATCATCATTAATGAAGTACGTGCGTTGATAAATAATCATCAAGATTGTAAATAAATGAAGATTGCTATTTTATAGATTGTTTTTAAGACTTTAGAACTGTAATTATTTGGATGAGGTATGGTACCAGCCCGAGCTAATAAATGCATTTAAAATCGCTGGGGCATGTTTTAACTTGAGTGGAAATTCTAGAACTGTTTCTGGAATAAGGGTTATTAGTTTTTAAAAGTGCATTGTGCAGGAATGATACCTGTTGTGATTAATATCTAAACCATATATTAGAAGCGCCTGTGAGGTAAACACTTTACTTTCTTAAAGAGTTGGACTCTGTCCCTTCGAAGATTGGGGATAATGAAGAGCTTACTGAATCATTTCAAATATGCACACCCTACTGAAATCCTCACCAGACGCCATTGACAACAGTGTCATATCCTATCAACCGACATCATAAACAACGTCACTATAAATATTACAAGTTAACAAAGTTAGGTCCACTGCACTGTTGAATTTGAAGCAATGTGTCCTTATCATCCCGGTCTAGAAAGCTAAGAATAATGGATGAGGGGATCCATCGTGCCAACCACACGACACCTCATAATTTGCAGGCCTTCATACTGAGCAGCGGCCGCTCTATAGGCCAAGGCCCTTCGGGGCTGTTGCGCCATTGGGTTTGGTTTGGGTTTTTATTTCCATTTCATAAATTAGTTCTATCAACCATTTTCAGTTACAGATCCTTTATGTTGCGTTTGAAGTAGAGGATATTATTCTGAGTATCTGTCGACACGTTTCAAACCGACTGCATTTTTCAGTGCGATCACTGCTTCTATAGATATTATAAGTTGGAGTCACAATATAACTTGCTACGAGGTACTTCATATTGATACGGAGATTCCATCAGACATTTTTTGGAAATCTTGAATCTCGAGGTAAGAACTTGTCTATGACTCTGCTTCGGTAGAGAGGTCACATGAGGTGAATGAGGGTAAGTTATAATCATTATAATCGGCTCTGGTAAATCAATGGAAAGTCTAGTTCTTAAGCTCTTAAGTAATATCGCATTCATATCAGAGTAGAAGATATACAAATGGGACAACTCTGGTTATGTATAAAGGCTTATGGAAGTGATTTTGTCTCCCCATCGAAAGATTTGCGATTGAATATTGTAAAGTATAACTGTATTTGTTATTTATGCGTATAGTAGACCAAAACAGTTCAAAATAAGACCGTTTCCTTAATTCATTTTGAATGATCAGAGGGTTCATTTTCATTCGTCTTCAGATCAGATGCTACTCTTTAAGTGAGCGTTTCTCCAAGCTCGACAGTGTTCGGTGCTGTTAGAGTTATATCTCCTTGCGCTAGCGCATGTCAATGAAATGAAGACGAGGTACGTCTTGGGAGGGGTCGTTGCCGTTAAAGGAGAAGAGTCGCACGCCACATTTTGTGGGAGTGCACCCGCGAAGCGTCGTCTAAAATAGGGAGGTGAATGGCTTTCTGTAATTTCGAGTGTGGATTACTTATTGGTTTCCAAAACAGATATAAATGTGTAGCAGACATTCAAAATATTCAACATATAAAGTAAGAATGTATTTATATATTTGTAATGACACATGTTTTGCAACAAGTTTTAGAGAAGTACATAGCTTCGATCTATTATACGAAAGTTAAATCAGAATTCTCAAACCATGTGTAATTAATGTACCTGAATGTTTGTTTATTTCTTCCGGTTGAGTTGCGTTTGTTTGTTCATGTATATGTAAATTACATGTTTATACAGCGATTGCCGGCTGGATTGAAAGTCACAAGTTTGTAATTAATGAACAGCATTTTCGCTTTAGCTGAAACATAACTCCAACCATCTGCCCCCATAGTCTTGATTTAATTCCATTGTATTAAAAGTTCTGGAGTCTGCTTTAGGATGTATTCTGTCTAATATCTATTATCCATAATGATGAACAACTAGAACGATAAAAACATAGTTCATGGAATCAGCACTCCGTGAAGAAGATAGTAGATGGCAGCTGTAGATAAACGTAGACAAGTGTAAACAACTGTAAACAAATGAAGATTTTTTTTTTAAACACTCAGAACACGGGTGGCTCCGTGAATTCTAGCGCGTGGTGTCAAGTTGCTTCAGATTCTAGGAGGAAAAAAGTACAGTTAAATAAGGGCAACTTTGTAATTGACACTAAAAATAGATTTTCAGCCCTGAGGGAAGTAAGCGATACGCAAGGTATCCGCACGGGAAGCAGTCAGACGTATAGCGCAAGACCCGTTACGAGAAGCGGCGAAGTTAGGCCTAAAATCCCACAAAGTGCACCGGCGAAAGTGTCGAACATTCTCATATTTGGTGATAGCCAGGCGAGGGGAATTGCGGAGAAAATGAACAATAAAGATATTGCAGCATCGGCTGTCATCTGTCCAGGGGCCCCAATGACGAAGGTATTGGAAAACACGGAGCAGGCGGCAAGAAATCTCGGAAGTCGTGATGCAGTAGTGATCATCGGCGGGACGAACGACGTAGCTCACAACGACGCTAAGAATGTCATTTCTGAACTTAAATGTACACTAGGTAAGCTGACTCACACTAACATCTTTGTAGTGAACGTGCCCCACAGGCATGATTTGATTAGAGACTCGTGTGTGAACATTGAAGTGGACAAAGTTAATACAGATATGGTTAAAATTTGTAAACATTTTCGTAATACACAGGTAATTGATAGCAGCAGTTTCGAGAGACACTGTTACACAAAGCATGGCCTTCATCTAAACAATTCAGGTAAACGAAAGATAGCAAATATTGTTCTAGATTTTATTAATCTTAAGATAAGTACTGTAAAAAAGGCAACTCCCTTGAGTTATAATACTGACCAGGAAAACTGGTAGAAAGAGCCAGCCGTACTTCAAGCTGGCTCAGCCAACTAGAAAATGAAACTCAGGAAGGGAGGGAATTTCGAGTTAACCAATTGCAACAGTCAAGTTTTAGGGAGGAAGGGGGTCTGAGATTGCTCTTGGTAAACTGTCAGAGTGTAGTAAATAAACAATTAAAATTCGGTACATTGATGGAATCTTATGAGACTGATGTGGTGATAGGAGTGGAATCGTGGTTGAGAGAAGGGGTGGGTAACAGAGAAGTATTTCCAGAAGGGTACACAGTCTATCGTAGAGACCGAGGAGATAAAAAGGGAGGGGGGCTTTATTCTGGTGAAGGAAACTTATTGTTCACATGAATGGTTTACCGATGAAAGGGATGAAATATTAGGGATAAAATTAATTTGTGATAATATGATGGAGGTGGGAATTATAGGAACATACAGGCCAGGAAGAGAGGAAAGGGACGTGGAAATATTTGAGAAAATAATAGATTATACTCATAAAAACAATAATAATGATGTGGTAATAATTGGGGGAGATCTAAACTTGCCTGAAGTTGAATGGAATGGAGCTACAAGTGAAGCCCATGAACAGAAACTGGCAAATAAGTTAATCTGGGAGGGAGGATTTACACAAGTAGTTCAAGAACCAACTCGTCTCAATAACTTACTAGATGTATTCTTGATTAAACCATGGGAAATTGCTGATGAAACTGAGGTAATTGAAGGAATAGGTGACCATAAGGCTGTAATAATGGATGTAGGACTGGTACCAAAAAGGCTTAATAAGAGGGTCACACAAGACAAGAAATTGTACAGAAAAACTAAAGTTGATGAATTTGGGACTTACCTTAAATCACAATTCAGTTGTTGGATAAGTGAAGGGAGTAATGTGGATACACTTTGGGCTAAATTCAAAGGAATCATTTGGGAAGGAGAGAAGAGATATGTACCTGTTAAGAAGGGTAAAATGACCTCAGACCCTGTTTATTATACAAGGGAAAAAAGAAAATTAAAAAGAAAATGTAGAATAGTAAACAGGAAAATCAAGGAAGGTAGGGAGAGTAGAGAAACTAGAAAACAGCTAATGAGGGAACTGAATAGAGTGAAAAAGGAAGCAAAAGAGAATTATATGAATGGCATTCTTCAAGAGCGTAATGACCACAAAGGGAAATGGAAAAAACTGTATTCATATATCAGGAATCAAAAAGGAAAAGGAATCCAAATTCCTACAATGGTGGGATAAGGGGGTGAACACTATTTAACAGATACTGAGAAAGCAAACCTCTTTAGTAAGGAATTCAGATATTCAGTAGATGATTGTCAGGAGTTGGAAACCGAAACAGAAGATACAGAAGGAGAGACACAGAGGGAAACAAGAAGCTTCTCATTCACAAATGAAGATATTTTCAGAGAAATCCAACTGCTTCAGCAAGGAAAAGCAGCAGGAAGTGATCAAATTACTGGGGAGGTGTTAAAGACAATGGGGTGGTACATAGTGCCTTATTTAAAATTTCTCTTTGACTTTGTCATAAATAATAGTGTAATACCAAAGGAATGGAAGGAAATAATAATAATACCAATTTATAAAGGAAAGGGTGATAAAATGAAACCAGAAAACTACAGACCAATCAGTCTGACCGGTATAGTTTGTAAAATACTGGAGAGTTTAATATCAAAGTACATCAGAGGGATATGTGATGATAAAAATTGGTTCATGAGGAGCCAGTATGGATTTAGAAAGAAATTTTCTTGTGAGGCACAACTGGTGGGATTTCAGCAGGACATATCAGATCAATTGGATTCAGGAGGCCAGTTAGATTGCATAGCCATAGATCTTTCCAAAGCCTTTGATAGAGTGGAACATGGAATATTATTAAAGAAATTGGAGGGAATAGGACTGGACGTAAGGGTTACACGTTGGGTGAAAACATTTCTAAATTCAAGGGTTCAGAAAGTCAAAGTAGGAATTAACGTATCGCAGGAAGAGAAAGTTTGGAAGGGAATTGCACAGGGTAGTATAATCGGTCCGTTACTTTTCTTAATATACGTAAATGATTTAGGGAACAATATAACATCAAATATAAGATTGTATGCAGATGACATAATTGTTTATAGGGAAATAAACAACATTGAGGATTGTTCAGAATTACAAAGGGACCTTGAGAGTATCCAACAATGGGTTGAAGAGAATAATATGAAGGTTAATGGAGGCAAATCAACTGTTACAACATTTACAAACAGGAGTTATAAAACTGAATCTGAATATACTTTGGATGGGGTAGTTATCCCAAAAGATGGCAAGTGCAAATACTTAGGTGTAAAATTTGAAAGTAATTTGCACTGGAAGGGTCATGTGGATGACATTGTTGGGAAAGCATACAGATCATTACATGTCATAATGAGGCTACTTAAAGGATGCAACAAAGAATTAAAAGAGAAAAGTTACCTAAGTATGGTTCGTCCATTATTGGAATATGCAAACTGTGTTTGGGATCCTCACCAAGAATACCTAATAAAAGAAATAGACAATGTGCAGAGGAAAGCAGCAAGGTTTGTAACAAGGGATTTCAGGAGAAAGAGTAGTGTATCAGAAATGTTAAAGGAACTAGGGTGGGAAACTTTAAGTAAGAGAAGGGAGAAAACTAGACTTATAGTGTTATATAGAGCCTATACAGGAGAAGCAGCATGGGGAGATATCCGTGAGAGGCTTCAGTTGGAAAATAATTATATCGGCAGGACTGACCACAAATGTAAAATTAGAAGAAATTTTAGTAGAAGCGATTGGGGTAAATTTTCATTCATTGGGAAGGGTGTAAAGGAGTGGAACAGTTTACCAGGGGTAGTGTTTGATCCTTTTCCAAAATCTGTACAGATATTCAAGAAGAGAATAAACAGCAACAGAGAAAATAAATGAAATGTTAGAGGGCATTCGACCAGTGCAGGTTAATGTAAATAAAAAATGTGGGTGAATAAATTAATTCCATCCCCTAGTCTAAGGAGTTTGGACAGCCAAAGTAGGGGACTGCCTGTAGGGGTGAACAACAGGGGGGACTTTGAGGGCCCTGGGACCGCTACGGTAGCTGTGAAGGCCCTTCAGGAACTCTGAAATGTGGTGGCAAAAGGGGCTCTGGTTAAGACGCAGCAGGTCGTTATGCTACTTAGGTTCCAGAATGGGTAAAGGAAAAAAGAAAAAAGTAAATAAAGGCAATGTAAATTTTAATCTTATACCCGTTGTACAGTATCATTGGAAGTAATTCCACATAAAGTATATCAGTTGACTATATTTGTAAGTAGTACAGGAGATATTATTCGTAGAATTTTGTAAACAATATAAATTTACTAAGGATGAGCTGTGTGTTTAATAGAAAAAATTGTTAGCATAAATTGTATAATATTGTATTATAGGAAAATTTTGTTCTCTTGTTAATTTAATATTCAGTGCTTAACAATAATGTATTTTAGTGTACCATTTGCCACCGAGGTAGGCACCTCATTTGCAAATAAAGAGATTTTGATTTTGAGATGGTGGCCATATTGATTCTTATTAATGTGGATTTTATTAGCAACTCGTTTCATTTCTACCTGTTATCTAATTTTCCATATTCACGTTCTGAATATTTATAAGAGAAAACAGTTTATATACTACTACTACTACTACTACTAGTACTACTACTAATAATAATATTTTAATAATAATAATAATGTTATTGTTTTTATGTTTCACTTAATACTTTTGACGGTTTTAGGAGACGCCGAGGTGCTAGAATTTTTCCCCTCAGGAGTTATTTTACGCGCAAGTAAATATGACTGCATGAGGCTGACGTATTCGAGCACCTTCAAATGCCACCGGACTGAACCAGGACCGAACACAGTTGAAATATAATTTTTGGTATCTCCATAATCAGAGATCTTAACATTATTTCATTCAATGGAAGAGAAGTATTTGGGAACATTATGACAAAAACGGCCATTAGCTGGATGAACTAGAAGTTCGGTACAGGAAACGATGAAATGAATAATCTGTTTATTAGTTGTTAAGATAAGGAAATTTTCTTTGTGCCTCCTTTCAGTCCCTATGAACATCACTAAGCACACAAATTGTTCCATAAAATATATCCCAACGCTCCTGTATAATAGTGAAATGAAGGCCAAGTGTCATTAAGATCTCATCCGTATAAAGGATGGCAAAGTGCAGAGTACTTATTGGTTTCCGAAACAGAGATAAATGTGTAGGTGACATTTCAAACTTTTTACAGTTGCACTTGTCTATCGTTCGTGGGGTAATTGATTATAAGCTAGAAAACTGAAGACACAGTCAAAACAAAACCAGAACTGGGAGGGTCAAGTTCAATAAATGACAGAGAGAGTAGATCATTGAAGATGATTTTTCATGAAAATTGTCAGGAATCGAGTGAAACAACCACATGTGGGATTCGCAGTGCTACTAACTGTACATCCAGCATCATGACTGTGCGTCAAGAATTAAGAGAAGTGGGGGTTCTGAAATTCAACAGCTACCCATAAATCAAACGTTCCTTCTTGGGATTCCAAGCACTGTCTAAATTGGAATATAGAATTATGGTACTGGCTTGGGCCTTTCCTTCACTATATTCATTATTGGAAAGGATGTATCAGAGGGATACTCTGATTACAATTTCATTCAGTCCAGATACAGTACGTTTGATCAGATATTAGACTGAACGATCACATGGGAGTAACAATTCGTGATCAATTTCCAATTTCTTTTCATTCATTTAAGAAAAGGTTAGGAAAACAACAGATAGGGAATTCGTCACGTGGGCTATTGCCCTTAATGCGGATCAGTAGTGATTTATTGACGAAATTCCAAGTGGTGACAACGTAAAGGGCGGCTAACAAATAACGTTCTGACATCTTCTCCGCATTATAAACAATACCACTCGGCAATGACGGGTAAACGTGGTTACTTAAGCGACTTTGACTGCGACCAGATTGTTGGGGTTGGTAGATGTAGTGCCAGTACCTCGACAGTACTCGCTCTTGTTGGCTGTTCCCCCACCAAATATATATTAAGCGTGAAGGAATCGTAGACATACATCGAGAGGTGTATCTATTCTCCACAATGCCCATGTGACGTACCTTGCGTCGATTCGGGTTCGGGGGCCGCAGACCAACAAAGGTGCCCCCCGTCGTGCTCACGTAATTGCAAAGAACGCCTCGCAGGGGCCCATGAAACATGTTATTGGATCTTGGATGCATGGAACACGGTATAATGGAATGACGAGTTTCGTTTCCTGTTGCGCCGTGCTGACGGCCAAGTCCACCTCTGGCGTAAAGAGCATGAGGCGGCCTCTTCCGCCTGTACGTTAGCCACCCAAGAGGTTGGTGGTGGTATCATGAGCACTCTTCTGGCATGCACTGGGGCCATTTGTCATTGTACAACTCATTTTGAGGAATATGTTGGCCGACAATCTGGTCTCTAGGAAGTCTTTCTCAACAAAAGTACCATATTCCAACAGGGCAATAAACCATGACACCGGGTTTAGGTCACTACAGAATGCTTGGGGGAACATTTTAACTAATGCTTTACTCTGCTATGGTTTCCAGATTCCTCGGACTGTAATACCATCGAACATGTCTGGGTTGGGCTGGAACACGCTGTGAGAACTACTCCTACGCCTGCACAAAACGTGCGTCGACTACACGAGATGCTGAACAGAATACTAGTATATTCCGCTGAAAAAATTAAAGCGAACCCACCTCTTCTGTACTCAACATTAAATCCCGAAACTAACTCCGATTCCCCTTATGCAAAATCAAAAGGAGTTCGATTAGTTTCGGCTAAAGATAGGAGAGAATTATCATATTGATGGAATCATTTAATTATTCCATTGGATTGGACATCAACGACGCAGTAAAGGGGGGCAGACCAATTATTACGTGGGTGTTCCTAATAAAGTGATCGTTATGTGTACACATACTGTAATATTAAACTAAGAAACACTTATTGATAAGGGTCAAAATATTTTTGTTCATTCAGTGATACGCAGTTGGTTTTCTATAGCATTTCAGATGCTATGAAAGTCATTCTTCATACATTATTCATCATATTTAGAGTCATTTTGTTGTAGAATTCGGAAAACAAAAGTCATATTATCGCGAGCCCCTACAATGTACCACTATTATCTTCAGCATGTTGGCTTCCCGTTTTAATTCACAACGATATTATGTAATCACTAGTTTTAAGTTTAATCCTTTTTTCATGTCTTAAGGGGCCCATAGACGTGCAATATTATTGCACAAAATGGATTGTACAATATATTGTTAGCTGCCTATAGACGTACAATATTATTGCACAAAAATCGAGTTTGTGCAATAAATAGAATCGTGTGGAGATAATATTGATAGTTGTGCAATATATTGTGCAAAGCGGCCATAGACGTACAATATGCGTTGCAAAATATAGTCAGTCCATGCCGGTATTTTATTTGGTGATTATATTAAGTGACACTGATCTTTGCTGCGTTTTGATCGCCGTGGGCATAAGTGCCAAAAGAAGCAGGAACGGAAAAGAAGCATAAGGGCCAAACAGTGGTTTCTAGACAGAGAAAGGTACACTCATGAAAATTTACTGAATAAACTGAGAAAATGGGAACAAAATGATTTTCGAAACTTTCTGCGTATGAATGGTGAATTGTATGAGGAACTCCTCGCTTTGCTCTTAACGTCCCACACAGCCGGAAGGCCATGATGGTACACTTCGATAAACTCCAAAATAAACTTTTTCTCCTCCTTTTTGCCTGTCATCACGATACCTTCTCCAATGCTTGTTGATACCAACTGGCGGGAGGACGGGATATTGCACAATGTTGCCAACACATAGCACAGTATATTGCGATTTGCGCAATATATTTCAAACTTTATTGATTTCGTACAATATATTGCACAACCCTTCAATATTAAATACACACGATCAATTTTATTGCACAAACCCCGATATTGCGCAATAATATTGCACGTCTATGGGCCCCTTTAGTTCAGAGGAAATCACCACTACTACTACTACTACTACTACTACTACTACTACTACATTACCTAGACCATTACAAATTGGAAATATCCTACACAAACACACACGGGAACGTGAATGGAGATAAATGTTTCATATTGATCAAAATGAATACTATCAAAGCATTTGAAAAGAAAAAAAATAGTTAGCCTTTTCTTAAAAACACCATTAAGCATTATTACCCTTTAAAACTTATTCCACAGGCGGGACTGTCACGCTTCACACGATGTTACAATACGCTGCATCTCTGTATATATGATACGCTAGCATTTGTACCCGTTCTTCGACCGGGAATTCGCAATGGATTACATGGATTTATGCGAAGTGACATGGGCCTATTCACACATTTAATACAAAGTGACATGGGCCTATTCACACATTTAATACAACATGTTAAAATGATATTTATCTTCGAAAGCGCGTGGCAGTAACGCGAATTGCGATAAAGCTGAACAAAGCTGAGACAGAATGAGGACGTTTTCCTAAGTTATAGTACGAGACAGTTCCTGGACCAAAGTTGTGTAAAATTCCCATTGATTGTCAGTTATATATTGTTGTTAGTCTGACCACTGGTGTGGCGCTGTGACTGAAGACCCATCGTTGATAATACCTCCCTTATTATCTGCCCTATCGCTTTTTTGTTATTGGCTTTACGTCGCACCGACATAGTTAGGACTTATGGCGACGACGGGACAGGAAAGGGCTAGGAGTGGGAAGGAAGCGGCCGTGACCTTAATTACGGTACAGCCCCAGCATTTGAATGGTGTGAAAATGGGAAAACACGGAAAACCATCTTCAGGGCGGCCGACAGTGGGGTTCGAACCCACTATCTTCCGAATACTGGATACTGGCCGCACTTAAGCGACTGCAGCTATCGAGCTTGGTCTGCCCTATCGAAAAGAGTAAAATGGCTCTTTAATACTTTAATACTTCCGGTTAACCGACTGACCGACCGACCGACCGACCGACCAACCGACCAACCAACCAGCCAACCAACCAACCAACCAACCAACCAACCAACCAACCAACCAACCAACCAACCAACCAACCAACCAACCAACCAACCAACCAACCAACCAACCAACCAACCAACCAACCAACCAACCAACCAACCAACCAACCAACCAACCAACCAACCAACCAACCAACCAACCAACCAACCAACCAACCAACCAACCAACCAACCAACCAACCAACCAACCAACCAACCAACCAACCAACCAACCAACCAACCAACCAACCAACCAACCAACCAACCAACCAACCAACCAACCAACCAACCAACCAACCAACCAACCAACCAACCAACCAACCAACCAACCAACCAACCAACCAACCAACCAACCAACCAACCAACCAACCAACCAACCAACCAACCAACCAACCAACCAACCAACCAACCAACCAACCAACCAACCAACCAACCAACCAACCAACCAACCAACCAACCAACCAACCAACCAACCAACCAACCAACCAACCAACCACGAAGTGTACTTTCGACTACTGAATATCCATTTTTTCGTAAGCATCTGCTTATATAAGCATATCGCTCAAAAGAAGGAAAGTCCAGGTTTCGAAATTAGCTTTCCCTTTCATACAGAGAAATAGAGGCAGATACCAAGACAAAAGAAATTTGAAAATAATTGAAGATAGGATAATATATGAGGACAGATGGATAGAAAAAATATATAAATACCCCCGGATATATACCAAGTGGATAGAAATATCTCTCACTAAATTCTGATCATATGAGTTACGGATTTTTGAAAGCGGTAACAGAGGTGAAATGAAGGCACAAGGGATGTTAAGTAATCACATAAGAGAATGACATAAGAGAATTTAAGCCCAAAGAGGCCAAGGGAAATATAAGGGATTTAAGCAGAAAACGGAAGTAGAAGAGAAATACAGTACAAATAATAGCAAATGTCAGAAAACACCTTAGAGTGTGAAATCATGGGCTACACTCCGGTGCTGTTAACACGTTAATAGACATGCTTAGTACTATCCTAAGTCGATTGTAACTTCCAACGATATTCTGCAAATATCCCGCTGAATGGCATCTTGACGTCTCTCTTTCTTTCGACTCAACGAATAACCTCGAGTTTATAGGAATGATGACGAAAATGGCATTACGTTATACATCTCTGCTCTCATGCAGACTGAGACGTTGCCATGGCAACCGGTAGATATGCTGTCGATCTGCGAGGGTGTCCGTCGCTCGCCGTAGAACATTAAACTCCGTAGAAAGTAGTAATTTTCTCCGTCGTTTGAAGAGTAATTGATGTTATGTACATATGATTTAAAATGATGGGACGTTTCATATATAATTTACAGATTTTACATGAAATCAATAGTGCATAAGAAAATTGAAAAAATCTTCCGGTGTTCCTACAAAACCCCAGTCTTATCAGTGATTTTAAAATCATATGTATATCAAAACCTATTCCTGAATGATTAGACTCTAAATATAAGGTTTAGTCGAGATCCATCCAACCGTTTCCCCGTGATAATGGAACAAAAACAAACAAACAAACAAACAAACAAACAAACAAACAAACAAACAAACAAATAAACAAGGACCGGGCGAGTTGGCCGTGCGCGTAGAGGCGCGCGGCTGTGAGCTTGCATCCGGGATATATTAGGTTCGAATCCCACTATCGGCAGCCCTGAAAATGGTTTTCCGTGGTTTCCCATTTTCACTCCAGGCACATGCTGGGGCTGTAACTTAATTAAGGCCACGACCGCTTCCTTCCAACTCCTAGGTCTTTCCTATCCCATCGTCGCCATAAGACCTTTCTGTGTCGGCGCGACGTAAAGCCCCCAGCAAAAACAAACAAACAAGCAAACAAACAAACAAACAAACAAACAAACAAACAAACACGAAAGCTAGAAACCACTGATACGGTCTTGAGTTGACCTAAAACGGATAAATATATATATGGCAAAATAAGCGAAATTACATACAGCGAAACACTACAACTTGATGTATAAGATGATGTATACATACCTGTTCCTGTAATCGCTCGTACAACTACCCATTCGCCTTTTTCTTGGCTGCCACAGGTGAAACGCGCCGTAAATGACTGGGTTTACGAGACTGTTGGACATTCCGAAGAAGAATATTCCTGACTGCAGGTCTTCACTGAGCTAAAATTGAAGAAGAAAAAAAGGCATTTTACTATAGGACACAGAAACATGGAGATATATTTTTCAGGCATTGTTATCAGTTATTGTGAATGTATACGCAATATCAAGTAACCTGATATTCCGACAGTATCATCTTGGTGTGGGAGATAGTCTAATTTGAATTTAAATCCCTATTCTAAAGTTACGTTGTCCTTGGTCGGGCTTATGGTACTTTTTTTTCCTACCTGTGAAGTTCTGAGATGAATCACGTTAATGAAATATACTATAAGGCATGAAGATAGCAGTATATTTGATTCCTGGGCTGGGTGCAATAAGACGGGTAAATGAGATCTAACTGTATGACATGAACTCATGAATTATGAGACAAACGTGATACTGGACTGGTTTTTGTCACCGACACTTCAGTACTGTATCTTCCTTTCAGAAATGTACACCTATACTATATGGAATAGCTACAAAAGTTTGGCTCATAACACCCATTTTCTATGTCAACAGAAATAAGTGTCGAGTTTCAGAAAGTTTTGAAATTCCCTTTTCTATAAATCATTAGTAGTTTACTAGATCTTATAGTAACTTTGTATAGGTATAGTGTAGTTTTAAAATGCTACTTCAAGGTCGATATAGCATATGTGTACTAACAATTAAAATACACAGCTGATCATAAAGTGACATAGTTCTATCTTAATTAGTTAACTACTACAGAAAAAAATAATGTTAACAAGTACCGTAGGAATTGTTTAAATAACTGAAGGACAGAAAAGTGAGAGGAAAGCAATATGCGGCACAAAAATAAATAGCACCTGGAGAAAGATACATGTTTTACAGGATATAAGCTATAATCTTAAGAAGCCTGAGGTTATATAACAGCTGTCATATTAATTACAAAATGAATCACCACATTATATATATATATATATTACTATTTATAGTTTTAAACATAACATTCTAAGTGCATGGCACTTCTTAATTGTTAAAATAACATTAAGCTATTAAACGGAAATAAATAAACAAAATGGATAATATTTATAATACTATTACTAACAATAAATAAAACCAAGAAAACTGTGAAGAACTAGCACGTTATTTTTCTGACCTCCTCAATTGCCCTGAACCACCTGAGTGTTTCATACACATAGTCTAAGAGCACATAACACCTGAAGCCAAACCACCAATGCAAGAAGAAATCCATCACCGCGTCAAAAATGTCAAAATCGAAAGACGTCAGGAGAAGACGGAATCATCGCAGAGCTATTGAAAAATTTAGGACCACGATCACTACATAAAATCACACAGATCATTCAAGACATTTGGCGAATTGAAAAACTACCGGGCGAATAGAAATGCGCACTCACTCACCCACTCCACAAAATAGGAGATAAACCCGATTTAAATAACTACAGAGGAATTTCCATCTTACCCATCGCTTATAAAATCCTCTCCGCCTGTCTTTTTTTGCTAGTTGCTTTACGTCGCACCGACACAGATAGGTCTTACGGCGACGATGGGACAGGAAAGGGCTAGGAGTGGGAAGGAAGCGGCCGTGGCCTTAATTAAGGTACAGCCCCAGCATTTGCTTGGTGTGAAAATGGGAAACCACGGACAACCATCTTCAGGGCTGCCGCTAGTGGGGTGCAAACCTACTATTTCCCGAATACTGGATACTGGCCGCACTTAAGCGACTGCACCGCCTGTCTTTTACAACGTACGCAAGAACAACTCGAGCCCCTCATCGGTGAATATCAAGCTGGCTTCAGACGAAATAGATCAGCCGTCGAACAAATCTTCAATCTGAAAACCACCTTGAAACTTCGAGCAACGCGAAACCTCCCAACCATCTGTACATTTGTTGACTTCCGGAAGGCTTATGACTCCATTGATCGACAATCTCTTTTTAATATACTCGAAGAAAACAATCTCGATCCGAGGACAAGACGACTCATCCAACAAACTCTAACCGACACAATTCCCAAGGTCAAATTCATTGGAGAGATCTCTCAAACTTTTACCATTAAAGCCGGTGTCCGATAGGGTAGGGACTTTCTCCGTTGCTGTTGAACTTCGTTCTTGATAAGGTCATAATGAATGGGAAAAAGAATTAATTAAAAAGTCGCAACATCTGGAAACCGGTCATGTTAGGAAGAAAACAGAATAATACCAACGTAGCTTTTGCTGATGATTTGGCAATGCTCTCAGGAGATGAGCAGACGTCAATTTACCAGATTGAAGTCCTCAAAGAATGTGCTGGGAAAGTTGGCTTACATATCTCCTTCACAAAATCTGCATTCATGGGTATAAAACACATTGTACCATAAACGTTGGTAACAAACTACGGCACAATAAACAAGGTTAATAATTTAAAATATTTAGGTGAAATCATTGAACCTAAAGGTACCGAAAAAATAGCACAAAATCACGTGAACTCAAAATGCGGAAAGCATATGGGAAAACCGCGAACATCGACAACAAAAAATGCATGAGCATTAACACAAAAGTCCGACATTACACGACGGTCGTCAAACCTGAAACACTCTATGCCAGTGAAACCTTAAATCTCAATTATAAAGAAGATATCGAAAATATCAAGAAGGCTGTAAAGAAAATCATCCGAAAAATGCTTGGCCCAAAACTTACATTATGATGGATATCGTCTACAGTTGCACAGGATCACAGAAAAATACTTAAACATTGAAACACATCTCCGTAAATGACGATTGAAATTTTATGGACACATTATGAGGCTAGATGACAACCGACTAACAATCGAAATATCAATATGGGTACTCACAAACATTAAAGACGACAACGATTTGGATCAAACAAGTCCAAACTGACCTAAAAAACGCCAACATCACTCCTACAGATATCGAGGACCGCAAAACTTTCAGACATAAGATCTATACTTGGGAAGTTGCTTCAGAAGATAAGCCCAGCAGATCTAGGAGAAAATGGACTGACGAACGTGTCGAGCTAAACATAGCGACATGATGAAAGAATTCTGGAAGATTAAGAAAAATAACAACAACAAATCATAATTTGCTTTATGTGATCCTTTAAGGGTCGAAACAAACTAAATAAGTATAAGAAACTACGCTATAATTTATAATTTAAATTGTTTTGTAATTGTGTAGATTTGAAGCACTCTTAATTGTCGAAATAGGTTTACACATTTTGTGCAAGCGGGTACACCCCTTGAGTATTAGACGATACAAATAATAGATGTTACTATTTAGGAATGTTGATTTGTTGTGCCTCGTGACACACACGAACGGTGGAAACTAGTTCGCGACTCAACCAGAACATAGTGCCTATTAATTTCCACTCGATAGTTTCAATTTTTGAAATATTTGGAAAGATAAGGCAGGTTAACAACATTCTTCCCTAAATCAGAAAAGCGCATGCTTGTCGCAATATTATTCTTTCCTAGCACTAATTTGAACATTAATTATAAACCACCCTTATAATGTGCAATAACTGTAGCCCTTTCCACTTATATTCCTTTAATAGTTTATCTGATGTTGCGAACCAAGTGTTATGATCATTTATTTTCTGGTATAGGATTACTAGCTGCGAGTTATTTGTCATTCATTGTGCCATTCATCGTTGCTCTTGGAGGGTTAGTAGTATGACGTTGATAATAGACTACATGTTCTCACTATGAATTAAGCATATAGGTATAAGAAGGCCCAGTGGACATTAAAAGTGTAGTTGTTATGATACCGACGCCTATCTTTTCCTATGATATCATAGGACGTAACATACTTCGGGCGAAAACTGTTTCTGTGTCCATAAGATTAAAACTCGTTTATCTTAATATTAATGCACCGGTAAACTGGACATTATAAGCTAGAGTACCAAGTAATTTTTGTTTAGCTGTTGATAAATTCACGACACTGAAGGAGAAACATAGGCTTGCAAGGATGAATCAATGCGGGGGTACTCGCAACTTCAAAATGTTGAAATGGGAACAGGTGTTCACACGAGTGGAATACCATAGTCATGGCAAAATATAAACGTTAAATGAAAACGTATCCAAATGTCCTCAAACAACAGGTGAACAAAGGAACCATACCAACCATATAAATATGCTGCTAAATAAACAATCAGAGAGGAATTCGTTAAGTGTTCGATGATCTCGACGTTAAGCCCCATAAAGCAACATTAATGATCATCATCATCACTACGTTCAAAAAATGAAGGAAAAATTATGTGAATTGAGGGATTCAGTAACGAAAGGAACGGAGAAAACGAATTAACGTTGAG
This sequence comes from Anabrus simplex, assembly GCF_040414725.1. Lineage (NCBI taxonomy): Eukaryota > Metazoa > Arthropoda > Insecta > Orthoptera > Tettigoniidae > Anabrus > Anabrus simplex. The sequence continues at coordinate 1,459,358,619 of NC_090265.1, forward strand.
GTCAAGTCATGGCGAATAGTCAGGAAGAATGGGTCGGATGGGATATTTTCAAAACTTATTCCATTTAACCGTCAACTATCCTGTTAATTCTTGGGTTTCGTAGTTCAAAGTAGTGATGTTAAGGACAGAAACGGAGAGATCAGAATGTGTTCTCTAGGATTTTTGAGTGTGCTTCATCATGTAATAAATTTTATTCCTGTCAATTTATTTCAGTTTTTAGTATTTTATTGTTGTTCTTGTAGTAGTTTGCTTTCAGTACCTTATCATTATCGTAGGAAATATACTGCGGAAAGAGAAAATCCTAGTGATCACTTGTAAATGCATTAGAACTTCTCATATATAGTATACATTTTTAGGAAGCCTGGCTGAACCGGAAAAAATACATTGGTTGTGGTCTGTGACAAGCTACTCAAAGGAATAGCATATAAAATGTAAGCCAGGCCTGCCAGTGCTACACGGGGTACATTTAACTACTGCACATGTATCTAGGTGACTAAAACATTAATGTACAGCGCACACTTCGTAGATTTCTTCCTATTTTAAAATGATATCAATGCCTCAATTAGTAAATTTAGTAAATTTTTAAATTTATTACTGTGTTATATGTGCAAGTTTGGCTAGAAATGTGTTCCCTTATTAACTTTAAGCGCGAAATTCGTAATTGTTAATTCATAAAAAATGGCGCCTTTACAATATTCTGCTACATTTATGATAGTACATATACCACAACTAAGAGATATTATTATTATTATTATTATTGATTTGATATTATTTAATTTGTATATTTATTCTTAATATTTTAATTTGGAAGGTCTCCATGTGCAATTTGTTTTGTGAAAGCGGATGCGAAAAGAGTGCTGTTTATAACTCGTAAAGTTTCCATGAGTCATGTGGAGCAGCCCAGAGTCCAATGACGTGGCTTTGTTATTGTCTTGGGTCCCGGAAGAGGTGCTGAGCATGGTCTTGGAATGGCAAGAGGATCTTACACTGGTAACTGGATGACAATCAGAACCAATGTGGACATACCATGAGAGTAGTGGAGGCTGAGGTCAATACAGGCATGTGAGAAAACAGCGAGTGACTTGACTTATCGAATGTGGTTGCCTTAAATTTTTTGTGGAACATGAAGTGTCGCATTGGCCTACAAACTGTAGGGTGTTTAGGTACTTGGTATTTTATCACTTGTGGCGGCTTGGTGTCTTATATGTGGAACTCGGCCTCTATATTATGGACATTTCGGTCAATTTTTTAAAAGTTATTTGAGTTATTTTATTTATTCAGATGTCTTATATATATTACAAATGACGCTCAAGCGTGAGGCGATTGTTTTATTTTATTCATATTTCATTATTTTTATTATTTCAACTGGCAATTGTTATTAATTGTTATTTAAATATTTTTCACATTGTTAATATAATCGCCAGCATAAATTCACTCATTATACTCAATCTATACATTAAATTTTTTTTGAAAAATAAAGTCAGTCAGTCCGGCCATTCTATCCGGTCGATTTCCTTCATTTTTTAACTGAAAGGTATTCATGCACAGATTTGCCATCAGGTACTTAACTTCCGCCTTCCTCAAATTATTTGAGTTTTTAATTTTTTTTGTCTCTTTGAAGCAATCATATCTTTCGTTATAATTGAGGTACGCAGTTCGTTTTGATTTAAAAACACTCAGTGGATCAATCGCCTTCTTTTGAGGTAATAACTACTTAAATTGGTAAATTATGAGAAAAGTTATGAGTACATTTGTCTCCATGACGAAGACCTTTGAAGGACTTTTTAACAGTTCGGCGCATAGTGCTGTTCCAAGGAACGTTTAATTCAATTTCTTTGTGTGATATATTTTCAAGTGTTTTGTTGACATAACATTACATTCTACTACCACAGCAGATCATGCGCTTTATTTCATTAACTCGAAACTTTGCAAATACATCCGTGAGGATAGTAACGAACAACACCATACTTTGCACATTGCAGGCGGAGCCAGCGAGAAAATGCTAGTTATACTTAATAGCTTTTCCTCTTCAAATACAAAAATAATTTTTATACACAAATCGATTTATGCTCCATGCGATGAATAACAATGTTTCCAAATAGGTATTGTCTTATTATTATGCAAAATGCATATCGATCCCCTTGATGTCCAGCATCCTGTTTGAGGGCAGTCTATACCACCGTAACTAAATGTATTATGTTACATTATTTTCATCTCTGTATAATGATATTCATAATATGATATTAAATACTGAGTAAAAACTGACGTATATACTGAGTAAAGTAAATATTTGCAGTGGTCTATTAATATGGGAATTAAACATATTGTTTACTATTGAAGGTATTCCGGTTTTAACCGACGTTGAGAGGATGGTACGATCATAAGGAGAGAGTTTGCTGAATGAAGGCTAATGCATTCTGTATCAACATAAGATTTTTTGATCTCTGGTAAAATACGAGCAATATTACTTAGCAATAAATGAAGCATCGTGCGAATATATTTCAAATGAAACATAGGTCAAGGCAATACTCCATCCGTCTGTTAGGTTTACGTGTTGAATATTTCTACAATATTACACTATCTGTACAACATTTCATTAAAACATCAGATTTCAAATGCAGAGAATGCTTCCCGCTTCTATATTCCATGCTCCTGAGAGGAAGAATGGTGATGAAGTCTTAAAACAATGTTAATCACAAGGATTATTGATACTTTATTTACATACTGAAAAGTTTCGAATATAAAAATATCAGTTAATTACATGGAATGACGTCCTCAGTACTGAATTAAGGAATGCAACGATGCTTTTTATACATGCATCGCTAAGATTTGTGACCAAAAATATTTTTGGTACACAGCAAATTACAGCTGACTGTAATAGAGTATATATAGTACTATATAATGCAACGAGGCTATGATGGCATTTTTGAGACAAGATTATGTTTGAAAACGAACGTAAGCGAGTTTCATAATTTTCATAATTATCATTATAGGAAAGATGAACACGACTGTTGTTGTTTAACCGTAGTTAAATGTCTAAGGTTTGAGTTATTCTTACTTCACTAAATTATATCTATATGTTTTTAGTGTGTGTGAGTCAAAGTTTTTTTTAATACCCGGACAGATTATGGCGGACTTCCTAGGCGGTAACGCTGTCTCGCAGGCCAGAGAGATATTTCCGTTGATGTGATTAGCGGAGAAGGTAATGTGGGCGCTGCCGTGGCCTAAAATAGGAACTACCTCGGCATTCATCTTAGTACAGGAGAATGGAAAACCACGGAGAAATATTCTCAAGACAGCCGACGGTGGGAATCAGCCTCTCCGCCTCCCGTATGAAGAGCTGCAAGGCTATCCGAAACTACCCGCCGTTAAGTGGAAATCTACTCTGCTCGGTTTACTACTTTACAGATAATGATAATCCTTAAGTGCAACACCGTGTGTATACCATCTACGGAAACCTTAATAAAATCTAGAATCAAACAAACTTCTCGTACATCGTAACAAGATATACATCACTGAAATGCAAATATTGATATTCATAAAACAACTTTAATGGTTTTATCAAAAATTACTACTTAATCCACCATAGTAGAATATAGTTCGAAAATCATCCGGCTTCGAAGTTTGAAGGATAATCCTCTCAACTATTACGACAGATGACAGGCATGATATTTTATATTGGCATTAATGTTTCCGACTAGTTCAACACATGGACTGCACGGAGCAGCGCTATCATTTATAGATGTTAGCCTCAAAGTAGGGCACACAAGGCAGAAGTAACTGGGATGCACTGCAGAAGTAACAGCAAGGAACAAAAGAGACACGAGTATTTATTTCTTATTAATGAATACGTATTGAATATGATCGAATCTTATTTTTCAATACTTGATGAAACGTGCGCTAGCCCTAACTGAAATTTTAAGTTGTTGCTTTTAAGGCTTGAGGAATGTTCCACGTACGATTTTAATTGATAATGGATATGGTTAGTTGGCAATCGGTGGTTTGAATAACGAGAGTGCATAATCAATTCCATTGCTTTAATGTATGTTATTATGATGCAATTACGTCTCATGGTCGAACAAAAATTAAATTAAAACCCGTTGCACACATGGATTATCAAGGACTCTAGACTGATATATGACAGGATCCTAATACAGTGACCTGCAGATATCAGAATTTCAAGAGGTCAGTGTCTAGAGTTTAGTGTACAGCGATTAGTCCAAAATTAAAATCCCTGGACGAGCTGGAAATAGTACACATGGTTTTTCGGTAAGAGACACACAGGCTACCCTACACCATGGGGATCGCAGATTTGGAAATTTATACTTACAGACACAGCACGAATACCGCATGTCATATCTTAGTATTGTACCCTTGTAACGTCGATCGTCAATTAATATCCTTGGCAGGATGTAGTATAGATCCTTGCTCTCAGATCGTTACGGGCTCTTCTGTAATCCACTGAGTATGAAAGGAAATATCTACTACGTGACATGAAATTCAAGAGATTGGCTAAAATAAATGTATTAGGTACAAAATGAAGTGAAGATTAAGAAGGATGCGCAACATAAAAAACAGAAGAAAATTCGCAGAACAGATGGTGCAATAAAAAACACGAAATATGAATAACCAAGAATTTCCTTATAATAAACCTCTATCCCACTTCTTAAGGTTTATAAACGTGAATTACCATTGTTAGAAATGAAAACAGAACAATCTGAAAATTATTACTTCGGATTTCAAGTAACACCTTGGGTTCATTCACTTGACTCGTGAAAATTCTCTTTCTGTGACTGAGCACTCTTTCTCTTAAATAAGGTTATCCACTGATTTAAATACCACTTAGAATACCTAACAGACATCGAATGGACCCTTAATCGAACCGAAGAAGCCTCCGATTGTACTTGAATCGATCATTACTTCATTTAAAAAATACTTAGGAAATTAACTTGCTAATCTGCAAGGCATGGTGCTCCAAAGTTCTTAAGCAGTGATTGTTAACTTCAAAAAATAAAATTTGTCGCACCATGCTGTGTCATAACCTGATATCATGAAAATATTTTATGTGAACACATCTGAAATATGCATCTATAGTGAAATGTTCCACTGAACCAAAAAATCAATTAATGAAATACTATCATTGACATTTAAGTAAATAACCAAGTAACTTTCAGGTTATGTCTGAAATACAATCTTAATGGAAAACTCAATAAGCCCTCAAGTTTGATTTAACCGTTTATGGACGGTGAAAACAAAATAAGTATACTGACTGAATATAACCGTTTCTGAACGGTGAAATAAAATAGAGGTGACTTCATGGTCATAACAATCTATGAAAATTAAAATAACGAAGTGAACTAATAATCATGCACATCATCAATGAACAGTAGAAATAATGTCGAAATGAATTTAATAACTATGAACATTCATGGAAAATAACAATGAAATAGGTCAAACTAATGATAATGAATGGTAAAAATAAATTCGAAGTAGATTTAATAAACATGACCATCTATGAAAAATAACAATGATAGAAATGAAAAATGAAATAGATCATGACCATCATCCATGAATGGTAAACATAAAGTAGAAGTGAATTTAATAACCATCAACATATATGATATACGAGCGTAATAATGAAATAGATTGAACTAATAATTTCACCGTTCGCATGGATGTTACACAACCGCTCATTAATTTCAATACACCCAATAATTGGCATCTAGTCCTCTGTAGATAAGGTCTAATACCGTGGGTACGGTTGATGAAGCAAAGGAATAGTACAAAAGTTGTACACATGTCATGATTTTTGTTTGTGGTCATCGAGATACAATAGTATCCAACAAACAATTCTGTGTACATAAACGTTATGTACCTATCGGATATGTTTGTTTACCTATTTGCCGACGGACGCCGCATTTGGTGCACCTGTGTTGTTCCCTGTAGTGATGTGATATCTGCAGCGAGCGGCAAGCATTGCTACGATACATGACATGTGGTTCCTGCATGTCAGTTCCTTCGTGACAGTTGAAGTGTGCACATCGCTAGTATGGCTCCACGAGTGGATATATCCATAGAAAAAAGTGCTGCAATTGTATCACTTAGCCAAGCAGGTTTATCTATTCGCCGAATTGCGAAACAGTGTAGTGTGTAGGCTATAGGGGGAATGCAATACACCCTTCACCGCCAGAAGACAACAGGTAGCAATAAGGACATACCACGACCAGAACGACCTCATAAAACAACTAAAAGTGTTGATAAATATATCCGAATTACCAGTAAGAGAAATAGATTAAAAACAGCGCCCCAAATTCGTGCAGAATTGGTAGAAATGAACACGACAACAATATCTATTGCAACAGTAAAAAGGAGACTGATTGAAGCCGGCTTGAAAGGATGTGTCACAGCAAGAAAACCCCTTCTAAGGCCCATAAATAACAGAAGAGACTTGAATTGGCTAGAAAACATCGTAATTGGACATCGGAAGAGTGGACGAAGGTGTTATTCACCGATGAATGAAGTTCGAGGTTTTTGGAACCAGAAGGAGATTATTCGTTCGCCGATTTGTAGGGAAAAGGTTAGCCCAGCAGTGTGTTCTACCTACAGTTAAACACGGCGGAGGTTCTATTATGGATGGGATGTTTTGCCTGAGATAGAGTTGGCGACATTGTGAAAACATTGCTACGATACATGACATGTGGTTCCTGCATGTCAGTTCCTTCGTGACAGTTGAAGTGTGCACATTGCTAGTATGGCTCCACGAGTGGTGATATCCATAGAAAAAAGTGCTGCAATTGTATCACTTAGCCAGTATCATGCAATACCAAGTGGATTGCGCTTAATAGGGAAAGGGTTCACCTTACAACAGGATAATGACCCAAGACATCGGTCGGCGTACTGTACGAACTACATTGCATCAAAGGAAAAACAGAAAGTACTGAAAGATATGATATGGCCGTCCCAAAGTCCCGATTGTAAGCCCATTGAAATGGTCTGGGCTGAAGTGGACCGACGTATCAGGGAAGTTAATATATGCAGCAAGGAACATCTCTGGAATATTGTTAAGGATGTGTGGAATCATACAGATTCACGATACCTACAAAAACTGATTGACTGCATGTCTCGAGTTTGTGAGGCAGTCATTAAATCCAAAGGAGGATACTTTGATGAAAGTAAAATATATTGTGATTGTATAATATATGTGTAAGCTAATATAATTACCTTCTGTGAGAAATAACGTTTGATTTGTGTTGTAAATCTGAAATACCAGGGTGTATTGAAATTAATGAGCGGTAGTGTAGATATCAGCTTCTAGCAAGATCTGAAGTAAATGGCATATACTGTACAATATACATTTGTCGTGTTAATAAAACTTAAAACAATTTAATGCAAAGTTGAATAAGCAATCAAGTGTAGTTTCCTCATTTTAATAATCAACACCATCGCAAAATAGTCTAACCCGCACTCGGATAACGCATAGTAAGCAAAACCACTAAAATGAACCATTTAACTAGTAAAGTAAAACCATAAAAAACAAAACTACTTCATAAAATCTAATCACTAAAAGAAAAACTATCAATACTGAATTTGTAGATTAGTGGTTGAACTACACGTTATTAGATGGGCCTTCAAGCGGATTATCGCCTAAGTATGACTCGATAGTGCAGTATTAAATCTAGAAACCATATACTAGGCGACTCTATAAAGCGTACCGCCATGAACTATCGTGGACACCATTGACTCATTCACTGTCATAGTTAACCCATTACCCTTAATATTATCTTCCAGTAGCCATCAATTATTAGTTCCAAATCACTAATCAATTTCTAAGACCGCCTACGTCTTATCGTGAATCCCGTTAAACATGAAAAAAAAAAAAGCTAAGTTCGAATATACTTGCGTCCACGAACGCGGTTTTATTTAACAGTCACCCAATGGTGAACCAGTTCATTTAAATCTTAACAAGCCTAATTCTGAGGATACGAAATGCCTCCATGTCCGTAGTTATTAATGAAATTTTAAACTATCTGTACTCCCATTAATCATACTTATCAATCCCATACTGTGATGTAACCGTATGCTTAAGGTAGTGTCAAAACGTGTCACCCTCACAACATTCTCTTAGCCTTGACTTGTCTTCTTGCAGGCATGAGATATGACATACAGTACATGGCATCTTCTCGTTACCCGAAGTAGTAAATTATAGGTAGAGAGCGTTTTTAAATAAGTATGAGCTCTGCATTAAAAATCGCAATTAATTTATTTCTATATTCGTAGGCTTCACACCACCTAATTCTTTAAAATTATACAGCATTATAGACCTTAACAGTTTTAATTGAAGTAGTATTGTGTTTCAGCGACTCAGTTCAGTTTCACGTGGAATCCGAACCACAGTCTGTATTTTAAATAGCATTAAATAGCACTTCATGGATATAACACTTTTTTACAGTTTGCTTTACGTCGCACCGACACAGACAGGTCTTATGGCGACGATGGGAGAGGAAGAAATAGGAGTGGGAAGAAAGTGACCGTGGTATTAATAGGTACAGCTCCAGCATTTTCCTGGTGTGAAAATGGGAAAACACGGAAAACCATCTTCAGGGCTGCCGACAGTGGGGTTCGAACGCACAATCCGCCGAATGAAAGCTCTCAGCTGCAAGCTACTAACCACACGGCCAACTCGATCAGTTAGAATTCGTATACTGGAGAATTTCATAAATAACAACTAACTAATTTTACGGTTTTCAGAAAAGCCGAGGTGCCGAAAGTTTTCCCCGTACGAGTTCTTTTCGTGCAAGTAAATCTACTGACACGAATGTGATATATTTGATTACTTTCGAATACCACCGGACTAAGCCAGGCTTGGACCTCCCTAGTTGGGTTCAGAAGGCCAGCACTCCACCGTCTGAGTCTACTCGGCCCGGCAATAAGATTTAAAGAACTACAGATAATCTCGCTTAGCATCGAAGTTGTCTTAAATGATTCGTGATACAAAGTTAGTTTATAATGATAGGAATTTCATCAAGAAATAGGGGACAGTGATTTGTTACTTTCTGTTATTCAAAATACAAGGAAAATGTCCAGTTTGTTTTGAAGAGAGAGTGTAGCTGATTTGGGCCCTAATTAGCGATGTTTGGTTTTTCGGGGCTATTCAAAGTTTAGACCTTTTACGAATATGAAGCTTGTTTTCCTCAAATGCTTCTCTAAGTTCTACCATTTAACATCTAAACGTCCCGCTGCACTCCATGCCATGCCCAAATTGATATTAACTCGAATATTTTACACCATAATTAAATCTAGTTGCTTACATGAGAATATTCTGTTTCTGAAGTTGGCTGCACATTCCCATTACACACTTTATTTGGAAACGTTAGATTAACTAGGAGACTCGGTATAGAACTGTGAGTGATTATGTTGAAGTGCTGCACAGAACTGGACGAAATCAGAAAAAATCAAAAAGGGTGTTGTAATTATTGAAGAAGTGGTCTAGGAAGCATGCTAAGTAATAATAATAATAATAATAATAATAATAATAATAATAATAATAATAATAATAATAATAATAATAATAATAATAATAATAACAATAATAATAATAATAATATAATAATTTCATGTGGCTGGTAAAGCCAACCCTCCGATAAAAGGGTGAGTGGTATCTGCCGTGTATCGGAAACTGAATGTTATTTTGGTTGTGAAGAGTGTGAGTGTGCTTTATGAGTTGCAGGTCTGTTGGAAACTGCACAAACACCCAGTCTCCGAGTCAACAGGAATAATCACTTAAAATTAAATCTTTGACCCAGCCACGAATCGAACGCAGGGCTCTCTGAACCGAAGGCTGCTATGCTGACCACTCAGTCAAGAAGCCGGACATGCCAGGCAGTTGAAAAATGCTAGGAAAAAAAAATGCAGATAATGACGCTTATCCAGTATATGGATCAGGAATAATCTGAGATCAGTAGACTTTTGCACCCATGAATCTAGTCATCGTATGGAAATTGAATTAATTATACATATTTCGTATACCACGAACCTGCTACGCAGGCGTAGCAGGGGGAGAGGTGATACTCCCACGTGGCGCGTCCCAGGTGGCGGATAGGGGGGTCCTAACCGGCTTGTCGGCGGACTTGAAATAAAATACCTCTCGCGGACCAAACACACACCCCCTGTGGGTGGGGGTGGCAGACGAATAATTCACCCACGGTATCCCCTGCCTGTCGTGAGAGGCGACTAAAAGGGGCGACCAAGGGATGTTTAAATTGGAACTATGAAACTGCTTTTGATTCGTGCCATCACGCGGGGAACACCATGGGTTGTCTGTACTTGCGAGTTGTACCACTATATTCGGTACGAAATGGGTTTGTGATTAGTAGCAGCAGAGAGTTGGTTCCCCTGTGGGTTTTCCAGTACCCGTGCGTCGTACCCATGTGAGCAACACCGCGGGTCTGGGCGTAGCCTGTGGGTTGTACCACTATATGAGCGACACCGTGGGTCTGCGTTGCCTTTGATTAGTATCCACTATGTGAGGAACACCACGGAGCCCGTGGGACCGTCTTGTGTGCAACACCGTGAGTTTCGCTACTTTTGATTAGTACCGTACCGCAACATGACAAGTACCATGGTTCTACTTTACTCGCGACATGTACCATTCTGTGGGGCCTTAGACATGGATTTTGCACCCCTTTAGGCATCAAGCATCGTTGTGCTTTGTGGTCCCTTGGTCAGTAATCAATTAAGTATGATCTTTGTTTGAGTCAGATCCACTGTATTTTGTTTGTTTCCTCTTTTTTGTTTTTAGTGGGGTTCATGTCCATCCATGCCATTATTATTATTTTTTGGTCAGTGGATGAATTTGACATTTTTGTTCTTTCATTCCGTACTATTAGGGGCCGATGACCTCGATGTTAGGCCCCTTTAAACAACAAACATCATCATCATCATCATCATCATCATCATCATCATCATCATCATCATCATCATCATCATCATCATCATCATCATATTTCGTATGGATTTCCAACAGCACAAAGGTTCCTCAAACGCACAGACTAGCCCGACGCACTGGAGCCAGGTCAGAAAGTACTTTAGCTGTCGAGTTTGGTTTAAGTCACGTACAGTATTGGCGCTTTTTTTGCTGGTTGCTTTACGTCGCATCGACACAGATAGGTCTTATGGCGACGATGGGACAGGAAAGGCCTGTTAGTGGGAAGGAAGCGGCCGTTGCCTTAGTTAAAGTACAGCACCAGCATTTGCCTGGTATGAAAATGGGAAACCACGGAAAACCACCTTCAGGGCTGCCGACAGTGGGGTTCGAACCCACTATCTCCCGGACGCGAGCTCACAGCTGCGCGCTCCTAACCGCACGGCCAACTCGCCCGGTTATTGGCACTTTAGTACTCCACCAGAAACGAAGGTCCACTAGAGGGTAGCTTGCCGAAACCGCTCCGCACCCACTGTTCGCTTCCCGTGAGAACCAACGCTTCAAGACAAAGGTGAGGCAAATTTTGTGTATGTGAGAGAGAGAAAGAAAAAGGGGGAAAATAAGAGATAGGATGATTCCAAACACACCCCACTACTTAGAAAGATGGCAGTACAGGGAGCTCCAGTTTATGTTCAACCAACAAAAAATCGCCATTTACTGTACATCACGTGAAAGGATGGACGTTATCAATATTCAGTAAATTTCATCTTACGAGCAAAATCTACCTAGATAGAGCTGAATTCCAGTATTCTGAACGTTTATAAGTATTACTGAACTGCTCGGACAAGTCAAGTGCAAATGAAATGCAAAGGTAATGAAATGGCGTATGGCTTTTAGTGCCGGGAGTGTTCGAGGATATACCGGGGTAATTAAATACGAATAACCGCGTGAATTACAGTGTGAGTTCCGCGGATCCCACTATAAAAAGGAACGACAACAGCCTACCGCTCCATCCATCTCCACTCCTAAACCAAGTTCCCTTCACCCCGCAGCCCCGCCAAGACAATACATCCATCCTTCTATCAATACTAAGTCTCCTATCTCCTCTCCTCTCTCTCCAAGCACCCGCCATGCCAAGTCAGCAAATTCTTATCCAGTAACCTGCCCCGCCAAGATATTCAACTCCTACGCCAACTGTAAAGCCAAGAAAATAACCTTCCAAACCCCAACCTACCTCGTCCTAAGCGCTGTAAATGCAAATCAAGCGTCACGATTTTGAAGCAACATCGGGTGTGGTCACCACCTGGATGGGTGACCCTCCTCTTCTGACTACGTTGGGCTCCGTTTACGAAGTATCAACGTCTACCTCTCCAACCGCCCCGCAAGGGGCCAGGTCATATCCTGACCAGTGAAGACTTAAAAATTGCAAACCAGCTACAATCATCAAAGTGAAGTCACCGAGCGAGAATCTAATTAAGAAAAAGCACTCAAGGCCCAAAAATGAGGTCGAAGGGCTAAAATTCCTCACTGGTCCCTCGGGACCTATGAGAATGGCTGCTATAATACCGCTCCCAGTCTTATAAGTACCGTGCGCTAACCGATTGCGCCACTGCCGTGCGTCATCAGTTCTCAGTCGATCATCAGAATTCAGTAGCTCAGTCGTCGCAGTGCTAATTTAACAAAGTCACTCAGTCAGTCTTTGTTGTTCTTCAGACTTTGTAACCGAGTCGCCGAAAATGTATAATGGAGTGAACATCCGCGTCGGTATTGATGAAAGCCAACGAGTAAGTTACACTTTTGAACAAGTATTACTAATTTTCTATGAATCAGAAACATTTTAGAGTATGGTTGCATGTAGGAACTATTCGAACAATGTAATAATTTAGTGTTCATCTACGCGATCTAGGATTTGATGATAGCAAAAGTGAGCAAAGCAATAGGAATGGGATTTTATGTCTCAGAATAGATAGTTTGAGGCAATGTTGTGAAGGTAGGACAACAAACAAATTATTTCATGCTGTCGAACGACCTGTAGTGGAAGGGACATAGTTACGCAGGTAGCAAATAGCGGTGAATGTCACCAATATGGTTCATTTTGCCAGGCCAGTGGGAACTCCAAGGACATTGAATGAACGATGATTTTGGTGTGAATACCACGTAAGAATTCATAATTAGGATAAAATGTAGGTTATTGTTTTTATGTGTGAATTAAGATCTAATTTATGACAAAATTAAATATTGAGCGTTCGTGCAAGTTTTGCCCAACAGTTTTGGTATTTCAGTCATTGTGAGAAAACAATGACGTATACGAGTGATCATAATAATAATAATAAATGCCAGCGTGTTAGGAACCACAATAGGAAAGTTAGATTCTTATGATCAGGAAGTACAATTTTGGCAAAGTGTGAAATATTATTAAAATAAGAATTAATAGCCATTGTCCCACTATTGGGTGTCATGTAAAAATAATTGAAAATAACAGGTATTAGTGTCAAATCCAGTGTTTAGGTGTCGCTGAGATGAATTGTGACGCTCTGGATACCGTATGAAGTCCACAGTCAGGCTCCATTGAAACGGGGGTCTGAGAGGGGCTTAAAAGTGAATAGCCTAAAATGACCGAGATTAGTGTTGAATCCACTGCTTTTGGGGTTGCAAGGCTGATTGTTGACAATCTCAATGACAGTTGAAATGGTGAACATCATATCTACCGCGCGACGGGTAAATACACGTTATCACTTATTTTTTTATTTTTTTTGAAAGGATCATATACTTCCCAGTCATTTTGAGCTTCCTTAAGGACAAAGTTTTACTCGAAAATTAAATAATCTAAAACTTGAAATCGAACACATATAAATCTCTAAAACTCCATAATAGGTCGTCAAATATCAATCAACATCTCAAAATGGAATTCTTTAAACATTCACTTCACACATAACTAACTGGTAATACAATAATCTTAAATGTAAACTTTCAAAAATTATTCGGGCAACGCCGGGTACTACAGCTAGTAAAATAATGATAATACGAATAATGACAATGATAATATCTCTTACTTGTGAATACAGTGCAACGGTGTGATACATGTACTATCACAAGTGTAAGGATAATATGTAATTTTGAATAGTTGTCGATAGTACAAATCTCATGATGATGTTAGTAATTGTGTAACGGTAATTTAATGCCGATATTTGCTTTCAGATTGTTCATGTGCAAAAACAAAATGAGATAAATATGAGAATATGTGGATTGATGGCTCAAACAAAAACATGAGAATATAGGTGGAATGAGAATATAGAAATGGAAGGGTCCTTAAGAAACTTATTACAGAGGTATACATCGCAAGTAAACGAATATTCCAATGTAATAGGGTAATATTATTCCATGTCAGTAATGTTGAGTTATGAATAAAGTATTATGAAGCACGCCGAACAGAGAATAGATGAACATGAATCAATAATGAGCTTTATGAAAATACCAACTTGGACGAAATGATGAGACTAAAGAAAGAGCGTTGTATACGCTTGTGGGATAATGATAAAGCGGTCGCTTTGTACGAACAGCCAGTAATAATAATAATAATAATAATAATAATAATAATAATAATAATAATAATAATAATAATAATAATAATCAAAGGGATATGCAATTGATGAGGGAAAACCCGTCAGAGATATTAAACGCTTGTTGATAAATCTGAGAGGACCTCAATTATGAAAGTAATGACAACTACAGATAAGGAATCTGTACGTTATAATGATTGAATGATGCCAACCTTCGTTGCATGACTATAATAATTAGTTACAAAGAGGACTGGTAGTTAATAATATTAACATGAGAAGGATGAGATTTAACTAGATGAGGTGCAATAATAATAATAATAATAATAATAATAATAATAATAATAATAATAATAATAATAATAATAATAATAATAATAATAATAATAATTGTACCGGGCGGTACACCTCCACGCCGCTAATTCAAACATTGCGCCAGTTGAGACTCCTCTGCAGGAGAAAGCCTGAACTTTAACAACCATATTAATTCTAAGGTTTCTCAGAAGATGTCTCTACTGTAAATTTTGAAGTGTTCTGAACTATGCCTGTTTCGATGTGTATTTGTTTGCTCTGCAGTAAGAAACTTGAACATTCTCTAACATATGTCTCTACCGAAACTGATAACGCTCTCTGGTGTAAAGGAATGAACTGTCCGGAAGAAATTTAACATTCATAAGTTTTGTTTTTGCTAAATTTTGTTCTGTGGTTTGAGAGTTGGCAATATAACCCTTTCTTTCCGCTTGTTTTGAATGTAGCCAATCAAAAATTTCTGTAATTAATTTTCCACCAATCCTAGGTGTCTTCTTCAGTTTTGATTTGTAATCTTTAGCCGACCAATAAAATTTTGTGGGCGGGTTGTAATCATTCATGAAACGTCTCGAATTTTCCGCGAGGGTATATAAACTGCTGATTTTCTTGTCTCCTGGCCACTTCAGTAACATCTATCCGTGTGTGATTATGTAGCAGGGGGCGGGAAGCGCCTCTTCCTTCGGGCAGCTGTTCTTCCATAAGGCAGTTTAACCCTCGGGGCAGGTTCGAAACTTTTATCATGTAACCTTCCTTTAAAATGTAAAAGACACTTGGTATAAATTTCGTCTCTTTAACTACAAATCGGGAAAGAGAGTGCCTAACCCTCTCGAGCTCCCTCTCATATGGTTTTTGAGGTGACTACGTTTTCATAACCGTTTTTCTTCGCTTCATAATGTAATAAATTTTCCTATCGTGTCACCTCCGTAGTGTGGGATTAGCCCTTGCATAAGCGGCCTAAGAGCCAAATAGGTTTTAAAAAGGTGTATTAGGAGTGCAAGTTACGCCTCCACTCAAGTTGGTATTTTGGGGCCATGTAATTGTCCTGTTTCTTTAGTGAATAGGCCTCAGTAGGTTGGGTATTTTTACCCCTGTTCTTGCGTGCCTGGAGGGCAGCTTGAAGGTAGAGTTTGGTGTGGCCTTTGAATAGGCTTGAACTTTGAGAGCGGGTTGCTCTTTCTTAAATTGTATTTTCTGTGTGCCTCGAGCAGGCTTAACTGGGTAATTGGGAGCAAATGCTCCTTGGCATGATTGGGGTTTTCTGCCCCTTTGTTGAACCTTGTGTATAAGTAAAGTTGGGCTCATTGCTCAGGGATTGTGAATCTGGGGCTCGAAGCCCAAAATCCATTAATAAACTGTAATTGTACATTAACTTGTTGATATACAACTGAGTTCCTGTTATACTTGTTATTTCTTGATCTCGAAAAGAAAATATAACCTTTGTTAAATTTTAAATTAATTTTAATTTCGTTCTTGAGACCTATTCCACCCAGCACCTTCTTTCACCTCTAACTACCACGGATAACTCCGTAACAATAATAATAATAATAATAATAATAATAATAATAATAATAATAATAATAATAATAATAATAATAATAATAATAATAATGTCATTTGTGTACGTGAAGAGTTATTTCAAAAGTTTGTGTTGTGAGGATTCACAACGTTAGCGTTCAGTCATTGAGTTTAAAGGGCCAGTGAAGGAACTGTGCAAGTCAGTGGTCCGTGGCGGTTTTAGTAAAGATAACCTCTTAACCACAGAAACACCAGGCCACCATCGCATTTATTATTATATATCAGTTATCATTTGAGCATTGTAAGAACATTAATGTTATTTCATAGTATGAGTGTATATGAATTCCAGCACGTGCAAATAGTTATTATAGAACCGACTAGGGTATTTTCTTTTTCAGGGATTATTGTGATTTTGTGTGATCTAGGATAGGTACTATTTATTACAGCGTCATTGTGTATTTTGTATATATATTTAGGTGGTGATTTGAGACACCAGTAATGATTCATTTTAGGGCCAGGTCAACAGCTTTGATTAACAAATACAAAAACAACGTTTCAGTTCACATAATAAAATAATGTTTACACAACGTACAGTATGTAAGTTACTGAACAGGTTTAGATAAAATTTGCATTTGTTATATTAGGAAGGTACGTGTCTGATCAGTAGTAAATAGGAGCTCATACAATCTCTAATAATATATTCCTCATTCTCACCCATGTGTATTAGGGATGATCAGCACATTTTATTCATACTCTGTCTTTAACAGTCCGCTCAGGAGACAAGTGATTTAAAGTATCAAGAAGTTAAATTTAGAATACAGAACTCGCAGTTTTTCACATGAACTTCATGATAAATAATCACGGCTGTGGAAACGTAATTTTGGTATAATGTTAACATAGACAATCAGACATGAAGGCACTATGAGCCTAGAAATAAAATAATAATGGTGTTAACAGATAATAAGTGTAATTAAAGACACAATTCATTTTTTAGTAACCTGGATTAGGGCACTTATTATCTGCCCTGTCCAGCAAAGTTTGGTGTAATAATATCATTTGAAGATGTATTCTACTTCATCTACCTGATTTAAGAACTGGAAAAAATCCAAAGAAAAGCAGCTCGATTTGTTCTGGGTGATTTCCGACAAAAGAGTAGCGTTACAAAAATGTTGCAAAATTTGGGTTGGGAAGAATTGAGAGAAAGAAGAAGAGCTGCTCGACTAAGTGGTATGTTCCGAGCTGTCAGCGGAGAGATGGCATGGAATGACATTAGTAGACGAATAAGTTTGAATGGCGTTTATGAAAGTAGGAAAGATCACAATATGAAGATACAGTTGGAATTCAAGAGGACAAACTGGGGCAAATATTCATTTATAGGAAGGGGAGTTAGGGATTGGAATAACTTACCAAGGGAGATGTTCAATAAATTTCCAATTTCTTTGAAATCATTTAGGAAAAGGCTAGGAAGGTTCTAAGACATTTCGTACCACGGACATTTCTTACCACCGGACATTTCGTACCACCAGACATTTCGTACCACTTGACCGGCTGATTACCTTGCTAATGACTTTAAAATATTTAGGAGAGAACATTCCGTACCACTTGAGAGAGTGAGAAATATTGCGAAGTAAAAACGGTATCCTAATGAAAATATTCATTTGTATATCCATTGTCCACTAGTGGCGCAGAAGCCTCCGCACGGTGTGACCACTACTGATGTTAACCTTCCGTCGGGCGCAACTGATCTGATAGGCACACGTGTTCATTCTTATCTCGTATTCGTCATTCGTGGAGACCTAACTACTTCCACCTTTCAGTAATGTCCTGTTTCCGCGCAACCTTCAAGCCCATATCGGCCAGTTCATCAGAATATTTTATTTTACTTTATAGTGAAACAATGCAGTAGTTTATAAATATTCACAATAGTAATATTATCCATCCTTATGCTCACCAGGCACATTGTCCCCGAACACGATGTAGGCAATATTTCTTTGCTAGTGGCTTTATGTCGCACCGACACAGATAGGTCTTATGGCGACGATGGGAGAGGAAAGGCCTAGGAGTTGGAAGGAAGCGGCCGTGGCCTTAATTAAGGTACAGCCCCAGCATTTGCCTGGTGTGAAAATGGGAAATCACGGAAAACCATCTTCACGCCTGCCGAAGGTGGGATTCGAACCCACTATCTCCCGGATGCAAGCTCACAGCCGCGCGCTCCTGGATGTATATTTCTATGTAGTCTATCGTTTTGTTGAGGATTTCTTTAAAAAATCGACTTTCTTGTAATAACATTTACGTAAACATGACTGATAAGTACCGGTATAGTTGAAAAGGCAATTATTAAAATTATATAGATGTTTTCTTCAGCAAATGTTGTAAATTAGTTTTGTTTCTGATTTCTTAAGTGTGCCTGACAGGCTCATTACGCCCGCTGGCGTGGAAATGGAATTCCAATTTGACATCAAGTGGTACGGATTGTCCGGGCGCAAATATTTGGAGATTACGGGAAAACCGTTGGCAGGTAGATAACGACCAAGGTGGTACAAAATGTCCTCAAAAATCAAGTGGTACGGAATGTCCGTGGTACGAAATGTCCGGACACCGGATAGGAAAGCAACAGATAGGGAATCTGCCACCTGGGCGACTGCCCTAAATGCAGATCAGTATTGATTGATTGATGATTGATTGAAACCCGTCAATTTAAAATTAGATAAGTTAAATCTCTCATATAACGTTTGTTGATGTTGAAGAAAAGTGGATTCAGTGTACAGACATTGTCAGATTAAATACAATTAAGGTATTTTTCGAACATTGGTGCTTAATCAGAATAATTGACACTTAAATTATCTAAATCGTGAATTATGGATACAATTTCGTTTTTATCGAATTTCCCTTTAAATTGATCAGGTCACAGTAACAAAGATTGATATGATTTCTTTATTTACTTTGTAACATGAACTAATGTCGGTGATGGAGTTGCTTTACGTACTTTTTTAGAATTCATTTAATTTAGTTCATTTTTATCTATTGTTAGATTCGTTAATACATTCTATTTGATTCAAACCTCGTCTGGTCTATCTTATTTCAACGTTAAAGTAGTGTAACCCACCCCAAACCCCATGGCACTACAGCCCTTGAAGGGCCTTGGCCTACCAAGCGACCGCTGCTCAGCCCGAAGGCCTGCAGATTACGAGGTGTCGTGTGGTCAGCACGACGAATCCTCTCGGCCGTTATTCTTGGCTTTTTAGACCGGGACCGCTATCTCAACGTCAGATAGCTCCTCAGTTCTAATCACGTAGGCTGAGTGGACCTCGAACCAGCCCTCAGGTCCAGGTAAAAATCCCTGACCTGGCCGGGAATCGAACCCGGGGCATCCGGGTAAGAGGCAGGCACGCTACCCCTACACCAAGGGGCTGGCAGTGTAGCCCATAATAGTATAATTACCTCCCCCCCTCTTTGAAGCCTTGTCGACGAGAACATCGGACGGTCCAGTTCTGAGGTAAGTGTCGCGTGCCCAGTAAGTATATTTCAGAGCCGAAGCAACTTTCAAGTCATATAAAATTGTAAGGGCAATTATCTCTACAACCTTATTTTAGCTATCTTTTTCCCCGGAAACATTAGAGCTCTTGGTATTTTCACACCATATTAGGCAAATATAGCGATAACTATGGACATTTGTTCACTGTTAACGTATTCATATAAATGATTAAAAAATTCATAACAGAAAGTAACGATTAACAACTAATGATTTTTTGTGCCCTGTATGACAACAAAATATCATTTTACATAGCAATATGGCAAGAAAAGTTTCATGTTTTTACTGAAAGAAATTCTGTGGAAAACATACATACATACATACCATAAATAAAATAGGGACTACACTCTCCTCCTAAGAATTTAGATCCATACAACAGCTATGCGTTTTCACACCATAACGTGTGCATCTTGAAAATAATAATGAAACTCTTCAATCCGCGCGATGCCATTTATTGTGTCGTCTATTTTCAAAACTGAAGTTGTTCATATTTACAGGACGTTGTGATGTTATCTGAAGCCTCCATTGTGAATATACATTTCCGATGATAGTATTCTTTCAGAATCTTGTTGGTTGATAAAATGACGCCTGCTGTGTGATTGCCTCATGTGTCAGGTATGATAGCACGGTCTAGTTCAATCTTTGAGAAAAGAGAGTGCTATTGTGTTTCCACCAGTTGCTACGTTCACATGAGAAATCTGTTACTTCCAGCATAAACATTCCTTTGAATGCATTGCCGATAACTGTTTTTCTTGCATGAAAGTACAATTCAGGTAAATGTATGCTAGGAGAAAAATTCTCAGAGTGTCATTGAAGTTTTCTAACTCTCTGAACAATGCATACAGAGGTTATTGCACGTAGATTTGCCTCGCAGACTTCAGATAACATTCCTTTCTACACACCTTATCCACGGACAAGGAAATACCTTTATTACACAATCCGTCACATTGCATTTGACCTCATACATTGACTATGATAATAAGTGTATTAATATAACAAAAATGTACTTTGTTCAGCATACCTATTATTTATAACTACAAACTTACATGTTTATCTGGATTGAGGAACATGAAGATGATCATCATGGTATAGTATGGTGTCCACCACACAATGAAGGCCATTACAATCACCACTGAAATACGTAAACTCTTCATCTTTGCTCGATGAATCAAGCGCCGCCTGTTGACGTCGGCTGGAGCGTATTTCCCACCAGATGCTACCTCAGCTCGGAACATTTTTTCACTACCTGCAATCAAATATAACCAGCAAAATACAATTCAGTACTTAGGTTAGAATAAACTTCGAATCCTTGGAATGTTGTATATTTGAATTTAATTAGCTTACTCTTTATAGTATATCCGAATGTTTCTATTGTCATCTGCATTGATGAAGGGAAAATATGAAATGGCGTATGGCTTTTAGTGCCGGGAGTGTCCGAGGACAGGTTCGGCTCTCGAGGTGAAGGACTTTTGATTTGATGCCCGTAGGCGACCTGCGCTTCGTGATGAGGATGAAATGATGAAGGCGACACATACACCCAGTCCCCGTGCCAGCAAAATTAACCAATGATGGTTAAAATTCCCGACCCTGTACTTCTGAACATACTTTAATAGAAATTAAACAGAATAATAATAATGTTCTAGAATAATTGAAGACCTGAAATAAAGAAGGCTCTAAGTGCCAAAATAATAGTTTTGAGGAAAATGAGTTTGAAGTATAGAAGACACTGACGTGGAGCATAGAGCATGCCATTTGTTGATATATATTGTTAGTAGACCACCATTCGTGGCAGTTCGAGCTTTTTGTACATTGTTAGGCTTGGCGTGTGGATTCTACATCACACAATATCTTAAAATGTGTAACTTTGCTGCTTAGAGCCTTATTTATTTCAGGTCTTCAATTAGTATAAACGTTGTAAATCATACTATTCAATTTATTAGATCCCGAGTGAAATACCCTGTTCTAAATTAAATTAAATAATACATTAAAACTTATATGTAAAAATTAATGTTTGTACGGATTCTATAGTGTCAAAAACTACTGCAACGATTTCGCTGAATATTTCATACTTTGCTCTTATTGCTCCTGAGAGGGTTATGGAAGTGGTTTGACATGTTATGTCCTCACCACTACCTAGATTTAGGCCCTTTGGCAGATCACAATAGGCTAATATAGGCGAAATATCGAATCTGTCGTACAAGGACGAGACAGAGCTTATTTGAAGCATCGCGATGCGCGGAACAAACCTGGGTATGTTCCTACGAGACCCGAAAACCATACTTTAAGACCCTAAAACCAACCTTTTTTGAGATATCGGCACCTCAGTACCTCGGCTCTAGGAATCGGCTGAAGAAGTGACCCGCCGTAACCATGGCAACGTTAAATCAAGGATTCTAGATTATCGGAAAAGACCAATATTAGTGTCGTTCCATAGTTTTCAGGGTCGCAGAAATGATCTATGACAAAATTATAGATGTAATAATAATCTAAACTTATATATGTAAAATAACATGTTGACTGACTGAATGACTGCCTGACTGACTGATTCATCATCGCCGAGCAAAACTACTGGACGGAACGGAATGGAATTTTGGGGATACATTTATATTAGAGTGTAGGTTCTCACTAACGGAGGATATTCCGTCACTAAGAGGGTGAAAATGGGGGGGGGGGAGGCGTGAATTGTTTCAATGAGCATATCTATATCTCAAAGCTTAAAAGTTTACAGACGTAAAAATTGGCATTTAGAATTTCCTTTAAAAATAAAGAAACACGTATTTTTTTGTATTTGGAAAATCCACTTACGGGGAGTGAAAAAGTGGGAAAAGGGGTTGAATACCTTTTATGAGGACACATATCTAAATAAACGGAGGGTGTTACAGGCATGAAAACTGTTATTTGGTATCTCCTTTAAAAATAAAGAAACATGTATTCCTTTGTTTTAGGAAAATTGACTTAAGTGGGGGGTGGGGGTGAAAATAAGTAAAGGAGTTGAATTATGTTTGTGAGGATACTTATATGTCAGAAAGTAAAGATGTTGCGGACGTGAAAGTTGGTATTTTGAATCTCCTTTGAAAATAAAGAAACGAGTATTTATTGTTTTCGGAAAGACCACTTAAGGGGTGAAAAGAATTGAAAAAGCGAGTGAATTTTTAAAATGAGTACCGGTATATCTGCAGTATATGTCAAAAACGTAATATGTCACAGACGTGAAAATTGGTATTTGGAATCTTCTTTAAAAATAACGGATTTTTTTTTCTTTTGGAAATCCACTTTGGTGGGGTGAGGATGGGTGAAGGACAGATAGAGGGGTTGAATTATTTTTATGGGGATATTTATATCTCAAAAAGCGAAGATGTTACGGACGTGGAAATATGTATTTGGAAACTCTTTATAAATAAAGAAACCTGTTTTTTTGTTTGTTTTCGACTTGAGAGAAGACTGTTTCTCACATGTACAGTTCTTTGTCGCATGGCCATCTTAGCCCCAAAAGGCAATATCACAAACGTGATTTACAAAGAGCTTCTGGGGTAAATGAAATTCAATTTTTCGGTGAGCGTTTACTCTTTAGGGATTTTCAAATGATGTCTTAGTATATTACCGATGAACGATTACTTTTAACGAATCCACGCGAGCGAAGCCGCGGCTAACTGCTAGTAAAATGAAATTAAATAATTAAATATTATATCTTAATTAGTATTGATTAGTACTGTAATATAATATTAGTTACCGGTGTTTTTCCTTCATGTTGGTTTTTTCTAGTGTGTTTTGTCACTGGAAAGTAATTTTAAGAATATTCTAGCTAATTTGTTTACGTCTATGTATTCTCATGAGGCTTGTAACTGGAACTCATGGCCTGTTATGTTAACAATAAATAAATAAATAAATAAATAAATAAATAAATAAATAAATAAATAAATAAATAAATAAATAAATAAATAAATAAATAAATAAAAAATAAATAAATAAAATAAATAAATAAATAAATATCCGTCTTCATTTATTTCTTGAGGTTGTCCCTTATGTCAAGCATATGAAGTTCGATAGTCTTTTTTTTACCTAAGTCTAATAATAATATTATTGGTTTTACCTCCTATTAACTTCTTTTGCTTTTTTTATGATACGCCGAGGTGCCGGAATTTCGTCTCGAAGGATTTATTTAACCTGCCAGTAAATCTATCGACACGAGGTTGACGTATTTGAGCACCTTCGTATCCCACCGAACTGAGCCGGGATAGAACCTGCCAAGTTAGGGACAGAAAGCCAGCACCTCAACCATCTGTGCAACTCGTCACGGCTTTTGTTTGAGTCTGATATTGTACTAACGCACTGTGGATGCAGGTCGCACAGGAAAATAACCTCTAGCGACAGACAACGATGGGCTGCTGCATTACGGCAAGTCAATTCTGAAACTTGTATGCATCAGGTAGTTATATACAGCATCAATATGTCATATGACGAGGTAAATAGGTCGTTCCAAGTGATCAGGTGAGTAGAAAATAAAACTAGGCAACGCTGAAAACATTGATACAGAGACAGGAATTGGGTATAAGTTGGTAATAATAATTTCGTGTGGCTATTTATAGCCGGTTGCAGCCCTTGTAAGGCAGACCCTCCGATGAGGGTGGGAGGCATCTGCCATGTGTAAGTAACTGCGTGTTATTGTGGTGGAGCATAGTTTTATGTGTGGTGTATGAGTTGCAGGGATATTGGGGACAGCACAAACACCCAGCCACAGAGCCATTGGAATTCACCAATGAACGCTAAAATCCCTAATCCGGCCGGGAATCGAACCCGGGACCCTCTGAACCGAAGGCCAGTACACTGACCATTCAGCCAACGAGTTGGACTGTGAGTTGGTGAAACGGAAGTAGATATAGATTGTGTATGGTTTCTGTAATAGTTGTCAGCATGGTGGTGTGGAGTAAGTGCTGGAACATTCACAGTTCAATAACGGGTTTGAATCCCACCCGAGCTAGCTATACTTATTCGCGTCCGGAGCTTCGATGATCGTACAGTAGGCTGCTCGTGCCACATAGCTCACAGGTTTAATTAAAATATGGAGACTACAGCCCTGCCTCAGCTGGTCATTCCTTTCAACAGACAATTACGTCAACATGTTCTTCATCAACGGTGAAGCAAAAGCGAAATATAGAAAAATACAACGCTTGTATCACGTAAGATATCCATACAGACGGCAAGCAACGCGCAAACACTGTACGTTTAGCAGTGTATAGTGGCCTTCGCACATAAAATCACTATCTCGAATATTTACTGTTAAGGCGGGTACTCACTAGGAGGCTGCAACATGCAACGCAACGGTTGCTGCAACAATATTTTTCTAATGAGTACGCCTTGAGCTTCGTTGCTGCAATCGTTCGCAGTGAGGCGCGCTGTAATCCATCTGGTTGTTGGTATTCCGGCGAACACAAAGCGGCGCGCAGTGTGTTCGTTGACGTGTTCCAAGCACATTGCGTAGTCAGGACGCGTATAGGTTATGGAGTGGACTGAGGAACCCTGTCTAAATTTAATAGAATTATATCGCAATTCTACATTAAAATGGGACCCTCCAGTGATGTGCCAAATGATTTCAATATCAATGACGTCTCATACAAAAAAGATATGTTTAATTAAATTAAATGAACCTTACCTCTATGTGATTTTTTAAATTCGCTGATGATTGCTTGACACACTTATGGTACAAATTTACTTATGACTACCGGGCGAGTTGGCCGTGCGGTTAGGGGCGCGCAGCTGTGTACTTGCATCCGGGAGATAGTGGCTTCGAACCCCACTGTCGGCAGCACTAAAGATCTTTTTCCGTGTTTTCCCATTTTCACACCAGGCAAATGCTGGGGCTGTGCCTCAATTAAGGCCACGGCCGCTTCCTTCCCAGTCCTAACCCTTCCCTATCCCATCGTCGCCATAAGACCTATCTGTGTCGGTGCGACGTAAAGCAAATCCAAAAAATACTTATGACTTGCTTGGATATTCTGAAGAGATACTGGAAGCTGGTGAAGCTATCACCGGTGGCTAAAAATCTCAAAGTAAGTGCCAATTTATCTTGAACAGATATAGCTTTTCTAAATCTTGTGTCCCTTGTTTATTTTCGGTTCAACTAAATTTAATAAATACTCGAAATCGGTCGGTGATATACGAGTGAAATTCTTAAAATATCCACTTATTTCTTGCGATTTCAAATCGAGAAGCAAACTGGAATTAGCTTTACCTTTGTAAAACGCATTTTGCCACCAACGACGGGGATGTTGATAGTCCTCGATTAGGTAATGCAGGAGAATATACACAGCACTTATGACGAGTATACTGGATGACATGGTTGCATGTGACACAACGAACGCTGCGGAACTACTGGTGTTCGCATTGAGGTTTGACGAACGTACACATTATACAAGGTTGCAGCAAAAGGGAGACTTCAGTGATGTCTGGTGATATTGCCGAGGTTGTTTTCGACACTATCCAGGGGGAACCTCACACGAGTACACAGGTAGTAGCACAGCAGGCCAACATCATCCAGTTGGGTTTGGTATGGATTTTACATGCCAATGAATTTCACTCCTATCACCGTTAGATACATCAGAAGTTCCACTGGCCGAGACTCGGATTGATTTCTGTGCATTGACACTGTCTAAAATATTTTTTCGGATGAGTCACAATGGCACAGTGGAGAATCCCGACCGGGCGGCAGAGGCAGAATTGCAGGCACGAACGGGATTAAATACACTGACTGACAGAGCAAATGCAACACCAAGAAGGAGTGGTTCGAAAGGGATGAAAGTTGGGGAAAAAAACAGAGACGGCAAGGACGAATAATTGATATTTATTTCAAACCGATATGCAGGTTACACAATGCGCACGGCATCGACTCAGTAGGATGTAGGACCACCGCGAGCGGCGATGCACGCAGAAACACGTCGAGGTACAGAGTCAATAAGAGTGCGGATGGTGTCCTGAGGGATGGTTCTCCATTCTCTATTAACCATTTGCCACAGTTGGTCGTCCGTACGAGGCTGGGGCAGAGTTTGCAAACGGCGTCTAATGAGATCCCACACGTGTTCGATTGGTGAGAGATCCGGAGAGTACGCTGGCCACGGAAGCATCTGTACACCTCGTAGAGCCTGTTGGGAGATGCGAGCAATGTGTGGGCGGGCATTATCCTGCTCAAACAGAGCATTGGGCAGCCCCTGAAGGTACGGGAGTGCCACCGGCCGCAGCACATGCTGCACGTAGCGTGCCTTGAATACGCACTAGAGGTGACGTGGAATCATACGCAATAGCGCCCCAAACCATGATGCCGCGTTGTCTAGCGGTAGGGCGCTCCACAGTTACTGCCGGATTTGACCTTTCTCCACGCCGACGCCACACTCGTCTGCGGTGACTATCACTGACAGAACAGAAGCGTGACTCATCGGAGAACACGACGTTCCGCCATTCCCTCATCCAAGTCGCTCTAGCCCGGCACCATGCCAGGCGTGCACGTCTATGCTGTGGAGTCAATGGTAGTCTTCTGAGCGGGCGCCGGGAGTGCAGGCCTCCTTCAACCAATCGACGGGAAATTGTTCTGGTCGATATTGGAACAGCGAGGGTGTCTTGCACATGCTGAAGAATGGCGGTTGACGTGGCGTGCGGGGCTGCCACCGCTTGGCGGCGGATGCGCCGATCCTCGCGTGCTGACGTCACTCGGGCTGCGCCTGGACCCCACGCACGTGCCACATGTCCCTGCGCCAACCATTTTCGCCACAGGCGCTGCACCGTGGACACATCCCTATGGGTATCGGCTGCGATTTGACGAAGCGACCAACCTGCCCTTCTCAGCCCGATCACCATACCCCTCGTAAAGTCGTCTGTCTGCTGGAAATGCCTCCGTTGACGGCGGCCTGGCATTCTTAGCTATACACGTGTCCTGTGGCACACGACAACACGTTCTACAATGACTGTCGGCTGAGAAATCACGGTACGAAGTGGGCCATTCGCCAACGCCGTGTCCCATTTATCGTTCGCTACGTGCGCAGCACAGCGGCGCATTTCACATCATGAGCATACCTCAGTGACGTCAGTCTACCCTGCAATTGGCATAAAGTTCTGACCACTCCTTCTTGGTGTTGCATTTGCTCTGTCAGTCAGTGTATCTTGTGTGGCATATTAAGTGACCACCTAACCGGCCCACATTTCTTTGAGATCCATTTAAAAGGACCACTCCACCTACAATTTTTCCGTGATCTAGAACCATTGTTGCTAGAGGATGTGCCCCTAAGCGAGCGTGTAAACATTTGTTCTATCAACACGACAGGACTCCGCCTCACATGTTAGCAGTTGTTCGCTACCACCTGATTACTATACTCCTCTGCCGATGGATAGGAATGGGAGGACTTGTCACCTTACCCGCCAGATTGTTCGAACTGACGCGACTGGACGTCCTGTGGGGCTACCAAGTAGTGTATGCTCAGAAGCCGGAAGAACCCGAAAGCCTTTGAAATCACAATACCGCAGCCTACAGATCCCTAATACCCACCATGCTCCAACGAAACCGAATGTAAGTTCAACGGTGTGTTCAGATGTGCTTTAATGAAGAAGGCCACCTGTTCGAACACTTACTACAAAACTGATGCTCAATTACCCGGATTCATATCACCTGATAATTCTATCCTTGTTCTGCCCTGCTTCTTGTAAAGCACTTCTTATTGCCACTTAAGCATCCAGTCACGGAATAAACTTGTGTGAGACAACATAGCCGTTATCTACCCTGATCTTTATTACGCTTTGCAGTTGTGTTACTTATCCGGTAAAGTGGTAGAGAAAGAATGGTTGCCTTAACTCTATCAACATAAATAAATAAATAAATAAATAAATAAATAAATAAATAAATAAATAAATAAATAAATAAATAAATAAATAAATAAATAAATAAATAAATAATAAAACCACCTCGTGATCTTAGGGGAGATAAAATAAATAAGAACGCAAAACACACCTAACAGGGATTTGAACCTGCACCCAATACGTTGGCAGCTCACGTAACCGTGTCTCTTCCAATTCAGCTAATCCTTAACAGATCGCAGAATCGCTGGATGTTAGTGAATACAGTGCGCTGTATGTGGACCTAATGCACGGTTGCATACCGCAAAAAGGTTTCGTTTTCGGTAGTGGTGCGATATCGTGTCCTTTCAGGAGCCATGTGTATGTATGTTGGGTATTCAGCCCAAAGGCTGGTTGGATCCTCAATAGAACCACCATTAGCTGCCATAGATGGCCTAGGTGTCACTCTAGAGGCGTACGAGGAAAATGAGGACCGACGTAGTTTCCCGTTGCTTTCCTCACTCAGCCAGAAGTTGCTATTGCATGCCAGTCTGCCAATCCCACTGAAATGCGTACACCAACCGACCCTATCAGCGACATTTTCACGCCATTCATAGCAGCGACTGGCTGCATAAGGAACTGCATTACTAGCATCACTCATACCTCAGCACTTTCATATTGTCAAAGCCAAGGATAAGACTGAGACAGGTCAATGAAAGTAACACATTTATTCTAGCCCATACCAGCAGACATAGTGCATTGTAAACACTACATCTTGCCAGCAAAGGCACTCAGGAGCCATACTATTATTTAACAATCTAAGGTATGAGACCTTCAGACCGTTAGGGAGTGTGTGCAGTACCATGCCAGTAGGGCCAGGCGTTTGCAAGACGACTATAGAGTGCGTGTGGCCTAAAACAAAAAAAAGGGGGTAGCAGCTTGACACCTTACAGTATACTGCGAAGTTTAACATGAGATGAGTGTACGATAATAGCGTTATATGCAACCTATGAAATATGAATATTGCATGTTACGCTTCACCTTGTTAGTGGTAGCTTATATTTTGTTAATATCTTCAGCAAGATCTGTAATGATCCGACATTCCATACCTGTCATTAATATGTGATTTTGCTCCATAAGGCTTTGATGAATGTAATTAATATTAATATACAAGTACAAATAGGTAAAAACAAACATAGAAATAAACGGTATACATAACCAGCGCCGAGTGTAGTGTCGTCCAACGACATTGGCTATGAAAATCAGCAGGTAGCTTAAAACGAAATATAAAATGAACTTGAGTGGAAAAACGTGATGTGACAGGTCAACCGTTCAGTAGGATCAAAATGTCCTGGAATATATCGTAGTGATGGGATTATCGTTTTGGCTTATTGGCAATGCTGGACATTTTTATGTGCTTTGAGCGGTATTAACGAACTTGAATTTTTTTTTCCATATTCACTGTGAGATATCAATCCATTGTTTGCATAACTAATAGTCCTTAAGATGACTCCTCAAAGAGTTGAGGTCATAATGTCTTCTATTATCTCCATGTTTTGGAAATATGAGGCACTGTTCAAGAGCCTAACTGTTACGTCAGATATGAGGTCCAATATGCATGCAGTAAGCCGTGTTAGTTGACATTGCACGTTATAGGGAATACTTTATCTTGGTCCAGATATCTTCAAGCAGATCTGTAGCGGCCCTATATTTCATATCTGTCATTAACACGTTCTATATGTAGATGGACATAATTTCTGCATGAAAAATACTCTTGTCTACCTTGAGCTCAGCGAGTCTCGTTGCGCAACCAGCTTTGGTATTTAAATAGTGAATACGAATTACAGCGCATCGAACTGTTTAAATGTCTTTTCACGAGAGTTTAATCCTGATGTAAACAGGGTATGTCCACGCCTCCGCCAAAGAAAAAGTTGTGATTCGTTGAGCGTGTAGTACCGACCTCCACCGCGTCAACGTCTCGTGTTCGGACGTACAGGGCTGCGCATCACATACGACAACAGTGCGAAGATCTGAACTTTTGAATAAACGACTAAACCTGGATTCTGTTCACTTAGTTTTTTGAACACATTCACAATGCAGTGCCTATGGTCACTTCTGAGTGGTTTTTCCTCTTTTGTGCTTTATTACACGTGATGGTTCTACCTCTTGCTCCATTTCTCTCACTATGAATACTAACGCTGACTGCTGCTGGAGGATGCAACACCTTATCTCCACACTGTGCAGCTTGGGACTTTCCCTCACTACGAGAAGACTTCCTTTGTTACACAACGCCTTGTGCCTTCATTTCTCGTTATTTAATCACTATTTTTATTAAAACAAAACCATATATATACCGGTATATATGACAACCATATTTTAATCTGATAACGAACTCTTCCAAACTCTCTAAATGTGTATGTTATGTATGTTGGGTATTCAGCCCGAAGGCTGGTTTGATCCTCTGCAGCTCCGTCTACAGCTGTCATAAACAGCGTAGGCGTCACTGAAGAGGCGTACTAGGGAAATGAGGAGTGAGGTAGTTTCCCGTTGCTTTCCTCACTGAGCCACCCATTGCTATTACATATCGGTCTGCCAAGCCCACTGAAATGCAGCACCAACCGACCCTATGGGCGATATTTTCACACCATTCATAACAGCGGCTGGCTGCATAAGGAACGGTATAATTAGCATCACTCATACCTCAGTCACTTTCATATTGTCAAAGCCAAGGATGAGACTGAGACAGGTCAATGAAAGTAACAAATTTGATATAGCCCATACCAGAAGACATAGTGCACTGCAAACACTACATCTTGCCAGCAAAGGCATCTCTCTAAATGTAATAAAATAAAATAAAATAAAATAAAATAAAATAAAATAAAATAAAATAAAAATAAAATAAAATAAAATAAAATAAAATAAAATAAAATAAAATAAAATAAAATAAATAAAATAAAATAAAATAAAATAAAATAAAATAAAATAAAATAAATCCGCGTACTATTTTTCTTCGAGGTCACACACAGTCGAGTGAGTGGGACGGTTGCTTCTCCAATCAACTACAGTGAATCACCTTAATATTCGGACACCGGATGGCATGTGACAATATGAACATTATATTTGTATTTTCTTGAGCATACAGAAAGGAAAGTTTGACAATAGAAAACACCAATGTTTCCAATATGATTACAAAATAATACATGTGTATCAGAACAAAAATGACTTGTAGATAAACAATCAGTCGTCACCTCATCACATAACAAAACCACTTTAATATTCGGACACAAGGATCATAATGACCGAAACTGTAGCGTAACATGGAACTCAAACCAATCTAGTACTTGGTGGCATTGCCACGTTGTTTTATGACGACTTTCAGTCGTTGTGGCATAGAACAAACTAACTTTTCCGTGTCCTTAGGGCTAATATTAGCCCATTCTCGTATCTGTCTTCGTTGCAGTTCCTTCTTTGACGTTATTTTGGACTTCCTCGCTCTCTGGTCAAGTTCACTCCATAAATTCTCAATGGGATTAAGATCCGGGCTCTGGGGTGGAGTTTCAAGCACCTTTGGGCAGTTGAACTTTAGCCACATTCGGACATTCCACGCTTTATGCTTAGGATCATTATCTTGATAGAAATTAAATGTGTCCCTGATCCCAAGCTTTGTAGCACTTTGGTGTAAATTCTGCTTCAGGATGGCTAGATACTATTTATGGTCCATTGTATGTTCAATAAACGACATTTCACCCACTCCGGCAGACGAAAGGCACGCCCATACCATTGCATTCCCACCTCCATGTTTGACAGTTGGTTGCAAATATTTCGGTTTTAATTCGTCATTTGGTTTGCGCCAAATCATTCTCCTCCCATCCGATCCATAAATATTAAATTTGCTCTCATCAAAAAATAACACATGTTTCCACCATTCTGTATCCTTGTGTACATATTGCAAGGCAAACTTCAATCCTTTCCTTCGGTTCACTTCATTGATAAATGGCTTTTTCCTCGACACCCTCCCGTTAAATCCGGCCTTTCGAAGAGTCCTACGCACAGTTTCAGGGTGCACTGATTTGCCAGCTTCCTCTTCTAACTCCCGTGCAAGGTGTGACGCACTCAGTTTAGGATCGTTTCCTATTTTTCTTAAGAGAAGTCCTTCTTTACGATCAGTTCGCTTTTTCGGTTGACCCGTTTGCGATATAGACTTAATCCTGTCCTCTTCTTTAAATCGCCGTACAATGTCATTGACTCTTACTCATACACAACATTCGCGCAATACCTCTGCAACAGCGTCCCTTTGCATTGTGGAAAATAACCAGTTGGCGCTGTTCAAACGTTGTGTTTCTGCCTTTGCACCCCATTGTACGTACAAACTAATCCCTGTTGTTCTGTACAGCGCTGCTCACTGCAGTGAAGTTCAGGGATACGTATCCTACTCCTTACGTTTCTCCCTTGCCGCAAATGGGTCAGGTATTCACGTGCAAATGGAGTAACGATGACGTGTCCGAATATTAAAATGATGTGTAGTATCTCATTATTTCCTTTTCTATCACTATCAGAACACTTAACCAATTCGCCTGGCATCTAATTTTGTTGTGATACGTGTGCTAAGTATTCACGGACTGTTGGACGTATGTTTGTTGTATACACATTTGTTTGCGAACAAATTATGTCAAGAAACATTCCATTATCTGTATTGTCCGAATATTAAAGTGACCCACTGTATGTCTATGACTACGTGCATAGGCAATGTGCTCCGCCTGTTTGTTTACATCAGGATTAAACTCTCGTGAAACGCGGTATAACTTGTGAGGTGGCAACAGGATAATGTATTACTTCATTGAGATCATCGTATTCTGTGGAATCAGTACTAATACATGTTACATTCAAAATGCTCAGATCTTGTTTGTTGATGACGGTGATGTTAGGCATAAAATTGATAATTTCAGAAAATTTATAATCTCAGTTCGATCCAAAGAAGAACCTAATGAATCTTGTACTATATGAAATATGATTTTCTGGAATCTCAATAGTATCATTTTGCCCAAACTCTTCATTGTCTAGTTTAGAAGCCGTTCACTGTAGAGTTAGAATCTACAACTCTTTCATTCTTTAGTTTAAACATACTTTCGGCCAAAAAATTGACTGAACAGAACTCGCGAACAGCCTAGATATCAATTACTTCTGGCTCTGAAGTTTTAACTTGTTTTAAGTTGTTCAAAATTCGTGCAACTAATTTGACTTATATGTAAATTTGTGATTTCGTTTTCTAAGAGCATCGATGTATTTCAGTTTAAACTCATTTTACCATTTTACTGACGTCATAACGTAGAATTATCGTGCTTCAATATTCACACAATTATATAACGGCAGTGAGAAATGGATCCCTAATTTTGTAGTCCAAGTAATATGGCGACAAAACCTATCCGTTGGCATCTACTCTGGCAGCACAATTTTGTAATTCCAACTTCGAAATACGTGGTAGGAAATAGTTCACTCATATGTCAGTAAATGATGTTAGTGTTCACGTCGCTGAAAGAGAGGAATTTTATAAACTATTTTAAAAAAGGAAATAATCATGCGAAATTTCTACCTCACCCGAATCTTGTATCCGATATGATAATATCTACATCGAAGCATTCACCATCAAAACTTGCTAGATGTCATTCCCCAATCTCAGTGGTAAGAGTTCAATCTCATACTTACAAGTGGATGTAATACCGTTATATGCATCAGGTTGGTGGAGATTTTCCATTCATTTCACTGAAGGAAGGTAATATCTAAAGTGTTGAAATTTGATGGTCATCTTTGTATTTATTTGTAACCTTTATCTGCTGCCAGTTTAGCATTCTAGACATTCTTGTTTACTCAGTGCCTCTCTAAAGACCTGGAAGGATCGGACCTCTTCCCAGGTCGTCGACATATTCGCAGACAATGGTCATCCGGGTTAGTGCTGAGTCGCGATTCATCGCTGAATACAGTGCGACGCCATTCATCAGCAGTGCATACTTCCCGGTCACGGCAACACTCCAAACGCGGCTGTTTGTGGTATGGTGTTAACGGCAGCCTACACATGAGACGGTATCCCTAGTCCGGCTGTTGCTAGTCTCCGTCCAATAGTACGCGATGACACAGAAGGATGTGGTCGACCGGAACCTTGACGACGAGCATGCCTGCCCTCACGTTCCCATATAGTCCAACATCGGGGCATTGTCACATCCGAATGCCCCAAAATTCTGGATATTGCACGATTCGACCATCCGGCCAAATGGAGACCCACAATGCGGCCCTTGTCAAACTCTGTCAGTGATAACGCTGTCTCACACGAATGTGTGGCATCTCCGGATCCTCAACAGTGATCACTCAACATCTGACACTGTCGCGCCCATTACAAAGTATATTGTATACTCTACTAGGCCCAGTAACTACACTAAACACGAAAAAAACAAATGCACTCTGATGGCCATTTTACCTGCTACAGAAAATTGCAACTTTGATCTTTTACATACATACATACATACATACATACATACATACATACATACATACATACATACATACATACATACATACATACATACATACATACATACATACATGCATACATACATACATACATACATACATACATACATACATACATACATACATACATACATACATACATACATACATACATACATACATACATACATACATACTGCACCCTTGAAAATTGGTTATTTTTGTATGGAAAGAATATTTTATTACTTGGGTGGAACAACGATTAAAATTATCATCCAGCAAGGTGATTGCAACTCTGCATTGTCTGCTAGCCAGCAGGAAAACAGGTTTTCCCCGTGCCGTGTAAGCGAGTCTGGGTTTTTTTTGTGCCTTGTTGAAGACATCAGAAGGGTGGCACGTGGACAGGAACCCGACCAGATTAAAAGCGATCAATACTTTGAGATTTTGACGTCATGACATTTAACCAATTGGACCGCAAGGTTAGCCTGATCGCAAAATCTCAGCCAATAAAAATTAATTAACAAACACACCTACGTCTTGAAGAAATAAATACCCATGTACTTGGGGAAATCTTTCTCTTTGCTCATTTTCATTCGCTCAGTGCTCATTTGCATTCTGTTCTGCTCAGTTGCTCAGTTGTCTACGGGAATAATTGTTCGAGCACATGTGCTATTGGAAACGACGTATCCGACGTGGAACATTTCCAGCATTTATTTGATGGAAAGACGATAAATTTTCTGCTTCTGAGGAAATTTTACGACATAGAAATATCGGAAACGCCGCAGTTCAGATTTCTTTAACTTTATAAATCTGAAGAAAATTTTTAAAGTAGGTAAAAACTGTGCCATCTTGAAGAATCGAGTGTGTGTTGAGTACTTTTTCTAAGACAGGTCTTTTAGTTTCAGCTTTCCCCAGAAGACGCAAGATCCCCAGCAATCCTGAAATAGTTCGGAAGAATGGAACTTCAGCATTACGACGGAGTTTGTAATTGTCCTAAGTCCTCGCCTGCTGCAGCCATGTATCATTAAAATGTGAGGCATAATTCAGCCCGGGAGAGAATAACATCGGAGATGGATTTTGGTTAAATATTCATTGATCATCAACCGAGTCCAGAAGCCAAGTCTACTACAGCTAAGATTTTAAATTATACTTTTCTCTATTTTCTGTTGTAATAATTATGTAGACGTAGTCCTTGCTTGAATATTTGAAATCATTTCTAATAGTCTTTGTAGTTAGGAATTTCACTCTTCTTTCACTGGTGTTGGTAGATTTGATGTGTGTGAGAGTGTATTTGGGACCTATAATTTGTTCTATTTGAGTGAGTGCTTCGTGACATGTTCTCACTGTCCCATGATAAGTTGAGGAAAGTGTTAAAAATATTTGACCCACGCGATAATAATTATTAATTTATAAATTAATGAAGGAATAATTTTTTTATTATTTGGGACAGAATATCGACGTGTTCTGTGAATTTAGGATTTTTCCTTGATGTTTTGTGGTTTACCATAGATTCGAAATAGAATAGAGTCATCTATGATTTCATTAAACCATAGCCTGCGATGACGCGACCGCGCGCGTATAATAATAATAATAATAATAATAATAATAATAATAATAATAATAATAATAATAATAATAATAATTGACATTATTACGGTCTAATAGAATGTTTAAAGGTCATGAGTGTAATTATTACTGTGCTTATAAGTGATTAATGTGTGCTATATTGAAGTAGATGTTGGCCTGGAATATTGGTCGTGGCTTACAAGAAATGCTTACATATAAAATATAAAATAAAATAGAAGGAGCAGAATGCCTTAAGAGTGGAACTCAAAAAAAAATATAACCATCATATTCCTATCAAATTATATGAAGCAAGTAGACACAAAATTTACACCGGTTTCACCTGGGACAGGTGAACCCTAAATATCCTCTCGGTGGCTGGATTGCTTACTAACAATGTAACCGGGGTAAGAAAATCGAGAATGATGCATGGCCCATGAAATCTGGGGGCAAGCTTGCCCGCGGGAACAAAATTCTTGACTATCACCTGGTCACCTACCTTCAAAATGGTGGGTCTCCGTCCACGATCATACTTTTCCCTAACCTTTTCATGAGATACCATAAGATTGGCTTTAGCCTTCTTCCAAAGATCTTTAATGTTGTCCGGATCTATTGTCTAGGGTAGAATGTCACTCAAAGACCAGAGGTTAGAGAGCGGCGTGTTGGGAACAAACTTGAACATCAAAGAAGCTGGAGTAAACTTGTGAGATTCATGAACCGCCGAATTCAAAGCAAAAGCTATCCAATGCAGGGACGTGTCCCACCTAGAATGATCTTCATGATGATAGGCAATAAGTGCGGACCTGAGATTACGATTAACCCGTTCAGCCAGAGATGGTTGAGGGTAATAAGCAGAAGTAGTTACATGAGAGATGGATAAGTCAAAACAGAATTTACGAAATAAATTAGGTGTAAAAGCCTTAGCATTATCAGATACAATATATTGGCACGGACCAAAAGAAGCAAAAATAGAATTTAAGCAAGTAATTGTAGACTGAGCGGTAGCCAACTTAGTCGGAAATAACCAGGAAAATCTAGTAAAGCCATCTACGCATACAAGGATGAACTTGTTAGCATTTCCCTTTGACTGGGGGAAGGGTCCTACATAATCAATATACAGGCGTTCCATGGGGCGCGACGCTTGGTGCGAAGACAAAAGGCCTACCTTGGTGGACATGGTGGGTTTACTGAGCAAACAAATTTTGCATTTACTGTTATTGGTATTTTTGAGACTTGTAAATGGATCTTAAGATAGGATTTTATTTGTGTGTCCATTACATGAGTCAATTAAGGAAGAGAGTGTGTCTTCGAACATAATTTCTTCTTATGCAGCACATGTTGATCAATAATTTGTGATAATAAGGGATTAAAAATAACGCAGTCGTGACTCATAGACCGTATGCGCGAATGTTTATTTATCTGTGACTGTAGGCAGTTCTATGGAATTTTTAGTGACGATTTCTACTGTAAAATTATCCTGGAACATCGTTGTGGAATTTATTTCATTGGAAAAGTGATAATCCTATCACAATCACACGTCAGACGATCGAAATGGTAGCCCTTGTCTGATATTGTCATCGAGAGAAGCTCTCATATTTCAAATAAAATTCAAAACTAAAAATCAAGAGATAGGATTCGATAAATCTGTTTGATAATGTTACCGTGGACCAAAGCTTGAATGTGAGATGGATGAATGACTGATTTTACTTGTAATTGTGATTTCCATGGTTATATTTCGTCATGTTATGTGTACGCTGAGCGCGTAAAGTTTCGATTTTTTTGTTGTTTTGTGGCGAGCATATTTGGCTCAATTATGAATCTTTAAGTGATTTTATGACGGAATAAGATAGATTAGGATCTTTGCTTCGAGGGAAAATACTTAAGCAAGGATCGCGTCAATGAACTAAGCTCACAAAATGTAAAATGTTTAACGCTACAATGCGAGAAATTTAAGTCTTTTTTGTGAGTTGTGCACAACACTAGGATAATTGACATAAAAATAAGAATTAAATGAGTTGGATATTGGATTTCAAAATAATTTTATTATATAATTTGAAGCTTAAATAATTAATTGAAATAATATTTAATTAATAGAAATGAGTTATTGGATTTTTCGTGTGAGGTAGAATTTTGACTCACGGTTAAATGAATCGCAGAGTATCGTCAATTTAAATTATAATTCAAAAGGAAAGATATAATTCAGAATTTTGATATTTTGAGATAGGATTTTCTCAAATAATAATTTATTTAATTTCTTAGGACGATTTATTAAGACTTAATTTCGTATTTGTACAGAATGAAATTTAATGGAGAACTGCGGGTGCATTCCAGCAGGGAAGAGATAAATAATTTATTTCAAGATTTTGGAAAATATTTATTGAATCTGGAAAGTGCTAATATTTTATTTAATAAATGTTAAAACCCATTTCTTTTTTGTGTTTTCATTTGTCGTCAGTCCTTAGATTGTCCCTGACCCCTATAATTTAGCGTCGCCTGTAAGCGAACGTTCCGCCTCTGGGAACTTTTGCTTACCGGCTGAGCTGCCCGGCAAAACGGGGGCAATACATACATACATACATACATACATACATACATACATACATACATACATACATACATACATACATACATACATACATACATACATACATACATACATACATACATACATATATACATACATACATACATACATACATACATACATGCATACATACATACATACATACATACATACATACATACATACATACATACATACATTGACATCCGACCATTTATTCCGGATGCTTCATGCCGTGCATTAGTAGAGCTCATCCAAAAGTCCATCATGCGAACCATCATCAAAAAGCACAAACCTGATATTTCGTTTCTCCCAGATCAATCAATATACCGGTACCTCAAGACCTCAAATACAGTTTAGTGCTCCAGTTAAAGCTAAATTTCCAAATCTGTCATTCCAGACTAAACTACTAAACTGCTGAAACAGTATAAGAATTTTAAGACGAATTACAAAAGGGGTGAGAGTTTTTACTGCTGATAAACTATCACTGATAGATGTACTTCTCGTAACTCTTTGGAATGCTGGTAGGATGTAATGTTTTTGAATGCATTGCCCTTCGTGTCCCCAAGAAATCTAACGGAAAGACATCTTCACTAGTTTCTAAAATAAAGGAAAATTACAAGAATTCCAACTTCAACCACCTGTGGCCAAAAAGAAGAACACCGTTGAATAGAAACCGAAGTAGCAGATGGGGATATTCGAGGAGCGGTTAGGATTCTCTCATCAGAATGTGGGATAGCAGAACGAACCCGTGCCGCCTTCAAATCTTTGGTAGATAAACATCCTCCGCCGTCAAGCCCTTCGTCGTTTCCCGATCCTCTTGACCTGAGTGATAATTATCTCAGCGTGACACCGTAATTAGTGCTTGAATGAATAAAGGTGTTCCGTAACGGTTCTTTTACGGAATTGACGGTATCCGTCTTCAACACTAAAAGGTGGTTATGGTGATTATTGGTTTAAGAGGAAGTAAAACTAGGCAACCATCAGCTATATAACACTAAGCGGAGAGAAAAAATGGAAGGGATCCGACACTTCGAAAAGTGAAGGTATCTGCCAAAGAAAGACAAGGGCCACGAGGGCGTGAAAATGGAAGACTTCCCAAGCCTCGATACCTATTACCGTCTGGGTCAGAAAACAACAAGAGTTGACCAAGGGAGATCGGATTGGATAGATGACCTTACCCCTAAATGAGCTGGGGATACCCAGAGAAGACTTCTCCAATCTATCACAAAATTACGGAATTTCATTTTAAGAGGGCTACTTAGTGCTGAAATGTCCGGCTCCATGGCTAAATGGTTAGCGTGCTGGCCTTTGGACACAGGGCTCCCGGGTTCGATTCCCGGCAGGGTCGGAAATTTTAACCATCATTGGTTAATTTCGCTGGCACAGGGGCTGGGTGTATGTGTTGTCTTCATCATCATTTCATCCTCATTACGACGCGCAGGTTGCCTACGGGAGTCAAATCGAAAGACCTGCACCTGGCGAGCCGAACATGTCCTCGGACCCTCCCGGCGCTAAAAGCCATACGCCATTTCATTTCAGTGCTGAAATATGCCCAAACTTTTATGGGACCGTATTTATTGCTCTTGAGAAACCTAACGGAGGCGTTCGACCTACTGCTATTGGGAAGACCTTTCGAAGGCTGATTACTAAATTATTCTGAATGGCAGTAAAAGGGTCTATTAGCCAGTATTTCTATCCTCACCAACTTGGCTTTGGTATTTCGAAGTGCTACGAAACCATTATCTAATACACGTGAATTTTCCAACATCTAAATGCTATATCGAATACAATTTTAGTAAAAATTGTTTTCAGAACTGCATTTAACAACATTGATAGGGATTCCGCTTTACAAACAGTAAGTACAAGAGAGGATCCCAGAATTTTATGATATCCTGCGGCAATCTTACAGATGCCCTTTTAACTTGTGTTTCGAGTCTCATATTATTTCGTAAGAGTCTGGGGTACAGAAAGGTGATCTAACAGGATAATTACTTTTTAGTCTTGCACTCCAACCTGTCATCGCAGACCTAAAAAGTCCCCTCAACTTATTTTATTTGGAAGATGGAACTCTTGCGGTGATCCTGATACCGTTCTTATGGTTCTAAATACAGTTCTTACTGATTGTAAAAACATCGGCTTGGAAGTAAATCCGCATAAATGTGAAACCTACTTCTGTTCCGCGAGATGTTAACAACAGTTTCTGAAATTCAGGACACTATTCACCGGTATACGAGTTACAACAAATTCCAATCTATTATTACTTGGGTCGCCATAAGACCTATCTCTGTCGGTGAGACGTAAAGCAAGTAGCAAACAAATTCTTACTAGGATCACCGCTAACAGTTGATGCCGTGGAGGAAATTGAGAAGCGAAAGCTAACAGAATTAATGAGGCTGTATGATGGTCTACGAGTGATCAATTCAAAAGTGGCATACTGCTTATTGAAGAACAGTGTCTTTATTCCAAAATTTAATTACTTCCTGCGACCCACACCTCTATGGTTATTTCCCTCGTTCCTTGCTCAAGCTGATGATTTTAGAAGAAATTGCCTCGAGTCTCTACTCAATATACCATCTGAGGATATTAATTGGATCCTGGCGTGTTTACCACTTAAACTTACAGGCCTTGGCATTCGTAGGTTAACTGATATTTCCATTCCCGTTTTTCTTGCTTCCGCCTATGGAGTATCTGATTTTATCAAGTCTTTGTTCTCTGATAAGGGTGATGAGGTCGAGATATGTCATGCAACTGATGCAAGACATCACTAGAATGCCTTGACCAATAATTTGAGCCCTCCAGCATCCATGGATTCACAAAGAATCCGTCGAATTCTTGACTTACGGTTTTCCTGTCGGCCAATATGGTCACACTTATGGATAACACATCATTTAAAATCACAGTTAGCTTACATCTTGGCTGCAAAATATGCCATTCGCTTAAGTTAATATGTGGAGCGAAATCGACGTTTATGGCCGACATGCTTCTAGTTGCCCTACGAGTACTGGTCGATTTTCAAGACACTGTTCAATTTAAGGCATCATAAAAGAGCAGAAATAGTGGGAAATAAAGGTGAACCAACTTTAAATAAAAATGGTAAATTATTGATAGAATACGCATGCTATAATCAATTAGAAATTACTAACACCTTCTTTGAGAAGAGAGACATACATAAATTTGCATGGACTGACAGAGGACAGCGATCAATTTTTTACTATATAATGGTCAATAAAAAGTTAGGCCCAGATGTAACAGATGTCAGAGTAAATAGAGGCAGAGATTTATGCACAGATTATCATCTGGTCATTGCGAAAATCAGAATTCTTGATAAGTGGAGGAAAATGCTGAATATAAGTATACATAGAAACCAAGAAATCTATAAGGTATATTTACTACAGGATGATCGAATAAAATACTTATATCGAAATCGGCTGCAACTGTATTTAGTTCAGATTCGACAAGTACTGATGCTAACAAATAATGGGAACAGAAATTCAGAGGGCAGAAGATGACGTTTGGTAGAAGAAATTTAGGAGAAAAACTGGGCTTGAAATATGGAATAAGG
Source organism: Anabrus simplex (assembly GCF_040414725.1). Lineage (NCBI taxonomy): Eukaryota > Metazoa > Arthropoda > Insecta > Orthoptera > Tettigoniidae > Anabrus > Anabrus simplex. Next base: position 1,459,401,459 of record NC_090265.1, read on the forward strand.
AAATTTCACAAGCTGTCGAGCAAAAACAAATATTATACTTGAAAATGTTACAGCATCGCATCCCACAAAATGAGAAAAGATATAAAACCGCAGGAACAAGGTCAAGTCACTAACGAGAAAACTGATGCAAGAATCATGGGAAAGGTTAACAAACTCAATAGAATATGATATCCGTTGTAGGCAAGAGATGGCGTATAAGTTAATCAAGCACCTCAACAGTGATGAAAGAGAAACTGCCAATATAAATGCAATCGAAGAATAATAATGGATACAACACTACAAAGAATTGTGGGATAACGGAGAGTATGGAGAAAGTCCAGAAGATCAAGATATAGATAACGACGTTGAAGGAATTGTCGTAATAGATATAGAAGAATTTAATACTCTTCTGAAATACTTCAAAAATAGAAAAGCACCAGGGTTAGACAATATAAATATGGAGTTGTTCAAATATGGGGGGATCATTCTTAAATTTAAATTGTTACATTTAATCTTTGATGGAAGAAAGAAATATACTCAAAGAATGGAGGAAAGCTAAAGTAATATCACTTTTCAAGAAAGAAAATCGAAGTTCTTGCAGTTACTGTAGAGAAATACGGTTATTAAATGTTGGTTATAAAATACATGCTAAAATAATAAAACAATAGACTTAAGATTAATGCGTACAATCTCTTACTGGAGGATCTGGATTCTCAAACAGATACTGGAGAAGAGAAGAGAATTTAACTTGAATACTTATATCTCTTTGGTCGACTATGAAATGGCTTTTGATTGGATAGATAGAGAACAGTTATGTAATATAATGGTATACAATGGATACCCTAAACATCTTATTCAAGTTATTCAAAGTCTGTACAAAAGGACGACAATTGTGTTAGATCTAGGATACAAACTAACGGAAAAATATCAGTTAATCAAGGTGTACGCCAGGTACGCAGCATCTTTCCAAAACTATTCAATATATTGTACCGGTAACGGCGGTACAAACTAAGTCCCCGTCATAGAAATTTTAAAACTTACGTGTTACGCTCCGGGCCGCTTACGAAGGACTGACTGGGCGGCGAGCAACAGCTGTGCGCGTGTGACGTACTGAGCGGGTGACGTCACAGCATGCCTCGCCGCACTACAGAGCCTAGACTGATGTAGAATGTTCTTCGAGTTTCGACGGGTAATAACTTTTCCCACGATAATAATTTAACAAATTGAACAACATCACCATATAACTTGATCCCTTAGCTATGTTCCTGCCGAATTTCACGTGAATCTGACTTGGGACTATAAAGTTATGGAACAAGGGGTGGAGGCCCGGATCAGATATAAATACATACTGCTTCGCTCAGCAGACCAGTGTGTGCTCCAGCATGTTAGAGTGTGCTGCAGTGCGCTGCGGTGTGTTACAGCATGTTGCCAGAGTGTGATGCCAGTGTGTGGCCGGAGTATCTATGTGCACGCTAGACTGTAGTGTTCGCACAGTCGGTTCGCGGGCACCGTGATCGAGCGTGAAGCCGCTATTAAGTTTCAAGTCCGTGGACTTTAACCTAATCGTGTTGAATATGGACTTATGCAGATTTCTTTATACTGTGACAACTTTTTACTCCGATAGGACGTGAGATGAATTGTGTATCGTCTGGACATTATCTATTGACTGTTACTCTATACGAGTGTCTAAGACTCGCAAACGTTTTCGAGTGCTCGAAATTGAAGTTTTATGTTATGGACAGGACTTAGAACTGATTGCTCCTTACCGAGTACTAAATACTTCGAGTTATAAGACTGTGTTTGAATCCAAATTTAATTTACCATTCCATGAACTGTGTCAATATTTTAGGTCATGAACTGTGAACTGTGCATGTGTGAACAGTGCATTTCAATTCTAATAAACAGCACATTTCAATTCTGCGAACATTCAGTTTACGAACAGTCGAACCAAGGACTGTCAATATTCGATTAATTTCGTCTTTTGATTTCATGTTATTTTCAATACGTGAATGAGTTCTAATTCACGAGTGGAACATCTTTATTTTCAATGAATTATGTTGAACAGTGCTTCAAAGAACTAAGTCATGCGGCATTACCTTACGTTGTACCAAGTGCCACAAACTTTAAGTGACTCTGTTAAACTCGACGATAAGTTTCGAGTGGACTTTTATTTTTATGAGTATTAACTTACATGCTTATTCGAGTCTAGTGGCATTCTTTCACTTAACACGGGAGAAAATTAAGTGACATTTCACCGTGTGATAAAGATACATTTTGTGTTTGAACTTTGTTAAAACCATTTATAAACGTTCCTCTCATCTGTGCAGAAGCAGCCTTTATATTAACTCGCCCCAGGGCTTAATGATGTTCATTCATGTTCACCATTCACAAGGACTACCTCAACGCCATTCATTAACGTCGCATGGATCTTCAAGACATCGAATGGATTTTCTAGAACTTCCATCGGGGGACGAATGGTGGTTAGCTGATATGGAAAATGGAGCTGCCGGAATCCAAGGACATCGCCAGCCATAGGACGAGGAACATTTTCTACTGTATCCGCTGTACAGAGGTGACATTACTTTCAATTTCTTAATAAACTCTGGATTTTTTTTAAAGATTTATTTAAACAAACCCTCTCCCTCTGTATGCACTTCAACGAATGGTACACGCCCTGCGTCTCATCTCTACCGAAGTACCACATTTACTGTTACAATATATATAGATGAAGTAATCAGAAACTGGAAACGAACTGTGCACTCTGAAATAAAATTGAATACAGACACATACATAAATACTATGCTCTTTGCAGACGATCAATTTATCCTGCAGGATAATGAAGATAAACTCCAGAAATCAATACATCAGTTAAACACCATTTGTAAAAATTATAATCTTCGGCTGTTCAGAACGAAAACCAGAGTTATGGCATGACAAAGGAGGTAGAAAAAGTCTCAAATTTTAAGTACCTTGATTGTGAAATATCTTAAACTTCATCGATTTCAACATATGTGTGGTACAATACGTCGAACGCTGAAAGGAGAAGTGACAGAAGATACTCAACTTAAATTCTATAACACTATGGCTGTACCAACTTTGTTATATGTAAGTGGGACATTGGAGGATAAAGCAAGCTATAGGAATAATGTACAATCATCTGAAATGAGATTCCTAAGATCAGTGAAACGATACTTCCTAAAAGATAAGAAATGAAGAGATAAGACAACAATTAAATATATTCTCAGTTAATTAAAGAATATTCCAAAACAGGATAAACTGGAACAACCACGTACTGAGGATGGATAACTACAGAATCTCAAAACTTGCACTGAAATACTATCCTACTGGAAGAAGCGATATTGGTCGTCCTATGAAGAGATGGAATGAAATCTGAGGTCGGAACAGGCTATCAGCCAAATCCATGAAGAGGAAGTGAGTATCAAAAGAGCTTTTAGACCTATCGGTGTCCTTTCTGTCCTGGAACCGAGTGGCCTTAGGCGTACAGACGAAAGAAGCTCTAATGGTTTGACTTTTAGTTTTATAGAACAAAGGCAGTTCTGTCTGAGGAATGCCACCTGAGACGATACTTTAGCACCATCTCATTTGCCTCACACTTAGAAGGGTACTGGTTCTGCTGCAGAATTGGCTGTGCTAAATAAAAGGACGGAATACAGAACAGTGGAGGATAACATCTTCGTGGCATTCGCAGTCGAAACGATGGGGACGTGGTGTCAAGAGGCTAAAAATCTTGTTTCAGATATTGTCAGACAGTTATCTGTAATTACTGGAGAACCTTCTTCAACGACATTCCTGAGGCAGAGGATAAGAACTGCTGTCCGACGAGGAAATGCCATCAGCGTTATGGGCTCGTTTTCGGATAAAGCTCCACTGGACGAAGTTTTCTGTGTTTCTTCTTAGACTTTCGGAGCTGGAACGAAGCACCATGGTCAAAAGCAGAAAACCTTCTTCGAGTTACCTCTGTAACAGAATGTATTGTGCAACTGTCACTAAAACTGCATAAGAACCGCGCACATTCAATTTATTGGACGGTGCAACCAATTATTAATCTATTTAGGTGAATTTATAGTTAGATATCACTACCGTATTACTTAACCTGTATATACCAATTTCTATGTGTTGTCACAAATCGGGTTTTCGTCTTTCAGAAAAATATTAATTAGATAAATAAATAAATAAATAAATAAATAAATAAATAAATAAATAAAGGGTAGCGGGTAGGGACCCTCTTTGAGGCAGCTCTACTTCAGGGACTGCCGACCCTGCCCACGTGAGTCTCAGAGCACACTGACCCGGTGTGTAACATCTGGTAAGGTTCCCAGCTCAGGGTGACGAGCGAAGACCTTGACGGCATTTACGGCGGAGAAGGTGGACTTTGGTACGGCGTAAGTGTCGAAGGAGGCAGTCTAGTACTCGGGATTAATAGGGTGCAGTTACGAAAACTACTCTAAGTGTCTGAACCCATAATGAGCAGCTCAGGGGCAGCGTCTGATCTCCATGTTACGAGCGGCTGTGAACCTAACTCCTCTTAGGCTAACAACATCAGTAGTATCTCTTGTCGATGTCTAGGCATCGGCCCCAAGCCAAAATCATTCGACTCAGCATGATGGAAAAATCTAGGCACTACCCCAGGTGGTAACCAATCCACCGTTGTCAAGAACAACGTCAGCGAGCCTTTGGATTCTGGGGAGCTCGCACCACCATGAAAGAGATTAAAGAGCACGAGAGTAACTCACTTTGCAACTTTCAACGTTAATTCACTCGTTAAAGTTGGAAAACTCAAACATCTGACCAATACCTTGTCCAAACAAGACATCGTGATAACAGCATTACAGGAGACCAGATTCGCAGATGAGTCAGCTTTTGAATCACAAGGGTACAGGATTTTGAAAGGAAAACCAGGCAAGAGAGTGATGAAAAATGTCCCGCACCTGGGAACGGGTTTTATAATCAACTAGCAAATGTACCCGTGCTTCGCTACGCTATTCTACAATGTATATGGATATCGAAGTAAATTGCTGTACATGAAGTGAATAAAAAAATTTAATTGCATGTCTCTTGGCGTTATCTGAGAAAAAGCATAGGGAGGTCCGCATACGTTCTTTCCAATGTAAAGTGCGAGTTGCAGAGTTGTGATGATAACGACAGGTCCACTTGTCTGTCGCAATTCACTATGCGTAACGCCAGTCACATTTTGATGGGTAAATTTATAATCGGGGGCACCTATACCTAAGGATAAAGAGAATCAGGTAAAAGAGTTTAAAAAAAATGCACGCTCCCTTGCCTTCTGCTAGTCAAATCGAGAAGGGAATTATGCATTACAATGGTACACAGGCGTTGGAGAACTACCCTATTCCTATTGCTAGTTAAAGTCGATGTGGGGAGTACTGATTACAACAGCAGACGCCCACCTGCTGAGAGTCACTATTGATTTGTAAAGTATTAATTACAATGTAATACACACCCCTTTCTAGATCGCTACAAATCGACTTAAATTAATAAATGTAGATCGACATACGGAAGTATATGCATGTTCACCTTCATTTACAGAATAACTGCTGCTAAACGGTGCATGATATCGAAAAGCGGATTGTACGGTAAGACACCTCTGGCCTCATTTAGCAATCTAAATGGCTGGCCCTATGATATTTCCTGGTATTTCATCTATTTAAAGGTATGATTGAGCAGAAACGTTGAATAGGGTGAAATTTGTCTAAGGTTTTCACACAGTGAATTACTTTTCAGATACTTATGCGACAGCTTCAAACATAGAATTTGGCTGGTGGGCCAATATTCGTGTAGAATTTGATGATCCCCTCTTTCCTATAAGTGAATCAAACCATCAATTTACGTGTACAAAGTGCAAAATTTAGGTAAATCCAGAAATATAGCCAAATTTAACATAAGGGATAGAGATACAACTAAAAGTCATAGGATCAAAGTTGTACATCACTCTTAATTGAACGGAGATTGTGCCATCCGTTTTGTGATACGACTTACCGTTTGGCCACCAAATACCTCGAAAGGAAAGTCTGCACCGTCATTAAAATTGCCTCCATATTTCGATATTTTTTGGGGGCAAAAAATTATTTTTTAAACATCTCGTAAATCTTCCATCGATTACAGGCAAAAAGCTTTAATTTTGCCAAATTTCTATTTTCTAACTCGTCTGGGAGATTGTGCTGCCATTTTGATATGGGGGAGGGGGTTAAAAATTAGGACTTTCAGGAAACTGTTAAGCCTGTGAAACGTATAGGTCATCCTTCAGGATAAATATCACCGACTGTGTTCTTATGCAGATTTGAAAACTCCCAACGTGTCCCTCTTAGATAATTTTGAGAATTTTAGATTTTTCTAGGGATCCTGAAGTCATCAGGTTGTCTGGTACCAAGTTTTAAGTTTCTAGGATGCCTAAAATGGTCTCATTAATTCACGTCTGTTTTCATTTTTATGCCTTAATTTATATATGTATAGTACAGTATATATAGATCGCGCCAAACTGACTTCTATTTATTAATATGGATTATATATTTCACCCGCTTCCGAAGTGGTTCTAGGGGCGTCTTACTCCCACAGTGTGTTTTCCAGGTAGTAAGTCATACTTGAAAGTCATACTGAAACATACACATGTCTATTACCTTGGGTATATTTGACACTTTATTTTTTCACCCTTTCTCACCCTCTATGCCAAAGGGGGGCATTTTTGACAATTTATTATTTCACCCTTTCTCATCCTCTATACCAAAGGGGGGTGAGGCTGGACTTAAAAAATCTGGAATGTTACTATTCATCTCGGTGACCCGGAAAACTATGGATTAGGCAGTATATTCGATTATTATTATATCTCATTACCCTCCCCCCTAAAGGGGGTCAAACTTTGAGTTTTAAAAAAACCGGGAGTGTTACTATTCATCTCAGCGACCACGAAAACTATGGCTTCGACACTATTTTCGATTATTTTAAAATCTGAATCCACCTCAACCCCACCAGAAAGGGGGATGAACTTGGACTTGTAAAATATCCGGGGTCTCACCATTCATCTCAGCGACCCCGACAACTATGGATTCAACATTATTTTCATTTATTTTTATATATCACTCTCCAATTGCCACCCACCACGAAGGGGGCTGAACTTTAAAAAAATCCGGAGTGCCATTATTCATCTCAGCGACCCCGAAAAGTATGGATTCTACACTACTTTCGATGATTTTTATATCTCAGCCCCCTCGCTCATCGGTGCCTAAGGGTTCCTGGGGTGTCCTACCCCCACGTGGTTTGTCTCCTGATGCTAAAATTTTGAAGTGTACAATTCACCTCGGCGAAATCGAAAACTATGTATTCGACACTATTTTCGATTAATTTTATATATCAATACCCCCTCGCCCCCGATCCCAAAGGGGGATAAACTTGGACTTATAAAATAAACGGATTCTCACTATTCATCTCAGCGACCCCGACAACTATGGATTCGACACTATTTTCCATTAATTTTATATAACATTCTCCCATCTCCCCCACCACGACGGGGGCTAAAATTGGACTTTAAAAAATTCCGGAGTGTCACTATTCATCTCAGCGACCCCCAAAAATATAGAATCGACACTACATTCGATGATTTGTATATCTCAGCCACTCGCCCCCCACCCCTAATGTTTCCTGGGGTGTATTACCCCCACGTGGTTTGTTTCCTGATACTAAAATTCCGGAGTGTCACTATTCATCTCAGCGAACCCGAAGCCTACGTATTCGACAGTATTTTCTATTATTTCTATATATCAATCCCCCATTCCGCCCCCAACGAAGAGGGCTGAACTTGGACATTAAAAAATTCCGGAGTGTTGCTATTCATTTCAGGGATCCCGAAAAGTATTGATTCGACACTACTTTCGATGATATATATGTCTCACGCCCTCGCCCCACCCCCCGCCCCTAAGCGTTCCTGGGGTGTCCTATCCCCACGTATTTTTGTCTCCTGATACTAAAAATGCGAAGCGTACCATTCACCTCGGCGACCCCGAAAACTATATATTCGACACTATTTTCGATTAATTTTATATATCACTCCTCCCTCGCCCCCACACCAAAGGGGGATAAACTTATAAAATATCCGGAGTCTCACTATTCATCTCAGCGACCCCGACAACTATGGATTCGACACTCTTTTCGATTATTTTTATATATCACTCTCCCATCGCCTCATACCACAAAGGGGGCTGAACTTGAACTTAAAAAAATTCCGGAGTGTGACAATTCATCTCAGCGACCACGAAAAGTATGGATTCAACATTACTTTTGATGATTTTTCTATCTGAGCCCTTTCCCCCCCTGCCCCTAAGGTTTCTTGGGGTGTATTACCCCCACGTGGTTTCTCTTCTGATACAAAAAATCCGGGGTGTCATTATTCATCCCAGCGACCCCGAAAACTGTGGATTCGACACTATTTCATATTATTTTTATATATTAATCCCCCATCGCCCCCCACCCCGAAAGGGGCTGAACTTGGACATTTGAAAATTCCGGAGTGTCACTATTCGTTTCAGCGAGCCCGAAAAGTATGTATTCGACACTACTTCCGATTATTTTAATATCTCACCGCCCTCGCCCCCCCCCCCCGCCGCCCCTAAGGTTTCCTGGGCTGTCTAACTCCCACGTGGTTTGTCTCCTGATACTAAAAATCCGGACTGTACAATTCCCATCGGCGACCCCGAAAACTATATATTCGGCACTATTTTAGTTTAATTTTATATATTACTCCCCCATCACCCCCACCCCAAAGGGAGCTCAACTCGGACTTTAAAAAATCAGGAGTGTTACTATTCATCTCAGCGACCCTGAAAAGTATGGATTCAACACTATTTTCGTTAATTTTTATATCTGACCCTCTTGCCCCCCCCCCATCCCTAAGCTTTCCTTGGCTGTCTTAACCCCACGTAGTTTGTCTCCTGATACTAAAAATCCGGAGTGTACAATTCACCTCGACAACCCCGAAAACTATGTATTCGACACTATTTTCGTTTAATTTTATATATCAGTCCCCCCTCGCCACCCACCCAAATGGGAGCAGAAATTTGACTTTTCAAAAATCGGGAGTGTCACTATTCACCTCAGCGACCCCAAAAAACTTTGGATTCGACACTATTTTCGATTATGTTTTTACCTGAACCCCCTAACCCCCACCCCTAAGGGGGGTAGTGGTGGCTTACCCCCACAGTGCTCGTCTCCAGATAGCAAATAATATGTGTTCAAAATTTGATTGAAATTGCTCCAGTGGTTTAGGAGGAGATGTGTCATTTACACACATACATTTATCATCAGTATCCCCTCGCTCCCCACCCAAATGGGAGCAGACTTTTGACTTTTCAAAAATCGGGAGTGTCACTATTCACCTCAGCGACCCCAAAAACTATGGATTCGACACAATTTTATATTATGTTTTTACCTGACCCCCTAACCCCCCACCCGTAAGGGGGGTAGTGGTGGCTTACCCCCACAGTGCTCGTCTCCAGATAGCAAATAATATGTGTTGAAAATTTGATTGAAATTTCTCCAGTGGTTTAGGAGGACATGTGTCATTTACACACATACATTCATCATCAGTCCCCCTCAACCCCCACCCAAATGGGAGCAGAATTTTGACCTTTAAAAAATCGGGAGTGTCACTATTCACCTCAGCGACCCCAAAAACTATGGATTCGACACCATTATCGATTATTTTTTACCTGACCCCCCGAACCCCCCACTCCTAAGGGGAGCTAGAGGTAGCTTACCCCCACAGTGCTCGTCTCCGGATAGCAAATAATAAGTGTTCAAAATTTGATTGAAATTGCTCCAGTGGTTTATGAGATGATGTGTCATTTACATACAAACATACAAACATTCATTTTTATATATATAAATAAGCGAATTCTAGGACTTCACTTCCAGGAACGGCAGGATTTCCACCCTTTCCTTCAAAGGAGCAAATACACTCCATACGCTAGTCAACGCACATGCACCTTCAAATGAGAGCAACAAGAAAGACCCAGAGAAAGTAAAGGAATTCTGGGAAGACTTGGAGGAAACTTTATCCAAGGTACCAAACAACAATGTGATTATACTCCTTGGAGATTTTAACGCACAACTGGGGAAAGAAAGGAGATTCAGAGCCATAATCGGAGACTATCCAGCCCACAAAAGGACTAATCAAAATGGAGAGCGATTGATAGAGTTATGTACGACCTTCAATCTGGTCATGAAATCTACAACATTCAGACACCTCCCAACAAAAAAACACGGATATCTCCCAACCCCAACCTAGGAGAGTTCCAGATTGATCACGTAGCTATCTCAAAACATGCGGAAAAGGAGATCCAAAATGTCAAAGTCCTGAGAGGTGCAAATTTAGAATCAGATCACTTGCTCTCCAAGATCAAAGTCAAGATCATTCCAAGATCCCAGAAAAACAGGAAATAAATCGAACAACAATGTCTGACAGAGAAAATCTCAGAATGCACGAAGATTTTGCAACAGAATTAAACAAAAAACAGTGCCAGGGATGGGAACAGTTGAACGAGTCTATGATTGATTCTGCTAGAGTCACAGTTCCTCTAGAGAAAAAGAGGAAACGTGCATGGTGTTCATCTGAATGTGATGATGAAATCGAAGAACTCCAAAAGGCGTGGGAAAATTGGTGTTCCCAGAAAACACCAGAGAACCAGAAGAAGTTCCAGGAAACAAGAAAAAGAACACCCAAGACCATCGGGAATCTGAAGAGAAAGAATGAAAAGGAACGCTTCATTCAGATCGAACACGATTTTCAAAAAAATAACACTCGGGACTTTTATAAAACATTCAAGAACACCTTGAGTAGGTATGGTCCACCAAGCCTCAACTTCAGAAACCAAGAAGGAAATGTAGCTCACAGTGATGTGGAGAATTGCCAGATTCTGGTAGACTACTTCGCAAAACTCCTCAATTGTGAGCCACCGTCTCAGAAATTCGACTACAATCTCAACGAACCAAACCCAGACTCGGACCCTCCGACTGTGGACGAAGTCACGAGAATCATCAAGACCTTAAAGAACAACAAAGCACCTGGAGAAGATGGGATTATTGCCGAACTTTGGAAATATGCTGACAACAGAGCGATCGTTGAACTGACAAGAATCCTACACACAATCTGGGAAGAAGAGAAGCTGCCGGATGGATGGACATCAGCGTTAATACACCCTCTTCACAGACGTCAACAATTACAGGGAAATATCGCTACTACCAGAGACATATAAGATCTTTTCAAAGGCACTGCTAGATAGAGCAGAAAAAACAATTGGAACCACAAATTGGTGGGTTTCAAGGAGGTTTTATAAAAGGCAGGTCATGTGCGGAACAGATCCTGAACCTGAAGTTGATCACACCATACCAGAAACAGAAGAACAAGAAATTCGTGCTCACATTTGTGTACTTCAAGAAGGCCTACGATTCGGTAGAGAGAGAAACACTGATCCGTATTCTAGAAGAAATGGGTCAAGATAGGAAGACCAGAGAGCTCATTAAATCGACTGTGACTAACACAACATCCAAGGTCACGTTCAGGGGGATACTATCAGAATCCTTTAGGATTAAAACAGGGGTCAGACAGGGAGATGGGCTTTCTCCCCTTCTATTCAACTGTGTTCTTGACGAGGTCATTAGAGAGTGGCGCAAGAAAATGCAAGGAATAGGCGGTATACGAATGGGATATAAGAAGAAAGGGACTGTAGTCGACTGCCTAGCCTTTGCGGATGACATTGTGATTCTGTCAGTGTCAATAGAGGAGGCACGGAACCAGTTTGCCCAGCTCCAGGAACAAGCAAGTAAGGCAGGCTTACGGATCTCCTTCGAGATGACACAGTACATGACCAACATCGAAACAGCACCCAGACGGATGGCAGTGCAGTGAGGCAGGATTCGGAAAGTAGAGAAATTTAAATATCTGGGAGAGTGGATAGATAACAACCTCTCAGATAAAGAGGCACTGATATCGAGAATCAACAAAATGAATTTGGCATACAAGCTAAGTATGAACACCTATAACAAGAACATCTCAATCAATGAAAAACTCAGACATTACCAGACAGCGATCCGTCCAGAAGCCTTATATGCAGCTGAATGTTTGAACCTAATAAAGATAGGATTGGTCAAGAAGTTAGAACCTGTGGAGCGAAAAATTCTAAGGAAGATACTGGAAGCCCAGAGAACAGATCATACAGAAAGAAAGCAAACCAACAACTCTACTGCAAGGTAGAAAAGATCTCAGGCACCATCCGGAAGAGGAGAGCCATGTTCTTTGGACACATCTACAGAATGGACCCGGGAAGACTGACCAACCAGATAGTAAGGTTTGTTGAGACCAGGAAAACTGTGGTACGCTGGCATCAGGAAGTGAAGAAGGACTTGACAGAAATGGGAATACAACGATCGGAAATAACCGACAGGGAAACTTACAAGTTGAAAATAAAGAACACAAAGAGTTTCAGAGAAAAAGTTAGTCTGCGGACCCAAACACCATGGACGGAAGAGAGAAAAAGGTTGCAGAGTGAAAGAATGAAGGATTACTGGGCGCAGATCAAAGCCCAGAAGCAGTTGAAATCGAATTAACGTGGTCCACAGTTGGCCAAAAATAAATAAATAAATAAATAAATAAATAAATAAATAAATAAATAAATAAATAAATAAATAAATAAATAAATAAATACAAGTAATACAGTAAGTGTGGGAGAAAGTCAGAGATAAATTTTCCCTATTTTTGCAGATGAGCAGAGAGAAATAAACGCAGAAAATGAATAATATTATAATTGGGAAATGCTGCTTTTTTTATTCATCGAAGTTATTCAAGCATTTAAACCCAAACCAATTCCCCACGGCACTTAACGCCCTTGAAAGGGCCTTGGCCTGCCCACAGACAACTGCTCAGCCCGAAGGCCAGCAGATTACGAGGGGTCGTGTGGTCAGCACGACGCATCCTCTTGGCCGTTGTTCTGGGCTTTCGAGACCGGGGTCGCCATCTCACCGTCAGATAGCTCCTCAATTCTACTCACGTAGGCTGAGTGGACCTCGAACCAGCCCTCAGGTCGTTTTCAAGCATTTGCTGTAGAATAAAATTAGTGTTTCCATCGTCCGGTCATAAAATGTGGTGGTGTACTCGCCTAACGATTTCGTCTTTCACGTCGTTGTTATTGAAAATTCGTCCAGGCTGGACAAACTAACGGATGCAGAAATTACAACGAGCTCTATTCGTTTGATTCTGAGCAATGTCATGAGAAACGTTTTAACTTGCTCTCTTATATAACAATATCCTTTCGTCCTGCAGGCTATTGTGAATCTCAGATTTTACCTCATTAACTGCGTTTGTGAAGAGGCTGGAGGTAGTTTTCAGATGCTCAGCCTCAGCCTTTTGTGTCACACTCACACATCACTTCCACAACAGCGGAGGATCTATACACAACATAAGCTATTATATTGTAATGAATGTAGTGCACTACGGCCGTACTTCAACTGAGCACGCTTTCTCTGTAAGATTTCATTTGCAGTTAGACTAGCTAGAATAGAGTGACCTCCTGAATACAAGGCAAGTTTATGTGGTGGTCTCTGTGTCACACGTTATCAGTCCAGAGGCTTGCTGGATCCTGAAAACCACCTCCGAAGACAAGGAAATAGCATAATCCGATGGCGGTACTATAATGAAGCGTATTTGGTAAGATTGGTAGTGAAATAGTTTGCTATTGTTTTCCTCATTGAGCTAAAAAGTGCTATTGCAACAGAACTATCGTATGAGTAGCATTTTTCATAACATCCAGACGCACTAATCGTGCTTTGAATGTCCTTACGCAGGACCACACGTACCTCAGCAGCTTGCACGATGTCACAGCCGTAAGTGAGACTCAGTCTTCGGTGGAAGCTACATTTTACTCTGTCCTGTGCTAAGAGTCAAATATGAAGAAACCGTATCCCTCAGGAAATAACCACGGAAGAGACCGGTAAATATAATACAGCGTGCTTCATAAATGCTTTTTATTACTTTTATCAGAGGACATCCAGCCAGAGATATGAAACGAACTATTTTACCACATTTTAGGCCTGAAATCTGGAACGTGTATGATCAGGCAATAAACAAGATGCACGCACAAATAAGTATGTTGAAGTGTGGAATTTCTTAGAGCACATCGAGAAAGATGTGAAAGATAATTCTGTGTTAATATTACAACTACAGTAACTGAATATCATATACTAAATAAGCACCAATTTGAAACATTGTTTTGCAAATACCAAGAATATAAGAAATCACGAAGTTGATTTATCGTAGTTAAAAATAAATGTAATAGAAAGGAAGGTTGTGAAATTAGGACTATTAGGCTATACCATATGGTTGATAAGCGAGGCATGGGCGAATTTTTAAAAGCTATTATGATCAGTGGAAAATTACAAAGAACAGTGTAAACAGCCTATGGGATGGGTTTAAAGCAATTGTTGGGGAGTGTCAAAAGAGGCATGTGACTTTAAAAGTGGTAAGAAATGATAAGGACTCATTATATTATAACAGGAAAACAAAGAGATTAAAAAAGAGGTGCAGATTGAAGAAGCTTACTAGAAAATTGAATTTATCAAAAAATTCATTTAAGGGTAACGTGATGACAAACATAATTGGCAGCCATATGAATTTCAAGTAGGAAGGACATTATAAGTACTTTAAAACAGAAACAGGTCAAAGGAAGGACATCCAGGGGTCATAAATGAGCATTGGGAGTGTATATATGAATCCTTACAGAAGGCAGTAATATTCAGTCAGCAGTATGTAAAGGTAGTTGGATATAAGGATAATGTCCTGATAGAGGAGATGACTAATACTGACGAATTACTGAAATTTTTTTATGATAATAAAGACATTTACAAAATGTTACAAGATTTGAAAGCTAAAAAAGCAGCTGGGATGGACAAGATTTCTTGGAATATACTAAAGGCAATTGGTTGGGATATAATGCCATATCTGAAATTCTTATTTGATTACTGTTTGTATTAGGGAGCGATACCAAATGAATGGAGAGTTGCGACAGTAGCCCCATTGTACAAGGGAAAGAGTGATACATATAAAGAGAATAATAATAGGCCAGTCAGCTTGACATGTGTTGTTTGTAAGCTCTGGGAATGCATTCTTTCTGATTATGTTACACATTTTTGTAAATCAGTAACTGTTTTGACGGATGGCAGTTCGGTTTAAGAAAGGTTTTTCCAGTGAGGAAAACCGTAAAAATACTTTGTGGGACGTAAAGCTAATAACATTATTATTCAACTTGTAGGATTCGAGCAAGGTACAGCAGATGTTTAGGATTCACGAGCTCAAATGGACTGTGCCACTATTATCCATCCAAGGGTTTTCATAGGGTAGGTGAGATATTACTGGGTAAAATGAGGACTATTGGACTAGGCAAAAAGAGTGGTTGAATGGGTGGCTAATTTCTAGAAAATAACGCATGCAATTAGAGTAGGTGAAGCGTTACCTAAACATTTTCAGTTCGACACTTTATGACGCCAATTTGATCACTCTTGTATCACTGTTTGTGCAAGTCGGTTTCAGGGATACAACTAAGGAACTGAGCCTTAGAGGTTGCCTCAAGATGTTCCCTGGCAGTTATTTAACGGCTTTAAGCCAACCATCAAATTTACCATCAAATTTTCCTTCAGACTGGAATAATCTAAAAAATATAGTATGCAAGGCATCCCAGAAAATTGGCAAACTGTCTAGAAACGGAAACACAGATAGTGGAATGACACATGTGACAAACAACAGAACTAAGAATATGACAAATATGGAACTCTCATAAATCTGAAATCAAATTGCAAGAATTCCTTTAAGTACAGAAGGAAACATCCGAAAACAAGACCAAACCAGTCTGAATGAAATAGACCAAGACTTCCAGAAAAACAACAAGAATTTTAAAGCAGAACTCCAAAATTACCAAGCACCGAATCTTTGCTTCAAACGTCCAGACGGATCATTAGAAACAAACAACAAGGACAATTGCAAACTTCTTGTAGACTACTTTAAATGTCTCTTTAATTGCGAAAGTCTACAAAACCAATTAACCTTTGAAAAATCTACACCATTTCCGGACTCAAAACCTACAACTCTAGTAGAAATCAAGCGAATAATTCAAGAATTGAAGCAACAGTAATTGCTGAAATGTTGAAAATGGTGAGAAAATGGCTTACGCAATTCAGAAAATCATATAGAACATTAGGAATAGTGAGAAAATTTCAGAAGTCTGGAAATGTGCACTAATTCACTCACTCCACAAGAAAGGGGATAAATCAGATATAAACAATTACAGAGGGATTTCCTTACTATCAGTCGTCTACAAAATTTTCTCTAAAGCCCTATTGAATAGATTAGAAAAACAAACCTACCATCTCACTGGAGAATATCAGGTAGGGTTTCGAAAAGGAAGATCATGCCCAGAACAAATCTTAAACCTAGAAACTGTTTTAAGAATTCATAAACAAAACAAGCAATAATTACCTTCGTTGACTTCAAAAAAGCTTATGATTCAATAGGCCGACAGACTCTATTCAAAATAATTGAAGAATTTCAAGTCGACAAAAAAAAAAGGGAATTGATCAATAAACTCTAACAGGAACAACAGCGAAAGTTAAATTTTCAGGAGAAATTTCAGAGCCATTCAAAATTAAAACAGGGGTCAGATCACCACTACTATTCCATCTAATTCTGGAAGAAGTGGTTCGAGAATGGAAAAATGAGACTAAAGGGATCAATATTGGTAGACTTCTAAAAAAATCACTGTGATTGCCTCGCCATTGCAAATTACTCGGCAATCTTCTCCAACAGCAAACAAGAAGTACTCTAGTCCGTAGAAAACATGAAAGGTCTCTAAATTTCATATGGAAAGACAAAGTATATGGAAGGTACAAAATTAGGATTTAACAACCATCCTCTAATCACTGGATATGGGGAAATCTTCTAATTATATAAATCAAATACCTAGGCGAAATTATGCAACCAAACGGGATGAATCAGCAAGCAATGAAAGAAAGAATTACAAAATTACAAAAAGCATACAAAATTGTCTGAAGCAGATACAACAACAACAACAACAAAAATTCCCAAAACGCAAAATTACTACACTACAACACAGCTGTCAAACCAGAAGCCCTTTCTGCGTCAGAAACTATGATGATTTCTGACAGATTACAAATAAAAAACATCGAAAAACAAGCGAAGAAACTTCGCAGGAAAATTATAGGACCTAATGCGAAAATGCCGACCCTGTGGTGTAGGAGCTCTTACCCGGAGGTCTCGGGTTCGATTCCCGCC
This sequence comes from Anabrus simplex, assembly GCF_040414725.1. Taxonomy (NCBI): domain Eukaryota; kingdom Metazoa; phylum Arthropoda; class Insecta; order Orthoptera; family Tettigoniidae; genus Anabrus; species Anabrus simplex. Next base: position 1,459,418,800 of record NC_090265.1, read on the forward strand.
CAAGACAGGGATTTTTACCTGGACCTGAGGGCTGGTTCGAGGTCCACTCAGCCTACGTGATTAGAATTGAGGAGCTATCTGACGGTGAGATAGCGACCCCAGTGTAGAAAAACAAGAATAACGGCCGAGAGGATTTGTCGTGCTAACCACACGACACCTCGTAATCTGCAGGCCTTCAGGCTGAGCAGCGGTCGCTTGGTAGGCCAAGGTCCTTCAAGGGCTGTAGTGCAATGGGTAAATGCAAACATGGTATTTCGATGAATAGGGAATCACAGGAAACCTATTAAGTAGCAGAAAAAGTCACAGACACTATTAGAAAAAGAAGATTAAAATTCTATGGTCACCTGATCAGGATGGATAACAATAGGCTAACAACGAAAATACTAAATTTCGCAGTTTCTCTAAAAAATCACAACTGGCTTGCAGAAATAAACAACGATCTTCAGGAAATTGGTATACATGTAGAAATCTTGCAAGGCAGAATAAAATCAGTAATTTCATAAACAAACTCAAATTTGATGATCAACCTAAATAAGCTACAGGAAGGGCGGAAGAACGCAAAAAGAAGCACAGCAAAATGATGAATTCATTTATGGAAGACAAGAAGGAAAATGCTAATAAACTTCATACGCGCTCCTTAGTTGGGCATAACGAATCAATAAAAAAAAGCAAAGTCACCTCCGTACAAGCCATGAAAGCCCTTGGAGGAGTGGAAGGTAAAGGCTTCTACCATTGTTAACCTCGGCACGTGATGGGGTATAGTGGTTAGCTCTACGCCCGGCCGCCTTTCTCCCCAGGAATTAACCTGGTACTCATTTTTGGTGTAGGCTGAGTGAATCTCAGGGCCATACGCACCTCCGGAAGTGGAAATCTCGTTTCTTAAATTTTACGACTTCCTGACGGGGATTCGATCCCACGTCCTCCCTGGCGAACCGAGCACGCCTTTACCGCTCGGCCAGGCAGCCACATAACTAATCAATAATAATAATAATAATAATAATAATAATAATAATAATAATAATAATAATAATAATAATAATAATAATAATAATAATAATAATAATAATAATACCGGAGGTACACCCTCTCCATGCATTTAAATTAAGCGCCTTTTAGAAGGCCATCTATAACATAAAAAATGAAACTCATTTCTGAAGAAGTTTGAACATTCATCGACAGATATCTCTAGTATCAGTTTATGTGCTCCCTCTGATATGAGGATGGACAATTAATTTCTTAGAGAAATTTTGTAAACATTGGTTTCCTAAACTGTGTTGTTTGTAGATTGTTTTTGGTGTTCTAAGGTTATCAGCAGTTCTATCTCTTCCCACCAGCTTAAAATTGTAGACAAAAAGAAATTTTGTACATTTCTTTAAATAACCAATCAGGGATTTTGATATGTATTTGATTGTCCAATGGAAATTGTAGGTGTCTCAGGGCTTCATCCCAGAGAAATCTGGAATCTTCCTCTCAGCTATAAAAGCTGGGACCGCTGGGGCCATATTGTCTTTCGATCGCTCCAGTCCAGCAGTAGAGTGTGTTAGTAGAGGAGGCAAGGGAGGGCTTACCTCGTCGATCTACGGAAGGTCTAACAGTACAAGGTAATAGCAGACATAATGTAATTATGTAATAGTCTCAGAAAGTTAACTCGAGGGGAAGGTTTCGGAACTGCGTGTTATTGTAGTAGAGGTTAGCGTCGTGTGTGATGTATGAGTTGGAGTGATGTTGGGGTGGCTGAATGGTCAGCGTTGAGGCCTTCGGTTCATAGGGCACTGGGTGGGGAATTTTAATCACCTCTGATTATTATTATTATTATTATTATTATTATTATTATTATTATTATTATTATTATTATTATTATCATTATTATTATTATTATTATTATTATTATTATTATTATTATTATTATTATTATTATTATTATTATTATTATTATTATTATTGATTCGTTATGTGGCTGCCTGGCCGAGGCGGTAAAGGCGTGCTCGGTTCGCCAGGAAGGGTTCGAATCCCCGTCAGGAAGTCGTAAAATTTAAGAAACGAGATTTCCCCTTCCGGAGGTGCGTATGGCCCTGAGGTTCACTCAGCCTACACCAAAAATGAGTACCAGGTTAATTCCTGGAGAAGTGAGAACCCTCTTATATTCTCCTCAAGCTTGATCGTAAGCTCTAAATTAATCTTTTCCTTGTAATTTAAACTTTTTCTCCATCTGGTCACCACCGTAGTATAGGCTTAGCCTCTGTAACTTAGGGCCATCAGCCCAAATACGGTTTTAGGTATTTTTCAAGTGTATTTCAGAGGAGTGCAAGTGTTCGCCTCATAACATTTTGTTTTTCGGGCAGTAACTTCAACCTTTTCTTTCTTAACTAAGGCCACGTAGAATGGGTACTTGTTATCCCTATTAAAGTTAACTTCCATGATTCATTTTCTTTTAAATGTAACTGTTGAGCAGATAAGACAGTGACTTCTGTTTGGTTTTGGTAAAATGTAGATTGTGTCTTTAAGAAGCCTGGAGATTAGTATCCTAGAGAGTACTGAGTGAAGCAACGGCGCTCGTCCTACTGTTGTTAATTTTCGAGCTCAGTCTCCTTGATTAGTTATTGAAGGGAGCAGTAGTGCTCTTGTTGAAGTTGTAACGGGGGAGCTTCAAGCTAAATTTATGTTGTCTGTTGTAGACTTTTCTCGAGCTTATGAGCTAAACTTTTGTACCTGACTATTTGTTATTGCTTGGCAAAGTGTATAAACTGAAAAGAAAAGACCTAGGAAGGAAATATATTCCGAATTTTAACATGATAAATGATTATTTAATCTTTTCTGTATCCACCCATTCATGCCCGCACCTTCTTTCACCTCTGTTCACCACAGTATCGCCGGAACAACAACAATAATAATAATAATAATAATAATAATAATAATAATAATAATAATAATAATAATAATAATAATAATAATAATTACGTGAGGCTATTTCTGGTCTGGCGTAGCCCTTCGAAGGCAGACCCTACTATGAGAGTGGGTGGCACCTGCCATGTGTACGGAACTGCGTGTTATTGTAGTAGAGGATAGCGTCGTGTGTGGTGTATGAGTTGGAGTGATGTTGGGGTGGCTGAATGGTCAGCGTTGAGGCCTTCGGGTCATAGGGCACTGGGTTCGATTTCCAGCCGGGTGGGGAATTTTAATCACCTCTGATTAGTTCTTATAACTGGCGGCAGTACCAATTTTAGTGAAAATGGAAGAGTGTGTACAGGTGCTTTAAGGCAGAAACAGGTTCCAAGAAGGATATTCCAGGAATCATTAATGAACAAGGGGAATGTGTATGCGAGGATCTTCAAAAGGCAGAAGTATTCAGTCAGCAGTATGAATAGATTGTTGGGAGACTGATGAGAGACTACTGGCAAAAATGAGTGCAATTGGATTTGACAAAAGAGGGACTGAATGGGTGACTCTGTTTCTAGAAAACAGAATTCAGAGAATCAGAGGAGGCGCTTTACCTGTCCCTGTAATAATTAAGAGGGGAATTCCTCAAGACAGTATTTTTGGACCTTTATGTTTTCTTATATACTGTATATATCAATGATATGTGCAAAGAAGTGGAATCAGAGATAAGGCTTTCTGCACATGATGTTATTCTGTACAGAGTAATAAATAAGTTATAGAATTGTGAGCAACTGCAAAATGACCTCGATAATGCTATGAGATGGTATGTTGATAAACGGGGTTAAAAGTCAGGTTGTGAGTTTCACAAATAGGCAAAATCCTCTCAGTTTTAATTACTGCGTTGATGGGGTGAAAGTTCCCTTTGGGGATCATTGTACATACCTAGGTATTAATACAAAAAAAGATCTTCATTTGGTTAATCACATAAATATGATTGTATATAAAGGGTACAGATCTCTGCACATGGTTATGAGGGTATTTAGGGGTTGTAGTAAGGATGTAAAGGAAAGGGCATATAAGTCTCTGGTAAGACCCCCAACTAGAGTATGGTTCCAGTGTATGGGACCCTCACCAGGATTGCTTGATTCAAGAACTGGAAAAGTCCAAAGAATAGCACCTCGATTTGTTCTGGACTATTTCCGATAAAAGAGTAGCGTTACAAAAATGTTGCAAAGTTTGGGCTGGAAAGACTTGGGAGAAAGGAGACGAGCTGCTCGACTAAGTGGTATGTTCCGAGCTGTTAGTGGAGAGATTGCGTGGGGGGACATCAGTAGACGAATAAGTTTGGGTGGTGTCTTTAAAAGTAGGAAAGTTCACAATATGAAGATAAAGTTGGAATTCAAGAGGACAAATTGGGGCAAATATTCGTTTATAGGAAGAAGAGTTAGGGATTGGAATAACTTACCAAGGGAGATGTTCAATGAATTTCCAATTTCTTTGCAATCATTTAAGAAAATTCTAGGAAAGCTACAGATGGGGAATCTGCCACCTGGGCGACTGCATTTAATGCAGATCAGTAGTGATTGATTGACAGTAAAAATACATAGTGTCCGAGCTAAGGGAATTGACCATTTAAGGTTAAAATCTCCGATCCAGCCGTGTATTAAACCCAGGTCAATCGGTACCGAAGAGCGCTTCGCTGACCATTCGCCCAAGGAACCAGACATTTTCGTTTATGATATCACAAGTAATAGTACAATTCACTGATTCTTCTGAATAAAAATTCAATATAATCCAGAAATTGGCGTGTGACGTTAAATGGAAGTGAGAATTGATTGCTCTGGTAGAATACTCACGAGAGATGGTGACTATGGTGGACACGTACGTCGAGATGAGTATCACAAGTGGTAAGATGAACATGCACACCAAACTGAAAGTTGTATAGAGCTGTTCCTGCCATGGTTCAGTGTAGAATCCATAAGTGACACACTGGTAGAATTCCTCGTAGAATGGGCCTTTGGATACGTGGAATATCACAAGCTGAAACAATGTGAGAACTAAGGTCAGTACTGTGTTTTATTGAAGATAACAGCTGTGTAGTTTATATTCGGATTGCTTACTGAACCCCACCAGCTAGAACAATAAAATAAAAGGCAACAAAGAAAAAGACTCTAGCAAGCAAGATAGTAAATTTTTAATCAATGTACAAGTATGAAGTTTACAAACCATTGGGTCGCTAGGAAATAATTTTTATCCTTGATACATACATACATACATACATACATACATACATACATACAAACATACATCATCATGATAGACCGTTATGCTTTCAACGTTCAGTCTGCAAGCCTCTGTGAATTTACTAAACGTCGCAAAAATCCTCTGTTTTCATCTAGTGCTGTGGCCTCATTTAGTTCTATACCTCTTATCTTTAAATCGTTACAAACTGAGTCTAAGCATCGTCGTCTTGGTCTCTCTCTACTTCTCTTACCTTCCATAACAGAGTCCATTATTCTCCTAGGTAACCCATCTTCCTCCATTCGCCTCACATGACCCCACCACCAAACCCGGTTTATGCGTACAGCTTCATCCATTGAGTTAATTCCTAACTTAGCCTTTATCTCCTCATTCCGAGTACCCTCCTGTCATTGTTCCCACCTGTTTGTACCCGCAATCACTCTCGCTACTCTCATGCATGTTACTTCTAACTTAAGAATAATATATCCTGAGTCCACCCAGCTTACTCTCATGTAAAGCAAAGTTGGTCTGAAAATAGACCGATGTAAAGATAGTTTCGTCCAGGAGCTGACTTCCTTCTTGCACTGTTAATAATAATAATAATAATAATAATAATAATAATAATAATAATAATAATAATAATAATAATAATAATAATAATAATAATAATATGTTTTATTTATTCTGGCAAAGTTAGGGATGTACTCTCTTTCTTAAACTTAACCAGTCTTAACCTAGAACACTTAATAATAACTACTGATGACCACAATATGATAATATTAACAATAATAACAGTAATATTATTAATAAAAGTAACCACACTTAAAACAAATTATATCGTCTATATAATACACATCGTACGTAGAGTACATTAAAATATATGAATAATGAGTATTATAACTACTACTTAAGAGAAAGTTTAGAAAATGTATACATTTCTACAGTACACCGAAATATCGCCTTCAGTTGAGAGATGAAGAGAAGGATTAGTAAGAATTAGAAGAAGAAGATCTGTGAAAGGAAGAGGGAAATAATGATGAAGTGGTGGTAGAAGGTGGTGTTTTTAGGTCATAATTTGATTATTCATGCATGTTTACCTAGCATTTCGACACAGGCATGTTTAAAAGCTGAGCTGCTGGAGATGCTTCTGACGTCCACTGGTAAGAGATTCCATTGTCGGGCTGCGGCAACGGTGAATGATTTCGTGTAGATTGCTGTTCTGTGTACAGGAAGGGATAAACACATGGTGCTACAAGATCGGGTATTTTTGTTATGGTCTGTGGAGAGGAGCTTGATGCGATAGGCTGATTCAGAAGTTTTAAGAATATTATGCAAAAACCAAAGAGTATGAAGTGTGCGTCGTTCTTTCAGGCGAAGCCACCCGAGCAGTGTGTAAGACGGTGTAACATGGTCTTATACAAGCATTCTGAGCACACTGTAATTTCCTTCCCCAGTCTACTCCTAGCTTGTTGTAAACTATATCGCAATAATCAAAATGAGGTAATGCAAGTGATTTTCTTTAGTTTAAAAAGGAAAGAGAATTTGAATTTACTGAGACAGTGTAGCGTTCCGTATATATTTCTACACACAGATATAGTTTGGGCAGACCAGGACAGATGTTCGTCAAATATTATACCAAGATTTCTTATATTTTGGCTATGTTGTATGGGGGTACCACTTATGGACAACTGTGGTGACGCTGTTCGATTGAGTTTGCAAAGTAATTTAGGGTAACCAATAATTATTGCCTGGGATTTTGATGGGTTTAATTTTAATCCGTGATTTTTGGCCCATATATCTACTGCACCTGGATACAATCTTACTATATTACCATCTTGGGAGAACACACATCTTAAATACTTGAAATTATCTATCTGGTCCAGTTTTGTACCATTTCTCAGGATGCTTATGTATAAATCTGTCTAAACTGCTATTTCCGTCCGTTCAGGTTAAACAAAATCTTCGACAAGCACCATACATAAAAAACTGGTTGGTAAGAGTTACAGCAATCCATTGTTTGACACTCTCCTGGAGAGAGTACCGAGTAAGTGGCTGTGCGGTTTGGGTCACGTAGCTTGCATTCGGGAGATAGTGGGTTTGAACCCCACTGTCAGCAGCCCTGAAAATGGTTTTCCGTGATTTCCTATTTTCACACCAAGCAAATACCGAGGCTGTACCTTAATTAAGGCCACGGCTGTTTCCTTCCCACTCCTAGCCCTTTCCTATCCCATCATCGCAATAGGACCTATCTGTGTTGGAGCGAAGTAAAGCAAATTGTAAAAAATGTCTCCTAGAGATAGAAAAGTTACCCTAAACATATTCTAAAAGAAGTGCAAGTTGGATTCTGCCACAAATCTCACAAAATAATTTATTCAATTGTTAAATGAAGTGACACATTATTCATCACTGAAGAGGGTGTAATTTTTGGGCACAATGTAAAGCAGAATCTCTATATATAAAAATGAATGTTTGTATGTTTGTATGTATGTAAATGACACATCACCTCCTAAACCACTGAAGCAAAATCACAGAAATTTGGTACACTCATAACTTACTATCTGGAGATGAGCACCGTGGGGGTAAGCCATCCCTAGCACCGTTAGGGGTGGGGTCAGGGGGGTTATATATAAAATTAATAGAAAATAGTGTCGAGTACATAGTTTTCGGGTTCGCTGACATGAATAGTGACACGCCGGAATTTTTAAAAGTCCAAGTCAGCCCCCTTCGTGAAGGGGGCGAGGGGGGGGAGTTAAATATAAAAATAATCGATAATAGCGTCGAATCCATTGATTTCGGGGTCGCTAGGATGAATAGTAACACTCCGGAAATTTTTGAAATCCAACTTCAGCCGCGATACAGGCTACAACCTCACTGAATTATGGCTACCTATTATCAGAACCATTAGAGAGTAATGCTTTACTGTTGCCATTCGTTGTCTCTAGCTGGGGCTAAAATGGCGTCCTGTTTACATCTTAGGGCACTATTTCAAGTTCCTTGTTGCTTTCTCCTAGCAACCTGTTATGCGTCGTTTCATTTCTCTGTTGTCTTCTGATGAAGAAAGGCAAGGTTCCTTTCGAAACGCGTTGAGTGTATTTTGTAATTAATTACACGGCATAAGCTCAAAAATATACCTCATGAATTATTATGGATGTTGTTTAAGTCCAAGTTCATCCTCCATCGACATGGGGGGTTCACAAGTGGTGAAAAAGAAAATGTTCAAAATGACCGAGAGAAAAAAAAAATTAAATGGCGTATGGCTTTTAGTGCCGGGAGTGTCCGAGGACATGTTCGGCTCGCCAGGTGCAGGTCTTTTGATTTGACACCCGTAGACGACCTGCGCGTCGTGATGAGGATGAAATGATGATGAAGACGACACATACACCCAGCCCAGTGCTAGCGAAATTAACCAATGATGGTTAAAATTCCCGACCCTGCCGGGAATCGAACCCGGAACCCTGTGACCAAAGGCCAGCACGCTAACCATTTAGCCTTGGAGCCAGACACCGAGAGAAGTATCGATCTGAAAGTTTTCGGTGACAGTCCCAGTGAGTTCGAATTGTGTTCATCACATATTTAGCACGACGCGTAAATCCATACAGTTATAACTTACTTGTATTATTTGTTTGAAAGGATCATCTACTTCACAGACAATCTGTGGTCCCACAAGAAAATAGTTGAACACGAAACTAAATAATCTCAAATTTTAGCTTAAAATTATATACGTAACAATATTTCTAAATCTACAAAAAATGTTCGTGAACTATCAGTCAGCGTCACAAAAAAGTCACTTCAAACAGGTAAAATAAATCCTAAAAGTAAATATTAAAGCCGGGCACTACAGCTAGTTTTACATAATACTTTCTTGTTTAAGAGGTTAATTAAAATATAATGTAATCATCCCATCTTTAGACTGATTTTCAATGAACAATTGGACATGCACCAGGAACATAATGTGTCTGTTCAAAGTATCAGGACAGATAATAAATGTTCACTCACTGAACAAATGTGATGCCATTATCATGATGTGATTTCATTAACGAGTTATGACCTCATAAATGCATGTACAATACCGATCTCCAATGTATGGAGAGGGATTTTTATTAAACCTAGGAGTTACATGTTGTAGCGTAATTCGATTTGAATTAATCACATACGATGAATAGCTCACAATACCATGACTCCAAATACTGTGATCAAATTAATCGTATGACGTTTTCCATATGAAACATGGAATGATTAACTGTGCACTCTTCGTTGAAACCTCAGTTTTTATTTTGTATTTTTTCTTGAAATGTATTTGACGAGTCACATTGTCATCTAGAAAAACGAACCGAATGAGCAAATGAACTTTATTCGTAGCCTTCGGTTATCCTACCCTTCCCGATTTTACTGGGAAGTAACACAGATAAAAGTGAAGATTTCCTTGCCATTTTTCTATTTTTTACAGGAAATCGCTGAGGTGATATCACTTCAAATAATTTTCCTCAATCACACGACAAAATAATTTATTCGCACTAAATACTGCGAACTCTGAAATAATGCTTGTTATCAAACAAATATCGTACACAATAAAGGAGACTTACAAGTTAAGATGATTATAGATCATAAGATTAATAAACAAAATGCCGTTCTTCATAGTTAAAGGTCTTGTATTTTAACGGAAAAGACGAAGTAAGTAATCTGTATGTCGAATTTCGCATTACTGTAAATAGAGTAATTTGATGAATGAAAAGAGGTTATTTAAAAATCTGGTTATCTGACGGGCAGTGTAGAGGAGGTATGTAAACCGTAGCTTTCTGTGTTGAGGGTCTCGAGACCGAATAATGACTCAGACGGTTGGCATTTTATAATTAGTACACTAGCATGTTAAGGAGTCTCGTTCAGAGCAGAAAAGCCATCTTCATTAGGATAATATACATATAATATTTATCACTGTTATTATTAATAAGACCAATTAGGACTGCAAGAAGTGCTCAGAGCCGTTTTTGCCCTCTTTTGAGCTCATATTCTTTTACACTTTCCTATGGTCTTAAATTCTCTCTTTTATCCAAGTTGTTCCGATTGTTTTCTTTGGTTTGTTTTCTATGCTAAATTACCATTGTAAATTTTTGATTTCAAGGTTCTGGATGTCCTCGTATACGATTCCCGCCAATTTACAGGCTTTTAATTTTGCTGTCAGCTGTACCGAGGGATCATGGGATTAGGGGTAGTTTATCAAAGATAATAAAAGGAAATTAAGTTGACAATCGGAAAACAGTGAGAGTTGATTGTAGAATGGCTCCTTGTTTCAACATAGTTGCAAAGGATATACAAGACTGTAATCTTTCACCATTATTGTTCATGGCATATACGGATCATTAACTGAAAGGTGTAAATTGTTAATTTGATTGAAATAGTTGTAAACAGTTGAAAGAGTTGTATACCAACGACCTGGTCTTATTGGCAGACTGTACTGAAAGCTTGGAATCTAATATCCTGGAGCTTGAGAGGAGGTGTGGAGAGTGCGATATGCCGATTAGCATTTTTAATGAGGGAAGAAACCTATGAGTATTGAATATCAGGTCTGGAATACAAAAGCGGGGCAGGTGGACCATTTCAGGTATTTAGGATGTGTATTCCCCCAAGATGTTAGTATATATGGTGGTGCAGAAGAGCTTATGCAATCAACTCGCAGTTGCAATGAACGGTATTTTGTAAGAAAGAAGTCAGCACTTGGGCAGGCTATAGTTACACTAGTCTGATTTCAGACAGACTTTGCTGTACAGAGTGAAAGTAGGTGGTCATGGGATATCTTGTTCATAAGTTGAAAGTTATTAAAAATAACAAGAATGACTGCTTGTATATCCAGGTGGGAAGAATAGCAGGAGGGTCTTGGGAATGACGAAATAAAGACTAAGGAATACACTCGAAGAATGTATCCGTGCGTATACTCTTCTTCCGTCAATGGGTCAAGTGAGGTGAATGAAAGAGGATAAGTTATTTAGGACAATAATTGATTCGGTCATGGATGGTAAGAGAAGCAGAGGAGAATCAAAGTGCTGATGGTTAAACGCAGTTTTTAACGTTTTAATGATAGGAGGTACGGAACTAATCGAGGGCATAAAGCTAGTTGTAAATATAGGATTATGAAGTTGCTTCATTAATTCACAGAGGCTCGCAGATGTATGTATGCATGTTTTGCTATCTTAGACTCAATTCACAGTCTCTTTTTGCCTTATTCATGTTGTCTTATAATTTATCTTTGTTTTGTGAGTCTGCAGTAATTAATTCCTTCGATGTGTCAGTATGGTGTGTGGTCTCCGAAGAGGTCTTTCGAGTTGACGCCGTACGGATGACCTGCTTGTCTGTGAGGGTGTGGCCCTACCTATGATGATTCTAAAGATAAAGATATCACGCGCACCCATACCCCGAGCCATCGGAATTAACCAATTAAGGCTAAAAAACTCGATCAGACCGGGAATAGAACTCGGGTCCCCTTGGACCAAAGACCAGCACGTTAACCATTTAGTCATGAAGCCGGACGATGTGTCAATAAAGCTGTCATCTGCATTTTATAATGTCACTGTGAATATTGTGTACTATTTGTTTCTGAATAATATTGAATTCGTCTCGGAGTTGGGGCCCACAATTTTCTTTATGTTTATTACGGGTATTTCTCAGTGATTTCTGTGTATGCTTTCCTGATCTTAACTAGTGTTTCCGATCCACGAATAGATTCCGCTTTAACGAGCGCATCGTAATGTTTCAGTTTTTATGTCCGGAAATGCATTTCTGTTATAGATATTTTAGATTCATCTATATGTTTTTCTATGTCTTTTGCAACATTATTTCTCTTTATTTCGAAGCAACCATGGGCTAAGAAGGTTAATAAAACAGATTTGCAGTTTGGGTTGTTGCTGATGCTTATGAGTTACTGAGAGCTTCTCTTCGTGGCCATACCTCATTAGTTCCGTTTTTGTTGTTGTTGTTTAGCTTCTTCTCACCTCTTCTGTCTCGATGCGCGAGTTTCCTTGTATCACCAAGATGTTTAGGCTCCTTTAAACAACAAGCATCATCATCATCATCATCAACAACATCATCATTTCCTTCTATTACTTTCCAGGATATTTTCTGTAATGCATTAGGGTTTCAGGAATCTTGAGAGTTTGAAGGTATTTTTGATCTCTTTGTATCAAATCGATGTTACTTTCTTATCTGAATAGGCTCTGTACATTTTTAGTTAATCTTGATGGTCAGCGTACTGGCCTTCATTCGAAGGGTTCCAGGTTCGATTCTCGTGGATTTTAACTTTATGTGGTTAATTCCTCTAGCTCTAATTTCTCCATTTACATACAACGCATTACAGAACAAACCACCGCAGAAACGTGCAGAATTGGCGTCAGTGATGACATCCAGCCGTAAAACTGGACTAAATCCATAGAAAGTGCCGACCCCAGGTGATTGGGAAAAGGTCAGGAAGATTTTTATTATTAAATATTTTTCTCTTTCTTCTACTATTTTTATAACCCTTCCACTTGCCTGTATTCACTGGGTGTCATATACTGAAGTAAGGATATTTAATCGTACTAATGCGGTTGGAGCAGTGATCAACATTACGGTTGAGAGGTTTGCGTATGAATTATTCCCCTGAGTATTCTACTGCGTGCCTCTGCTGACAAGACCAGCTGTCGAATCGGTGTTGTTTGGAGAACTTCCCCTTGTATCGCACGGGATGGTGAGAAGTGGATGCAGCGCCGTAGCATGACAATTACCGTTATCAGAATGTCTTAGATTTCAGTCGCTCACAGTTATCTGTAATGCTATTGCGAAGAAAATTTCTACAAGTACCGTACTTTGGGGTAATTTCGGACACTTTTAGCGATTTTTTTTGGTTATGGTCCTTATTAACGAATTTAATTTATATTATTTTAATTTCTACGTCTAGGTACATATCTAAGAGATAAAATGAACACCGGAAGAAACACGAGAACGCATATCGTCGTGTTTTAAAAAATATTAAAATGTGTCCGAAGTTACCCCATATGTTGGGGTAAATTCGGACATGCAGTGTTTTTAAGTTACCGTCCGCGATTACCTCATGTATGGGGTTATTTCGGACAGTTATTTGCGAAAAAAATATATGTGCATGATATAGCAGAATTATTCCTTATTTACATAACAAAACAAGCAAAACTTTGCCACAAAAGACAGTATAGCTTACTTTCTATTCAATTTAGTCATTCGTGTGGATTATTTACACAACGTCTGTATCAAAGGTGAATATTCCCCTTTTCTCTTTTGGTGCCGGTAGAATGTTGGCAATCTGGTCCTTCAGAACTGTGTCCTTATCCTCGACACTCGGAAACACAAATATTTTCTTGTTTCCGCTGTGTGACCGTAGGAATTTTACGACGACGTCCTGAGCTCCTATGCTGACCGTCACACCAACATATTGCCTAGTTTGTTTCTTGCTCCCAGACTCGTAATCGTAGTTCACTACGACGAAACTTTCTAGTCCAAGTGTGGAACTGCATGGTTGTTCATCTGATAACTGTGGAACTTCTTCCTGATTTTGTACAGCAGTTTCACTGTCACGTAAGTAACCACCCACGATAGATTTTCCCGGAGGAACATTCAGTTTACGACGGCGAAATGATGCGGTAGAACCAGAGCCGTACCGGTAACGAGCTTGAGATAGTACCGGTACTGTCTCGAAAGTGGATAACCAAGACGATTCCTTTGCATTTGAATCTGATGTTTCTGGAAGCCTTTTAAGGACTCTCTGGGGGTCAAGAGGAATTAATCCAGTGCTGCGAAAGCCACTTCTGATATTATCTGCTTTTCGCGCCTCTATCTTATCTAGCGTCTCCTTCAGAAGAGATGGGAAAGCATCTCTAGATATAGGCCCACGTGTACACTTCTTCCAGTTCGTCAGCACATCCCTCCAGGCTTTCTTAAGTGGCCCAAAAAAACACACGTCTAAAGGTTGTAGAATATGTGTGCTATTTGGTGGGAGAAGGATAAAAGAAATGTTGTGCTTTTCACATTCTTGAACAACTGAGAGAGACACATGGCTCGATAAATTGTCCCCGATCATGACTTTTGGTCCATCCAGCTATTTCAAATACGGCAGTGCCACCGTTAAGAACCAGTCTTCAAAAATCGGTAGATCGAACCATCCACTTTTGTTCCTGTTGTATCGGGTGCCAGGAGAGCCACCTTCTTGCCAGGTATCCCACAGATGCTCAGACTTGTACAAAACGTACGGGGGCAGTAGTTATCCATCCCCACTTGCACACATCATGACAGAAATACTTGTCTTGGAGAAGTCCATTACTCTCTCCGCATGTTTAATCCCTCTCCTAACAATCACGTGTTTCTTCCCAGGGTCGTCACATAAGTTGGTTTCGTCATAGTTTATGACATTTCCCGGTGGAATGTTTTCCAGAGTGGGTTGCACGTTAACGAAAAATTCGCGCACGGACTGCGAGCTAACCTCCGCACGAGCTCTCTTAATGTTCTCTGAGAGACGAACGGAGAGAATGCTGGAGTGCTTCTTTAAGAAAGACCTTGCCCATTCGACTCCTGGAAGATTCTGGGTAAATCTCCTCTCCTTCCTTCCAATCCTGTCAAGGTACCCCTTTACAATATATCGAATATCACTTGAAGTGAGAGGATATCCCCAGTGTGCTGCTCGGACGATCCCGTGTACAAGCATTTCCTCCTCTTCAGTGTCCAGGACAGGTGGTGCTCCGATTGCTTTGGGGTTGGTGCGGTTCACCTTATTCTCCACGGTCGATCGCAGTACCTGAAAATACTCCGCGGCTTTGCGGTAGGACATTTTTCCAGCCTTAATGGCATTTACTGCCGCATCGAGTTTACTTTTCTCGTAGTTGCAATACAACTGTCCTCCTAATCTTCTCTTGTACACACGCGGCATAGTCCGAAATTACCCCAGCCTTGCACAGATTCACAGAAAAATGTGTGTAGAACGAAGTGTTTAAAGATAAACTTCGTAGACGCCTCACGGATACTTTCAAACACAACAGAACAAATGGTAGACAATAGTGAACAGCAGCTGGACTCTTTTAATACCTGTGTACACTAAGAAGTTCCTGTACCAATTGTCAAGGCTATAATGAAACCGACAACAACGACCATTATTAACGTGATAATTTCGTAAGCAACGCAGGGTATACGCGCTAAAATTGGCGCGGGAATTCGTCTTGAATTCAAAAAATTCGAGCGCGGGAATTCTATCTTGGAAATTTCAGAGTGACCAACCGTGAAACGAAAAAGTACCGTTTTGTCCGAAATTACCTCCTGCGTCCGAAATAACCCCAAATGACGGTATTGTTATTATTATTAAAGCGACTTTATTGTGGCGAAGTTAGGGCTCCTGGCCCTTTCTTACACTTAACCACTTCATGTATATAAATGAGTACTAATTTACAATATAATTTCACAATGCAAGAATTTCAACAATTTTCATTTTAATACATGATAACAGTATAAAAACTGAAGTGACCTAATTTAAACATATTAAATATTTCAACCTAAATTATCAGTAACTAAAGTAAGTAAAGAATAAATAAAGTATAAACTGGAACACATTTCAATAAACAACCATATTCACTCTCATTGATGCATCCCATTCACACTCAAAAATGACTGGATGTGCTTCTCAGATGACACTAGGATAGAATTTTAAACTTTTCTTAGATTTAGTTTCCCTGATTGGGGGGTTATTCCACCAGATCGTGGCGGTGATCGTGAACGATCTGTTTTAGGTTGCGGTTCAATGTTCGGGAATTTCTAACGTACAACCTGACCGGGTATTGAACAGGTGTAGTGAACTGAAGTAGCGAAATCTGGTGGATAGGTAAAGAGGAGTGTTTTCAGAAAGCACTTGATACATAATAGTAGTTGCATAGAGTCTACGTCTGCCATTCAGTCGTAACGAAGATTGTCTATTCTATAGTATGGGGATACGTGGGAATATGGTCGTATGTCGAATGCATACCTGATGCATGCATTTTGGGGACGTTGCAGTCTCATGCCTTGCTCATTATTCATAATCTTCTTTGCATTTTCCCCTTTATGTGGGGTCTGCCTTCTTGCAATGTTTCCTCCACTTCAGCCGATCCATAATGTCCCGAGGATTGAGTGTGGTGAGCCGCATGTCATCTTTCACCCTATCCAGCCAGCGTGATAGAGATCGCCCTCGAGGTCGGCGGCCCTCCACGTTCAGCTGAAGGGCAGTCTTTGCAGCTAAGGTTTCACTGATACGGAGTACATGCCCATACCATCACAGACGTCATTCACGCATTTTCTCTGTGACTGGGGCAATCTTGAATTTCTTCCGCACAGCATCGTTCCTGACGTGGTCCACTCGAGTCAAGTCATTGGACCACCGCAGCATCTTCATCTCTATTGCATGAAATGCCTGTTCGTGCTTCGATGATGTAGGCCAGCATTCAGATCCATAGAGGGTCACCGGTCTAATCACTGTGCGGTAGACTAGATTTTAGATGCAATGAAATATTCTTATCACACAGGACTCCAGTAACTTGGCGCCATTTCACCCATCCAGCGCTGACTCTTGTCTTGACATCAGGTCTTGCTCATTATTGATACCAATAAACATTGTATCACAGCACTTGATTATTGGAAACAAAAATGACTGAATGAGCTTTATTTTCAGGGACCAGGAAAATATATTTTTAAACCGCTTCAGCCGATGCAGGCTTTGATATATCTTTTGGCACACTTTCGTCACATGTTGCGACCAGTTTAATGTTTCGCTTGTTGTCACACCAAGATTCATAACGGTTTCACAATTTGGAATAATGGTATCGTTTAGTGCTACAGGAGGAATTTCGTATTAAGACGAATACATTTTTCTAAGTGCCGATGATTATTGTTTGCGTTTTAAAAGGATTAATTTTGAAACTTATGTGATTTAGAGCTGAGTTAACTTGTCGTACAGCACTTTGAATTTTATCAGTTCTTGAGTGGTAGTATATCTGAAGATCAACAGCATAAAGGTGATACTTGCAGTGTATAATCGATTTGGCAGTCCGACTCGTTGGCTGAACGATCAGCGTACTGGCCTTCGGTTCAGAGGGTCCCGGATCCGATTCCCGGCCGGGTCGGGGATTTTAACCTTCATTGGTTAATTCCAATGGTTCGGGGGCTGGGTGTTTGTGCTGTCCCCAACATCCCTGCAACTCACACACCATACATAACACTATCCTCCGCCACAAAAACACGCAGTTATCTATACATGGCAGATGCCACTCACCCTCATCGGAGAGTCTGCCTTACAAGGGCTGCACTCGGCTAGAAATAGCCACACGAAGTTATTATTATCGATTTGGCAACCTCGTGTATGTAAATTGCAAACAGCAATGGTCCAAGTTCTGGTCAGATCTGTTATTATTTACTGTGGCACACTGACGGCGATTTTTGAGGTACGATCTGAAAAAGTTAATTGCCTTCTTGCTGAAATTTAATGAATCCAATTTTGAACGCAGCAGTTGAGGAACAACAGTGTCAAAAAAACTAGAAAAATCGATTAGAACCAGTACAGTCACTTGTCGAGTGTCTATTGTGTGTCGCATATCATCAGTCACTTCCAGTAAGGCAGTCATTGTGCTGTGTCCTTTCTTGAAAACATATTGGTAAAGGTCAAGCAGTGAGTAGTTAGTCAAGTAAGTAAGGACTTGTTCGTGTACAAAGCGTTCTAGTACTTTGGAAAGGGGTGGGAGAATGGATATAGGGCTATAATCTGTTGGTAAATTAGGCGAATTCTTCTTAGGAATGGGAATGACGATACCATACTTCCACACAGTTGGGAATACTCGCTGTACGAGGCAATGATTAAATACATGCGTCAGAATGGGTAATATTGCACCAATAATATTTTTTATGAAATATAGTAGTATGTCGTCATTACCCGGCGCATTTGACGTAAAGGAGTACATTACACGCTTCACATCGTTCGCAGTAACATTTTTGAACGCGAATTTTACTTGATATTCTCGGGAATGAGTATTTATAGTGTTTATATCATCAGCAGCAGTTAGGTCTTCATCTGTATTATTATTATTATTATTATTATTATTACTATTATTATTATTATCATCATAATCATTATTATTAG
This sequence comes from Anabrus simplex, assembly GCF_040414725.1. Classification (NCBI taxonomy): domain Eukaryota; kingdom Metazoa; phylum Arthropoda; class Insecta; order Orthoptera; family Tettigoniidae; genus Anabrus; species Anabrus simplex. The sequence continues at coordinate 1,459,437,062 of NC_090265.1, forward strand.
TAATACCATTATTAGTATAAGCTGCTTTCTTAAAATGAAAATCTAGATCATCAAGTGGTATACTGGGTGCCTGCTTGGTCAGGCTGCGACCTATACCCATCTGATGCGAACTTCTCCTGTTTGTTATCTCTTGAATGTATTTATGCTTGCTGTTACGAATTAATCGTTTAACTTTATTTTGAAGAATACGGTCATTTTCGAAATAGCCAATGCTTCCAGTTCGCCAAAATTGCCCATACCGGGCATCACGTTTTGCCACGACCGACTTGATTTCATTTGTTAACCAAGGAGACGAAAGGTGAGAAACTCGAATTTGTTCCTTCGGAGCGTATATGTCATACAGTCCTAGTATTAATGAGTTCAGTCTGTCAACCTTATCATCAATGCCATTAGTCAGTAGAATGTCATTCTAAGGCAGTTGATATGCTTCATTTTGTATTACCTCAGTGTCAAAATTCCTGAAGTCCCTTCGCACTATGTACCTGGTTTTGTACTTTGGTACCTTGAGAGATTAACATAACTAGATGAGATCATCATCATCATCATCATCATCTGTTTACCCTCCAGGTTCGGTTTTTCCCTCGGACTCAGCGAGGGATCCCACCTCTACCGCCTCGAGGGCAGTGTCCCGGAGCTTCAGACTCTTGGTCGGGGGATACAACTGGGGAGAATGACCAGTATCTCGCCCAGGCGGCCTCACCTGCTATGCTGAACAGGGGCCTTGTGGAGGGATGGGAAGATTGGAAGGGATAGGCAAGGAAGAGGGAATGAAACGGCCGTGGCCTTAAGTTAGGTACCATCCCGGCATTTGCCTGGAGGAGAAGTGGGAAACCACGGAAAACCACTTCCAGGATGGCTGAGGTGGGAATCTAACCCACCTGTACTCAGTTGACCTCCCGAGGCTGAGTGGACCCCGTTCCAGCCCTCGTACCACTTTTCAAATTTCGTGGCAGAGCCGGGAATCGAACCCGAACCTCCGGGGGTGGCAGCTAATCACACTAACCACTACACCACAGAGGCGGACACTAGATGAGATCGCGGGTGGAAATATCTGGTACAGCAAGCTGTCATTGTTTCACTACTTTCTGCGGATTGTTTGTTATAATTAGGTCGATCATTGTGTGAGACGTGTGTTTTATTGTGTGAACGTGGTTAGTCGCGTCTGGTGTCAGTGTATTGCAATCAATGCGATGGAATAAGTTTTGAAACGATGTTGATTCGTTACTTGTAACTGGGAGATTAGTATTGAAGAAACCAAGAATGATTATGTTTACTTACAGCGGACTTAACTTCGATAGTGCCACTTCTAAGTAAATTTTTTTCGCATGTCCGTTTGTATACCGCTCCGATCTGCAGTTTTTGATTATTAACCAAGAGTTCAATAAACATGAATTGAGGTAGAAAGGGAATCTTAGGATCTGAGGTCATAACTATTTTGCTGTGCAGCTCCATGGCTACATGGTTAGCGTGCTGGCCTTTGGCCACAGGGGTCCCGGGTTCGATTCCCGGCAGGGACGGGAATTTTAACCATCATTGGTTAATTTCGCTGGCACGGGGGCTGGGTGTATGTGTTGACTTCATCATCCTCATCACGACGCGCAGGTCGCCTACGGGAGTCAAATCGAAAGACATTCACCTGGCGAGCCGAACTTGTCCTCGGACACTCTCGGCACTAAAAGCCATACGCCATTTCATTTTCTTCACTATTTTACTTTTTAAGTCTCTACGGCAGTATATAGCGCAATCGCCCCTTACACGATTTAAATGATCCAGACGATGTAACGTCATGGTATTCAGTTTAAACAGATCAGATTTGAGTGACTGCTGTAACAATGTCTCTGTTACACAAATACAATGCAAGTTTAGCATTGATGTGACAACACTGAAAATAATAGTTGGTGGGGAGCTAACCGTTCCTTAAAAATGTCTCCTGCCACAGCTGGTAGGGGTGAAGGAGGTCGACAATGAAGAAGGATAGTGTCAGTGACATCACGGACATGCTCTTCGGTATAAATAACTGACTCATTTACACTAGCCATAGTCAACAGAAAAATTCAACTTACTCACCCTACTTGTTTCATAAGCACCGTGAGAAATATTCACATAATCATTTCCACTCACACTATCACTCCACATACACAAACATTACACGATATATATAACTCATTGTTATTTTGCCAGTCAATCTCGTGCTCGCTCACATAAGGATTATTAATTGTGCCATGCTGCTAAAAACACTTTCTGTCCATGCGTCCTCCGTCCACTCATTTACTCTAGCCATAGTCAACTCTGTCCACTCCTGCCGGAGCCGAAGTGATCACGCTCCCTGTTCAAAGTAGTTTTTTCGGATACCTGTCAGGGATTCTGTCAGTAGAAAGCCACTTCCTTTTAACAGCCGCTTAGCCCTCCAAACTCTGTCCCGGTCAATCAATCAATCAATCAATCAATCAATCAATCAATCAATCAATCAATCAATCAATCAATCAATCAATCAATCAATCAATCAATCAATCAATCAATCAATCAATCAATCAATCAATCAATCAATCAATCAATCAATCAATACTGATCGGCATTTAGGGCAGTCGCCCAGGTGGCAGATTCCCTATCTGTTGTTTTCCTAGCCTTTTCTTAAATGATCGCAAAGAAAATGGAAAATTATTGAACATTTCCCTTTGGTAAGTTATTCCAATCCCTAACTCCCCTTCCTATAAACGAATATTTTCCCCAATTTGTCCTCTTGAATTCCAACTTTATCTTCATATTGTGATCTTTCCTACTTTTAAAGACGCCACTCATACTTATTCGTCTACTGATGTCCTCCCACGCCATCTCTCCTCTGACAGCTCGGAACATACCATTTAATCGAGCAGCTCGTCTCCTTTTTCCCAAATCTTCCCAGCCCAAAATTTGCAACATTTCTGTAACGCTGCTCTTTTGTCGGAAATCACCCAGAACAAATCGAGCTCCTTTTCTTTGGATTTTTTCCAGTTCTTGAATCAAGTAATCCTGGTGAGGGTCCCATATACTGGAACCATACTCTAGTTGGGGTCTTACCAGAGACTTATATGCACTCTCCTTTACATCCTTACTACAACCCCTAAATACCTTCATAACCATGTGCAGAGATATGTACCCATTATTAACAATCATATTTATGTGATTACCCCAATGAAGGTCTTTTCTTATATTAACACCTAGGTACTTACAATGATCCCCTAAAGGAACTTTCACCCCATCAACGCAGTAATTAAAACTGAGAGAACTTTTCCTATTTGTGAAACTCACAAACTGACTCTTAACCCGGTTTATCATCACACATATTATTATAGGGCGCTTACCCGTAGCAACAACCTGAGCTGAGGTTCGTTTTAGATCCCCTAATCGATGGCAGCGATCTTTATTCAGAAGAATAAAAATTGACCGGAAACTTTATAATTCAGCTCGTTAATTAATGATGGTGTATATCTACGATAAAGGTTTCTTCTGTGAAAAGCATCGACGTTAATTTGAGGAATAACTTACAAGTATATGAGTAATTGCTTTATCGTGTTACGTTGTAGGTGTATTTTGTTTCAGAAAGGACAGTTTGGTACGAATGTCCTGTGTAAACAAGGTTTCGTATCCAGTAATTTAAATGACAATTCAGTGAGCTGACAGTGTGGATCAATACAATGGTGACCGTACTGATGGCAATCTGGCATAAGCATAACCATATCGTAAAATAATCAAAATGTTGTTTAACACTGCTTGCTATTTCATGAAGTCTGGCCACAATTTCTCTGCTGCGGTAATACAGAGGAGACCGTAGAGCCAGCGACTCAACGTTGCTGATGGGTGCTTAATAACCTGTCAGTAAGGTGGTGGTGATTATTGTTTTAAGAGTGTCAGTAAGGAATCTGCGCCTTTGGGAAGATGGGCTTTCTTAGAAATTGATGGTCCTTCAGAGAAGGAAATGTCTCTGGGAGCCATCTGGTAGTGTCTGTTCTCCATATCAGGGGCGGATACCAATGACGTCTTTTCTATATGTATTAAGAGCGGTCCGTTATGTGGTAAACTCCCAAGCCGTAGCGACTCACAGAGGGAGATAGGAGTCAAATTCAGCAGGACAAAATAAAACTAAAATCAGCGATGAACTAAACAACTTTTATCACAATGTTTTGAGAAGGATTTCGCACAATAATCACTGTCGGCAGCCCTGAACATGGTTTTCCGTGGTTCCCATTTTCACTCCAGCAAACGCCGGGACTGTGCCTTAATTAAGTCCACGACTGCTACCTCCCCACTTCTAGTCTTTTCTTATCCTATCATCGCCATAAAGCCTACCTGTGTTGGTTTGTCGTGAAGCAAATTGTAACAAAAAGAAAAAACGTCGCATGGAGTTCTTGGAATTATTCATTTTATGGTATATTCCATTTCACTTTCTGCATTCTAACACATGTTTCACAGATGCCGCCACACAAGTGTACGTTATGTGGTAAATATTTATGATTTCATGCGTTAAAATTACCTCACACTCGCGATCAGCTCCTCGGAATTGGAATGTGGGAATTGTGCCGCTATTTGCAACATGGGAGTTACGGTACCCGATTACCAATTAGTCTAATAACTAGATTTTCACTTAAGCAAACATAATCATCACTTACGTAACGACATAATAATTACGTACTTTTCTAACATTATCAGTGTGGGGGTAGCGTGTCTGCCTCTTACCCGGAGGCTCCAGGTTCGATTCTCGGGTTGGACAACGATTTTTACCTGGATCTGAGGGCTGGTTCGAGATCCATTTTGTGTACGTGATTACAAATGAGTATCTTTCTGATGGTGAGTAAGTGCCTTGGTCTAGAAAGCCAAGAATTAACGGCCAAAAGAATTCGTCGTGCTGACCCCACAACACGACGTAACCTGCAGGCCTTCGGGGTGAGCAGCATCGCTTGGTAGGACACGGCCTTTCGAGGATGTTGTGCCATGGGATTATTCCAACATTCATATCCGTTCATACCGTCGTCGTCATCACCCAATTGTCGTTCCCATTCTTCTGATGTCCTCTGTTCCGCCGAATGCATTTGATGATCCGCACCTCGCGAAACTCTCGACTATAAATTCAGGCGTAATTGGGTCCCATGCCTCCGTGGTTCAGACGGCAGCGCGTCGGCCTCTCACCGCTGGATACCGTGGTTCAAATCCCGGTCATTCCATGTGAGATTTGTGCTGGACAAAGCGGAGGCGGAACAGGTTTTTCTCCGGGTACTCCGGTTTTCCCTGTCATCTTTCATTCCAGCAACACTCTCCCTTCTCATTTCGTAGCATCTATCATTGATTAATATATCACTTTGGGAGTGGTGACCCCATCGTAATACTAGCCTATATATGATTCATTCATTACATCCCTGACCCGGTCAATGACTGGAAAAGAGGTTGTAGGTTTTCATTTTTCAATTGGGTCCCATGTGGGACTCTTGATTTTCCTATTGGCGACTCCGCTTGTGTACTTGGTAACCGCCTGGAGTCTGGAATCTGATCTGCATGGCCAATTAGCCCAAGTTGATAATTACGCTACATACGAGCGATAACGACCCGTAGTTACTATATCTACCGGGTATATCCTACAAGTATCCACCTGCGAACTCCAAACGCAAAAATCAATGAAGACTACCTGCCATCTTTCGTAGAATAACTTTTTCAAAAGTGTTTTGAAAGGCTTAATAATGTACACATCAAGTCGTTGAAATAATATGTAATAATTGCTTGGCCTGCGTTCACTCGTTGCAGGAAAGCTTTCAGTTCATTTTTCCTGTGCCTACGAAAGCTGTTATCGAAAAGAAGCTGCCGAAGCTTAACAATGTCCCTGGTAGAATTTTCCATATATGTTTTACGCAATCGAGCTCAAGGGTTGTGTCGAATGACCCCTTTTCTTGGACCATGACTATTGCGCTAAACACATTGAGTTTTGACAACGTTTTACGCCCTAAAGTTACGCATGGCGGCATTTTCTTCCTGTCAGCTGATGCACAACTTAGCGGTGCAGCGGAACTTTTCACAGACGCCCACTCTTAGAGAGACGTACATAGTTTTGATGAAGAATTCATCCTTTCGTACATGGATACATGGTGTGAGATATACTTTGACAATCGGATTTCGTACATGATTCTTAATATGTACAAAGTGAATGAGATATAAGTAGTATAATTGGACAGTTCGGCCGCCTCCTCCTCCTCCCGCCGCCTCCTCCGCCTCCGCCGCCCGCGGGAAATTTGAATTTTGGCGGGAAATTTGAATTTTGGCGCGAGATTTGAATTTGTAAACAAAGCCACGTGCTTTTTGACAGCTGTCCTCGACAACAACGCATCGCTAACCTCACTGCTGCCATCTTGACGGGCCTAAACCTCACTAGTGCCAACTTAACCTAACTAGCATGAGGTAAACAAAGCCACGTGTTTTTTGACAGCCACGTGCTTTTTGACAGACAACAACGCATCGCTAACCTCAGTAATGCCATCTTGACGGGCCTAAACCTAAGTAGTGCCAACTTAACCTCACTAGCGCGAGGTAAACAAAGCCACGTGCTTTTTGACAGCCACGTGCTTTTTGACAGATTTGTAAACAAAGCCACGTGCTTTTTGACAGACAACAACGCATCGCAAACCTCAGTACTACCATCTTGACGGGCCTAAACCTTAGTGGTACCAACTTAACCTAACTAGCATGAGGTAAACAAAGCCACGTGCTTTTTGACAGCCACGTGCTTTTCGACAGATTTGTAAACAAAGCCACGTGCTTTTTGACAGCTGTCATCGACAACAACGCATCGCTAACCCCAGTACTGCCATCTTGACGGGCCTAAACCTCAGTAGTACCAACTTAACCTAACTAGCGCGAGATAAACAAAGCCACGTGCTTTTTGACAGCCACGTGCTTTTTCGACAGCTGTCATCCGCCATCTTTAAACTACAGAGCACCGTGCTGCCCTCTTTCATCACCTGTCATCGGCAGTGCTGCCATCTTGACAGACCTAAACCTTAGTGCTACCAACTTAACCTCACTAGCTCGAGATAAACAAATCCACGTGCTTTTTGACAGCCACGTGCTTTTTTGATAGCTGTCATCCGCCATCTTTAATCTATAGAGCACAGTGCTGCCCTCTTTAGCTACTTACCTTTGAAATGTGGTGGCGGATAATTTGAAAAATGCTTTTCGACAAGCAGCCATCTTTAATCCAGAGAGAACAGTGCTGCCCTCTATGTGGTGGCGGCAAATTGAAAAATTCCACGTGCTCTTGTTTGGAAACAAACTCACGTGCTTTTTCGACAGCTACCATCCGCCATCTTTAATCTATAGAGCACAGTGCTGCCCTCTTTAGCTACTTACCTTTGAAATGTGGTGGCGACAAATTCCACATGCTCTTGTTTAGTAAACAAACTCACGTGCTTTTTTGTCAGCTGTCATCCGCCATCTTTAATCTATAGAGCACAGTGCTGCCCTCTTTATCGTAGTAGATGTAAATTCGTCACAGCTGTCATCCGCAGTGCTGCCATCTTAACGGGCTTAAACCTTAGTGCTACCAACTTAAACTTACTAGCGCGAGATAAACAAATCCACGTGCTTTTTGACAGCTGTCATCCACCATCTTTTATCTATAGAGCACAGTGGTGCCCTCTTTAGCTACTTACCTTTGAAATGTGGTGGCGGATAATTTGAAAAATGCTTTTTGATAGCAGCCATCTTTGAGCACCGTGCTACCCTCTTTTGTGGTGGCAGGCAATTCCACGTGACAGCAGCCATCTTTAATCATGAGAGCACCGTGCTGCCCTCTATGTGGTGGCGGCAAATTCTACATGCTCTTGTTTGGAAACAAACTCACGTGCTTTTTTCTGACAGCTGTCATCCGCCATCTTGCATCACAAACCTCAGTGCTGCGCTCTTTAGCTAGATACCTTTGAAATGTGGTGGCGGCAATTTGAAAAAATCTATGTGCTCTTGTTTAGTAAACAAAGCCACGTGCTTTTTATGACAGCTATCATCCACCATCTTTAATCAATAGAGCACGGTGCTGCTATCATGCAGGCAATTTTATCACCTGTCATCCGCCATCTTTTAATGAACAGAGCACCGTGCTGCTCTCTGTAGTAGCGGGCAATTTGAAAAGTTCTGTTAGCTGTCATCCGCCATCTTTAATCAAGAGAGCACCGTGCTGCCATCTATGTGGTGGCGGCAAATTCTACGTGCTACGCGCAGCTGTCATCCACCATCTTACATCGCAAACCTCAGTGCTACACTGTATGTGGTGGCGGATAATTTAAAAAGAAAAATTCTACATCAGTCCTCTCTCGACGCTAATTGCACAAGATGGTGACTATACATGACTCCTTAAAGGTGCTTATGCAAGATGATCGCTATACATAGACGCCCTTGGGATGCTTGCGCAAGATGGCGGTTATACAAGGCTCCTTATGAGGGATGCTTGCGCGAGATGGTGGTTGCTCTTATGAGGCGGCTTAAGGATCCATGACTAGAGACGCCCTAAGGATGCTTGCGCAAGATGGCGGATGCAAGATGGCGGCTATACATAGCTCCTTATGAGACAGCCAGTACTCGATACAACATGTGATCAGAACATTGATTGATGTGTTCAGAACACTGTACTCGATACAACATGTGATTAAAACATTGTGTGGTGTGTTCAGAACACTACATAAGTAGAATCGAACGCTGTATTAGGGGATACCTTTGTTTAGATTGAAACATAACAAGACTAGAATTGAACACTGCACATTGATTGATTGATGTGTTCAGAACACAAAATAAGTAGAATCGAACACTGTACTCGATGTCGTTAACTTCAACATGTGATTAAAACATTGTCTGGTGTGTTCAGAACACTACATAAGTAGAATCGAACGCTGTACAACATGTTAGGGGATACCTTTGTTCTAAGAAGATCAGATTGAAACATAACAAGACTAGAATTGAACACTGCACTCGATGTCGTTACATGTGATCAGAACAATGATTGATGTGTTCAGATCACGAAACAAGTAGAACCGAACACTGTACAACATGTTAGGGGATACCTTTGTTCTAAGAAGATCAGCTTGAAACATAACAAGACTAGAATTGAACACTGCACTCGATACAACATGTAATCCGAACATTGATTGATGTGTTCAGATCACGAAACAAGTAGAACCGAACACTGTACAACATGTTAGGGGATACCTTTGTTTAGATTGAAACTAACAAGACTAGAATCGAACACTGCACTCGATGTCGTTACATGTGATCCGATACAACATGTTAGGGGATACCTTTGTTTAGATTGAAACTAACAAGACTAGAATCGAACACTGCACTCGATGTCGTTACATGTGATCCGATACAACATGTTAGGGGATACCTTTGTTTAGATTGAAACATAGCAAGCCTAGAATCGAACATTGTTTGATGTGTTCAGTACAGCTTCAATGATTAACACACACTGTGCACATATCGCACAGCTAAAAACACACTGTGCACATATCGCATACCTAACACTTCAAATGATTTGCTTAGTACGAAAATAAAAAAATATATACCGCGTAGCTAACTCGTTCATCACACTGCTAAGACGCTTAGTAATTGTGAATACACTCATACGAAAATCAAGAAAGCACACTGCGTAGCCAACTCGCTCGGCTCACTCGCTTAGTATTTGCAACACACACGGATAAGAATGTTCCGAGATACTTACATGTTTTTTAAGGGAGGGTGAAAGATCATAAATTATATGTACACATGTTGTCTCCTCCAAGTTGTAAGATGAAATAGACGCAGTACTGCGAGTTTCCGCTCTAGCTGGCGAACGGAAGTAGCATGATATCTCAGCAAAAAATAATACGCGTGAGCTTGCAAGTCAGACACAATGATGGATACCGCGATTCAAATCCTGGTAACTTATGCCGTCGGGAAGGGTATCCGGCGAGCATCTAGCTGTAAATCCCCGATTCTCGACAGATTCTTAATCCCAGTTCTTTGACGTCAGGAAGGGCAACCGGTTGAAAACAATTATCGAACACGCATCGTGAAGGCAAGATTGTGCAGCGATATGCTTGTTTAGACTTGCAGATTACGAAAGAAACATAACAAGACTTGAGTCTTAAAACAAATTCTTGCGATTTAAAATCTTAGTCAGGAAGGGCATCCAGCAGTAAAACAATAGTTCGTGATACTGCGATTTAAAATCTAGCAGTAAAACCCCCGATTCTCGACAGATACTTAATCCGAGTTCTTTGACGTCAGGAAGGGCAACCGGTCGAAAACAATTATCGAACACGCATCGTGAAGGCAAGAGTGTGCAGCGATATGCTTGTTTAGACTTGCAGATTACGAAAGAAACATAACAAGACTTGAGTCTTAAAACAAATTCTTGCGATTTAAAATCTTAGTCAGGAAGGGCATCCAGCAGTAAAACAATAGTTCGTGATTTAAAATCTAAGAAGTGCATCTAGCTGTATATCCCCCGATTCTCGACAGATTCTTAATCCGAGTTGTCAGGAAGGGCAACCGGTTGAAAACAATTATCGAACACGCATCGCGAAGGCAAGAGTGTGCAGCGATATACTTGTTTAGACTTGCAGATTACGAAAGAAACATAACAAGACTTGAGTCTTAAAACAAATTCTTACGATTTAAAATCTTAGTCAGGAAGGGCATCCAGCAGTAAAACAATAGTTCGTGATTTAAAATCTAGCAGTAAAACCCCCGATTCTCGACAGATTCTTAATCCGAGTTCTTTGACGTCAGGAAGGGCAACCGGTTGAAAACAATTATCGAACACGCATCGCGAAGGCAAGAGTGTGCAGCGATATGCTTGTTTAGACTTGCAGATTACGAAAGAAACATAACAAGACCTGAGTCTTAAAACAAATTCTTGCGATTTAAAATCTTAGTCAGGAAGGGCATCCGGTAGTAAAACAATAGTTCGTGATACTGCGATTTAAAATCTAGCAGTAAAACCCCCGATTCTCGACAGATTCTTAATCCGAGTTCTTTGACGTCAAGAAGGGCAACCGGTTGAAAACAATTATCGAACACGCATCGTGAAGGCAAGGGTGTGCAGCGATATATGTAAGAGGTTAGATACTGCCAGTTTTGCGTCAGGAACGGGAACTCAACAAATTCTTGCGATTTAAAATCCTAGTCAGGAAGGGCAGCCGGTCGTAAAACTATGGTGTGAGGCGGGGTGTGCAAAAAAGCCAGCATTATGTAAGGGCTGTTGATAGGAGGCGTTAAACCATGTGCACGCTCCTTCACCAGGAGAAGCCTACATGCCGGTACCGTGCAGGTTCTTTCGATAGGAGTAGGCACTGTGTGTGTTTTAACCTCTCCGTACAATCATGATATTTTACGTTAGGAACTTACATAGGCTAAATGCTACACATTCCGTGGCAGAGCCGGGAATCGAACTCGGACCTCTGAGGGTAGCAGCTAATCACACTAACTACTGCACAACAGAGGAGGACTATTTCAGAATATTTTACAACCTTAATTGGTACTGTGTTTTAAGAGCTTGAATGGTACTCAGCTAAGAAGACGTTCGCGAGTTACAAGCCGCTTATCAGCATGTAGTGTCCTCGTTCAAGGCCGAGCCGGAAGATACGTGTACAATTTCAGCTAACACACGCATTCCGCTGCTCGCTCTGCGCTGATACGACTTCATGGACAGTAGAACAAACCTATAGCCTACAGTATGCATGCCTCTCACCCGGTAGTCTCGGGTTCGATTCTCTTGGGAATAAAAATGTGTTTAAATCGCATGGATTTGTTGAGTTGTCCTTCCTGATGCAAAACTAGCAGTATCTAACCTCATACACTATAGTTTTACGACCGGTTGCCCTTCCTGACAACTCGGATTAAAAATCTGTTTTGTTTTAAGACTAGTTGTCCTTCCTGATGCAAAATTGGCAGTATCTAAGCTCTTACATCATACGCTATTGTTTTCGACCGGTTGCCCTTCCTGACAACTTGGATTAAGAATCTGTCGAGAATCAGGGGTTTTACTGCTAGATTTTAAATCGCAGTATCACGAACTATTGTTTTACTGCTGGATGCCTTTCCTGACTAAGATTTTAAATCGCAAGAATTTGTTTTAAGACTCAAGTCTTGTTATGTTTCTTTCGTAATCTGCAAGTCTAAACAAGCATATCGCTGCACACTCTTGCCTTCGCGATGCGTGTTCAATAATTGTTTTCAACCGGTTGCCCTTCCTGACAATTCGGATTAAGAATCTGTCGAGAATCGGGGGATATACAGCTAGATGCACTTCTTAGATTTTAAATCACGAACTATTGTTTTACTGCTGGATGCCCTTCCTGACTAAGATTTTAAACCGCAAGAATTTGTTTTAAGACTCAAGTCTTGTTATGTTTCTTTCGTAATCTGCAAGTCTAAACAAGTATATCGCTGCACACTCTTGCCTTCACGATGCTTGTTCGATAATTGTTTTCAACCGGTTGCCCTTCCTGACGTCAAAGAACTCGTATTAAGAATCTGTCGAGAATCGAGGGTTTTACTGCTAGATTTTAAATCGCAGTATCACGAACTATTGTTTTACTGCTGGATGCCCTTCCTGACTAAGATTTTAAATCGCAAGAATTTGTTTTAAGACTCAAGTCTTGTTATGTTTCTTTCGTAATCTGCAAGTCTAAACAAGCATATCGCTGCACACTCTTGCCTTCGCGATGCGTGTTCGATAATTGTTTTCAACCGGTTGCCCCTCCTGACGTCAAAGAACTCGGATTAAGAATCTGTCGAGAATCGGGGGTTTTACTGCTAGATTTTAAATCGCAGTATCACGAACTATTGTTTTACTACCGGATGCCCTTCCTGACTAAGATTTTAAATCGCAAGAATTTGTTTTAAGACTCAAGTCTTGTTATGTTTCTTTCGTAATCTGCAAGTCTAAACAAGCATATCGCTGCACACTCTTGCCTTCGCGATGCGTGTTCGATAATTGTTTTCAACCGGTTGCCCTTCCTGACAACTCGGATTAAGAATCTGTCGAGAATCGGGGGATATACAGCTAGATGCACTTCTTAGATTTTAAATCACGAACTATTGTTTTACTGCTGGATGCCCTTCCTGACTAAGATTTTAAATCGCAAGAATTTGTTTTAAGACTCAAGTCTTGTTATGTTTCTTTCGTAATCTGCAAGTCTAAACAAGCATATCGCTGCACACTCTTGCCTTCGCGATGCGTGTTCGATAATTGTTTTCAACCGGTTGCCCTTCCTGACAACTCGGATTAAGAATCTGTCGAGAATCGGGGGTTTTACTGCTAGATTTTAAATCGCAGTATCACGAACTATTGTTTTACTGCTGGATGCCCTTCCTGACTAAGATTTTAAATCGCAAGAATTTGTTTTAAGACTCAAGTCTTGTTATGTTTCTTTCGTAATCTGCAAGTCTAAACAAGCATATCGCTGCACACTCTTGCCTTCGCGATGCGTGTTCGATAATTGTTTTCAACCGGTTGCCCTTCCTGACAACTCGGATTAAGAATCTGTCGAGAATCGGGGGATATACAGCTAGATGCACTTCTTAGATTTTAAATCACGAACTATTGTTTTACTGCTGGATGCCCTTCCTGACTAAGATTTTAAATCGCAGGAATTTGTTTTAAGACTCAAGTCTTGTTATGTTTCTTTCGTAATCTGCAAGTCTAAACAAGCATATCGCTGCACACTCTTGCCTTCACGATGCGTGTTCGATAATTGTTTTCAACCGGTTGCCCTTCCTGACGTCAAAGAACTCGGATTAAGAATCTGTCGAGAATCGGGGGTTTTACTGCTAGATTTTAAATCACGAACTATTGTTTTACTGCTGGATGCCCTTCCTGACTAAGATTTTAAATCGCAAGAATTTGTTTTAAGACTCAAGTCTTGTTATGTTTCTTTTCGTAATCTGCAAGTCTAAACAAGCATATCGCTGCACACTCTTGCCTTCGCGATGCGTGTTCGATAATTGTTTTCAACCGGTTGCCCTTCCTGACGTCAAAGAACTCGGATTAAGAATCTGTCGAGAATCGGGGGTTTTACTGCTAGATTTTAAATCGCAGTATCACGAACTATTGTTTTACTACCGGATGCCCTTCCTGACTAAGATTTTAAATCGCAAGAATTTGTTTTAAGACTCAAGTCTTGTTATGTTTCTTTCGTAATCTGCAAGTCTAAACAAGCATATCGCTGCACACTCTTGCCTTCACGATGCGTGTTCGATAATTGTTTTCGACCGGTTGCCCTTCCTGACGTCAAAGAACTCGGATTAAGAATCTGTCGAGAATCGGGGGTTTTACTGCTAGATTTTAAATCGCAGTATCACGAACTATTGTTTTACTGCTGGATGCCCTTCCTGACTAAGATTTTAAATCGCAAGAATTTGTTTTAAGACTCAAGTCTTGTTATGTTTCTTTCGTAATCTGCAAGTCTAAACAAGCATATCGCTGCACAATCTTGCCTTCACGATGCGTGTTCGATAATTGTTTTCAACCGGTTGCCCTTCCTGACGTCAAAGAACTGGGATTAAGAATCTGTCGAGAATCGGGGATTTACAGCTAGATGCTCGCCGGATACCCTTCCCGACGGCATAAGTTACCAGGATTTGAATCGCGGTATCCATCATTGTGTCTGACTTGCAAGCTCACGCGTATTATTTTTTGCTGAGATATCATGCTACTTCCGTTCGCCAGCTAGAGCGGAAACTCGCAGTACTGCGTCTATTTCATCTTACAACTTGGAGGAGACAACATGTGTACATATAATTTATGATCTTTCACCCTCCCTTAAAAAACATGTAAGTATCTCGGAACATTCTTATCCGTGTGTGTAGCAAATACTAAGCGAGTGAGCCGAGCGAGTTGGCTACGCAGTGTGCTTTCTTGATTTTCGTATGAGTGTATTCACAATTACTAAGCGTCTTAGCAGTGTGATGAACGAGTTAGCTACGCGGTATAGATTTTTTATTTTCGTACTAAGCAAATCATTTGAAGTGTTAGGTATGCGATATGTGCACAGTGTGTTTTTAGCTATGCGATATGTGCACAGTGTGTGTTAATCATTGAAGTTGTACTGAACACATCAAACAATGTTCGATTCTGGGCTTGCTATGTTTCAATCTAAACAAAGGTATCCCCTAACATGTTGTATCGGATCACATGTAACGACATCGAGTGCAGTGTTCGATTCTAGTCTTGTTAGTTTCAATCTAAACAAAGGTATCCCCTAACATGTTGTATCGGATCACATGTAACGACATCGAGTGCAGTGTTCGATTCTAGTCTTGTTAGTTTCAATCTAAACAAAGGTATCCCCTAACATGTTGTACAGTGTTCGGTTCTACTTGTTTCGTGATCTGAACACATCAATCAATGTTCGGATTACATGTTGTATCGAGTGCAGTGTTCAATTCTAGTCTTGTTATGTTTCAAGCTGATCTTCTTAGAACAAAGGTATCCCCTAACATGTTGTACAGTGTTCGGTTCTACTTGTTTCGTGATCTGAACACATCAATCATTGTTCTGATCACATGTAACGACATCGAGTGCAGTGTTCAATTCTAGTCTTGTTATGTTTCAATCTGATCTTCTTAGAACAAAGGTATCCCCTAACATGTTGTACAGCGTTCGATTCTACTTATGTAGTGTTCTGAACACACCAGACAATGTTTTAATCACATGTTGAAGTTAACGACATCGAGTACAGTGTTCGATTCTACTTATTTTGTGTTCTGAACACATCAATCAATCAATGTGCAGTGTTCAATTCTAGTCTTGTTATGTTTCAATCTAAACAAAGGTATCCCCTAATACAGCGTTCGATTCTACTTATGTAGTGTTCTGAACACACCACACAATGTTTTAATCACATGTTGTATCGAGTACAGTGTTCTGAACACATCAATCAATGTTCTGATCACATGTTGTATCGAGTACTGGCTGTCTCATAAGGAGCTATGTATAGCCGCCATCTTGCATCCGCCATCTTGCGCAAGCATCCTTAGGGCGTCTCTAGTCATGGATCCTTAAGCCGCCTCATAAGAGCAACCACCATCTCGCGCAAGCATCCCTCATAAGGAGCCTTGTATAACCGCCATCTTGCGCAAGCATCCCAAGGGCGTCTATGTATAGCGATCATCTTGCATAAGCACCTTTAAGGAGTCATGTATAGTCACCATCTTGTGCAATTAGCGTCGAGAGAGGACTGATGTAGAATTTTTCTTTTTAAATTATCCGCCACCACATAGAGTGTAGCACTGAGGTTTGCGATGTAAGATGGTGGATGACAGCTGCGCGTAGCACGTAGAATTTGCCGCCACCACATAGATGGCAGCACGGTGCTCTCTTGATTAGAGATGGCGGATGACAGCTAACAGAACTTTTCAAATTGCCCGCTACTACAGAGAGCAGCACGGTGCTCTGTTCATTAAAAGATGGCGGATGACAGGTGATAAAATTGCCTGCATGATAGCAGCACCGTGCTCTATTGATTAAAGATGGTGGATGATAGCTGTCATAAAAAGCACGTGGCTTTGTTTACTAAACAAGAGCACATAGATTTTTTTCAAATTGCCGCCACCACATTCCAAAGGTATCTAGCTAAAGAGCGCAGCACTGAGGTTTGTGATGCAAGATGGCGGATGACAGTTGTCAGAAAAAAGCACGTGAGTTTGTTTCCAAACAAGAGCATGTAGAATTTGCCGCCACCACATAGAGGGCAGCACGGTGCTCTCATGATTAAAGATGGCTGCTGTCACGTGGAATTGCCTGCCACCACAAAAGAGGGTAGCACGGTGCTCAAAGATGGCTGCTATCAAAAAGCATTTTTCAAATTATCCGCCACCACATTTCAAAGGTAAGTAGCTAAAGAGGGCACCACTGTGCTCTATAGATTAAAGATGGTGGATGATAGCTGTCAAAAAGCACGTGGATTTGTTTATCTCGCGCTAGTAAGGTTAAGTTGGTAGCACTAAGGTTTAAGCCCGTTAAGATGGCAGCACTGCGGATGACAGCTGTGACGAATTTACATCTACTACGATAAAGAGGGCAGCACTGTGCTCTATAGATTAAAGATGGCGGATGACAGCTGACAAAAAAGCACGTGAGTTTGTTTACTAAACAAGAGCACGTGGAATTTGTCGCCACCACATTTCAAAGGTAAGTAGCTAAAGAGGGCAGCACTGTGCTCTATAGATTAAAGATGGCGGATGGTAGCTGTCGAAAAAGCACGTGAGTTTGTTTCCAAACAAGAGCACGTGGAATTTTTCAATTTGCCGCCACCACATAGAGGGCAGCACTGTTCTCTCTGGATTAAAGATGGCTGCTTGTCGAAAAGCATTTTTCAAATTATCCGCCACCACATTTCAAAGGTAAGTAGCTAAAGAGGGCAGCACTGTGCTCTATAGATTAAAGATGGCGGATGACAGCTATCAAAAAAGCACGTGGCTGTCAAAAAGCACGTGGATTTGTTTATCTCGAGCTAGTGAGGTTAAGTTGGTAGCACTAAGGTTTAGGTCTGTCAAGATGGCAGCACTGCCGATGACAGGTGATGAAAGAGGGCAGCACGGTGCTCTGTAGTTTAAAGATGGCGGATGACAGCTGTCAAAAGAGCACGTGGCTGTCAAAAAGCACGTGGCTTTGTTTATCTCGCGCTAGTTAGGTTAAGTTGGTACCACTAAGGTTTAGGCCCGTCAAGATGGCAGTACTGGGGTTAGCGATGCGTTGTTGTCGATGACAGCTGTCAAAAAGCACGTGGCTTTGTTTACAAATCTGTCGAAAAGCACGTGGCTGTCAAAAAGCACGTGGCTTTGTTTACCTCGCGCTAGTGAGGTTAAGTTGGCACTACTGAGGTTTAGGCCCCTCAAGATGGCATTACTGAGGTTAGCGATGCGTTGTTGTCTGTCATAAAGCACGTGGCTTTGTTTACAAATCTGTCAAAAAGTACGTGGCTGTCAAAAAGCACGTGGCTTTGTTTACCTCGCGCTAGTGAGGTTAAGTTGGCACTACTGAGGTTTAGGCCCGTCAAGATGGCATTACTATGGTTAGCGATGCGTTGTTGTCTGTCATAAAGCACGTGGCTGTCAAAAAACACGTGGCTTTGTTTACCTCATGCTAGTTAGGTTAAGTTGGCACTAGTGAGGTTTAGGCCCGTCAAGATGGCAGCAGTGAGGTTAGCGATGCGTTGTTGTCGATGACAGCTGTCAAAAAGCACGTGGCTTTGTTTACAAATTCAAATCTCGCGCCAAAATTCAAATTTCCCGCCAAAATTCAAATTTCCCGCGGGCGGCGGAGGCGGAGGCGGCGGCCTAGGAGGCGGCGGAGGAGGCGGCGGGAGGAGGAGGAGGCGGCCGAACTGTCCAATTATACTACTGATATAGATTGAAAGAGAAAGATTCAAATGTCTATACTGTTTGAGCAGAATCAAAATTGGACCGTTGGGTCTAAAGCTACACGGGGCCAAGTTTCTGTCTTCTTTCACAAAAGCAGTCCTTCGATAAATCTTAATTAAACGCAGAAATTAAGATGACGACATATTAGTCTATATGTCCTTGAAAACGGCAAGAAACGAAAAATACAACGCTATGTACTGTATATAATTTTGTTAGATGCTTGGATCAATAACAATTAAGTTGCAAACTGATAACAATTTATGTAAGTCAGTTTATTGTGAACTGTGGTGCAGTACACGGGCCTAAAATGCCTCATGAAACCAGATAGCCTACTTGTAGATACTTGTAGTTTCAGAGGAAAAAGTGACACACATTGGCTCATAATATCTGACTTTTATTTCTTCAGTTACGATGAATTCTCTTAAATGTTTGTGGCTATGACCTAAAATCATAGTTTCCACATTCTTCGCCAATTGTGTCCAACGACATTTTTAATTACTGCATCATTTCAAAGCAGCTACCAGGATTCAAGGTAAGCTAACCGGACAAACAATTAGCCCCCCCTGGAGAAATTGTTACAAGCATCATTTAATACCTTGGTAAACGCCTGGAGTCTGGAATCTGATCTGGATTGCCAATTAGCCCAAGTTGATAATTACGCTACATACGAGCGATAACGACCCGTAGTTACTATATCTACCGGGTATATCCCACAGGTATCCACCTGCGAACTCCAAACGCAAAAATCAATGAAGACAGCTTACTTCTGTAACATTCCATGCAAGAACGAAGTCACGTGTGAGAGTCAGGTGGCCTTCACATATTGATATGTTACATGGTCAGCATGACGACATCATCAGCCACATTGCTTGGCTTTGATGACTGTTTCTCATAGTAGACAGTTCTTCAGTTGGTCTCATGAGGCTGAGAGAAATATGTTCCAGCCCTCAGTCCAAGGTTAAAATGTTGCAAGCGGCCGGGAACCGATCCTGGGACCTCTGAATAAGAGACAGGTACGCTAACAGGCATAGAAAATATTCATAATTTATTATTATTATAATTATAAGGTGAAGAACAAGGAGAAAATATTTTACTTTTAATTAATTCAGCCTTAAGAATCATAGTAGTGTTGAACTATTACACTGAAAAGTGCTTCTGTCCTGTCGTGATTCCCATGCATTTATACACACTTAACTGACAACCACCGAGCTCGATAGTCGCTCAAGTGCGGCCAGTATCCAGTAATCGGGAGATAGTGGGTTCGAGCCCCATTGTCGGCAGTCCTGAAGATGGGTTTTCCGTGGTTTCCCATTTTCACACCAGGTAGATGCTGGGGGTGTACCTTAATTAAGGCCACGGCCAGTTCCTTCCACTTCCTAGGTCTTTCCTATCCCATCGTCGCCATAAGACATATCTGTGTCGTTGCGACGTAAAGCAAATAGCATAATTGACAACCGATTGGCCTGAGATTCGCGTCTAGAACACGCAACTTTGCTACTCGCTCGGTCGAAATATGGTAAGTGGAAGCACTGCCAAAATAAGCTTACCGGACATAAATTGTCACCCTAGTAGGCATGCACAGATGGATCGTTAAGCCTGTACAGATGGCGCAGCGAACGAGTACTGTGCTCAACTGCATGCGCACTACCTTTACGTGAGCATAAGGCAGACAGAGTGGCAAAAAGAGGCAATCGTGTTTGGCCGTGCCCATGGCCATACGGTGCGTGAAGTTGCTAGATTTGTTTCGCAGCGAACTGTTCAACGTGCCTACCACGGTTACTAGACTAAACGGTAGGGGTCACGCGCAGGCTGGCTTAGGCTCATGACGTCAGCTGGTCTCCACTTCCCGGCTTGCAGTGAACACGACCCATTGTAATTGTGCGTTTCTGTTAATCATTCGCTTGTTTTTATTTAACCACTTGCTTAATATTTTTCAATTTTGTCAAATATAATTGCCAGTTGTTATGTGTAGATAATTGTATTGTAATTTATTTGAGTATTTTTCACAACAGTACAAGTAATATAATAACACTGTGCTTAACGAACTATTCCAGTAGCTTTCTCAGTACTAAATTATCTTTCGTTTCACAAATAAAGTATTTACAGTTCGGTTTTCGTACTTTCTATCCATCCAGTGATTTTAGAACGATTTTATAAATAGATTTATTTCTAATACTAGTTACCAAAATTAAAGAAACATGACCAATCGCACGGGATGTTTTTTGCTGTTGTTTTGGTGGATTGTTGGTGTTAAGTAGTATTGTAAACACCTAATATTATATTTATGTATAAGTAATTATTTTAAAATGTGTATTGGCCGGTGGAATGTTGGTAAAAATCTCATATTGTAGGTCTTCGCCCTCATTTCGCATTTCAATTAATTTTGTAAGTGCTTCTTTTGTAACACATAGCCCACTTTCCAGTTTATATCTTTCATCAAGAAGGTGATTCCGCAGTAATGTATATGTAATGCCATATGTAGGTAACTTGCTTGAAATTGTGGTGGAAGATAGTGTTATGTGTGGTGTGTGAGTTGCAGCTATATTGGGGACAGCACAAACACCCAGCCCCCGGGCCATTGGAATGAACCAATGAAGGTTAAAATCCCCGACCCGGCCGGTAATCGAACCCGGGACCCTCTGAACCGAAGGCCAGTACGATGACGATTCAGCCAACGAGTCGGACGGAACAGAGGGTGAAACGCCGGCATGAGCATCCCCGCAATTTGATGGAATTGCGCGATCAAATCCTCAGCGAGTGAATGTGACGTACCTGCACAACATTGTTGTGGACCCTCTTCCTAACCGAATCCAGGCGGTTACCAAGTACAGAGGCGGAGTTACACGGTATTGAATGATGCTTCTAACAATTCCTCCAGGGGTGACTAATTGTTTCTCCAGTGAGCTCATCTTGAAGCCCCTTAGCTGCACGTCTTATAAGTTACGAGGATGCGACCGCCATGTCCTTCAAACATTGCGAGTGATATACAAACTTCTACACCGAGCACAAACACACTGAATGACTAATTGAACTGACGGTAACTTGTTTCCAAAGGAATAAAAATTAAAATATAATTTTACGTCACTGTGTTACTCAGTTCATGTAACTGATGTGATTTTATTTATAAATACAGTATACAGTATTTCATGGCGGTAATATGTCAACAAACTGACCACACTTAATCCGCAAACAGTCATACACGAGGAGAGATTCATCATGTGAGACAACAGACAATTAATTATATTTGCGGGGTATGAGTGGTTTTACATAACATATCAATTGTAAATGACAGATCCACGAAGAGTAAAATATCACTCACAATTTTGCCATAAATTGGGGGAAAGAGAAACCAATGTAAATATTGAGTTTTTTGCGGCCTGGGATACTAGATCAGCCTGCATTCCTGTTCATGTGAAATCATTACTTTATGTGTGCCACTGCTTGTTTGTTTGTTTGTTTCCTTTCTTAATTGCTGTCTTCTACTTTGTTTATTTATTTAATTTATTTGTTTGTCTTCTAGTTTGTTTATTTGTTTGATTGATTGTTTGCTTGCTTGTAAGTTCGATCTGAAATTTGGTTGTGACCCTACAGCTCTACCATCAGCGGTAATGGATAACTTAGTTGCTGAATAAGAGGCGTACTAGCTAAATGAGGAGTGGTGTAGTTTTTCGTTGCATTTTTTACTGATTTTGATGGCCCAATTACATATTAGTTGGTCACGTCCTCTGAAATGTGTACACCAGCCAACTCTACTAGCAGCACCTTCACTTCACTCCTCACGAGGTTTGGCTGCGTAAGAATTATAATTGCTAGTGTCATTCGTATCTGCCCGGCATTTTGACTGAATAGACAACATCAATGCCTTTCCTTCAGAATGCCTAGGCTTCGATAACTGGCCGATTTTCTGCTTTTAGCCATTTGTGATCAATTCGTGTAACTCGGGGACTGGTAGGTTAAGTTTCCATCAATCCATCTTTATGTAAATACAACACACCACACTAGGACAAAACACGTAACAGAGAATAGATTCCTCCAGATAGGGTTGGCGTCAGGAGGGGAATCCGATCGTAAAACAGGATCAAGTCAATATGTGCGAAACAGTTCTCTATTGCAACTCGACGTGGTGTGAGAAAATTGGCAGAAGAAGTTTCATTTTAAACTTGTTTTATCGTCTACCAGAAGATTTAATGCACTGCTAAGAATGTGTCTTTCAGGAGATGGATCTATAGATTGTACTGACACAAACGTTTCGTATCAGCCATTAGTTGTTATATTTGTATAATATTTGGGTAATATTTAGGCCTATTTTATTTATATTAATCACGTTGTGTGACAGCAGCGGTATCAGGACGAGCGTTATCCTGTACGATTACACCCCGTTGAATACTACGAATGAATGGCAGCACAACTGGTTCAATCACCAATCTGGTGTACAAATTCATTGTTAAGTGCCATGCGGCGATTACGCCGGTCTTCCCTCTCCTTAGTGTCCCGTGTGCGCCCGGACCTCAGTCTCCTTGGTAGTGATGGGACATTCAATTCATTTTACTGAATCGATTCATTTGATTCCGTTCACGTTACTGTTTCTATACAGTGATCCGATTCACGGCACATTAGTCACCGCTCCTACTGCATCTGTATAGTATGTACTGGTAAGACAGCAGCAACAGCATTCAGTGCTCGCTGCTGCCATCTGGTCTTCATACTAATCACTTTAATACATCGAAGGTTTCCGGCGATGCAGGATCGGAAAGGTCTGGGATTAGGAAGGTAGCAGCCATGGCCTTAATTAAGATACAGTCCCAGCATTTCCTGGTGTAAAAATGAGGAAACTAAGGAAAACCATCTTAACGGCTGCCGACGGTGGAATTCGAACCCACCATCCCCCGAATGCAAGCGCATAGCTACGTGATACTAACCGCATGTACAACTCGTTCAGTCATTTTTGAAAATATGTATTTTTCTATCAGCAGAGGATTTTTGTAAATCGTCATATTTTGTATAGGCTACTTGAGACTTACAGTAGCCCACTGGTTTACTGATTCAACATACTATTGGTTAAGTTATTGCGTCGGTCGACTCACTTACTGTCCACATATCATTGAAGTCTTGTGCATCGATGTGGCATACGAACTGAGAGAATACTGAGCCGTTCTTCCCAATATAAAACAGCTACTTTTGAGTGGTCATGAGCATGATTCATAGTTAGAGCCCTGCACGGATGCGGATATCCGCGAAGTTAGTGTCTTGGCGGATACAAACTGTATGCCAGTTCGGATAATTTTGTTGATCATTTCTAAATAATGACGTTTATGGGGCCGATGACCTTCGATGTTAGGCCCCTTAAAACAACAAGCATCATTATCATCATCAATGACGTTCATTGATTTTCACTCAGGTACACACTTGTTTTTGCTTGTGATTAGGCGAGCTTTGATATTGGTGTGAGATAATAGTGATATATAACAGAGCCTTGAGGCCATAAAGCCATAAATCTGACCTAAGCCTAACTGGCTTCTGCCCGCAATTAATAGAAGGAAGGAGCAAATTTCAATACGTCAGTAGTTGTCGCAAGAGAAAATCCCTCATAAACCTGCTGTGACTGTAGGGGTTCTGGTGCCAGGTGTCGGGCCTATTGTATTATTTTAACAGATCTATCCGTTTCAACACCTTGGGTGTAATATTATGTAATTAACTATTTAAAATATCCGCGGATAACCATTTTGCGGATACGGATAACCATTCGCGGATGCGGGTGCGGACGAAGGAAGTGCGGATGCCGATAACCATTAGCGGAAGCGGGTGCGGATGAAGGAAGTGCGGATGCAGATATTATTTTGTATATCCACGTAGGGCTCTACGTCATAGTCATAGGGCAGGCTAGAGTCGAATTCAATTGTCAAATGTCAACTAAGTTATAACACTAAGATTCATTAAAGTAATAAATAGTATAACCTAATAGCCTACTTACTAGCTACTTTAGAATTACGTTTTGACTACCTTTTTAATACTGCAGATAAATCCATCTATTATTTAAACCTCCCTGTAAGAAGAGGACAGAGAATGCAAGCGGGTATTATTTTCAAATGAGCTGAGCTCGAGAGTCCATTATAGCATACGATTTCCTCAGTGTACCATGGCTCTGTACGTATTGCTTCAGAGGAAGTTCGGCTCCCCGCCAATGTCCAGTGTACCGATAATGAACCGTGTGCGTGTGTTGTGTCTCACTGATCCGTGACTGCGTACGACTCTTCCAAAGTACCTAGCTTGTAAGTAAGTAGGCTATTAGGTTATTTTGTTTACCGTATTAGTTTAATCAATCAGGAATGTTATAAGTAATTGACGTTCGACAATTAATTATACTCAACTCTCTGGCCTCCCCGCTTGCCTGAGTGGCTCAGACGGTTGAGGCGCTGGCCTTCTGAGCCCAACATGACAGGTTCGATCCTGACTCAGTGCGATGGTATTTGAAGGTGCTCAGCCTCGTATCCGTAGATTTTTTGGCATGTGAAAGATCCCTGAGCGTTGCGGCTAGCTACGCCGCAGTCTGTCACAGGCACCAGTGTCGTGAAGATGGAAACACGCCAGGAGTTAACCGACTTTGAAAGTGGAATGATCTTCGGAGCACGGCGCATGGGTCATAGCATTGTGTAGATTACGCGCGAATTCGGGTTTTCGACGACAACAGTATCGAGAGTGGGTCTTCAGTATCGCAGATAGAATGTTACCACGCGCGTCAACCGCCGCACGGGAAGACCACAGGTGTTTAGTGAACGGACATCACGTCTCCGCAGAATCATACTGGGTGCTAGACCGGCACTGTGAGTCAGATCACCACCCAGTTGAATGTTGGGTGTCAAGAACCCATTTCCACCAAGACTGTAAGAAGGCAACTGCACCGCATAGGCTTCACCAGCCGACGATTAACTGGACAACTCGTGTTCCTTTGCTGACACCTCGACACAGAGATCAACGACGTGCATGGGCCCATGAACACCGGCAATGGACCACGGAACAGTGGCGGCGTGTGGTATGGTCCGATGAATCCCGGTTCCAGTTGTATCTAGCTGAAGGGCGTGTGAGAGTGTGGCGTATGCCTCATGAAGCCATGGATCCTGCGTGTCAATAGGCGGGAGGTCGCTCAGTTCTGGTCTGGACGGCGTTCTTATGGTTGCAATTAGGCCCCGTTGTCCGGCTGCAGGGAGCGCTGACAGATTCAAGTTATGAGAATATTCTTTCAGACCATCTACATCCCTTTCTGGCCCTAGAGTACCCTGATACCTTGATAGAGACGCCATGTTTCAGAAGGACAATGCACCGTGTCACCGCTCTGTGGAGGCACGCAGGTGGTTGGAGGAGCACTTCACTGAAGTTACGACTATGGATTGGTCCTCCAGATTCTCCGATCTAAATCTAATTGAGCATTTGTGGGATGATGTCGATGCTGATGTACGCTCCATGAACCCCGCACAAACCACACAAGACCAACTGTGAAGTGCAATGCAAGATGTGTGGGTCCAGATAATTTTAAAAATACTATATACCCGCAGGTCTAGGCACCCCCCCCCATTACAAACTGTCATATGGGCGCCCATAGATCCAAGTAGTAGCAGTTTGTGGTGTTACCAAATGAAATAGCATCTACTGGAATCGTCTCTCTAAGAATAGATCGGTAAACGGACCAAATTTGAAATTGGAGAAGGGTATATAAAGGCATGTGAATAACAAAACGTAGCCTTCATCTTATTCTGATTCTGACTATAAGGAGCACAGGTCTTATTGTTATTCCGATTGTGTTTAGCACGAGTCTCATTTTCATTGCTTTATTGAGTCGAGCGTGCTTATGGTGTTGGGCACCGTTCATAAACTCATCGTTGGTAATTGTGCTAGTTGCCTTGAACACCACTGGAAATATTTCGTCGGTCGTAATGCATGCTAGGATATTCAGGCACTCTTGTTTACTAGGCCAGTCCTCATGTGTCACTGACTGACGGGTTATCACGCATTAGTACGAGTTTCTTATCTCGACAAGGAAGATGGAGTAGACTATACAACTGAAGCAATGAATGGGAACGGCATAACAGAGGTGAACTGAGATAAAGTACAAAGCTCTACCACTGTACATTTTTCGTTATCATAATCATTACTATCAAAATTGAGGAATCATTTGGTGACCTCAGGCGTCCATTTACCTGCACTTGCAGAAAAGTATGTGTTATTATCATCCGTACAATTTTTATCAATTAGTTTGAATTAACGACTAATGTGAGATACGCGGATTTAATATATATTTTTTTAAATGAAGGGGACCTACATGACGTCAAATAACAATACCTGCACACGGTAGCTGAGAGCATATTATTATTATTATTATTATTATTAAATTTGCTTGAGTCGCACCGACACAGATAAGTCTTCTGGTGACGATGGCATAGGGAAGGGCCAGGAGTAGGAAGGAAGCGTCCGTGGCCTTAATAGAGATATAACTAGCACTTTCCTGATGTTAAAATGAGAAACCACGGTAAACCTCCTTCAGGGCTGCCATCAGTGGTGCTCGAACCCACTATCTTCCGAATGCAAGCTCACAGCTACGTGAATCAAACAAGGCAGCCACTCGTTCGGTATTATTATTATTATTATTATTATTATTATTATTATTATTATTATTATTATTATTATTATTATTATTATTTGTGGAAAGAAAGGAAGAAACTGCAGAGTTACACTTTTATTTATGTCTTGGCCTAAGAACATGGCTAGAGAATTTCTGTTAATTTACTGCAGAAAAGTTTGGAGGTATCATAATTCTCAGACATGCGAGATCGACTCATAGTACCCTATGTTCTCTACTTTGGTTACCAGGTTCCTAAATAATGCGTTAGTAACTTTGTTAATTATATTTTTAAGTTCAGATCTAATCGTTTTAAAACGCTAACATCATTGCAGTTTGCGTGACTAAGTTAGATTAACAGTCTTATTCAAATGAATGCGTATTTTACAAAACATTGGGGAATAATACGCATGTTATGTTCACTCTTTTCCTTTTGTGATATGAACATACGAAATGCAATATATTTCTCTTTGGTCTGGTTCTTCTGCAATGTGTTTCAAAGCCGTCATTTTTGGCAGATGCTTGGTTCACATAACGTTTCCTCTCAGCGGCGATGGGCGGAAAGCAGGGAAATGAATGTCGATATTATGAAGACTACAAGAAAAACGAACATCACGCAAACTCGCAAACACAGATTAGACCGTTCTATCGCAGGAGCGAGCTTTTCATATTAGATGGCTCAAACGACAACACGTACATAATGATTTTGAACGTAAAGTTGATTGACTGACAACATTGTTTGTTTTTCTATTACAATTTTTTTCAGAAAAGCCCTCGTATAATTTCATTCGTTAAAAGACAGTTCGGTAGAAACTCTGCTATATCAAAAAAGGGGTAAATTTCACCATCTCAACACATGTTAAATTCTGGTCGGGTTATTTTTATGGCTCTGGTCCCATCCAGTAGGTCGAGACAATTGCGTCGTAGAGGCCCTGAAGCTATTAATGATATCTTCACTCTTATTTATTTATACGATTAATTATTAATAATTAAATTATACGAATAACTTTACAGTTTAATATTAACATTTAATACACATTACACGAGTATAGATTATTTGTAAAATAACTAATAAGCACTAAAACTGAAAATCGCAACATTAAAGTAAATTTTAGCAAATGTGATAGTTGTGAAGTTGGCATTGTTCTATTCTACCCATTTCTGGAATTTTCAGTTCAATGTTGTAATCTGTAATTTTTATCACGAAGAACCAACAAGCTTATACACTAACGAAGGGGATGAAAATGAAATGGCGTATGACTTTTAGTGCCGGAAGTGTCCGAAGACATGTTCGGCTCGCCAGGTGCAGGTCCTTTTTGATTTGACATCCGTAGGCGACCTGCGCGTCGTGATGAGGATGAAATGACGATGAGGACAACACATACACCCAGCCCCAGTGCCAGCGAAATTAAGCAATGAGAGATAAAATTCCCGACCCTGCCGGGAATCGAACCCGGGACCCCTGTGAACAAAGGCCAGCACGCTAACCATTTAGCCATGGAGCCGGACAACGAAGGGGATAAGGATTCGAAAATACTATTATAGGTATCTATTCTGTAGTCTGATTGTATCCACTAATTCGTCTATAGTACGACCTGTTTTACACATTCCATAAATTTAAAGTTAGTAAAAGTAATTATATTTTGTAGTATTTTCGAAACCATTTCAGCAGGGCCTGTAGCCAGGAGTCTTCTTTTCGGAGGGTGGGGCGTGGGGAGGTGTCCAAAATAGAGTATTACTGGTTGGCCTATTTATAGGACTCAAAGATATCTGTTCGACTTTCCCAGTCTCGGACAATTTGAGAACCAAGTAGAACTTGAAATTTATTAATGACTTGTAAAGAAGAAACACAGGAAAATGGCTATTTTATGAAAGGAAAGACAACAATCGAATAACGCAAAACATATTGTATATCATTTAGAATTCCATCATTTATATCAGCTTGAAACTTCTATGACGTTAACTATAGATATTTTTGAACATTTTCAATAAAACACTTAATCAAACAGGTTGCATAAGATAAATTTAAAGTTGAATTTGAAAGATATATTTATAAAAGTCATTTCATCCAGAACCTCCTCGACTGTAAATGATGCTGAGTAGTGGATAGACAGGAGAGTTCCAGTTAGACTTTCATCATCATCATCATCATCTGTTTACCCTCCAGGTTCGGCTTTTCCCTCGGACTGAGCGAGGGATCCCACCTCTAGCGCCTCAAGGGCAGTGTCCTGGAGCTTCAGACTCTTGGTCGGGGGATACAACTGGGGAGTATGACCAGTACCTCGCCCAGGCGGCCTCACCTGCTATGGTGAACAGGAGCCTTGTAGGGGGATGGGAAGATAAGTTAGGTACCATCCCGGCATTCGCCTGGAGGTGAAGTGGGAAACCACGGAAAACCACTTCGAGGATGGCTGAGGTGGGAGTCAAACCCACCTCTACTCAGTTGACCTCCCGAGGCTGAGTGGACCCCGTTCCAGCCCTCGTACCACTTTTCAAATTTCGTGGCAGAGCCGGGAATCGAACCCGGACCTCCGGGGGTGGCAGCTAATCATGCTAACCACTACACCACAGAGGCGGCTAGACTTTCATTTTCCATTTTATTCCGCAAGAAGCTCTTTATTTTATTTATTGAAGAAAATTATCTTTCCACTTCAGCAGTTGAAAGAGGAAGGGTTCCCTAACATACAAAATAAGTAATAAACATATATTATCTTGCCACACTTGTTCAAAACAACTTTCACTTCGATTTCCTTTTTCTGCTTTTCACTTTCTCGCAATATTAGATAATCTGCTGGTGTTAGGACTGGCTCCAATGTTCTGTTTCTCTACAACACAGGACGAAGCATTCTCGGACTACAGGTCTTCAGTAATTGATAGAAACACTTTGTTAAACCGTTGAATGCGTTCTGAAATGAATTTCTGAAGCAGGGTATAAAGACTGATCTTCTGAATAATTCTGCAGAGGAATTGGGAGAGTTGTATCTAGCTATTTGTTTCACTGTTAAACGTGGTAATTTGATTTATACGTCAAGAACCTCCTCTGGCATCCATTGTGCTTTTTTCAATACGATTGTGAATTGTTGCTCATCACAATCGTTTTCAGAAAAACGCTATGCCTAAGGTTCTTTACTATATCTTCGGAATATTTTAATGGAAAAACTACATCATGTTGTGGGTCTTGAAGGTAGGAAGGGAGAGGCAATTTAGGACTGAACGCATATTCACAAACTAGCAAAGAAGCTAAGAAGATTGATTTTAAAATACAAGCTAGAAGGACAAAAGCGGTGCCTGGAACTCTTCGAAATAGAAACCTCTTGAAATCTGGCAACTACAGCAGAAAATAACTCAACAAAACAAAACTTGTTTCACACAGACTTATACCCATAATATTAAAAGAAGCATTTTGAGAGAGAGGGCTTGAAGGAGGAGCATTGCACGTGACTTTGCACAATGTTGCCACATTACAACATTCCTTTATCCTTCCCTTCGCTTCCGGCTCACTCGTTCGTTCATTCCGCCCGCTGTGTCCTGTTGCACGTAGCTCAGAAGTGACAGGTTTGGCAACTCCAAGCAACAAGAGCTGGCCATCAGGCAACCATACCAACTATTCCCTTCTCCCCACCCAGGCAGGTAGTAAACAGACCTCCCTCTAAGAACTGTCAGAATTCATCTTTCAGTATTACAACTACAGCAACATTCATTTCATTTACTCAAGAGGCATTTTAGCAATATTCACTTTTAACAAGTAACCTGTCTCAGAAATGTTTTAAAAAGACATTTCCAACTGGACGTGAGAGATTACAAGTTTGGGTGCCCTTTCCTTGAAAACCATTAATTTGATTCTCATTACATTTCAGTCACTTATTGCATAATGTACATCAATGACCTACAGTAAATTTTTAATTTGTCATCTCAAAAATTGTCAACGCACGATTGGAAATTTTCTGTTCATGGTTTTAACTAAAGATACACTTTGTTCACAAAGTATTGCACGAAATGATCCCTAATTTCAGAGTTTACACTATCACTTCTCCTTGCCTGGTTTTGTTTATCTACATTCATAAATAATGCAATTGGTTTTTAAATACTAATGGAGGTTTTTGCAATTATTTTGTAGTGAAATATTCTATAGTAAATCGATTAACCTTAGGCATAAGACATAGAATATACATGTATCTTTCTTGGAAAAGTACATGGCTCTGTCAAATACTTTGGGGGATAAATGTACCCAAATTGACTAAATGTCAATTTTAGAGAAAAAGTATAAAACATTTACACAGTTCACCTAGAGCCACCGGCGAGTGCAGACGTACGGAGTGGAGGGTCCCTGGAGTGGGAGAAGGTAGTGGAAGTGCGGAGTGTTGGAAGTCAGCGAAGTGCTTACAGGCAATGATTGGTACAGAGCAGTACAGGGCGAGCATAGGTGGTTGGGAGGGAAGGAAGAAGAAAGAAGAAGTGAAGACAAGAAGATGTAGAATAGAACTGGATAAAATAGGATACTTTATACTTTCTGCAGCGGTGATTTTGATATTGCTTTGGATCGGGGGAGTAGAACTGAACCCAGGTCCGACTTCCAGAGGAAATATGAGCTGGGAGGACATGGAAACAATCAGAAAAATCGTAAAAGAGGTGGTAGCAGAGACATGTCCCTTCGAACAAATCAAGAACATGATTAAGGAACAAACGAGGGAGTTTGAAAAAATGAAGGGGTGGTTTCAGGAAAAGGTAGAAGACACAGCTTCACAGGTGAGAAGAAATGGTGAAGAAGTTTCAGCATTAAGAGAGGAGATAGGGAGATTGGAAGAGGAGATATCGAAACTGAAAGCCGACGTAGTTGTTAACACCCGAAGTCGCAGAAATAAATGCTTATTTATATATGGAGTGCAAGAGGGTAAGAAGGAAGATAAGACGAGTATAATTTATAAAGTAGTGGACATAATTCAGGGTAAAATGAAAATAAATTTCAGTGAAGTGGACATTGATGATGTGACAAGAGTGGGAAGATTTAGAGGTAATACGCCTATCAAAGTGCAATTATTTTCTACATTGATGGCTGATACAGTGGTGCGTAATGCAGGTAACGTGCAAAGGGAAAAAATGTGGATAAGGAGGGACATGGGAGCTGAAGCGTGGAGGAATGAAAGAACCCTTAAAAAACACATGATACGAGCTAGGCAGCAAGGGTTGAATGCAGTCATCAGAGGACAGGAATTAGTGGTGACAGGCAACAGATGGAGGAGAATATGGTCGGTGAATAGACTGATGGACCTAGAACGGAGGATGAAACAAGATGAGGAGGCTAAGAGAAGTGTAGTGAATAACGGGGATGACAAACGAGTGGAAGATAATAGGCAAGTGAAAGATAACGAGGGTAGAAGTGTAATTATAGGAAGTATTACTGAAAAGTGTCAAGAGAGACAGAGCGAGGTGCTAAGTGGAAGTATGAACAACGACAAGGAAAGAGCAGTGGACGGACAGTGCAGGAGAGAGGCTGAAGAACAAAGGGGTGATGGGGGAAAGGAGAGTGAGCGACAAGAAGCTGAGAGAGCTGAGTGTAGTGCTGTAGTTAGGCAAGATCAGGGTATAAAAGTAAGGTCAGAGTTAACCCGTGAGTACCTCGTGCGGAATCTGAGTAGGAGCGCAGGGAGAGATAGAAGCTATACGGACATGATGAGAGCTATGAGAAGTAATGAGGGTTTTGTTACAAGAAGTAAAAAACAATAATATAGCGAGTAAGTAAGTAATTAAGGGCGTGGAGGCTGAAATGTTGTGATGGAGAAGTGGTATATAAGTGCGGATATGTTATAGGGTTGAAATGTAGTGTTGGAGAAGTGGTGGTATAAGATGGTGGATGGCAGTTTGTTGATATTTGGAGCTGGAGGAGTGGTGGTAAATGTGGTGTTGAATAAGTGTTATATCGTTGGAATGTGGTGTGGGAGAAGTGGTGATGTAAGTAGAGGTGGTATATAATGTGGAGTTGGTGTTGTACTGCTGAGATGTGGTGTTGGAGGTATTGAAGGCCTAGTATTTATGATTAGGTGATGTATGGTTTGGTATTATGTACGGTTTGGTATTGAGATGGTTTATTTACGGCTGATTTCGTGGGAGTTGGGAGGTGGTATTATTGTATTGGTGTCTGGTATGGCTATTTAATTTTTGGAGCTGGAAAGAGGTGAGTTTATTATCATTTTGTATTGTATTGGTGTCTGGTATAAATGCTGAGTGATGGCAGACGAGTGTGTGTTAGGGCTGAAATGTGGTGTTGGAAGTAGAGGTGGTATATGTTGAAATGTGGTGTTGGAAAGGTATGGAGATGTAGTAATGTAACTTGGCTATTTGTAAATTTTGGTTTGGTAGAAGATGGAGTTTTCAGTAGGTAATTATGACGGGTAATAGGATGAGTATGAGTGTATGGTAAATTGAGTAAGTTATGATATGTTATAGGGTGGAAATGTGGTGTTGGAGAAGTGGTGGTATAAGATGGTGGATGGCAGAAGGTGAGTGTATTTGTGGAAGGAGTAGAGCTGGTATGCTGAAGTGTGGTGTTGGAAGTATTGAAGGCTTAGTATTTATGATGGGTAATAGGATGAGTATGAGTGTATGGTAAATTGAGTAAATTATGATATGTTATAGGGTTGAAATGTGGTGTTGGAGAAGTGGTGGTATAAGATGGTGGATGGCAGAAGGTGAGTGTATTTGTAGAAGAAGTAGAGGTGGTATATGAGGTAGGGTTGGTGTGGTATTGCTGAAATGTGGTGTTGGAGTATTGCTGGCCAAAATTTTTGGAGGCGTGATTGGTATTTGTTATTCATTGCCGAAATTTTTGGAGATGAGAGGTAATTTTATTATGGAGTGTTATGACGGAATGAAATGAAATGAAGCAATGTTAACGCGGATTGGTAAAAGTTGCGGTATGGTTAATTGGAATGCAATGACGGAATAAGATGGCTGGTTTGGTATGCAATCGTGTAATGTTGCTGTTGTAGCTTATTTTGGAGTAGGTCAGGGAACAATAAAGGTGTTGAAAATGCTGAAGCATGAAGGTTGCATGACGAGTGGGTACGTGTGAGTGATAACAAGCAGAAAGTTGCAACACCAGCAGTGGAATGTAAATATAGACCCGGCTGAGGAGGTCTGGTCTATAACTGTAGCGTTAGGTCTTATTGTTTTATTGTTCATCTGATTTTGTATATGGGGGAGAGGGGTGGCTTAGGTTGGACTACGTTTATTAATTTTATTAGTTATTGATGTTTTAAGTGTGAATTTAGAATTAGACAGGGGAGTAGCTGGACGTGGCATGAAGAGACGGAGGATGACTACCGTGGTGACCTAACTTTTGAGGTCACGCTTCCGGAGTATCTGACAGGCTTCATGGCACGGCCAAGGTGTACAGTAGCAGTATTTAGTATTTATTTATTTATTATTATTATAAACATGTACTCGGGGCTGAACGCCTGTTATGTTCATTAATAAATACAAAATATAAAACATTTATGACAGAATTCACTCGCTATTAGTTGACTTAATATAAACCAGTGTTTTAGTCATCCTGATCTTGACCCTTCTGGTCCGTCTTCTTCCTTTTCAGCTCCTTTCTTTCTCTGGTATCGTTAGTCATGGATTGAGTCGACAGTCCTGCCACCTTTATCCTCTGGTGGTCGATCATAAGTAGCGCGCTCGACATATTCAAGCTACAGTTTATACCTAACAACACTGATACTATTCTTTACAAAGGATATTGACAGGGAATCGCTAGGAATTAATTTTAATCGATGGGGTGTAGAGTACACGTACATTGCCTTGGAGAGAATTGACTGGATACTTGAATGCACACCGTTCTTATTATCACTCACGTTTGAAGCACCATTCTATCCCGGTTAAACTAGTTTATAAATATCAAATCCCGATACTTAACAAGTTTCAAGCAGGCTGTTGGACATGGCTCCTGAGGACATATCATGAATGGCAAGAAAGAAACAAATTCATCCTTTAATATACGGTAGGTTTACAGTCATTCATCTCAATACAACTGATGGATTCCAGAAATGTCCAAGTTGTAATAACCTAAAATAACAAAAGAAAAAAAGAAAGTATTTATTTACACTACTTAGCAATTCCTTTTTTTTAAAATCTGTTATCCATAAATACCTATCAGTTCATTCTGGATATTGGGGCATATAATAGATGGAATGCATTAACATGAATTAAAGTGTTTCCTGAAAAAATCGTCTGCGGCGGTGCGGTGTTTCCGTAATGCACGGAATTTCCCATGGCTATGTTGTGGTATTTCTAGAGTGAGGGGGGCCATTGCCATTATCTCCTCGTAGTAGTAGCCCGTTTTAATTACACAATTCGTGGTTTCTGTTACCGGCCCGTGAACAGCTCCGATTTTTATTTTATAGTTTTATTTTTCTACTCAATATTGTAGCCACAGCACTAATTTCTCCTCTAATAATCTGCAAGAAACGTTCTGCTGCAGTTAATACTGGTTTGTCGTAAGTGAGTCTTGAATGAGTGTCAGATTTCTCTACAATGTCTTTCCATTTCCTAAATGGTAATGTAATCAGAGATTGTGTCTTTCGGGGCGATCCAGTTCTCTACACACTCTGGATTAAAATGCACACAATACTTGGAATATGCCTGAAGATACTGAACCTATATCAGTACACCTAAGACCATCACTTAAAATCAAAGAGAAACTTGGTGTTTCTACTTCAGACTACGTCTGCATTACTAAACACGTCGGGACTGTCTCCACATTATTAACCTCAGGCTAGTTACTGGATCCATATGGTTAAATAATTATGTGTTGTTGAATTACACAATTTTCTCTTCATAGCTCACCTGATACTAGTGAATACTTATTTAAACCCCTAACTAACTACTGAAACAGAGCACGTCGAAGAGAAGTATGTGGGAGTACGAAACTTAATAACGCGAGCTTGTGTGTCAACGTGCCGTTGATTCCACTGTTGCGGAGGGTATAAATACAATCACCTACAAGGCTGCTTATGATGTCATCCATCGCGTGTTTGTGATAAAAATGCATTGGTCACGCTTGAACGTCGAACAGTTCTGTTTCTGTGTATCTGTGGTATCGGAAAGGAATTCTTTCACGCTGGATGCTTCAGAGGAAATCAATAAATCTATAATTTCCACAATACCAACATTGAGGTCCATACATATAACATGTAAAACGTTACAGAGTGGCTGCAGTTTTGCACACGAGTCAGTAATAGAATGTAATATTATTGCTAACTTGTGTGTTGACAGAATTTTCAGGTATCCTTTCGCTCTCGCTGCATCCACTGTTGTGCCTTCTCTTTTCATTTAGTAATATCCTGAAGATGGGCGACAAGAGGTACGAGATCACCACGCAAGCCTTTAAAAGTATCGGATTTGCTACATAGCCACCGTACTTTATGAATATCTCGGTGATTCACTACCTCATAATATTATGCTCATGGAGGCGTTTAGGTGATCATTTGTTAAAAATGAATATGTTCTTCTGAGTTTCGTCAAGCGTTCCTAGATAAGGAATAGAATTAACACCGTCATGGATGGACAACTGTAGGTGATGTGCGGCGCAGTGAATGTTAATTACTCGTAAATTCGGAGCTTTTCCTTTCAAACGTACAATAAAATCCGATTTAGAGACAATCATAGACGATGTCTCATCGGTTTTCATACGAGCCATGTACCTTTCTCTTTTCCAATCAAGCCCTAAAATATACAGTAGGGCAGTAACAGAAGTGAAATAAGACTCGGCCTTAACGCCCTCGAGAGGCACAAAGGTTAAAAGGTCGTCCATTACCTTCCCATCAGATACATAACGAGCATAAAAACACATGTTTTACAGCACATTGGTCAATGGAGCCGTCAATCAAAACACTAAAGTATTGAACATTTTTCTGGTTTTCTTTTTACCACGTCCTCTTGTAACTCTTTAGTGATGAAGTGAATAAACAGTACACAGTTTGTGACTTCCCCTCTTGGAGAACAATAATTGAATGAGAAACGCAACTATGCAAGCTAAGGGCGCCAATCTTTAAGTTGATGACTTAAAAACAAAAATTTATAATAAAGCTTGGACGGACTCTCATCACAGGGATGGGGTGATAGTGCACTAATCATTAAGCAGGAGAATTAGAAATCAAAAGGCTAATTAAGGCAGATTGATTAAAGTGAACTAGAAAAATACTATTTATTATATTGAATATAAATGACGACGGTTTGACGAGAACTGAATTTAAAATAGGAAATGAATTTAACAAAAAATTGAATGACTCTACTTCGCGGAAACTTGCAATATTTTTAACTCGCTTGCTCACCATGTAGTCTTGTTCTGCTGGTCCTTGGAAAGCTTCCATCCTTGTAGCTGGAACATCACCGGTCGTCTTTAAGATATCTTCATCTGCAGCTAAGTACCATTCCTGCCTTGCAAATTGCATCAACCACTAATTGGATGATGGCTTTGAAACTATCACTCCCTGTTATGCTCTATCCCATATATTGGAGATGAGCCCTAAATCATAGTTAGAAAAACCTCCTTGGGTTATGTGGAGAGGATACTCAATTAACAATCCTTCCAACTTTACTGAAAATGTGCACTGAAGTTTCATTACTATCTAGTTTAATGCTACCTATTGTCTTAGACTGGTATAAACTGGTCTAATACAGAGCTGTTCGTACTTCCTGATGAGAGTGGCTATACACCCATCATTCAGAAATTCCTAAGTACCACGTCGTGGTAACGAAGTAATGAATGTAGAAGTGATAAACTATCACACTAGTCCACTATGGTACAACAACCATAAGACAAGTTATCAGACCTAAAGCGAAATACAAGATAGAAGAATGATCCCAAGAGCTCCAACACGCCCTTTTATAACCTTTTCTGGCTCTAATTACAGGTCGCTACACGTGGTCCAATCAGTTGACACGTCTCTCCCCACTCCAGATATTAAAGTTGATGGGTCCCAACCATGATATCAACTGTTCTTCTATTAGCCCTTTCACTCAGTATCCATGGCAACATGATGCTCCTTTGAAAATATAGGCGGTGATCAGTTGAATTATTCTGGTCGAAATACAGTAGCTGTGGTTACAACGCTTGAACACGTGCTCGCTTTTCCCAGAATTTGATGTCTAAATTTGTCCTTCTTTCTTCCTCTGTGATGTGGCAAGATAGAGGAAAATCTACTGCAAGTTAAATTTAAACGAATGTCGCAAGAATCTAAGTTAATATTAGGATATTCAGCCCTCGTTTACAAGTCGTAGTTACAAAGTAATGAAATGATAGTGAGCAAATGATCAAACATGAATTATAATAAAATTACATACGAAGATAAATATCATGACGTTAAATTCCTGAATTAATTACACATAATAAAATTAAAATAATTACACTGTGACGTCTGGAACGTTACAAGTTTATATAATTTACATACTTTTTGACTCTATACATAAATCCAGTTTATTTGCAAGCTCAACCTGCTTAGGGAAGTCAGTAAGGGGCTTTTTATTGCTGCCTATAAAATAGGCTATGTTGAAAAAAGTTGTCATGTGCTGAAACATTCAAGACTCCATTTTCTTAATATATTTGTCAAGTGGAGCATTTCCTGGTTTTGACCCTGCTTCAAACCGCAAATGTACTTAATTTATGCAATGAAACACTGAAGTTTCCGTTTTTTAAGGAACCAGAAAATCCCGCTACGCATTTCGAGTCGCTATTTTGCGTGTATTTAGCACACGTAGAGCAATTTACGCGATCAGAATCATACACTAACAAGGGAAAAATATCCAGACATACTCTTTGAAATCTTCGTTTCCCATATGAACAATGATAACAGGTCTAATTCCACTGAAAATTGCATTTTCTACGAGTTTTTGTAATATCTGAAGTCATCTCTTTTCAGTTTCGATTCAGGTGATTTGTTACTGTTAGACTCTTCAGTCTGCCGAAACTGATTTTGATTAATAAATTTGAAAACTATCTGAAAAAGAAAACATATGGTAACAGTATTTTACTTGAAAAAGGAACAATAAAACAATATGTCTCGGTTCTTAAAAGACCATTATCATTCATCAGATTTTAACAAATCAAAATCAAATATTTAGAAATGTATAAATGTATTCATTTCTGTCTAAATAATTAGGAACCTGAAACTTGGATCTTAACGAAATCCTGCTTCGTATCCACTGCAGCATATATGCATTATATACCCTATCTGTCGCTGTACTTCGTGTTTGATATCATTTCTACTGAATATACTTTAGCACATTAAATCTATTATTCTGCTTTCTAATGTTTGACTTTTCTTCTTCCTTCTGACGTGAAGACATCTTTATTTTCGGTCCGGCGCTGAAACGCCAGTCAGTAAAACGATGCTAATTTGTAACGCTGATGTATTGATGTTGGGTATTCAGCCCGAAGGCTGGTTGGATCCTCAACAGGTTCACCATTAGCTGTCATAGATGGCCTAGGTGTCACTGAAGAGGAGTACTAAGGAAATGAGGAGTGAGGTAGTTTCCCATTGCTTTCCTCACTGAGCCAGAAGTTGCTATTGCACATAAGTCTGCCAAGCCCACCGAAATGCGTGCACCAACCGACCCTATGAGCGACATTTTCACACCACTCATAGCAGGGACTGGCTGCATAAGGAATGGCATTACTAGCGCCACTCATACCTCAGCCACTTTCATATTGTCAAAGCCAAGTATAAGACTAAGACAGGTCAATTAAAGTAAAAATTTATTCTAGCCCATACCAGAAGACATAGTGCACTGTAAACACTACATCTTGCCAGCAAAGGCCTGTAACGCTGATATCCCCGTATTAATACGGATATCACCATTTTAATTATATCGTTGCAAAGAAAAACTCTGAAAGTATAACGTGATACCAAGGAAATATTTCTGTAACGTCACCCTCAAAGCAAGATGGACGCCAAATGAAGCCTCATGTTAACAGCACCGAGCTCGAGGAAAACCGTTGCGCTAAAGACGTCTCTTTGAAGCAATATTTTGTGAAATTTTCGATACATTTTCATATTGTCCAACATTAAACCACGAAACGCAAGAAAAAAACATCCGATTACTCCACCATTGATAAAACGACTAAACTCTGAACAAAATAAGACAAAAACAGGTCTGCAGCACGAAAATCGAGTGCGTAGTTATCGAAAGAACATCGTTAGCGTAATAAAGAGGTTCCACAACTAAATTAATTAACTCTTTACAATTTTTGCTTTACCTCTTCCTCGTACTATATTTTCAATGAATGGAAATGGACTGAAGCTCAGTTAATAAGTTAATATGAAAAGGACAGCTGATTCAGAAAGTGATTGAACTAATTAGCGGGAAGAATATTCTGGACGTGGTGATGGAAAAACCAGATGAGCTCTATAGACAAACTGAAGTAACATAATTATAGTATTAGTGAGCACGAAGCTGTATTTGTCGTAGTTAAAAATAAATGTGATAGAAATGAAGGTCTTAAAAGTAGGACTGTTAGGCAGTACCATATGCCTGAAAAACCAGACATGAGGGAGTTTAAAAAAAGCAAATATAATCGGTGAAAAATGGTAAATAAAAATGTAAACAGACTCTGGGATGGATTTAAAGCAATTTTTGAGTCATATGAAAATAGGTTTGTACCTTTAAAGGTGGTAAGGAATGGTAAAGACCCACTATATTATAACAGAGAGGTAAGGAGACTATAAGAAAGAGGTGTACGTTGGAAAGAAATAGATTTAGAAATGGCTGTGGAAGTAAGGAGAAATTGAAGGAAATTGAATCCAGCAAAATACGTCAGCTAAGGATAACATGATGGCAAGCATAACTGGCAGTCATACACATTTTGGTGAAAAATGCAAGGGTATCTATAGGTACTTCAATACAGAAACAGGTACCAACAAGGACATTCCAGAAATCATTAATGAACAAGGAGAGTGTGTATGCAAGGATCTTCAAATGGCAGAAGTATTCAGTCAGCAGTATGTATCGATTGTTGGTTACGAAGATAATGTCCAGATAGAGGAGGTGACTAATACTAAATAAGTATTAAAATTTACCTATGATAAAAACGACATTTACAATACGATACAAAAGTTGAACATTAGAAAAACAGCTGGAATTGATACGATTTCGGGGGATATACTGAAGACAATGGGTTGCGATATAGTACCATATATGTATGAAGTACTTATTTGATTACTGTTAGTATGAAGGAGCAATACAAAATGAATGGAGAGTTGCTAAGTTAGCCCCTGTGTTTAAAAGAAAAGTTGATAGACATAAAGCTGAAAATTTACGACCAGTTAGTTTGACACGCATTGCATGTAAGCTTTGGGAAACCATTCTTTCTGATTATATTAGACATGTTTGCGAAATTAATAACTGATTCGGTGGAAGGCAGTTGTGGTTTAGGAAAGGTTATTCCACTGCAGCTCAACTTGTAGGATTCCAGTAACCGATAGCAGATATCTTGGCTTCAGGGGGTCAAATGGTTTGTATCGCGATTGACCTGTCTAAGGTATTCGATAGGGTGGATCATGGGAGACTACTGGCAAAAATATATGCAAAATTACTGGAAAAAATATTGACTGAATGGGTGGCTATATTTCTAGAAAATAGAACTCAGAGAATTAGAGTAGGCGAAGCTTTATCTGTCCCTGTAATAATTAAGAGGGGAATTCCTCAAGGCAGTATTATTGGACCTTTATGTTTTCTTATATATAAAACAATGATATATGTTATAGAAGTGGAATCAGAGATAAAGCTTTTTGCAGATAATGCTATTCTGTACAGAGTAATAAATAAGTTACAAGATTGTGAGCAACTGCAAAATGACCTCGATAATGTTGTGAGATGGACAGTAGGCAATGGTATGATGATAAATGGTGTTAAAAGTCAGGTTGTGAGTTTCACAAACAGGAAAAGTCCTCCCAGTTTTAATCACTGCGTTGATGGGGTGAAAATTCCCTTTGGGAATCATTGTAAATACCTAGGTATTAATATAAGAAGAGTCCTTAATTGGGATAATCACATAAATATGATTGTTAATAAAGGGTACAGATCTCTGCACATGGTTATGAGGGTATTTAGGGGTTGTAGTAAGGATGTAAAAGAGAGGGCATATAAGTATCTGGTAATTCTGCAACTAGAGTATAGTTACAGTGTATGAGGCCCTCACCAGGATTATTTTATTGAGGAACAAAAAATCCAAAGGAAAGGAGCTCGATTTATTCTGGGTAATTTCCGACGAAAGAGTAGTATTACAAGTACTGTTGCAAAGTATGGGCTTGGAAGACTTTGGAGAAGGGATACGAGCTGCGCCAGTGGAGAGATGGTGTGGAATGATGTTAGTAGACGAATAAGTGTGTGTGTGGCGCCTTTAAAAGTAGGAATGATCACAACATGAAGATAAAATGGAATTGAATAATATTTGCAGGGAGGGGAGTTAGGGATTGGAGTAATTTACCAAGTGTGATATTCATTTCCAGTTTCCTTGCAATGATTTAAGGAGAGCCTAAGAAAACAACAAGTCGGGATTTTTCCATCTAGGCGACTGCCCAAAATGCAGATCAGTAGTGACTGATTGATCAGTTAACAATTTCGGTAGAAATAAGTAATGAATATAATTTGGTGCTTGAAGAACATGACATTATCGGCCATTACAAAGAACTGCTGAACATTATGGGTGCAAGGAAGTTACGCATGCCTTCTCAGTCATTGCAAGTATATTATGATGAATTAGTAGAAGGTAATAATTATAAAGAATTCAGCAATTAAGTTCTTAAATCCTACGGCACCATAAACGAAAGAAGTAATTACAATTTTTGTAGTGTTAATGTGTAATCACCATTATCCACTCTTGAGGATTATTGGTGCAGGGAGACTCCAAGTCACTTGACTCAGTAACGACACGTCATATTAACATCTTGTTGATGGTGGTCGTTCATTTCATGTGTGCAATGAGATGACATGCCGTATTAAGATCTCGTTGGTGGTGGATGTCCATGTAGGTCCAGAACTCTTCCTTCTACAATGTCGTAATATGTCTGTTTCGTCGCTCATCGCTGTGGTTCCACTATCGGTAGTACAGTAATAGCGTAAGTTATATTCCATGTTACGTGTGCGTGAGATGTTATTATTAATGTCCAGTAAACACTCAAACTACAAATCTGGTAAATGTCCATTTGAATCCTTGCGCTAGAAGAGTACCTACGTAGTAGAGTACGTGAATAAATCTGAAAGAGGTATAAGCTAATTGCATCAAGAGTTGCAAGTTTCAGACTGTGATTATCTGCAGATTCACGTAAAGATTAGCCTTAAGGTACTGAATAACGTTGAGATGAGTTGTCAGGAACAACGTGGCATCTGCTCGGACAACAACCCATGACCATCGCTTCTAAGCACGTAGCAGTGATATAGGGCTCAGAGAACACCACAAGTCGAGGAAACACGAAGCCCCCACGGACAATGGGAACGTCGCAGCAGACCACACTGACATAAAAAAGTCGATATGGAAGAAAGTACAGAGTCGTTGCAAGCCGTGATTATGGCTCAGTTTGTCGCATTGTATAATTTGAAAAAGAGATACTGCGTTAGCGCGTGCTTTGGCTGCTGCTAGCGAAGAAGAAGAATGGGATACTGAGGAAGACGAGACTGATTCGAACAGCAGTAACGATGGCATCGAACAAGCAACCCATTAAAGACGACGAGGTTTACCCAAAATCATCAGATATCGCACCTACGAGTTGGACGACATAATCAACTACAAGAGAGAGATTGTTAATCTGTTCTTGTTGTTCAGAAACAAAGTCAGCTACATACTGGATAGAAAGAAGTTTCTAGATATATATACGTCAGTAGCATTGAGTAGATACTGAACGCCATAAAAGAATTCGAGAGCAACGTGGATATGAATGCGGTGATGACGGAGATGAAATTGATGCGTTTCCTTGACGAAGAGGAAGCGTCTTGTTCACGGAAGAAACGAGAGGAGCGTATGTTTGTGATGGCAAAGAATCGAGGCGAAAAAACCAACAGCGACGATGACTTTGACATTCAGCAGTGCGTACCTAATTTCAGCGCGGTGGGCCGGAGATCTTACTTAATGCCTAAATAAGAGTATTAGGAACTGATTCGCATGTCCTACAAAGATCAGCGAAATTCAATACTTGAGATTATTCATAGGATGCATGCACCCGAGGTGAAACATCTTCAGACATTCTTCACAGGTCTAGCAGGAAAACGTTTGCGCTGAAAACAATAATGGAAACGTGAAACCGTTACACCCAATAGAAAAACGTGATGAAGAACGCGTACTTAGCATGCGCCTCTACTGCTGTGATACTGGGCGGTGTAACAGCTAATACTGCGTTCAGATTGACTCAATTCTATATCGTACACAGCATGAACACCGAAGCCCTTCAGGATTACCAGCACGCATTCAGTGAAGTCCGTTGTGCGATGTGTTCGATGTGGGTGAAGTCAGCATGATCGGCTCAGCTATATTCCATAGGGTGAGCGCTGAACTGAAACAGATAACGGTCAAATATAACCAACAGTTAGGTGGAGTTGATAGTATATTATGTTAAGACTTCTGATAGCCATCCCCCGATGAACGCTACGCCTGTGTACGAAATAACGAGAAATACTGGATGGCAGTCGATCGAACAAGTTAACGCTCGTTCAAGTGATGCAACAGGTGAATTCGGACTTCAATGCGATTCTGACGACCATCGGTGATGGTCGAGTTTTGAGCGCTGAGCAGAGAAATCTGACCCAATAGAGGTGTCCATCTGTGAACTAGAGCAATCAAA
Source organism: Anabrus simplex (assembly GCF_040414725.1). Lineage (NCBI taxonomy): Eukaryota > Metazoa > Arthropoda > Insecta > Orthoptera > Tettigoniidae > Anabrus > Anabrus simplex. The sequence goes on from NC_090265.1 coordinate 1,459,481,921, forward strand.
ATTGTGCGTGGTGTTTTGATACTGTATCATCAGAATCAATGAGTTGATAAGTACATTCAGAAAGCGACACCTGTGAACGAGTCTATGTTGGTAGGAGCTCTCGATTATGTTAGTGAGCACAGCTACGATGCTGAATGGGCTAAAGCTAGGCGTAACAGTAAACTACACAAAATGGGTATTACCAAAACTGCTTGCCTGCTTTACAAAATAGGAATTACCATCTGATATCCATCCATAGTGACGACCAATATAGAGATAGAAGACGGCATAGTGAACGGCATTTTGCGAGCACTCAGTCACATCGAGATCACTGGCAGTGGCAATGATGATGCGTCTTCAATACGAAAATGGGTGGAAATTCTTCCTAGCATATGAGGGAGGTTGAAGATGAAATCAAGACCGTTGACACGGAGTAAGTCTGACGAATTGAACAAGAAATGAATTTCTATAATCACGAGATCATGCACCCTTAAACTGTGGCGTACTACCAAATGTCTATCACCGCTCCCTAGGTACCAGCATGCACTATGGTGAGCCACAAGTTCCAGGGCAGAACGTTCGTTTCGATCGTGTACGAATACAAAAAAGTCAACAGCAACAATTAGTGTACGATGTGATGAGGAGAGTTACCAGCTTAGATGCCAATGGCTCTAATGCACCCTCTGTGAAAGAAATTACAGGTAAAAATGCCATAGTTAGTAAATCGTTTGTCAGCTTTAACCTAGCAGGTTGAAAGTTTTTGCGAATACGAGAACGTCGATAGAACAACATGTTATAATAGTGACATACAAAGTTTAAATGCACAGGTACAATGTAAGGAAATTGGTGCGATTATAATAATACCGATGCCGTCAGCCTAGACTTCACAACGTGAAAAAGATTCAATCGTATTCAAAGACTTAGGTCACGTGAACATTAAAATGTACGGAGAAACGAGATTAGGAGCTGTATCGAAATTAATGAGAAAGGAAACCCGCAGTGCATGCTTGTCGATAGAAATCAAACTTCTACATTATTAAGAGGAATTGTTGTGCACTCAGTCACACATCTCTGAAGTAATATTCACCAAAGTGGTCTTACTGGATTACCATGAATTCATACTAGCGAGTGTGGACTTCATCCCGGAATACGTTACGATGATAACAGGCTACTACCGATCAATCGATTTCTATAGTACAGATCATACGCTTAAGTTTTCGAATTCACGACCGTGATATTCCACTAGTGTTGATGGGTGACTTTAACAATAATGATAAAATGTTACAACAATATTGATATAATGTAAAACATTATTTGATATAGTCTTGGTGAGCGAGCCTATACAGCCAACAACTCTCGCCAGAACGTATATAGATTTAAAATGAGCTAGAAACATTACATAAATCTTACTTCTCATATCATTACCTGTATTTGATAAATTAATGTTTGTTGAAATATTTAAGATAAAATAAAGAAATAATAAATATGTTTATAAATAAATAAAACATGAGTGTATCATGGAATAAATAATAAAAGAAATAATGAAATACAATATTTCATTTGAGACCTTTTCCCGCATTTAAGGCAGTGTCAATTACCCCTACTTTTTCCGGTATAAACCCACTCGCCACTCCACTCCACCACTCTATTCGCCAAAGATATGCATCTGCCTTATATCTGTCGATAACGCTGTCCGAGGGTCGCTTTTGATAAAGGTAGTCCGTAAAACCGCAGGCTATTCTACGTTTATAAAAAAAAAAATCTATTTGTTCTGGGCGTCGACCCATGTGGATCTTTTGCCCCTACTGGTACCATATTGTATGAACCTGCGTGTAATTGGAATGGGGGTAGTGTGGAATGTTGTGTGTGAGGAAAGGAAGATTAAGAAAGTCACAAACACCCAGTCTCCAGGCCAGGGATATTAATCATTACAATTAAAAATCTCTGACCTGGCCGGCAATCGAACCCGGGGCGGCCGGGTGACAGACGCGTTGCCCCCTACACCGCGGGGCCAGACTATTCAGCGTTACAATATACACATTAGTTAGATACCCAATACATTTTTAGTCAGTTTTAGTACATTTTATTTTCGAGGGTTGTTCAAATATATCCTCCCTTCATAACTTTAAATAGTTTCCGTTTGTTAATAGCGATTTTTCTTTCAAGCACTTGGTTGATACACTCTTGGAAAAGCCCAGCTTAACGATTCCGTACCAAAATAACTTGGTCACTGAAGTATATCACAATGTCGTAAGTATTGACTGTTTGATTGTACATCGTATTAATCCAATATAAATAGTATTTATTACCTTAACCTATTTACAAATTTGTTGCATAATTAAATACACTGTAAATATACCTGCAATTAATTCTGACTTAAGAAATTTAATATACCTATTGTAGTTGTAATTCGCCACATACCGGTAATTAAGTGTCAATCAAAATAGAAATCAATTGTAACTAGTTACGTATTTTATGGAGGTATAACTTGGTACATGTTACAAACTTTCACTTATCAGAAGTATCAGCTACTCGACCATTTCGTTATTGTTTCATTGATATTAAAAACTATGTAGAATATTTTATAATTACTACTACAATCACTACTTTGTATTAATGGATAATTTTTAGTCGCCCTAAAAGTGTTTAATGTCCGCCTCTGTGGTAAAAAAGATGAAATGGCGTATGGCTTTTAGTGCCGGGAGTGTCCGAGGATAAGTTCGGCTCGCCAGGTGCAGGTCTTTTTATCCGACTCCCGTAGGCGACCTGCGCGTTGTGATGAGGATGAAATGATGATGAAGACGACACATACACTCAGCCTCCGTACCAGAGAAATTAACCAATGACGGTTAAAATTCCTGACCCTGCCGGGAATCGAACCCGGGACCCCTGTGACCAAAGGCCAGCACGCTAACCATTTAGCCATGGAGCCGGACGCCTCTGTGGTGTAGTGGTTAGTGTGATTAGCTGCCACTCCCGGAGGCCCGGATTCGATTCCCTGCTCTGCCATGAAATTTGAAAAAAGTGGTACGAGGGCTGGAACGGGGTCCACTCAGCCTCGGGAGGTCAACTGAGTAGAGGTGGGTTCGATTCCCCCCTCAGCCATCCTGGAAGTGGTTTTCCGTGGTTTCCCACTTCTCCTCCAGGCAAATGCCGGGATGGTACCTAACTTAAGGCCACGGCCGCTTTCTTCCCTCTTCCTTGTCTATCCCTTCCAATCTTCCCATCCCCCCGCAAGGCCCCTGTTCAGCATAGCAGGTGAGGCTGCTTGGGAGAGGCACTGGTCATCCTCCCCAGTTGTATCCCCCGACCCAGAGTCTGAAGCTCCAGAACACTGCCCTTGAGGCGGTAGAGGTGGGATTCCTCGCTGAGTACGAGGGAAAAACCAACCCTGGAGGGTAAACAGATTAAGAAAGAAAGAAGAAATGTTTAATTTGTACGAAACATTTGTATACACTCTGAATTTATACTTAACAATAGTTTGTGCTGGCTATGACGACGGCAGAGTGCATGCGTGCGCCGTATATCTGTTGATAACGCTGAGGGTTGCTTTTGACAAAGGTAGTCCGGAAAACCGTAGGCTATTCTACGTTACAATATGCGCATTTAGATAGATTCCCAATAGATTTCCCCAGGTGACAGTCAGTTTTGTACAATCTATTGTTTTGTAGAAATAGTGTCCATATTTTCCTTACGTTAACTTTGTAACAGCTGAAGCTTTACTTGCATAGAAACTCAGTATTCTAACAGTTTATGAGATTCTATACCTTCCCCGCATTCATCTTATACATCTTGCTAGGAATTCCAGGCTAGACGTGAAAATCACTCATCAATATGGAATGTATTTCCCACTGAAAGCACTGTGAAATCACCTAGTTATTTAATGCTTAATATTCACGACCTCATTGTACACGAAGAAAACACTTTGAACATATTATAGTGCGCAACCCACATTTTTTAAATTTGCTTTACGTCGCACCGACACATATAGGTCTTATGGCGGCGATGGGATAGGAAAGGATTAGGAGTAGGAAGGAAACGTCCGTGGCCTTGATTAAGAACAATTCCAGCATTTGCCTGGTGTGAAAATGGGAAAACACGGAAAACCATATTCAGGTCTGCTGACAGTGAGGACGAACCCATTATCTCCCGAATGCAACCTGACAACTACGTGACTCAAACCGCGCACCCACTCGCTCTGTTATAATATGTATTGAAGAGATGCTGAAGCGATCGGCAGTTTGTAGGTTTGGATCCAACTAGTGTCCGGTTGGCTGTTTCTGTTCTGTACTTATGTATGTGCGGAACACGGTCTAATTGGCTGAAGGTTTATTTCGAGCATTCAGTTATTCTCTTTCTTATTTATACCTCTCGTAAATGGCTACGCAGTGATAATGCTAGCTCCATTTTCCTCAATTTATTCATCCGAACTCAATGAACAGCTGGTCCTCCTGTTTCCGAGATAGCGTTTTAATTCCCGCTGAGGTTAGCTGCATATGCCAGTGCATTAATATGACAGATCTGGATCGTTTGCTCCCAGTGCCATAAAAAACTCGTGCGGAACACAATTCCGTCAACCCGAAGGCTTGTAAAATGTATAACAATTGAAGTTAAACAATTGTTACGATTGTTATAGTTGTATTGTTATGGTAGGCAGGTTGTGAGACATAAGAAGCGGTAGAGTCATAAGGCTGGACGAGGTAATAGATACACAAAGACATTTGAATAGGTTTATTAACTCTGAAATTTTTCATTTACGTGTTTAAACGCTTTTCATTCTTTCTTTTCCTAACGATCTAAAAACAACATTTGAATACTATAACAAGTAAAGTAGGTAACAATCAGTAATTAATTACACTTTTGACAATGATTTTTCCAGCAAGTAGAGCTCATAATAAATGAACAATTTGCGTTCAGAGCACTGTATAATAGACAAAGCGTACGCTTGAATTTAAGTTTACAGTCCGAATTGACCCTGGAACAAGGGCGGACGAATTTTATCCCCCTACTTACTTAAAGCAGGAAGAAAGAGTTCCGGGAAAACCATCAACGCAAGAAAATTTCCCCTGATACAGTAGCTATGCTCACACTACGTAATTGCCCATGGAAAATGCAGGATCAAATCAAACTTAGAAACATAGAAAAGGCCAAAAGCAGAAAGAGAACGGGTAGGGAAGTACAGAACCGGAATACAGTAAAAAAAAAGGCGCACAATCCCCGAATAATGACGTGAATGCACTGTCTAATGGGACAAGATACTCATTAAAACGGAGGTTGAGCAGAAACTAAACTGGACTGGGGGCGGGGGAGTAGAAAAATACAATCCAAAATATTTAAAGTAGGTTGCATTTTATGTGACTCTGGATGTGGTGGTCTAAGTCGCGGGACCTCCAATTTTACGTCTTATGTGAACTACATGGACGTGATTTTCATTTCAAATATCCCACGTTTATTGTCTCCGATTCGAACCAAGGCCGATGTGGCAAGAAGCCAACGACAATGACACTCAGCTATCACATTCCCTCTACTCTTTTTGTGTTAAGAAAGTTCATTTGTTCAAATCACTTATTCCTCTTCTAGCGTTCTCCGAACTTCACTAAGTATTCAGTCACCCACTTGATTGTTGCTTACAGAGGAAGTTATGTTTCTATTTCAGATATGGTTACGGTTACAGTGCCTTTCAGAAATATATATTTTGGTTCATCAAACTCAAGTGGTACTCATTTGTATGTTCGTGTCTCACTGGATATATTTATAAAATACTTCACTGAATATATCCAGGGTAATAATTATGGTTACACAGCCCATGACGTTTAAGGTTTAATTGGACTGGGAATCCTTCTCTGCCTCAGCAGAAAGAGGACCACACGAGATTCGTAATAAGTTCAGCAACACACTATCATTTTCAAGATATTTACCCATAGTCTCACTCTCAAGAAGAGAAAAACAAGTGAGAAAGAGGGTAAGAGGAAAGACGTGTTCTTCAAGCAACATGGTTCAGCAAATAAATGCCGGCTGATAGGAGTCTATCATACGGTATAGTAAATAGAGTGAAGACAGCTAAAAGACTGAGAACGTGACAGTTTCAAGAAGAAACAACATCCTCTGTAGGCATTGATGTACAGAACTGAAAATTCTCGCTCCTATCCCAGGAGTCTTCACTCAAGGTGACGTACGTACTTCGCGTCATTACGCGGCTGTATCAGTCACTGTCGAGGCAAGAACGTGGGTCGTTGACCAGGAAAGTCATGGTTTCGCAACATATGCATGTGGACTTGACTGAACTATGCAAATTTATTCATTGTTCATCCATGACATTCAGTCACTTCCATCAATGTTATTAATATACCTACTGCACGAGAGTACATTTACAAATGTATTATTAATAAAGAAAAGGATGTTAACTTCGATGAACTATGAGAAAAACACAGATTATCTTAGCAGGTACGTCTACGAAAAGTAACATCATATCCCTCCCTATTACTCCCTCATCGAATAAAATGGATAGTGATCAACTATCTGTAAGAGAGTTTTCTGCAAACATTCAGAGATACTTTCTGAAATATTGTATAAGTTAAAGGGTTTTGTTTAGAAGAGTTATAGGGAGGACCATTCAGGGAAACGGGCTGGACTAGGGAGCGGTGATAACGGTACAGCAAGAATGAAAGTAAATAAAGATGACATACAATTGTTAAATTAAAGAAAGGAATATAATTAAGCAATGTAATAGATATAGATTTACCAGATGTTTTAACAGGTCGTGGCTGAGAAATGATATTTTAGATGTGTAAATGTTCTCATGGAAATAGAGTGTTAATATTAGAGATAGGTTAGGTACGATATAGGAGGGGGAGTATTTACGCTGGTGAAAGAAGAATTTGTAAGCTACGAAAACGTTAAGGATGAGAAACATTAAATTCTAGGTGTAAGACTTACCGCTAAAGATAATAGCCAACTTGATGGGTTTTTAGGGGGGGGGGGGGACACATCTGGCAAGGCTGGCGCTGTCACTGATGCAGATATATTTGCTAAGATAATCAGCTATCTGCGGAACGACACAGAAAGGAACGTTAGTGTAGCGCGTAATCTGAACTTACCAAATATTAACAGGGAAAGGAATGCGAACGACAGAAACCATGAACAACAACGCTGAATAAGTTAATATGGGAATAACAGCTGAATCATAATGTGTTGAAACTTACTGGAGGGAAAGTATTCTAGCCACGGTACCGATAAAAGCAGATAACCTCTATAGGAAGACTAATGTAATCTATATAAATAACGTTGTAGGCGATCCGCTGTCTGTAATTTCTTTTGTTTTGCCAATTGCCGTTTTAGGTCAACTCAAGAACGAATCGGTGGTTTTTACTTTTCGTGTCTGTTTGTCTGTCTGCTCCACTATCACGTCGAAACGGCTGGATAAATCTCAACCAAACTTCATATTCAGAGTATACTCATCGCGGGGAAGGTTTCGATATGCATATCATTTTAAAATCTTTGAATAGACGGGGTGTTTATGGGAAAACCAGAGTGGTCTTCCTCCATTTTCTCTTATACTATTAATTTTCTGTAAACTCCGAGGACCGTACGTGAAACGTCTCTTTATTATAAACAACTTTCGTTATGTTCATAACTTACCTTACTCTTCACATGACGGAGAAATTTACTATTTTCTGCGGGTATCATGCTCTGCATTGAGTGACGACAGACCGACAACGAAACTACAGGTCACCATGGCAACGTCTCTGACTGCTTGCCAGCAGGGAAGTAACGTATTGCCATTTTCCTCATCATGCTTTTAAATTCGTGGTTGTTCCTTGGGTAGAAGGCAAGAGAGGCGTCAATCGGCCTATCTGCGGGATATTGGCGGAATATCGTTGGAGGTTTTAACCGCTCTAGAATAGATTAAGTAATAACACCATTAGTCATCTTCTTATCTGTTTACCTAAGAATCACTGCGTCTGAATTTCTCCTGTGTTACCGCTTTATTATATCCATAACTCACACTAGCATAATTTATTGAGGGGCATTTGATTTTCCAATACATTCACTTGGCAATTTGTCGTTATCCGGCTGTCCTCAGTTATAATCCATTTTCTATTAATTTCAACTTTCTTAACTGTATTATTTTCTTCCTTAATTACTCCGTATGTACGCGAGTGCTAGAATCTACTGGATATATTTCCGCCAAACTTCATATTTAGAATCTACCTCTCCTTGGGTAGGTTTTAGGGCAAATATTGTTTCTAAATCCCTGAACTGACCGGGGGTTTATACGAAACCGAAACCGTGATTTTGCACTCCCACAAAATATACACAACCAAACTTAATTTAAATCTACCTGCCTTAATGGGAATTAATTTCTAAACCTTTTCTCTCATGTGCATCATTTCGATACGAGGATTAATAAGGGAGATATCATTAACGGACCGTTTTTTGGTACAAGTCCCATCGGACATAACTCAAGAGCGGGTGCGTGTAAAGCGTATTTCTTACAACTTGAAAACTACTGAAGATATTCGAACCGAACTTTATATTTAGCATCCACCTGTCCAATGGAAGGTTTTAAAAGTCAATAACATTTCATGTTTCCGGAATGGACGGGTGGTTAATAGGGAACCGAAATGGTGATCTTACTCTTCCACAATAGTATATATACAGTACAAGACCAACCTGACTGGAAATCAACCAAACGTGATGGAAATCCATCTCTAAATTTTTTTTTTTGGGCATGTGCAGTTTTTCGTCAGGAGGATTAATAAGGGAGATATCATGAATGGTCAGTTTTGCAGGTTAAGTCCAGCGGACATAGCCCAAAAGGTATTGTACGTGGACCAGATTCCTTGTCTATCTATATAAATAAAATCGTAACTACTGTGTGCCTCTACATTGACTATTTTGGCGAAATTTCGCACAGCTACCCGTTTAAGGGGTAATAATAACCATCTGCATATTTTTTGGGTTTAGTTTCTTGAAAGTCCTAATTTTTACCCTCCTCGCCCAAAATACCGATTGCGGCATAATCTGCCAGACGAAAAAGAAAATTGAAATTTGGGAAAATTATACGTTTTAGCCTGCAACGGACGGAAAACTTCCAAGATCTTTAAATTTTTCACTTTTTATCCCCGAAGAATATCGAGATGTGGAGGCAATTTTAACGATGATGCAGACATTCGAAAAGTCCTATCACATAACGGATTGCTCAATCTCCGTTCAATTTGGAATGATCTACAACCCTGGTCTTATGACTTTTTGTTGTGTCTGTATCCCTTTTACGTTTCATTTTTCTCTATTAATCGATGTTAAGTAAATTTGGACTTTTCACATGTATAATTCATACTTTCAATCACTTATAGGAAATACAGAATCATCAATCTCTTCACGAAAATTGGCCCACCCAGTAGCCATATGTAAGCCAAATGCTATGTATGTAGCTGTCACATAATTATCCGAAAAGAAATTCAATGTGAGATAATCTTACAAAAATTTTACCCTGTTCAACGTTTCTAACTCAATCTGACCCAGGAATAGATGAGATATCATAGGACCAGCCATTTAGGCCACTAAATCCGGCGTCTTAATGTACAATTCTTTGTCGATATGACGTACGTTTAGCAGCAGTTAATCTGTTAATGAAGGCCTGCAATATTGTAAACACGCATATACTTTCGTATGTCGATCTATATATATTCACTGATGTCGATTTGTAGCGATCGAGAAAGGGTGTGTCGGCTATTGTAATCAGTACTCCCCACACCGACTTTGACTGGCAGTAGGAATGGGGTCCTTCTCCAACTCCTGTGTAACTGGCAGTAGAAAGGAAGGTCTACCATTGTAATGAATAGTTCACTTCTCGATTTGACTTGCAGAAGGCAAGGGAGCATGCAGTTTTGTTTAAAACTCCCCTACCCGATTGTGTTTGGCAGTAGGCAAGGGTGCCCGCATTTATATACAACTGGCATTAGGCATAGTATCCTGCTATTTTGATGGAAACTCACCAACTTGGTGTGACTGGCAGTAAGCTGGCTGGCAGTAGGAAAAGTGGCCTGACATTATAATGATAACTGCACAACTCAATTTCGACTGATAGTAGGGTAGTTGCATGCCATTATAATAGATATTCCTCAACTGTTATCTGTCTTCAAGTAGGAAAAGGGGGCTGCCATTGTAACGAAAACTCCCCAAATCGATTGTGACCGCGCAGTAGGCAATGGGGCCTGCAATTATAATGTAAACTTTCCAACTCGATTGTGAATGGCAGTAAGCAAGTGAGCCTACCGTTATATCACAAATCCGTTACAAACACTTCACATTGGAAACAACGTATGGGAACCTTCCCATGCTGTTTCTCGGATAACGCTAAGAGACATGCAATTTTAAAACAATCGTATTTACTGCATGTACAGTATTTACTTCGATATTCGAATACAATGTAGAATACCGTAGCGAAGCACGGATACATTTGCTAGTAGATAATATACGTGTTCATGAAGCTGTCTTTGTCGTAGTCATAAATAAATGTGATAGTAATTAGTAAAAGTAGGACTATTATGCAATACCATAAGGCTGATGTAAAAGACATAGGGAATTTTAAAAGAAATGAATTATCCTTGAAGAGTGTGAAAACAAGTACGTACCCTTAAAGGAGTGGCGTTACGAAAATTTTGCACAGTTTTGGCTAAGAAAACTTGGGAGAAAGGAGACTGGCTGCTCAACTAAATGGTATATCAGTGGAGAGATGGCGCGCAATGACATTAATAGATGAATACGTTGCAGATCGGGGAAGGACACTGGAGGGCATCATTAACAACAGAACGCATCTCAATAAGACAGAATGGAAGAGGCTCGCCAGCAGTACCCTGGGAAACTGGAACTGTAATGTGATGATGATGAAGAAGTAAATGTATGAAATGAGTATGTGTGGGGACAGCTGAGGGATTGTACCAGTGGGTTTTCATGACAACTTCATACAATAAAAATCTGACTTGAAGTGAAATGAAAGACACGTTAGATAGTCAATAAACGTTTATTTGAAAGTTGTCGATGTAAGTGTACAGTAAGAGACGTAGCATCGTAGTGTCAAGTTTTTCCTGGCGAAGGTGCTGCCCGTCGTAGTGTTGTCAATGGCCGTTGGAGGGGTAAACACACGATTCAGATCGAACACATCAGCCATGAATCTAAAGGACCAAGCGTTCTGTGGGCCGTTGGTATCTACGCTGAAGTTACCGGTGATCAAGATGGGCGTCACGGTGTTGGACTTCACGTCCGGGATAATTTTTCTTATATCTCTGATCTAAAATACAAACGATTGGTCAAAAAGACGATGTGCATTGCTTCGAGAGATGCTAGGCTTCATGTCAAGTGCACTTTCATCGGCGTCAGTTGCCTTGGAGAGCTGGTGGAGGGGTCTCGTTGTAACGGCAGTAGTAGCCATAGTCCAAGCCGTAAACTGTGACACCTTGCGCAAATGTTACCAGCTCAGCTCATTGTTGTTGGGTGATACTACTGGAAACGAAGCTGACTGTGTTGAAGCCTTCATGCCAGAAAATGCACTGTAAAGGTCGGCGAGATCTGACACTCGTGTATACAAGGCGTCCGAGGATACGGCGAGACCTGGGACTCGTTTATACAAGGTGTCTGAGTCTCTGGTAGTTATAAAAGAACTGTAACCTTAATAATAACTAGCGAATGTACCCGTGCTTCGCTACGGTATTCTACATTGTATTCGAATATCGAAGTAAATAGTGTGCATGCAGTAAATAAGATTGTTTTAAAATTGCATGTCTCTTAGCGTTATCCGAGAAAGAGCATGGGGAGGTCCCCGTACGTTGTTTCCAATGTAAAGTGTTTGTTATGGATTTGTGATATAACGGCAGGCTCACTTGCCTACTGCCATTCACAATCTGGGAAGTTTACATTATAATTGCAGGCCCCATTGCCTACTATGCGGACAGAATCGATTTGGGGAGTTTTCGTTAAAATGGCAGCCCCCGTTTCCTACTTCCAGACAGATTACAGTTGAGGAGTTTCTATCATAATGGCAGGTAATTACTCTACTATCACTCGAAATTGAGTTGTGCAGTTATCATTATAATGCCAGGCCCATTTTCCTACTTCCCGCCAGCTTACTGCCAGTCACACCAAGTTGGTGAGTTTCCATCAAAATAGCAGGCAACTATGCCTAATGCCAGTCACATTTTAGATGAGGACATTTCTTTATAATGGCGGGCACCCTTGGCTACTGCCAAACACAATCGGGTAGGGGATTTTTAAACAAAAGTGCATGCTCACTTGCCTTCTGCAAGTCAAATCGAGAAGTGAACTATTCATTACAATTGTAGACCTTCCTTACTAATGACAGTTACACAGGAGTTGGAGATCGACATACGAAAGTATATGCGTGTTTACAATATTGAAGACCTTCATTTACAGATTAACTGCTACTAAACGTACGTCATATCGACAAAGGATTATACCATAAGACACGCCGGATTTAGTGGCCTAAATGGCTGGTCCTATGATATGTCATCTATTCTTGGGTCAGATTGAGTTAGAAACGTGGAACAGGGTAACGTTCTTGTAAGATTATCTCACATTACATAACTTTTCGGATAATTATGTGACAGCTACATACATAGCATTTGGCTCATATATGGCTACTGGGTGGGCCAATTTTCGTGAAGAGTTTGATGATTCTGTATTTCATATAAGTAATCGAAGGTATGAATTATGCATGTGAAAATTCCAAATTGACTTAACATCCATTAATAGAGGAAAATCAAACGTAAAAGGGATACAGATACGGCAAAAAGTCATAAGACCAAGGTTGTAGATCATTCCAAATTGAACGGAGATTGTGCAATCTGTTATGTGATAGGAATTTCCGAAGGTCTGCACCATCATTAAAATTGCCTGCATATTTCGATATTCTTCGGGGATAAAAAGTGAAAAATTTAATGATCTTGGATGTTTTCCGTTCGTTACAGGCTAAAACTTATAATTTTGTCAAATTTCAATTATCTTCTTTTTCTCCTGGCAGATTATGCCGCAATCTGGATTTTGGGCGAGGCGGGTAAAAATTAGGACTTTCAGGAAACTAAACCAAAAATTATGCAGATGGTCATTATTACCCCTTAAACGGAAAGCTGTACGATAATTTCGCCAAAATAGTCAGTGTAGAGGCACACAGTCGTTACGATTTGATTTATATAGATAAGGAATCTGCTCCATGTAAAACACCTTTTTGGCTATGTCCGCTGGACTTAACCTGCAAAACTGACCATTCATGATATCTCCCTTATTAATCCTCCTGACGAAAAAATGCACATGAAAAAAAGGTTTAGAGGTGGAATTCCATCACGTTTGGTCGATTTCCAGTCAGGTTGGTCTTGTTCTGTATATATTGTGGAAGAGTAAAATCACCATTTCGGTTCCCTATAAACCGCCAGTCCATTCCGGAACATGAAATGTTATTTACGTTTAAAACCTACCTTTGGACAGGTGGATGCTAAATATGAATTTTGGTTCGAATGTCTTCAGTAGTTTTCAAGTTGTAAGGAATACGCTTTACACGCACCCGCTCGTGAGTTAAGTCCGATGGGACTTGTACAAAAAAACGGTCCGTTAATGATATCTCCCTTATTAATCCTCGTATCGAAATGATGCACATGAGAAAAAAGGTTTAGAAATTAATTTCTACCAAGGCAGGTGGATTTAAATTAACGTTGGTTGTGTATATTTTGTGGAAGTGCAAAATCACTGTTTCGGTTTCGTATAAACCCCCAGTCAGTTCAGGGATTTAGAAATAATATTTGCCCTAAAACCTATCAAGGACAGGTGTATTCTAAATATGAGTATTGGTGGAAAAACATCCAGTAGTTTGTAGCACTCGCGTACATACGGCGTAATTAAGGAAGAAAATAATACAGTTAAGAAAGTTGAAAGTAATAGAAAATGGATTATAACTGAGGACAGCCGGATAACGACAAATATGTAAATGCCAAGTTAATGTATTGGAAAATCAAATGCCCCTCAATAAATTATGCTAGTGTGAGTTATGGATATAATAAAGCGGTAACAGAGGAGAAATTTAGGTCCATTGATTCCTAGGTAAACAAATAATAAGAAGATGGCTAATGGTGTTATTACTTAATCTATTCGAAGGCGGTTATAACATCCAACGATATTCCGCCAATATCCCGCAGATAGGCCGATTGACGCCTCTCTTGCCTTCTACCCAAGGAACAACCACGAATTTAAAAGCATGATGAGGAAAATGGCAATACGTTACTTCCCTGCTGGCATGCAGTCAGAGACGTTGCCATGGTAACCTGTAGGTTCGTTGTCGGTCTGTCGGTCACTCAATGCAGAGCATGGTACCAGCAGAAAATTGTAAATTTCTCCGTCATGTAAAGAGTAAGGTAAATTATGAACATAACGAAAGTTGTTTATAATGAAGAGACGTTTCACGTACGGTAAACGAAGTTTACAGAAAATTAATAGTATAAGAGAAAATGGAGGAAAACCATTGTGGTTTTCCTATAAACCCCTCGTGTATTCAAAGATTTTAAAATGATATGCATATCGAAACCTTCCCCGGGATGAGTATACTCTAAATATGAAGTTTATTTGAGATCTATCGAGCCGTTTCGACGTGATGGTGGAAAAACCATTCTGGTTTTCCTATAAACCCCCGTCTATTCAAAGATTTTAAAATGATATGCATATCGAAACCTTCCCCGGGATGAGTATACTCTAAATATGAAATTTGGTTGAGATCTATCCAGCCGTTTCGACGTGATGGTGGAAAACCCATTCTGGTTTTCCTATAAACCCCCCGTGTATTCAAAGATTTTAAAATGATATGCATATCGAAACCTTCCCCGGGAGGAGTATACTCTAAATATGAAGTTTAGTTGAGATCTATCGAGCCGTTTCGACGTGATGGTGGAAAAACCATTCTGGTTTTCCTATAAACCCCCGTCTATTCAAAGATTTTAAAATGATATGCATATCGAAACCTTCCCCGGGATGAGTATACTCTAAATATGAAATTTGGTTGAGATCTATCCAGCCGTTTCGACGTGATGGTGGAAAAACCATTCTGGTTTTCCTATAAACCCCCCGTGTATTCAAAGATTTTAAAATGATATGCATGTCGAAGCCTTCCCCGGGAGGAGTATACTCTAAATATGAAGTTTGGTTGAGATCTATCCAGCCGTTTCGACGTGATGGTGGAAAAACCATTCTGGTTTTCCTATAAACCCCCCGTGTATTCAAAGATTTTAAAATGATATGCATATCGAAACCTTCCCCGGGGGGAGTATACTCTAAATATGAAGTTTGGTTGAGATCTATCCAGCCGTTTCGACGTGATGGTGGAAAAACCATTCTGGTTTTCCTATAAACCCCCCGTGTATTCAAAGATTTTAAAATGATATGCATATCGAAACCTTCCCCGGGAGGAGTATACTCTAAATATGAAGTTTGGTTGAGATCTATCCAGCCGTTTCGACGTGATGGTGGAAAAACCATTCTGGTTTTCCTATAAACCCCCGTCTATTCAAAGATTTTAAAATGATATGCATATCGAAACCTTCCCCGGGAGGAGTATACTCTAAATATGAAGTTTGGTTGAGATCTATCTAGCCGTTTCGACGTGATGATGGAAAAACCATTCTGGTTTTCCTATAAATCCCCCGTGTATTCAAAGATTTTAAAATGATATGCATATCGAAACCTTCCCCGGGATGAGTATACTCTAAATATGAAGTTTGGTTGAGATCTATCCAGCCGTTTCGACGTGATGGTGGAAAAACCATTCTGGTTTTCCTATAAACCCCCCGTGTATTCAAAGATTTTAAAATGATATGCATATCGAAACCTTCCCCGGGAGGAGTATACTCTAAATATGAAGTTTGGTTGAGATCTATCCAGCCGTTTCGACGTGATGGTGGAAGAACCATTCTGGTTTTCCTATAAACCCCCCGTGTATTCAAAGATTTTAAAATGATATGCATATCGAAACCTTCCCCGGGAGGAGTATACTCTAAATATGAAGTTTGGTTGAGATCTATCCAGCCGTTTCGACGTGATGGTGGAAGAACCATTCTGGTTTTCCTATAAACCCCCCGTGTATTCAAAGATTTTAAAATGATATGCATATAGAAACCTTCCCCGGGATGAGTATACTCTAAATATGAAGTTTGGTTGAGATCTATCCAGCCGTTTCGACGTGATGGTGGAACAGACAAACAGACAGACAAACAAACAGACACGAACAATTTTATTTATATAGATGATTTATTTGCACCATACATTGGAACATCTGGAATTTTAAGTCGCCATATTGTTTTCTGTCCATTGTCTCCGTGCAGCATACACGCTGCCAGCCTGATTACTGCAAATTACAATCGTCATCAAAACTTACACATTACTCCTCCCCTCCGCCCTTGACTGGATACAGTCAGCAAACTCATATGACGATCTTTAAAACAAAGACAAAAATTGAACATACCATGAATATCACACTACTACAAAATGTTTACATACAATTACAAAGCATGTTTTTTGTATCTGTCTATCTTATCACTGATCAAAGGGAAGTAACACAACTTTATTGATGGGATGTTTTATTGTTCCTGTTTTAGTACGAATATTGATGATTCGTACAAGTCCATCTTTTCCGGGAAACATCTCAGCGATGACATCTAAATTCCAGGGAAGAGGTGTTAGATTATCTACCTTTAGCAATACCACATTGCCTGGTTTCAGATTGTCATGTGTAGCTGTCCATTTTACCCTTTTTTGAAGATTATTGAGATAATTACATTACCAATGTCACCAACAGTCCTGCAACATACGCTGATGACGTTGCCATTTGGAAAGACTGGTATCAGAGAGATCAGAAAAATCAGGCTCAGGGAAGCTCGGGAGTGGGATACCTATTAGAAAGTGAGCAGGAATCAGGTAATTAGTATCACTGGGATCATTGAAAAATGTAGTAATTGGTCTTGAGTTCAGGCATGCAACTATTTTAGTAAGGTGTAGAGTTGCTCAAAGGTGAGTAGCGAGTTGCCCAACACTCTTCTTAAGTGATATTTCATCGATTTAACACTTGCTTCCCACAACCCCCGAAGTGTGGTGAATTGGGTGGTATAAAGTGCCACTTAAATCCTTCCTTAGCAGTCATTTTGTCTGTAACGGCTTTGAATCATTGAGAGCAGAACAACTGATGAAGCTACTGCAGTTCACGATTGGCTCCAACGAAGTTACGTCCACTGTCACTGTACAAATTTAAATATTTTCTTCTACGAGAAATAAATCTTCGTAGGGCAGCAATGAATGCAGCAGAACTGAAGGTGCTCGAATACGAAAACCTCGTGTCGGTAGATTTAATGGCATGTAAAAGAACTCCTGCGGGACTAAATCCCGTCACCTCGGCGTCTCCGGAAACCATAAAAGTAGTTGGTGGGATGTAAAGCCAATAACATTATTATTTACTTTTACCTTGCTTTGATCCACTTGTTTTACAAATATATGATCTAAGTAGTCCACGCCTGTATTAAGAAACGCACGGTAGGGTAACCTCATTCGAACACCATTCCCTCAGTTTGAATCCTCCATGGTGAAGCAATTCAATGAGCTCTGATAGTATTGCTAACGCTTCTTGAAGACTGTTATATCCACTGAAGTCATCATCCATGTAGACGTCTCTCTGCAGTACGCTAGCTCCGCGTGGATAATGTTGAGATTCATCTTCTGCAAGTTGCTTCAAGCACCCGGTTCCTTGAAAGGGCGCTGACGATGTTCCATTAGTAATAGTGTTTAACTCATATATCTTAATAGTCTCTTATGGGTATTTTCTCCGCACTATTCTTTGCAGTCTGGTATCTTCAGAGTGAACCTTAATTTGACTATACATCTTGGAAATATCGGCGGTGAAGATAATACGGTGGATTCTGAACCGAAGGATGACTGAATACAAATCCTGTTGGATGGTGGGTCCTACTATCAACGTATCATTGAGGGATACACCAGTAGTAGTCTTCTCGGATGCGTCAAAAACGACTCGTGTCTTCGTCGTTGTGCTGCTAGCATATAACTTAATAGTCTCTTATGGGGATTTTCTCCGCACTATTCTTTGCTACTCCTTTTCGTTACCATGTTGGACTTAAGCCATGTGCTCTAGCTGTTCATTTTCATCGAGGAAAGCTACGTATTGCTGGGATAATTCTGGTTGTTTTTCGAAACGTCGCTCTTATTGTTGTAGTCCAGCGCAGGCTTGATTCAACGATTCATCTAGTTGCTGTAAGCCTCGTCGTCGAAGAAGACGAACCATAAATTTACCAGTGATGTCTCTTATGAAGTCTACGAAGTGCTTCTAGAATTCTTGTTTTTCCTTAGTACTGGTCTTGCTATAGGGTTCTTCAACTTCCAGAATCGTCGCAACTGTCGGATTTTTGAAGGGCGGAAAAAAGTCCATTCGACATTCCATGTCGTACGATGTCGGCATGTAAAAGATCTCTGGTGATACATTTGGTATTTACCCTAAAAAATTAATTAAATCTCAGCCATAGACGCCCAAGAGAGATCCGGTTTACTCTGTCTGCCATCTAGCGGACCTAGAGTAAAATGGAACGTCGAAATTGACGAGCAGACAGCCAGATGGCGTCAAATCGAAATGTCTGCACACGGTAGCTGAGGCCATACGATTATTATTATTATTATTATTATTATTATTATTATTAGTAAGCAGTGAGTACTGGCGTTGATTAGGCTGTTGTATCTTGCCTGAAAGTATCCATTCAATTTACCTGGTCTTGTCATGCAACCGGGCTGCAGTAATTGAAAGAATAATTCTGCATCAATAAATAAATTGATTTTTCCAGGTCTAAAGAAGGTGGGATCTGCCAAATGGACACCTAGAGGAAGATTCCATTGTTAAAGATATATGTGAGTTGGTGGTATATTATTTGTAACGGTAGGTAACGCAACACAACTTATACTAGCCCTAAATTTGCAGCTTGTTGACTTCAGTTAGTTTATCAACAATATGCTTAGCTTTCATAGAAGACCTATTTATTTTTTGAATTGGTGTTTCATTTCTTAATCTTTGTGTCAGGGATTCCGTTACAAAGTAACACTGCGAACCACACTCTAAGACTGCTCTACAACTATGCAATTCCCCTTGCGTATCCCGTGCCTTAACTATGGAGGTTGACAGTAGAATATGTGAATTCTGCTGGTTTCTAGGAGGTTACTGTGTATGGGATTTCTGTTTAACCTTTTGACTGGTAGGCTTATCCTTACGAAGTAGGGTGTGGTGTTTACAATCGCATTGCTTGCAAGGGCTGGACGTACAGCTGCTTAGCAAATGGTCAGAACGCAATCTGTTCCGACAGACATTTTGTTTTCGAACGCATTCTTCCTTCTGCTGTGTGCTAGCATCCATAACGGACGAACGTTTGTAAACTGAGTGTGATTGTTTACAAAAATGACACAATGGACTTGTTGCAACCGTTGACGTAGATGTCTTGTAAAGCTTGTCGAAGCTGCCCTTGTTGTCAGTTGAACTCACATCTTTATTATTTGTAGTGTTAGGATGGATTGTGCCTAGTTCTTAGGCCTTGTGTTCAAGGGAAGTTACTATATTTGCAAGTTCTGTAAAGGTCTATTCCGCATATTTCAACTCCCATCCCCGCTTAGTTTGTGAATCTAACCTGTCCAGTAATAATTGCGATAAAAATATATCATGCACTGGTATTTTAGTGACAAGGTCTGTATTGCATTCCGATTATTCGTGACTTCATTAGCAAGATGCCGCAACTGTCTGGACGACTCCTCGACAGCCTTTGGTAGTGCTAAAATAGCTTTGACGTGCTTGGCAGCAATCAATTTCTCATTGTTATTTTTCTGGTATGTTATATCCTACGTTACCTTAAAGTTACTATCACACAATGGAATGTTTCTTATAAATTGATGCGCTTCTCCTTTAAGTGCAGACACTAAATAATGTAGCTTTTGAACAGCAGACAGATTTGAATTCCTAACAATTAGCACATCGAAAGTGTCGCGAAAGTTGATCCATGCTCCGTAGCCTCCATCAAAGGTGGGTGACTGACGACTGGCGACTTCATATTATTTGCACTTCCATGATAGTCTGGTCTACTTCACTGTTACCAGAATTCACTGACTTGACGTCATTGTCTAGTGTAGTTAATAACCGTGATCTGATCGTATTTTTCTTCCAATTCTTGCCTTTCCTGCGTATGATCTACACTGTCATCCTGTATTTTTAGCTGGCAATGAATTCCTAAAATTTCTCATAAATAACATTAAGTCGTTCTAATTTGGTTCGTCCTAAGTTCTTATCCGTTTCGGCATTTATATTACTAACACAGGGTTCGATTATAGTGAGACTAACCTTCGTAAAGGTTCTTTGCTTTAATAAAGTCTTAGTAGCGATTGCCATGTAAGGATGGGGTATAAATTAGCATGAACAATGGTGAGGAGAGCCTTCTTACCTTTACTGTCTGATAAATCACTGATCTGAACTCTGTAAGTTATTGTAAATGACCCGCCGAACTGCCAGATGGAAGATTCTGTGCTCAGATGATGTTTGCTGCAACTGACTGACGTGTTGACAACTAAATAGTGCCACTTTCAAAACGGCAAACTATTTGTAAATTGACAGGCTGACCATAGAATAGGGACACTGTCGCGAATTTCTTTGTTATTCACGTAGGGATCGAGCAGAAGTGGAACTTAGTCATCTTGTGTTTTCACACACTGCTTACAATACCGTGTACGTATGAGTATATTAAATCTGTCTTACAGCTTTCACCATGAAAATTCCGTATGCACTGAATGCAAATCCGGGTCGGAGTGACCAGTGTTTGAGTCTCTGGTAGTTAAAGGAACTGTAAACTTTAATAATAATGATTTATTTACACCATACATTGAAGTCCGTGGTTTAGGGGTAGCGTCTTACCCGGAGGCCCCGGGTTCGATTCCCGGCCAGGTCAGGGATTTTTACCTGGACCTGAGGGCTGGTTCGAGGTCCACTCAGCCTACGTGGTTAGAATTGAGGAGCTATCTGACGGTGAGATAGCGGACCTTGTCTAGAAAGCCAAGAATAACGGCCGAGAGGATTCGTAGTGCCGACCAACATGACAGCTCGTAATCTGCAGGCCTTCGGGCTGAGCAGCGGTCGCTTCGTTGGCCAAGGCCCTTCAAGGGCTGTAGTGCCATGGGGTTTGGTTTGGATACATTGAAGCATCTGAAAAGGTAATTCCATATTGTTTTCTGTCCATTGACTTCGTGCAGCATACACACTGGAAACGTGATTACTGCAAATTACAGTCGTCATCAAAATTTATACACTAGGCGTCCGGGAATACTTCTGGGTAATGTGAGGTGCCCTAGTCAGGTAGTCACATTTCTCAGGATGTTGTATAAGAAAGCCTTTCAGTCTGTTCGTGTCTGTCTAACAGTCAAGCCGCTCTCACTTCTTTTAGTCTCTCAGAGTCATAAGAATGGGTACATCATGCACAGATATTTATGCGTGTCCGTTGCATCAAGCACGATGTGAATGTGAAGTTTGAATGGCTCTCAGGACGGTTGACTTGGCGTACTGGCCATACTGTCCTTACAGCCTGATTATATGACCACTCTCAAATAGCGTGGGGTATGGACTAACCTTGGAAGATACCTCACGTCACATCGCACGCTCTATTCTCAGATTTGTCCATATAAAACGCACGATAAGCAACAAAGCAACTGGATCATACCGATACATTCTCTATAAATACCTCATCGCACGAAATGCTTGCAAACGTTCATGGGTGGACAAATGTCTATATCAATCAGTCAATCAATCAATCAATCAATCAATCAATCAATCAATCAATCAATCAATCAATCAATCAATCAATCAATCAATCAATCAATCAATCAATCAATCAATCAATCAATCAATCAATCAATCAATCAATCAATCAATCAATCAATCAATCAATCAATCAATCAATCAATCAATCAATCAATCAATCAATCAATCAATCAATCAATCAATGTACATGCATGATAATTCACTACCATAGCTTTCATTATATTAAGATGCAAATCTATGGTCGTCGTCGAACTTAAACTAGTGTGCGGGCCATATAACCAAACCAAGAGTTCACAGAGGGCCGTTGATCGAAACAAGCAAATTTCAATGTGGGATTATTAGCCAATATACAGTATTTTACTTAAATTGATATGATATAAAAACTACTCAATTAGAATCTTATACAACTGAATGTGGTACAAAAGTACTACATTAAAAGAACAATTTCACCACGTGGAAATATAATGTAAAATATTTACACTAAGCTGTAGGTTAAAATAACTATCTTGCACTGGGAGTCTAGCATTGTTTCTCGCCAACGAAATATTCAAAATCGGGTTAAATGTTTTGGCTGGATACAGTTCTAATATCTTTTAGATTCCCGCCTCTAAACCGACTTCTCAATTTGAACTTATTCCACACTGAGAGGGAGAAATTTCATACCTGATCATTTATGATTAGTCGTTTTGCTCATTGCTGAGAATAGAGACGTCATAACTCTATCATTTCTGCGTTTCAGCCTCGACGAGATACCTTCATTCAGAGCGGTTTTCAGGTTTCCTTAACATGATCTGAAGAGGCAGGCCAGTGATATTCTTCGCCTGATCTAACCATCTACTTGCTGTTCTTCCCCGTGGTCTACTGCCTTCAACTTTGCCTTGCGGAATGGTCTCTTCTCTCCTTCTTTGATAAAGAGTTGTTCCATCATGCGATTGATTGATTGATTGATTGATTGATTGATTGATTGATTGATTGATTGATTGATTGATTGATTGATTGATTGATTGATTGATTGATTTATGTTTACAAATACACAAAACTTAATAGATTAGGGCATAACCTCAAAGAGACTTTATATTTTGCATCATCGAGAATTAAACCCCCGGTGTAGACTATGGATGTAACGGTAATTTCCATTATAGAAAAACATTATATTTTCCATTTTCGCTGATTTAATGGCAAGTTAAAGTACTGTAGTGCAATTCAAAAATAATAATAACAATAATAATAGTAATAATAATAATACATCTTATCGTGGAAATTGTTTAAAGAGTTATCTACGAAACCTAATTACAAAGGAAAATTTGCCGTTCTCGTGAAACAAATTTTTCCGCTTGTAGATTAATAACAACCGGATGTTGTGCTTTTGGTTGAAGTACTAATTTCAACGAGCTACCCAACGCTCGGGGACGCCGTGAACATTATTCTGTATCACAGAGGGTGACAGACAAAAGCTGCTACGCTTCTTCTCGGTGAGCAAGCTCAATGTTCATTTATCACGCAAGTTATGACGTTAATGCCGATGTATAGCAGTTATCACAACAGTTCCCAGACTTGGTACAGGAGTGCTATAAACAACCCAGTATATGAAAAATTTCATTCACAAATTCCTCACAGTTCTACTCTATATTATTTTAGTGTACAGTAGATGAATGCGAAAGTAATGCCAAGCACCACCCTTTTTGTTACTGCGTACGGGGAGTGAAATGTGAATATGACTGATGATACCTCAGAGAGCACACATCGACATCTGCGAGTCTAAAGTAAGGAGTTAACACGTTATATAAAACATTCCAATTAAGGATTTTTCTATTTCGTTTATATCTCAAGAGCAATGAAGTCAATTCTTCCAACCCGGAGTTCGGAAATGCTGGTGGTTATTAGTCTAACTTGATTAATTAACTATAGGCCCTATTGTTATTACAGTATGAAGAGATAGTAAGAGGTTTACGCATTTAAAACGTAATCTCACTAATTACTGGATCGATTTTGATGCTTCTTTTACCATTAGAAATATAATTCCAGTGAACATAGACTATGTATCAAAACGAAAAATAATGACAGCAATAATACATTTTTATGTTTGTCTGTTGGATTTTCTTTCATGTAAAATCTACGTGACTGATTGAACTCAAATTTGGAAAGCTTATAGCTTGTATCTTCGATTAACATATAGGTTACTATCATGGTACCTCTCAAGCGGGCCATGTAGCGATTAACATATAGGTAACTACCCCGCTACCTCTCAAGCGGGCCATGTAGCGATTAACATATAGGTTACTATCCCGCTACCTCTCAAGCGGGCCATGTAGCGAAAAAATTGTTAGGCAAGTCAGAGGAAAACGTACTCCTGGAACCCTGAAAAGTGAATACCACAGAGCAAAGATATATAACAGAAGTGCACAGTTCATATTAGAGCTTGGAAACAAGAATGACTGTAGTGCTCCTAGTGCTCTGGCGTCTAAGTGATAGCACGGCCGAATGGATCCCTCGCTGCGCTAGCGAGAGCTACGCATCAAGTTGGCCGTGGTGATAGGTATGAGAATCTTACCTTGCGAAGTACCTCCTGGTATGAAAACTTTTTTGTTATTGAGGATATCCCGCCTCCCCACACGTTTCTCAGTATTTTAACATGTTGAATAACATGTACTAATGTCGAAATTTTCTCTCATAATGAATATTGCCTGACTTCGCAAAATGTTTTACTACTGCTTCAAAGTTACTTTGTATTTTCAGAGTTTCGAAAAAAACTACGAACTGATAAATGCAACAAATGTCATTAAATTTCTTGAGCGAAAAAGGCCTATTTAATTTATTTTTATTTTTAAAAATATGCTTTACGTCGCAACGATATAGATAAGTTTTATGGTGAAGATGGGATAGGAAAGGGCTAGGAGCGGAAAAGAAACGACCGGGGCCTTAATTAAGGTACAGCCCCGTCATTTTTCTGGTGTGAAAATGGGAAACTACGGAAAACCATCTTCAGGGCTGAGGAAAGTGGAATTCGAACCTACTATCTCCCGAATGCAAGTCCACAGTTACGCGACCCTAACCATACGCCAAATCGCTCCATTTGGAAGCCTACAATCTAAGAAATAAATGCCACTGGGAACAGAACCACAATGTCGTATACTATGACATTATGCGTACAGTTTGTAATAATGAACTTTGAGTGCTTAGTTTTTTTTTTTTTTGTTAGGGGCTTTACGTCGCACCGACACAGATAGGTCTTATGGCGACGATGGGATGGGAAAGCCCTAGGAGTTGGAAGGAAGCGGCCGTGGCCTTAATTAAGGTACAGCCCCAGCATTTGCCTGGTGTGAAAATGGGAAACCACGGAAAACCATCTTCAGGGCTGCCGATAGTGGGATTCGAACCTACTATCTCCCGGATGCAAGCTCACAGCCGCGCGCCTCTACGCGCACGGCCAACTCGCCCGGTGAGTGCTTAGTATCCTGTGGTAGAAACACATACATAACCTTATCAATCAATAAAAACAATATCATGATGACATTAGAAGTTATAAAGTTTATTGAATTTAATGAAAATTAATTATTACATTGAAAACATTATAAACAGTATAAATGACAACAGGAGAAGCAGAGGAAATTGGTCTTTCCTTCAGAGAAATTACATTTACATGAAAGAAGACAATCAATCAATCAATCAATCAATCAATCAATCAATCAATCAATCAATCAATCAATCAATCAATCAATCATCAACGATCTGCATTTAGGGGTGTCACCGAGGTGGTAGTTCCATTACAATGTACACAAACAATGTTTACCACCACACAAGTCTTAAAATTGCCTAGGCCTTCATCAGTTAAGAAAATACAATACCATGGTTTCAGCAAAAGTACAACACTAATCAGAGAGAAAGAAAATAGAAGGGATCCAACATTTCGAAAAATGAAGAAAGGCCCTATCGGCCATAGGAGTCAAGGGCCATGAGGGGCGTGAAAATGAAAGACGCCCTACAATTCAGAGTTTGATGCTAATCGTGAGAAGAACTTATGCTCTCAGAGGATTAGGTAGTACCTTTTAAGGGAAAATCATGAGATGGCTCCAATAAAAATTTGGCAGATATCACCTTCACTTAGACAGAAAATCCACAGAGCAGAGTAATATTTGCAGGCGTTATAAGAAGTACTAAAATTGCAATTGAATTCTTTTTCAATGTCCTAAAGAGTACACGATTTGTACGAGGAGCCTGGTACAACTAAGGCTAGATTTAAATGAATTGCTGAGGATTGTAGAAGCGGGTATGTACCTTAAGGGAATGACCACTATATTATAACAGAGAAATAAAGAGATTAAGAAGTAGCAGGTTAAAAAGAAATAGAGTTAGGAATTATTGAGGAAGTAAGGAAAGATTTAATTAACTTACTACAGAATTGAACTTATTAAAAAGTCAGCTAAGGATAACATTATAGCAAACATAATTTGGAAAAATATGGAAGGGCATGTGAAGTTACTTTAAGGCAGAGACGAGTTTCGGGAGGGTTATTACAAGGATCATTAATAAACAAGGGGAGTGTATATGTGATGACTTACATTATACTGAAAATTCAATCAGCGGTATGTATAATTATTGGGTATAAGGATAATGCCCAGGTAGCGGAGGTGACTGATACTGGTAAAGAAATTAAATATACCCACGGTATTATCATGCCTTTGCTGGCAGGACGTAGTGTTTACAGTGCACTATGTCTTCTGGTATAGGCTAGAGCAATTGTGTTACTTTCATTGATCTGTCTCTGTCTTATCCTTGGCTTTGACAATATGAAAGTGACTGAGGTATGAGCGATGCTAGTAATGCCAATCCTTATGCAGCCAGTCCCTGTTTTGAATGGTGTGTAAATGTTGCTCATAGGGTCGGTTTGTGTATGCATTTCAGTGGGCTTGGCAGACTGATATGTAATAGCAACTCTTGCTCGGTGAGGAAAGGAACGGGAAACTACTTCACTCCTCATTTCCCTAGTACGCCTCTTCAGTGATCCGTAAGCCATCTATGACAGCTGATGGTACATACGGTATTATCGTAATTTACAAATAAAATAATAATAGTTTGAAAGTTAGAATAGCAGTTGGGATTGATAAGGCAATGTGTTGGGATATAGAGCCGTATCTGACTTATTTGATTATCATTTGCATGATGGAGTTATACCACAATAATTAAGAGTAGTTATAGTAGCCCCAGTATGTAAGTAAAGTTCGAAAACCGTAAAGCAAATAATTTTAAGGCAGTCAGCTTAGTATGTGTTGCATGTAAGCTCTATGGAAGCTTTATATTTGATTGTATTACACACGTTTGCGAAATTGCTGATTGCCTTGATAGCAGAAAGTTCTAGTTTAGGAACGGTTATTTCAGTGAGGCTCAACTTGTAGGATTCCAGCAAGATATATCACATGTTTTTGATTCAGGAGATCATATGGACTGCACCACTATTGACCTATCCAAGGCTTTTGATAGGGCAGATCATGGGAGACTCCTGACGAAAGCAAGGAATATCGGTGAATAAATTTCCAGAAAATAGAACTCAGAGATAGGTGAAACATTATCTGCTCCTGTAATTATAACGAGGGGTTTCCACCCGGCAGTATCATTGGACCTTATATACAGGGAGTATCTTAATTATACCGACAAAACACATGGGTGCTCTTCGTGTTATGTAAGGAACGATGGCGCAATCGAATTTTCAGAGAACAGTTTTCGTTTCGAGGAAATGAGGTGAGTATGTTACTTCCGGCACACGATTCAAATAGACGAACTCCCCGTATTTGCTGTACCAGAGCGGAAGCCGCGGACCGCTGCTGAGTTTCAGTAAAAGGTAAGGAAAGTGGGGCGTATGATAGCCGGAGATAGAGACAATGCTCGGCGTGAATGTACAAGTTTCCTCGTTTGACTACTGCAGGATTTTCCTTGTCTCTTACAGGCAATATTCACAGTTTGTTTGTTAAGCAGCCGTAATTGCACACACAGTACACTTACACACACACACTCATTTGTCAGTCACGGAAAGCACAAAACTGTTCCTCCCATTTGTCTGCTAGTTTCAATAACGCTCTTGATCACTTAACAGGCGTGACGATCGTGCATTTCTTTACTCACAACATTGTCAATGGAATTAAATACTAAACGAAAGAATCAATACCCCCAATGGTATGATTACAGAAGATGTTCAATATGCCCTCTTTCTACTACTATGCGCAGTTCACAACATTGTATTAGTGACTTTTGTAATCTGATCAGGATGTGTGGTGTGTTACGAACTATCTGAAAAGTTGCCTAGATTCATGGTACAGATTCATATTCTCTTTCTAAAAGGTTCGCATATACTAATGTCTTCACAAAACACCACAAGATAAAGTCCATGGCAGTTAAATTGGCCGAGCATGGAAGCCATTTAACTGGTCCACCACGGCTTGCCCATCTCCATGAATAATGATCATTTAAGTTCTGAATACACAGAAGAACATATTTCAATAATTCAGATAGTGATTCTATCAAGAAATGGTAGTATTTCTCACCGTTCACGCAAGGAGGAAGGACATAGGCTACGGACCAAGTAAACAGTCACCAACAATTCCGGCCCATATTTTGGCACTATACCGATGCTGAAATGCGCTCACTACTGTCACACAAGAGTTTTCATCCGCCAAAATATGTGATTTTTTGAATTTTCCACACCTTCTATCCCAAATTCAGCTCCATCCGTGAAGAGTAGCAATGAAAAGAAGCGTGAATATTCCCATATTTGTCTAAGACCTACCAAGAAAATATTTTTATCTTTTTTCTGTTTTTCCCTAACGTCACACTAACACACCGAAGGTTTTAGGCGACGCAAATATGGAAATATAGTGTCTGTTGCCTTAATTAAGGTAGAGCTACAGCATTTTCCTAGTGTGAAATGAGAAATATCGGAAGACCGTATTCAAGTCTGCCGAGAGTGGGATTCGAACCTACCTTCTCCTGAATGCGGAATTACAGCTCCGCGAACCTGAGCTCATGGCCAATTCGCATGGTTTGCAAATGTTCAAATGTTAGACCGGGCGAGGAATCCAGCTGTGTTAGTTTTTGCACCTATTGATATCGATAAGAGTGCAATTGTTGGTCCTTCCATATACTCCACACTATCACATGAGAAGAGCCAACATTCCGCGCGATAGGCCTCGTACTGTTTGATGGATTAGATCTATATGTTTTTTTTCCTTCTAAAGTAGCCTCTTTCAATTCTGAGTTCCACAGCGACGGCGCTCTGCCAACGTTGTGCATCTGAGTCACGAAGCTTCCTCCTTCACGCAGTCGCCTGTGAATGGACACGAACTTTGAATGATGAGGTTGGCAGCGAATAGGGTGTGGGAATCCGCATCCTTGCGGTTTCTCTCCTGTATCATTTACTGCCATTTCTTCGTTGTCGTACCGAAACTGGGCCATTGTCAGCTATTTCTGCCGCAAACTTTCGTAGTAGTCGGCCTCTGTGGTGTAGTGGTTGGCGTGATTAGCTGCCACACCCGGAGGTCCGGGTTCGATTCCCGAATCGTACACGAAATTTGAAAAGTGGTACGAGGGCTGGAACGGGGTCCACTCAGCCTCGGGAGGTCAACTGAATAGAGGTGGGTTCGATTCCCACCTCAGCCATCCTGGAAGTGGTTTTCCGTAGTTTTCCACTTCTCCTCCAGGCAAATTCCGGGATGGTACCTAACTTAAGGACACGGCCGCTTCCTTCCCTGTCCCATTCAATCTTCCCATCCCTCCACAAGGCTCTTGTTCAGCATAGCAGGTGAGGCCGCCTGGGCGAGGTACTGGTCATCCTCCCCAGTTGTATCCCCAGACTCAGAGTCTGAAGCTCCAGGACACTGCCCTTGAGGCGGTAGAGGTGTGATCCCTCGCTGAGTCCGAGGGAAAAACCGACCCTAGAGGGAAAAGAGATTAATAAGAAGAAACTTTCTTAGTAGCTAATGTGTACAGGATAAACTGTGCACTGTCTACTAGCGTTGGGCAGCGACCGCGCGAGTTGAACGAGAAACTTGTGCATTCGCACCAAGCATTTCCACTGCCTCCGTCTATAATACACCCTACTTCTCTTAACATTCCTGAAGCTCAGCAGCGGGCAGCGGCTTGCGCTGCGGGACAGCAAAAACGGCGAATTCCTCAATTTGAATCGCGCGCCCGGTAGTAACAAAGTAACATAATTTTCTCGAAACGAAATATTTTCTCCTTCAATCTGACTGCGGCATTGTTTTTACATAACACAGTGACTACCTATCTCTGACATCCTATATACAAATGATGTGAGTGAACAACTACAATCATAGATAATGCCTTTTGCGGATGATGTTTTACTGAGTATAGTGTATATCTCGTTATCTCCCCTTGTCCGAATATCACTTACTCCTAGCACATCCAGATGCATCCTCTTTGCTGACTCAGCCAGTTCCACTTTATTTCTTTCATAAGCCCCATTAATATTGATAGCTCCCCATAGAATTCCATTTCGTTCGCCAAATTGTTTCGAGGGAGTCCCTCGCCTGTCAAGGTCCGAGGCTTGCTTAAAATGTTCTGAGCTTGGTAAATTCATGAAGCAGGATGCTACCCTACTTACACATAGTCCAAGTGAGGATCTCTCATCTAACGGGTTATGGATCATCGGTGGATTGTATAGTCACAGCCGCCAGAGCACAAGGAGGGCCATAACTCAGAATATATCCGAGATCCCCACTCCCATTCCGTAGCAACCGGTATCCCGACTCTCAGGACCACTTACTAGGCCACTCAGCCGTTGCCCATGGTTCACGAACTAGGACGTGACTACAGTAACCCACACCATGAACCATTTACGATGTTGGGAGTAAATAAATGCACGATCGTCGCGCCTGTCAAGTGATAAAGAGCGTTGTTGAAACCACCAGACGAGAGGATGAACAATTTTGTGCTTTCTTTGACTTTGAATGATCATTTTAAGTTCTGAATACACAGAGGAACATATTAAAATAATCAATATAGTGGATGGTGTTGAATGTCAATAGTAGACGAATAAGCCTGAGTGAAGCTTAGGTAGGATGGATCATTATATGAAGGTAAGGTTGTAAACCAAACGGGAAAATTGGAGCAAATTTTCTATTATAGAAAGAAAGGAACCGGAATAATTTTTCAAGATAAATGTTCGATAAAATTTCAAGTCCTTTGAAATCATTTAAGATGATAATGATGATGCTTGTTGTTTTAAGGGGCCTAACATCGAAGGTCATCGGCCCCTAATCATTTAAGAGAAAGCTAGGTCTCCTTTATTCCCATGTCCTCACAGCCCAAATTTTCAACATTTCCGCACCACCTGGGTGACAGTTCTAAATATAGATCAATGATGATTGGTTGATTTATTGAAAAGATAACAGCAGACTCTGCCGATCTATAACGTACCTAATTGCATCTGCCCGCAAACTGAATCCATCTGACTTCTCCTCATTAGTGAAACGTATCGAGAATTCATCTTTGTTTCATTGTTCTGATGCATTAATTTAGAACTTTCACTTGACTTTAATTTAGTCACTGACTGTGCATCACTTCATACAGCTATTAATTTTTCTCTTGGTAATGTCCTAGTACACAATGTAAATCAATTGCTGCGTGACAATCTAATTCGTCAGTTTTCACGCACTGTGTTCATCAACTGAAGTGCATTTTCTTTCTTAATCAGTTGACCATCCAGGGTTGGATTTTTCCCTCGGACTCAGCGAGGGATCCCACCTCTGCAACTCAAGCGCAGTGCCCTGGAGCGTGAGACTTTTGGCCCGGGGATGAAACTAGGAAGGAAGACCAGTACCGCGCCCAGGCTTTCTTACCTGCTATGCTGAAACAGGGGCCTTGTTTTTTGCTATGGGCTTTACGTCGCACCGACACAGATAGGTCTTATGGCGACGATGGGTTAGGAAAGGCCTAGGAGTTGGAAGGAAGCGGCCGTGGCCTCACTTAAGGTACAGCCCCAGCATTTGCCTGGTGTGAAAATGGGAAACCACGGAAAACCATTTTCAGGGCTGCCGATAGTGGGATTCGAACCTACTATCTCCCGGATGCAAGCTCACAGCCGCGCGCCTCTACGCGCACGGCCAACTCGCCCGGTCAGGGGCCTTGTGATGCAACGTGAATATTGAAGGGATATATAAAGAAGAGGAAAGAAAACGGCCGTGTCCCTTAAGTTAGGTACCATCTCGACATTTGCTTGGAAGTGAAGTGGGAAACAATGTAAAACTACTTCGAGAATGGCTGAAGTAGGAATCGAACCCCCTCTATTTCTTTGGTGATCTTAAGGATCGTGTAATTATAATAATATGTCTTACAAGACATCCAACTTTTTTCAGACCGTCAACTGTCAACAATATAATCCAAAGAGAAAATAAATCGTAGAAAGAAAACACATTTATAAAGGAATTGTGCATATCATTTTTATTTCTTGGATGATAAGGAGCTTCCGCGTCTGTCGTTTAGTGATTAGTGTAATAATCTGCCAACCCCGGAGGCCATGGTTCGATTCCCGGCTCTGCAACGAAATAATTTTGAAATGTGGTACGAGGGCAGGAACGGGGTCCATTCATCCTCTAGAGGTCAACGGAGAAGAGGGGCGTTCGATGTCCACCTCAGCCATCCTCGAAGTGGTTTTCCGTGGTTTCCCCACTTCACTTCCAGGTAAATGCAGGGATGGTACCTTAAGGCGACGGATGTTTACATCGCTCGTCCGTCACTCTATCTTTTTGACTGGAGACAGTCTGTTCCTACTGAATACCAGATATATAAAGGCAGTAACGTCAGTGGTGGCTTTACGTCCCAGTAATTACTGCTTCGGTTTTCGGAGACTTATAAATATTAAACTTGTATGTATGCAAGTACATTTTTTTTTTTTTTTTTTTGCTAGTTGCTTTACGTCGCACCGACACAGATAGGTCTTATGGCGACGATGGGACAGGGAAGGGCTAGGAGTGGAAAGGAAGCGGCCGTGGCCTTAATTAAGGTACAGTCCCAGCATTTGGCTGGTGTGAAAATGGGAAACCACGGAAAACCATTTTCAGGGCTGCCGACAGTGGGGTTCGAACCTACTATCTCCCGAATACTGGATACTGGTCGCACTTAAGCGACTGCAGCTATCGAGCTCGGTATGCAAGTACAAATCTTATATTTGTTAAGAAGGTAGAGGTTGCTATTCGGTTTACGTCGCACCGACACAGAGAGGTCTTATGGCGACGATGGGACACGAAAGGCCTAGGAATGGGAAGGAAACGACCGTGGCATTAATTAAGGTATAGTCCTGGCATTTGCCTGGTGTGAAAATGGAAAACCACGGAAAACCACCTTCAGGGCTGCCGACAGTGGGATTGGAACCCACTATCTCCTGGATGCGAGCTCACAGCTGCGTGACCCTGACCGTACTGCCAACTCACCCGGTGGTAGAGGTTGGATCCCTCGCTGAGTTTGAGGGAAAACCAACCCTGGATGGTAAACGGATTAAGGAAGAAAGAAAGAAAGAAAGAAAGAAAGAAAGAAAGAAACAAAGAAGGATAAGTAGCTTACTTTGAACCTGACACTGTGGTCAACTAATTCATTAAGATGTGTCTACAGAAGGATTAATAATGTGGTATATTACATTTCCCAAACATTAGTGTGTGTGATTATGAAAAATCAACACTTGAAAAACTTTTATATTGCTCTTTAGTTCAATTATTTTCAATACGGGATAATGAAAGTTCCTTATGAATAATTTTAGGCATTTTTCATAAACATCGTAATAAAATATCGCCAGAGAATATTATTAAGGATTTTATATTTATAGGAAACAATGTAGCTAATGAATATAAGGTGACGGTAATTCATGGTCTTATTCTAGACGTGTGATAGACGTAAGGTATGAATTGAACTTTCTATACATACTGAAAAAAGTCAACACGGGTGAACCAATTGTTTTTTCTGCTAGTGGCTTTACGTCGCACCGACACAGATAGGTCTTATGGCGACGATGGGATAGGTAAGGCGTAGGAGTTGGAAGGAAGCGGCCGTGGCCTTAATTAAGGTACAGCACCAGCATTTTCCTGGTGTGAAAATGGGAAAACACGGAAAACCATCTTCAGGGATGCCGACAGTGGGATTCGAATCCACTATCTCCCGGATGCAACCTCACAGCCGCGTGCCACTAACTGCACGGCCCACTCGCCCGGTATTAACCAATTAACATTCATTCTGTTAATGTAGTTGTTGCCGAATTAAATTCACACGTGCAATGACAGAATGCCTTATCAGGCACTATTTTTAAGGTTTAATAATTCAAACGGTTTGGTTCCCACAGATCACAGTGATGGGAGGGGCAATGTGAGATATCGTTTGTTTACAAAGCAAAGCAGAAGATGACTTCGACGGGAGAGAAAGGACAATTTTCTACTTCGTTCCTTTAACTTAATTTCTGATGAGAAGAAAGTGAACCCAAGGGAAATTAATTTCCCTGAAAGCTAAACTTTCTACTAAATATTTCAATAATAAGGTAATTAAAGCAGAAAATATTTGAGCATAACTAGACAACCGGTAATGGAAATTTCAACTTAGTCCCTCTGAAGGGGATCAACGGCTTGTGCATCTTATACATGGTATAAGTTGCACCGTGTGCACTACGGAACAGTAGCATAGTTGGTAAAGGAGCGGCGGAGAGGGCTTACGTGTGATGTGGGAGTTTCGAGTCCATAATCTTGAAATGTTTGTGTAATACGTTAGTAAGTTCAATACCTGCTTTCATGCAAATTGTGTGTGAATGAATGTGTTTCTAGGCCTAAGAAGAGGCGATTAGTTAGCAGACCGGACACATACGGACCGGAAATAATCGGAACGTAACTGCCCTGACAATATTTTATCGCAATAAATGCTCAATGTGTTGACCGTTTTGGTTGACGCACAGTCCGACCCGGTGTCCAATAGATACTCTCGAGCGCTGAAGGATTCCAGTTGTAATTGCTCGGCAGGATTCCGTGATGATTTGCCGGGACTGGCCGGGGTTTTCCGGCGCTTGAGTGTAAACGACGTTCTTCAAATGCCCCCACAAGAAGAGTCTAACGGCGTTAAATCTGGTCTGCCGGGCCAAGGAATAGGGCCTCCTCGTCCTATCTATTTTACTGTCAGTTTCTCGTTCAGATGGTTACGAACGGGTAAAGTCGAATGTAGCGGAGCTCCATCCTCTTGCAACCACATCGTCAAACGATCGTGCAAGGGCAAATCCTCCAGAAACAGTGGGAGTTGTGTGCCTGAAATGAACTGCACTACCTTGACATGAGGAGACGAGTTTACTTTAGCATTTGCAAGACTAAAATAATGTCAGTAGGGAAGAAACGTAAGAAAATTGAATGTCATATTGGCTAAAGAAAACCCTTCAGTAGTCTTTGTTTCAAAATAAACCTGTAGTTCATAAAATGTTTCTTTTCACTTCAATTCATATTAAGGGCATGGGTGATATTGCCTTTCAGATCTTCAGTATGTATTTATAACATTGTGCAGCAGGAAAACCTACCTGTATACTTGGGAGATGAGAACGACAATTTCCTGGTCCTCTTACCTGAAAAGAAAGAAACATTTCGTTAAGCATAACGCGAACATCTTATATAATTAACATATTAAACGTTCATTACTTCCAATCAGGACTCTCTTAAGGAAAATATCATATTTTTCAGCAATCAATTTGTGATGTTTGGACCATCACAGCATATACTAAATAATCGAACTGTGTAATTAACTGGAAAGCTGTATATATTTAATTAGTGGTAGGTCGTTTTAAATGATTATGTTTATATATAGGGTTTTCAGTCATCCGTGTCACATCATCATCTCATTTCTTTGTATCACGGCTATAACGTATTCTGAACGAATGACTTCTTGAGTAAGGCATTACAACATCAATCGTATTAATATTGACATATTGACATATTGAACATATCTTTATTACCCACCCTAGAATACACCATCGGCTTTACAGGTAATAAAGACAGACAGAGCGAAACCCAAAAACAAAAAGAACAAACAAACAAACACTAGGCACTACATCTCTCCTAAAACTACTTAGCTAAATTATTTACCTCTAAATCTACTCAGTGTCCTCCCACACGCACGCGGATAGCCGGCAAACGTGCAGGAAGCACCGCACTACAAATTACCCTATTTCCCTATTCCCCTATTCCTACCAACCACCTAGAAAAAAAAATAGTAGACTGGTCTCTGCGTCAGCCCTGGTATGGAATACATGCCCACCAACCCGTTGATCGCAGGGACCAGCCTCGCCACGTGAGAACTGATCTTATTTCTCACCTACACCTGCTGACAATGTATTCCTTACCTACCATGTGTGTCAAGCCAGCTTGGCGGAAACCAGACCCATCACATGGCTTGTCACACACTTCCGCTATATACGTCACACCTTCTCTGTTCATTGTCAGCTCACTACCTTCCCTCTTCTTTTTCTTTTCTTGCCGTGCAGACATGCTAAAGCCTAGCTTCTTTGGGTTGGGTCAAGCCCCAACCCGTCCCTCTTCCCTTGATACGCCACCTTCTCCTCTCTCGCACTATTCCCGCCCACTACATCTCACCTTCTTGAGCAAACATCAACAATTTTTTTTTTCACTTACACACAAACAGACAGTTTCCATTCCAAGTCCATCAGTTCACTCAGTCTTCACAATCTACAACACCACACTTGCCTCAAACTGTTAGACTTAATTTTTATACTTCCAACATTTTCTCCTTAACTACTGTCCCCCTTAATCTATCTAAATTACTATTACACATTAAACTTAATACATAAACATCAAGAATCCCTCAATTTTACACCCTTCAACAAGGCATCTACACCATTTAATTTTTTTTACCTACTTTCATAATTTCCACACTGCCAACATTTTCTCCTTAACTACATTCCCACTTAATCTATCTCAATTCTATCACATATACCTTCTTTATACTTCCTCCTCACAAACAATCCATTTTTTTTCACTCCTCATTTACACACCAACAGACAGTACTCCATTCCAAGTCCATTAGTTCACTCAGTCAACTCGCTTTTTTTCTTTTTTTTTTTTACTTCCATCTCAGCTTTACACTACCCTCAAACCTACTCAACCTCCCATTTTCTCAACGCTTACCTAATTTTCTCGGGCTTTCCCTTTGCCCCAGGCGGATCACCTTTCCACAGGGCAAGATGCTCTCCCCCTTTCCCCTAACACTACAGCCCCCTCTTCTGATATCATGATTCCCATGATACCCTTCCCGCATTTGCTCAGGGCGGATATCCATTCCTCTGAGCAAAATGCCTTCCCCCTTTCTCCCTCCGCACGAATCACATTATCTGCACAACCCCTGTTACTCCCTCAATTTCTTTATAAATGTAGCTCTGGCCACATTTAAGAATTTCGTTATATTCGTTCCTTTCTCCCACTCTCTACATAACCAAGATGTTATCTTATAGCTTTCCCCTACCATCTGCAGCTCCTTCTTACTTAGTAGTTTGATCTTTATCTCCGCCAAAGGTCGGCATTGATTAAAAATATGCAGGTCCTCCCACTTCTCTCCACATAACACACATCTATCCCTATTCTCACTACCTACCCAACCCCTATTCCTCGGAACACCCAATAACCACCAATACAAACCTCTCTTATCCCTTCTACCCTCAAACTCGGTTTTCGGGTTTATTACTTCCACCAATTTATTTAATACTGATAAAGAGACTCTCTCTCTACATTCCCCTATTAAGCTCTGTCTTTCAATATCTAGTAGTCTTCTCTTTATCCTTTCCCACACCCATTTTTCCTACCATCCCCCCAGACCTCTCCATATACCCCCAATCCAATCTTTTGTAACCATTTTTTGCACTTATTCACCCAGTAACCTTCATTCGTCATACCTTTCTGAAAATTAAACGTTTCTTGTACTAACGCCCCACCCTTCCCTTCCTCCAATCTAATCCAGTACTTGAACACCCTCTTAGCTATTTCAACCTCTATCGATTCTTTACAGACTAATCTGGCCCCGGCATTGGCTGTACAATTCGGTAGGTCCATCATGATCTTGCTAAATTTCGCCACCACCTGGTTTAGTTCACTCCTGTCTTCCTCCATTCCCCATACTTCAACCCCAAATAGCATTTTGCCCATTACCAGTTATTTAAACACCGTTTTCTGAATTTTGTATTTAACGTCTGGAAATTTATTTTCTAATACCCCTACTACCGCAAGCGCTCCTCTTCCTTTAAGTTTTGCCTTCTTACACTGATTTTTCCAAGAAGCATTCTTACTAATTATTACACCTAGGTACTCAATTTTTCCCCCTGGTTTAATTTCTTCCTGCTCCAGCCTCCAAACTTCCTTATTCTTTCTCCCACCCCTTTTCCTACACACCAATATCTGAGTCTTTCTTACATTTACTCTGAGAGACCATTTCCTAGTATATTCAACTACCTTGTCCAACCCTTTTTGCAAACCATTTGCCGTCAAAGCCAAAATCAATAGGTCATCCGCGAATAGCAACCCCGGAACCTCCATTTTCCCTACCCAAGGGCAATGCCATGCGTCTCCACCATGACCCTCTAAAATATTATTTATAAATAATATAAATAATATCGGGGATAGCTTACATCCCTGTCTCACCCCGCTTTTCGATTCAAAACACTTACTCAACCTTCCATCCTGCAATTTAATCATCACAAACACTTCCTCATAAATAGTTTCAATTGCCACCCTCATTTTTTCGACATTCCAACCTCTCCTAATCTCAAAAATAGCGCCTCCCTACTGACCGTATCAAAGGCTTTTTCTAAGTCAATCGCTGCTATAAATAATTTACGCCCTGCTATCCTCACATACTTTGTAATCAAAGTGTCCAGAATCCAAACATTATCAACTGTATTACATCCTTTCCTAAATCCATTTTGGAACTCAGATATCCTACCGTACTGTTCCGCCCAATTTGTTATCCTATAATCGTATTAATAGCTTACAGTAAATTTCCAGTAACTCGAGGTCAAGTGATCGGGCTCACCATGCTAATTTTAGACCTTTGCCAGGAAAAAGACGCCATCAAGCTTGCAAGAGTCCTTACCCCTTCCATACTCTGAAGAGACAGTTAAAGCCTTGTTAACGCCTACTTTTCGAAGTTCGCTACATGGCATTTTGATTGCTCGGGAAAGTTCAACCTATGTGAATGGACGTTATGAAACAAGATGTTGGATATACAACGATGGAAAGGAGATGGGATAGCACATCAGATCTTACTGGACCATGTGATATGGTACATGGGAGGGAGATTCTGGAACCTATACACATCAACGACAAGAGCTGGAGGGGTCTATCGTTCAATTCTAATCTATTATATCATTACATCGAAGGAGGGCTGTACGTCTTGACATCGGAGAAGGTCTTAACTTCTGAAGGTCTTGACTTAGTTCACTTCGCATCTGAGTAGAGCACTGCTGAAAATTACTCTCATTGAGACCTGATTATCTCAATGACGAGAAAGTCAACGAGAGATCAATTTTAACTGGTATAGGACAGGATAAATTTTGTTATGTATTTAGTTACGCTACAATTCTGTAACACGGCAGAATACAAGTGTATTCTCTCGATGAACGTAACCCAAGGTGGTTTTGCTGTTAAAATTAGGATTCATTACGACTTTATGTAAGGAGTACAGTAGGAAGTGTTAAAGTCAGGAAAGTCATTGTTCATTTAGTGAGCTATGCCCGAATCAGAAATAGGACTGGTACCTACAACGGGAAATGACGACGCCAGCATGAGAGGTCCATCAAACATCAGCTGCTACATAGATTGTGTCCAGATAATAGAGTCTACAATGGTGAGCTAATGGCAAAAATTACTGCAAGTCTCTGAGCAACAGTTCAGTTCATTAAATTTAATTTCATTCAATTTTTCTTTTGTTTCCATAAGTTCAGAATTCATATATACGCCGTCACGTTGTTCATCTTAATAAATAGTTATTTAATTGGTTATTTCAGGAATTCTTATTCACGCTCATTAATTTCCAAGTTAGTGTGTATTTAAAGATTAGTGTTCCGTCACCCCACCTCTGGGAGTATTTAAAGTCTCATTACCTTTTATTATTATTATTATTATTATTATTATTATTATTATTATTATTATTAATTATAAACTATCGTCTTCAAGCAATACGTTTGAAGGCTGGCGTCCATGGGATACTGCTTGTGGAGAAGTATACGAGCAAGTATGTATTTATATTAAAATTAAGGTGACCCGGCACGTCACATATTGTCGCACATCTGTGGGCAAGAGTGGGTACATCACATATTGTCGCCACCAGCGTGGAGCTCGAAAACCATTAAGTACTTGTATGACAACGGCTGTAAACAAGATAGAATCGGTGTTTTAGGGGTAACTGTTGTGTATCCACAGTACATTTTATTTTGTGTGTTTGATTTTGATGGCTGAGCAAGAGGAGAAAGACATGACACTGCGTAGTGAACACGTGCTGAAGGGTAGTACTTTAAGTAATTCTAAGGAAGAGGTAGATAAGTGTGTAGAGGAGGAAACAGATAGTAAAAATGAAGATAGCGAAGTAAATAAGAGTAGGAATGACGAAGTTACGACAGATTCAGACGATAGTACGATGGGGGCGAGACGGAGTTTAGCCCTAACAATGAAAGTAATAATAATCAGTTACTAGAAATGATGCAGTTAATGTTAAGTAAAATATAATAATAATAAATATGAAATAAACATGAAAAATAAATCTGAAATAAAAAATGAAATGGAACGAAATAAATCTGAAATAAAAAAGGAATTGGAACAAACTAAATCAGAAATTAAAAGTGAAGTAGAACAAGCTAAACGCGAATTAAGTAAGGTATTGAATGAACGCAAGGTCGAAACTAATAAAAGGGTGGAAGAACACAGTAAACAGCTAAACGAATTATTTAAACAAAATGAAAGTTGTCAAAAAATGCTTTCACAGCCGCAGATCTATTGCTGTGATTTTAAAATGAAAGTTCTTACAAGCAGATAGAGGAACAAAAAGAGACAACTAAGCAAAGCAAAGAAGAGGTAGAGAAGAAATTTGTAAAGCAGAGGAGTGAGTTTCGGAATTACTGAAAATCAACAACACCAGGGAGGAGTTACAGGCACAGTTGACAAGTATTAACAATAGAGCTGAGACACAAAAGGAGAAAATGAGAGAATTTAAAGAACAGGTACAAAACAATACCGATACGGTTAAGTGTATGATAGAAGACAAAACTAGACAACACAGAAAAAAGTTTGCGATTGTAGAAGGCAATACGGTGGAAACGAAGACATTAAAAGGAAAGCAGAATACTTAATAAAATTGAAAGGAGAGAGAAAGATGCAGATAATCGCATAGCGATAGCAGAAGCATACGGCGAGAAGTAAGAGAAAGACAAGGTAACATTGAGAGGAAAAGTAGTGGAGGAATTTACAGTAAAGAAATAGGATTACTGAAGTTAAATGGGAAACAAACTAAACCGCCAGAATTTCTTGAGATGGTAGGAAAACGGTTTGGTAAACGGATTGAGGAGAGGTTTATGGACTGGGAAGAAGCGATCGACATTATTGATCATGCTTTTATGGGAGAAACGCGTTCCTGGTTTTCAGTCTATAAAAGCAACATTAAAAGTCTTAAGGAATTTAAGACGAAGCCACAGAAAACTACTGGAAGGAACACGTTCGAAGCCGTGAAAGAGAAAGGGTAGTGCTTGGGAAGTTCAAACATAATTAAGGCGTCTTTATGACTGAGCATTTCCTGTCACATGTTATGATTTGCCAGAATTTAGACGGAATCACGGCTGATTCAGATGCAGTCAGATTACTGTTACAACATTTTCCGGACAGGGTACGCGAAACAGCGTGAATGCAAAATATTAAAACTATCTAGGAAATGGAACAGTTATTAGAGAGTTTTGATGAATTAGGAAACATTGGGCATAGAACAGGAAACCCACATAATTTTGTTCCTCATAGTGGGACAAGGGACAATAGGAGACAGAAAAACTACCAGAATCATAATCTGTTTCAGCCACGAAATAACGGTAGGAGCGGAGCACCTGAAAATAGAACGGGAATTGCCCAACACGATAGAGGACAAGTTACTAATGAACCAAGTGTAGGCGCGCGACCACAACCTTCAAACTAAATGTAGGCTGTAATGAAGGGTCAGAATTCCATCCTTATCCACAAGTAGTTAGAAATTATGTTATGAAACTATTACCATATGACCTAGATGTTTAGGATTATTTTACGTATGAACCAGATCATAATTATTTAGATTCGGGTGAAGAAGTGGTTAATCTTGTTTTTAAATTAGAAGCATGGGGTCTATGTTAATACATTAATTGATGCATGAAGTCAGGAATCATGTATTAGCTCAGAATGGTATTATTCTTTAGTTAAACAGGGTATTAAGATTGAAGAGATGCCTGTTAAGACAACATTCATTATTACAGCTGTTGGTAAAAAGTCAAAACAAATCTGCACGCAAGTAGCGGTGCCGATTAGTAATGGGGGTTTTATTTCAGTACAGGTATGTTTGATTATTCCCCATAATGGGGATAAATCTCCCCATTGTGCTGCTTTTTACAGGTGTATGTAACTTTGACAAAAGTACGCAGGTCCACTGACGTACAACTCCATTTTGCAACTACACTCAATATGGTTTGTAAGAAAATACTATAATACCTGTTCCGATTCCACTGAAACTCCCTGTAAAACCTGGAAAGTGTACATTTAATTCATAAAATGAATTAAATATGCATTTAAAATTCCAATTACATCTTATATCGTAATTTTGATTGTCGAAATCAGTCTTACGTACTAGTACATTTTACCGTGATTGACCGTACCGTACATCAAGAATTTCTTAAATAAAATAGGTCATGAATAATTTATACAGTATTAGCGAGTGTACTTTCAGCCCAAATAATAAAAAAGTATCGCAGGAGCAAGTAGTCAACCCGCCACAACACTACCTTCATCGCACAGCAGCACGGAGTCAAGGTCACATCCATGGAAACGTCCATGCACAAAATTTGCTATCTTCTAAACCAATTGAGGTATCGATTCAGAAATAACGGCTTGTTATAGTACACATTTTAAACATCTCCTCTTGTTAATTTCGCCAAAATCGATCCAGGGATTACGGAGATATTTAAGATTAAAAAGACACTACGTCAGAGCTAGATTTGTATAAAAGGCCTTAGCTCTGGAACCTGTTACTTCAGTTCACACCGACAGCACGGCGATGTTGGTTCGCTGCATGGCACGGAGTCGGCTTGCAGGGCGAGATTATGTCTAAGTGAAATGCGAGTTGTGGAACATAGAATAATTCCGGCGTTGCGGTTCTTATAAACTTTCAGTAAGTAGAAACTCCTTGAGGAACTTATAAATATTGAAGAGGTGATTCTCAGACTTGTATAAATAATATTTACGTGTATGCTAGAAGCCAGAATAGCGATTTTTTTTCAAATGAACTCGACTTAATCTTTAACATTACGATGTGAATAATGGAACATTCAGAGACTTTTCTTTTCATACTACAAGTGTTTAATAATTCACTTAGACATTATATATATGTGGAGTTGAAAGTGATATGTTGTTTTCTTCTGCGAACAGACTTTTCACAATAATAATAGAATTTCAATAAAATGATAATAAAATTAGCATAGATTGCAGTAGTTAGGAATGCTAGTGATTTTCTAAGTGATTTACGCTACAAAAATATACACATTTGTGTTTCCAAGTGAACTGTGCTTTTAGCAGGTCGATACAAAAATTCATTTTATTTATAATTAATTCTAAGACTGCAGTTATTCCATTAGACGTTCTACTCCTCGACGTGAATGAGAATAAACTGTGTTGTGATGAGTTCCAATGAACAGTGCAAAACTTTAATTTGGTAGAAAGACTCTACGCAAGTGAAAGAAGTCCATCTTTATATTTTCTTGTGGAAAACCACCACAAGTTTCCCAAGTGCAACTCATTTGTCACAGTTTACATTTTGGGCTTTAAGTCAAGACCGTGACGATTAC
This sequence comes from Anabrus simplex, assembly GCF_040414725.1. Taxonomy (NCBI): domain Eukaryota; kingdom Metazoa; phylum Arthropoda; class Insecta; order Orthoptera; family Tettigoniidae; genus Anabrus; species Anabrus simplex. The sequence goes on from NC_090265.1 coordinate 1,459,525,882, forward strand.
AATTCACAAAGTTCTACGGTTTATGCGAATCATTCTGATACTCGGGGGACAGTTAAATGTTGACACTGACATAACATAATCAGTGAGTGGTTACCCCGCGCCAGGATCTTCAAGAATCAACGACGGCCCATTGCTGCATACAAGGGATCGTGGTTCCATGCCTTGGTTGCCTATAAGGGATCGTGGTTCCATGATTTGGTTGCTGGCCCCATGGTTTGGTTGCTGCCTACAAGGGATCGTGATTATATAGTTTGATTGCTGCTCACGAGGGATCGTGTTTCCAACTTGTAGGATTCCATCAAGACATAGCAGATATCCTAGATTCTGGAGGTTAAATGGACTGTATCGCACTTGACCTGTCTAAAGCATTTGATAGGGTGGATCATGGGAGACTACTGGCAAAAATGAGTGCAATTGAACTAGACAAAAGAGTGACTGAATGGGTTGCTATATTTCTAGAAAAATAGATCTCAGAGAATTAGAGTAGGTGAAGCTTTATCTGACCCTGTAATAATTAAGAGGGGAATTCCTCAAGGCAGTATTATCGGACCTTTATGTTTTCTTATATATATACCGTAAATGATATGAATGAAGGAGTGAAATCGGAGGTAAGGCTTTTTGCGGATGATGTTATTCTCTATAGAGTGATAAATAAGTTACAAGATTGTGAGCAACTGCAGCGTGACCTCGAAAATATTGTGAGATGGACAGCAGGCAATGGTATGTTGATAAATGGGGTTAAAAGTCATGTTGTGAGTTTAACAAATAGGAAAAGTCCTCTCAGTTTTAATTACTGCGTTGATGGGGTGAACGTTCCTTTTGGGGATCATTGTAAGTATCTAGGTGTTAATGTAAGGAAAGATCTTCATTGGGGTAATCACATAAGTGGGATTGTAAATAAAGGGTACATATCTCTGCACATGGTTATGAGGGTGTTTAGGGGTTGTAGTAAGGATGTAAAGGAGAGGGCATATAAGTCTCTGGTAAGACCCCAACTGGAGTATGGTTCCAGTGTATGGGACCCTCACTAGGATTACCTGATTCAAGAACTGGAAAAAATCCAAAGAAATGCAGCTCGATTTGTTCTGGGTGATTTCCGACCAAAGAGTAGCGTTACAAAAATGTTGCAAAGTTTGGGTTGAGAAGAATTGAGAGAAAGGAGAAGAGCTGCTCGACTAAGTGGTATGTTCCGAGCTGTCAGCGGAGAGATGGCGTGGAATGACATTAGTAGACGAATAAGTTTGAGTGGCGTTTATAAAAGTAGGAAAGATCACAATATGAAGATAAAGTTGGAATTCAAGAGGACAAACTGGGGCAAATATTCATTTATAGGAAGGGGAGTTAGGGATTGGAATAACTTACCAAGGGAGACGTTCAATAAATTTCCAATTTCTTTGAAATCATTTAGGAAAAGGCTAGGAAAACAACAGATAGAGAATCTGCCACCTGGACGACTACCCTAAATGCAGATCAGTATTGATTGATTGATTGATTGAGGGTTGGGTCGCTGTCCATTAAGGAGGATCTATGGAAACAACGTCACTGTAACCAGCATAATTGTAAGGTGAACTTTATATGAATAAATTCAGTTTAAATAGTTTGGAACTCATCGTGGTCAGGACCTCTCTCTGTACCCAGCTCCAGGTCTACACCCAGTGTGCACTGCGGTATCATTACTCTCCGAAATATCTAATCCTGTCTTATTATCAAATAATTTGCTGGTACAATATGTATAATTATATTCCATACTTTGTCAAATTTGATATGTTTACGTTTTTTAAAATAACGCGGAAGGATACTGTTGTTATGCACTGTGTTCTACTTCCACCAACATAAAAACATATCAGTAGAAACCACTTTCCGTGCATGTAGTATAATTACTTATATACTTACTGCATGGATACAGTAATCTACTAATACTCGTCAATTGTTTGAATGGTGGGTGTTGAACTGAGCATAATGAGTTCGTTTCAATATTATTGACCAGAAATACAGAAATTCAGCGTGGTGTTGTTTAGGTCATCAGTCCATAGAATGGTTTGATGTAGCTCTGTACGCCAGCCGTCCTGCGCTAACATTTTCATTTCTACCCAACTACTGCATCCTACATCTACTCTAATCTGTTTGTCATATTATTTCATTGGTCTATCACTACCGTTCTTACCACGTACACTTTTCTCCCAAACTGACCGGACAAGTCCCAGGAGTCCCATGTCTGGTTAAATTACACCAAATCATTTTTTCTCAACAATTCTATTCAGTATCACTTTATTCGTGATTCGCTTTATCCATTTTACCTCCAGCATCCTTCTTCAAACACCACATTTCAAAAAATTATCCTCCTTTCTAAGTTAATGTCGATGTTTTACTTTCATACAAGGGCACGCTCCAAACGACAGTTTTGAACATTGTAAGAAATAAAATATTTTATTGAGAGAAATTGTTTCACACATTAATTTCGAAATTCCGAGCGAGCCTACTCCACGCATACGTAACATTTTACTCTCGATCCCTCTAAACGTAAATAAGTATACTTAACATATTGTCCCCTACAAACTGACGCCTGCATTGTGCCGCTATTTCCGTGCAGTAAACGTTTTTGGGAGACAAGATTAAAATCGATTGTAATAACATGCCGGCCATAAGAGAACTGACTTCATGAGCTATACTCTGTGACAAGCGATGATGAGTAGTGATACTCGTTCCGCTGTAATCTATGATCTCTTGAAGTACAGAAGTAGTTTGTAATGTTAAGCTCGTAATTTGTGATCTAGCGATAATTACTCAAAACTCCGTCGTGATTCAATTCACTAACAGTCTGAATATTAATACTTTTACAGGATCCCCGAGTCTGTATCATCCCCACGGAAATATCCTGTTTACCTACAATATATTTATTGAAAGTATTTTCGCTTTTACGCAACTGAATGGAGACCGTGCATGGTCAAGGACGCACCAGCCAGCTGTAATAATAACAACAGATATTTTTCATGTTGGCGGCTGAAATTGGAGAGACTGCCACTGTTCGCCACTGCAAGAGTGGTATCTAAATGTTCCCCAATGATCTAGGTAAGGGGGCCTGGACCGATGTTTTCACTGAAAATTTCCATTTCCATGAAAATTGTGACACGCCCACTACAGCACATTATTGATAAAATTATTTGTATTACTTAGAGATGAACCACCAGGAATATTAATATGTCAGTTTACCGGGCGAGTTGGCCGTGCGCGTAGAGGCGCGCGGCTGTGAGCTTGCATCCTGGAGATAGTAGGTTCGAATCCTACTATCGGCAGCCCTGAAAATGGTTTTCCGTGGTTTCCCATTTTCACACCAGGCAAATGCTGGGGCTGTACCTTAATTAAGGCTACGGCCGCTTCCTCCCAACTCCCAGGCCTTTCCTGTCCCATCGTCGCCATAAGACCTATCTGTGTCGGTGCGACGTAAAGCCCCTAGCAAAAAAAAAATGTCAGTTTAATGAGGAAAATATATAGTATTTTATTTAACAATCAACTAAAAATCCAAAATTTCATCAATTTTAGGGTCCGGGTTCCTGAATGGAACTTGTGGTTGTGGGCGGGATCAGGCGAGCTCGCTCTTCTCGGATCGCAGTCAGCATAGCGGACACCGTCACAATATTGTAATGTAAGGAGTGACACAAGACTTTACATTCTCCAATTTTTAAGGAGAAAATTACGAAATGCGTTACAGTAATACAGCCTGGCAATGTTAATATTCTTGTGCGAAACTTAAGGATCACGGGTAGTTAAAATAGCTTAAAAATAAACTACTAGTAACAATGTACGTATATTAAGCGTATAATTTTTGTATGAAGTCTCCCTGTGGGTGGGGGCGATAACATAATATACACGGTATCCCTACCTATCATAAGAGGTGACTAGAGGGAGCCCGGGGGTTTGTAACGTGGGAGCATGTGTTGGTGACCACAGGACATTTAGCTGATTCCTGGCATTGTTTTCACTTACTTGCGCCAGACTCATCTATCAACTTTATTATCCGACCTACTTGGTCAACTCTTGTTCCTTTCCGACCCCGTCGGTAGTAGGTTTTCGAAGCCTAGGCAGCCCTTCATTTTCAAACCCTTCCTGGTCTTTTGCCGATAATTTCATTTTCAGAAGTTTGGACCTCTTCCAGTTTTCCCTCTGATTATTGCTAATAGAGGATGGTTGCCCAGTTTCACTTCCACTACCATCACCATCGCCACGACCGCCACCGCCACCACCACCACCTCACAACCACAGCCACCATGTTTGACTGAAAGTACAGATAATAAATGATGACCTCTTCATAACCATTCATTGCCAACAGAAATCGATATTAGAAGAAGTTTCCCTCTCGTACATTTTAAAAGTTGATTTTAGAATGTAGACCGATGACATCAACATGAATCATATAAGTTATTGTCTCGCAGAGTTTGCGAAGAAAATGTGCCTGCCTCTTATCCGAAGTCCCCGGGTTCGATTCGAGACAAGTGAAAGGTTTCTTATTCTGAAGAAAGGGACGTTTAGTCAGCAAGTAAGATCAACTGAGGAGTTGTCTGACTTGAGAGTCAGTGGATCCGGTCGCGAAAGCCAAGTAATGTGGCTGAGTATGTCGTCAAGCTGACCACGTGTTACTCCCAACATATGCAGGGCAACTGCACTGGCAGCAGTCGTCATGGCACGCCAGCCCTTAACGGGATTTTGCACTAATTGCTTTCTTTCCTTTAAGTTCTTTTCTTTTAAAACGGAGTTTAGAAACATTGCGAGCCGGGCTGAGTGGCTCAGACGGTTGAGGCGCTGGCTTTCGGTCCCCAACTTAGCAGGTTCGATCCTGGCTCAGTCCGGTGGTATTTGAAGGTGCTCAAATACGTCCGCCTCGTGTCGGTAGATTTACTGGCACGTAAAAGAACTCCTGCGGGACAAAATTCTGGCACCTCGGCGTCTCCGAAAACCGTAAAAAAGTAGTTAGTGGGACGTAAAGCAAATATTATTATTATTATTATTATTATTATTATTATTATTATTATTATTATTATTATTATTATTATTATTATTATTATTATTTGAAACATTGCGATGTAAATGAAATTCACACTCACGAAAGGGGGAAAGCAGACACCTTAAATAAAACACATATATTTAATTCATTACATTTCTCATCCACCAACACGCTATTCCTCGCTAAAGAACGCTGAACTTTCCAGTTCTCTTTCACTCACTTCTCCTCCCCAGCGATGACTGCACTTTACTTGAAGAAGCACGCTCTATTGAAGGAAAAATAAAATATATCTTCATTTTAGCTTGAGGAAACCGACTTTACATTGCATATCTTTTGATAGGTGGTGGCTTCATTCTTGTTTGTAGTGACAACGAAATACAGCGATTATAAATAGACTGCGATGCTTCCTGAGCAGAGAAGGCCCATCCATGTTTCTTTTAATACAAGTGAGAGAAGCCACTTTCAAAATTGTCAGACCTCACGTTTTCTTTGATTTTTTTTATCATCTGCCATTTATTACTAAGGAAACACAATTTTTCACATGTTCCAGTAAAAGAAACAGCAACATCTCTATATAAAACATGCTGAGAAAATGTACTATATTGTTAGGAGTTTTCACATGATTACTACGGCCAGGAATTTCATGCAGTAACAGTAGATAATGCAACGGGTAATCAAGTTTATACTTGTTATGAATTGGGTCCTAGAATGTGTCCATGATATCTCTTACCTGTCGTAAAAGGTGACCAGCAGGGGAATACCTTAATGGAGGTGTCTACATATAGCGGTCTACGGTCCGGATCTGGACCCCGATGCCGTACATACAGTTATTTCTACGCTTTGAACTTGTCGCAAACGATATCTATCAGCATACTTACGAAATACATGCGAGGGAATCACAAGACAAAAGATAAATCCACCACTTTTGCTAACTACAAAATAAGAAATGAACGTAACACCAATATTAGCCAGAATGAAACTAGAGTTTACAGCTACTCTAGTAAAATAGCAAGATAGTATTAACAGACCTTCACAATGAGCCTTCTAGACATGATATCACCCAACCGGCTGATTACCTCACACTTCAGTCACTTTACTGTGTTCAGTTCCTCGTCGGTCAAGGAATATCATTAACTCAAGTTAAGTTGGCGTGGGATTACAAACACTGCACTTTAAAAATCTCAACAAAAAGAACCTTTTTACTGTTGTTACACAATGTAATATTAACTTCACCGGTGACACTTTTATTCTGTCATAACGGTTTGATTCACTGCTGGACTGGCAATAACTTGACATCTACAATTAACCATACGTGAGTTCATAAACGCGGACCGCGGATACAGTGTATAGTACTTAACGCTATTTCTTTTCACATGCTATTAGACGTTACTCAATGTACAAGTCCATTCGCGTTTTCGACATCAACAACGCGGAATTTACGGCGACGGCCACGGGTTCATCCTCACGGAATACCCGTAAACGAACCATTAATGATACTGTCCCAATATGATCGAGATCTTGTATGGAGCTGATTTTGACTAAAAATGGACCCTACAGTTTCGTATCCAGCATTTAGACTTTTCGCTGCACGGATGAAGAAAGTCTCTCCCGATGGGGTTCACTTCGGGCTTAGCTTATCTTATATCCGAGGACTAACAAAATGTGTGATAGCGACAATGTGTGGAGAATTTGGTTGTAGGTAACTGACGTATTACACTGAATTTTCAGTTGCGCATCCCAGGAGCTATATTTTGTCACTACGACCTTATATCCGCATCTTCATGACCAGATGTTACTACATGGCGTGGGAACTAAGGAGTAGCTACAGAGCATCTCTTTCTTAAGAAACCGTATGAAATCTGTCTTAGATGACTACCTGAATATTTCTATTGCAATTTCCACAGAGGCCAAATTAATGATTTCCAGTATCTTCTAACTCAGCCGAAGTATACAGTTTATCATTAAAAATAGTCCTTTTAGAGCAAACAAGTGGATCTCGACATGTTCTGATCCGTTTAAGGGATAACGTAATTTTGGAGCAGCCGCAGAACCAATGAAACGCTTTCTCTCACTCTAGCAATGTGAGGTGAACCATGCATAGAGGAACGAATCTCGCTGACTCACTCTAACAATGTGAGATGAACAATGCACAGAGGAAAGTAACTCGACGAATCACTCAAAGGCAATAGTTAATGTTGGTTCTTAGACGTTTTCCGTGAATACTCTCGATAAAGAACAACAATCCCTGGTGCGACAGACCTACCAAGACGCTCGCTGCAGGTGGCCTGCAGACACTAGAATAACACGTGTTCGGTGTGATGACATTCTATGCCGTATTGTATGGCTTCCTGGACCGAGACCACTGCTTCTCACATCAGATAGCACCTCAGTTGGTCTCACGAGGATGAGTGAATCAACATTTCAACACTGAGTCAAGAATTATAGTCCCTGGCTGGCCACAGATTGAACCGATGGCCTCCAACTGAGAGACAAGCATGCTGTCTATACGAGTATTGATTAAAACAAATTCATGGTAATCAACAAGCAGAAGAGCACCAATGCTGTTATCTCGCTTGACATTTTAAGACATTCGAATCCTGACTAAAAGAAGAAAGATATCCAAATATAAAAATTAAAACCAGAATCAGCATTGCAAGTGGGGTGTTGCTGACATTAAAATATCTTGCGTGCGACTGAGACATCCAATACGTATCTTTGTCCTGTTGCGAAGAGATGACTGTGTTCGGTGCTACCTTGCGGTGCCGGAGGATTACACTGAATACCAAGACAGTGAACTGACTACAGGCCTTTGAAATTTGGAAGCGTCGCAGAATACTGAGGATCCCATGGGTAGACCACGCAATCAAGGAGGAAGTACTCCGCTGTGTTGAGAAATCACGCGATGAAACACAGGAAAGCAGCCTATTTCGATCACATTTATCGAAATGACAAATAGAGGCTGTTACAACTGTCCATGGAAATTAAGATAGAAGGGAAATGTGAATCTGGATGGAGTAGATTATGCTGGGCACAGAACCTCCGGCAGTGGTTCCTCGTTATGGAAAATCCAAAATAACACTCAACTTTAGTGACCAAACTTCAGTGAGCTAACGGCACTACAAGAAGAAGACAAGGAAGTACTTCTCTTCTTCACGTATCTTCAATGACCCTAGTGATGAGTGTGTATAATACAACCTGCTTCTGTGACGAATGGTGGTGCGATGAAGAGTGCAGGTTCTTATCTGTGTGTGTGTGTGTGTGTGTAGGCTTTCCTGTTTACTGTTTAGTGCAATGTTCAGAGTTCCATGGGGGTTCCCTTTTACTACCACACGTTCAGGAATGGCAGCATCATTTCTCCCCAAATTTCCGTGATGAAACAGATGTTTTCAATAATGAAATTGAGATGGTCCATAATTGATGGCTGGCTATTTCTAAAGTGAGGTCAAGTCACCAACGTTCACGCAGCAATCACTTCATTTTCAGAGTTGATGTGGCTTGGTCTTCAAAATGTACCCCAAAATGAGGACACCTTCAACGGCATTGATCAGCACATTCATAGGACTGCCAAATCCCAAATAAAACATTACGAGTTCAATTTTATGTTGTCAAATATCTATATTTACACAAGAAACAAACAAATTATAAATATTACACACATCGCACATAGGCCTACCTACACTATGGGTATTTCTCACTGGACCGAATCTTTTTTAAACAGTTTCCTTTGTTGACACAAATATTTAAAGCAATTTTTGCAATTCACATGTCTAAAATTAAATTTTACCATTGCAAACTCTTTTACAAAATCAGCTGTCAGTCTGTTTCTCTCCTTTGCCCACTGTGCCTGCATTAAGGAGAAAGACCTCTCAACACAAGCGTTATGGGCTGGCACTGCAAAGATTAACTGCGCAATTTTAAGTAATTTGCTAAATTGTTCTTCACTATCACACTAGTCATTTTCCTCCATTTCTTCTGGCTTGGTTCGTATCCTTCATCAGATGTGGCACTGAATATTTTTAAATTTCAAAATTGATCAAAATATTTTTCATCATTAATTTCAATATTGTGTCCGCCTCTGTGGTGTAGTGCTTAGTGTGATTAGCTGCCACCCCCGGAGGCTCACGTTCGATTCCCGCCTCTTGCAACGAAATTTGAAAAGTGGTACGAGGGCTGGAACGGGGTTTACTCAGCCTCGGGAGGTCAACTGAGTAGAGGTGGGTTCGATTCCCATCTAAGCCATCCTGGAAGGGGTTTTTCGTTGTTTCCCCACTTCTCCTCCAGGCAAATGCTGGGATGGTACTTAAGGCCATGGCCGCTTCCTTCTTTCTTCCTTCCCTATCCATTCAAATCTTCCCATCCCTCCTTAAGACGCCTGTTCAGCATAGTATTGAGGCTGCCTGGACTATGTACTGGTCCTCCTCCCCAGTTATATATCACGCTCTAGGACACTGCCCTTAAGGCGGTAGGGGTGGTGATCTTCCGCTGTGTCCGAGGGGAAAGCTGACCCTGGAGGGTAAAAGGATTAAGAAAGCAGAAAGAAAGAATTTCAATACTTTTATCCAACAAATATTTGATATGATTCTTCTACGTAACTCCATGAAATATCTGCAAAATCAAGCCACTCATAATAAGAAAATTTACTAAACATTTGCATCCACATGTTCATATGCACTAAACATCCATCAGAGGGTTCCAACATTGCACGTGGAATATTTCACTGTCACCGCTATCTCTAAATTAACTAAAAATATCATACATCGATTGTAAGCAATGTAAATAATATTTTAGGTTTCATTAGCATTACAGATTGATTGTAAGAGAAAAACAAACGGTGTATTCCAATAATCGATATAAAAAATATACACACAGGTGGTACAGCTGTCACTATTCACACAGTTTTATGCAACCTGCAAGGTATACTCTAACCTAAAAATATTGTTCTTTGCTACAACCCACAGGAATATCTGATCTAACTACGCTTTCTATAATTCGTTTATTCGTGTCAACGAAATCAGCATTAATGATAAAATGAAAGATGATAAAGAACTGTCAATATTCTGTGTCACAGAAACGTCGTATAGAGAGAATAAGATGGCTGACTAGAAGTAGGATTGACATAATGTCGGTAAATTATAACTTGTGACAGCCAAGCGTGCTAAAAGTTAGAGGAGAAAGCCGGTGTTCCTTAGTCGGAGGTTCGAATCCGATGTAGGACGAATACTTTCATTCCGTTGTTAGTGATCTTGTGAGTCGCGCTGTTGAGGACTATCTGAATCATGATCATTTCTGATATTGCAGGAACTCTTCTATGTTTGTTTCTAAGTAACACTTAAAAGAGTTGTTTGCAATAAAGTAAGCTATTACCGACAGAGGTGCAAGAGGCATGTGTATGGCGAATCGATTCATGAAGCAAATGTTCAAAATGACCACCTCCTTCGTTAATGCAAATCTGAGCACGGTGGAGGGCGAGACATTCTTGCTTGCTGCTACATATAAGGTGGAATCTGTTTGCAGGTTTCAATGATAAGCCGCGCTAAGGATTTGGGCTCTCTGGTACCTGTTCATAGATTCTTTCCTTAAATCAACCCAGAAGAAGGAATCTAGTGAAATAAGATCAGATGATCTAGTCGGCCATATGACAGGACACCCCCCCCCCCTCTTCCAATCCATCGTCTAGTATATGTCCTATGCAAATGGTCCCTTACTTCCAACGACCAATGTGGAGGAACTGCATCCTGCTGGAACCACATCCTTAACCGTGTCATAAAGGGCACATCCTCCAATAAGAGTGGGAAGTATTCACGAAGAAACTGTAGATAGCGTTGTCCCTGAAGTTTCATTCCAAGGAATTTGGTCCAGTTATCTTTTCACTTATTATTCCGCACCACACGTTGACGCCTCATTGTATCTGAAATCATTTTTTTGCTAGTTGCTTTACGTCGCACCGACACAGATAGGTCTTACGGCGACGATGGGACAGGAAAGGCCTAGGAATGGGAAAGAAGCGGTCGTGGCCTTAATTAAGGTACATCTTCAGCATTTGCCTGGTGTGAAATGGGAAACCAAGGAAAATCATTTTCAGGGCTGCCGACAGTGGGGTTCGAACCCACTATCTCCCGGTGCGAGCTCCCAGCTGCGCGCTCCTAACCACACGGCCAACTCGCCTGGTGTATCTGAAATCGAGCGCCCCTTGCCTAGTGAGGATTTTCACCACTCCAGTAACGAAAGTTGTGACGATTAAAGGTTCCGTTGTTATGAAATCTGGATTCGTCACTAAAGTCCGTTAAGAAAATCCACTTCAGCTTCAGCTCTTTGCAATATATATTGCGAAAATTCTATCCAGTTTTGAAAGTCATCACTGAGAAGTTCCTGGTGTAGTTGTTAATGGACGGGGTGCAATTTATGGCGGTGCAATATGTGCAGTACAGATACATGGCTGATGTTGAGTTCATTTCCAATGGCCCATGAGCTTCTGTGCGGGTTGTACGCAATTGCATTTTAAAAAAACTTCCCCGTTATTTCCAGATGTCACTGGAGCATTCCGAACGGGAGGTAATGTATAAAGTGACCCCGTTGCACGCAACTGTCTTTCAACACTTCGAAAAATACGTGCAGTTGGCAGCCTTTGACCAGGAAATTGTTCTTCATACAAGCGTCTGGCTTCCCGTTAATCCCGCCTTACTTCCCTATAAAGCATTGTCATATTCACATAATCATCCTGTGAATACATAATGTTTGCTTTTGCTCTAACCGTACAGTAGGTAGTTCGCAATTTGCTGCGAATTTTACGATGTGCTTCTTAATGTGCCCTTCGTATGAAGTACAGACCCCTGTTGGTCGTTTTTTGAGTCGAACGTGTGCAGTAGCTTGGTATAATGGGTGTGTCATAATGTTGACAATAAGTGCAGTGCTCATCATTCGTCGTAGCCGTTTGCGATGTGAAAGTCGCATGGTATTATTATTTTCTTTTGAATGCTGTCTTTGTAAAGGTCAGAAATGACTTTTGAGACTTAAGGAAGTTAACATTATATACAAATACCTTTAGGAGTGTAATATAAAATTGGAATTCGAACTCTAAATCTCTAGAAAACACCACAAGCTAGCTGCGGTTAGTACCATGTAGCTACTCCAGATGACAGAGCGCAGCTCTTGTAACTCTGTACTAATGGATAAATCTAGGCTATTGCATCGAAACTGATCTTGTATATTACAAGTTCTGAACTCGAATGTGGAGACAGGTTTACCCTGCTGCAAACATCGCAGTGTGCTAAAGAATCATGCCTCTCGTAAGCCCAGAGAGCTGCAACCATTCCCTAAGCATAGTTTATGTGCCTAACACTATCGTTTGGTTGAATGACCCCAGCATAATGTTTCAGGTGCATTTGTCCGTGGTCGGTGCTCTCGTGGCGACAATTCTTTCTTTCTTTCTTTCTTTCTTTCTTTATCTGTTTACCATCCAGGGTCGGTTTTTCCCTCGGACTCAGCGAGGGATCCCACCTCTACCGCCTCAAGGGCAGTGTCCTGGAGCTTCAGACTCTTGGTCGGGGTATACAATTCAGGAGGATGACCAATACCTCGCCCAGGCAGCCTCACCTGCTATGCTGAACAGGGGTCTTGTGTGGGATGGGAATATTGGAAGGGTTAGACAAGGAAGAGGGAAAGTGAAGCGGCCGTGGCCTTAAGTTAGGTACCATCCCGGTATTTGCTTGGAGGAGAATTGGGAAAGCACGGAAAACCACTTCCAGGATGGCTGAGGTGGGAATCGAACCCACCTCTACTCAGTTGACCTCCCGAGGCTGAGTGAACCACGTTCCATACTTCGTACCACTTTTAAAATTTCGTGGCAGAGCGGGGAATCGAACCTGGACCTCCGGGGGTGGCATCTAATCACACTAACCACTACACCACAGAGGCGGACAGCGATATTTATTATGTCTATTTATTATAACTTCATCATCATCATCATCATCTGTTTACCCTCCAGGTTCGGCTTTTCCCTCGGACTGAGCAAGGGATCCCACCTCTACCGCCTCAAGGGCAGTGTCCTGGAGCTTCAGACTCTTGGTCGGGGGATACAACTGGGGAGTATGACCAGTACCTCGCCCAGGCGACCTCACCTGCTGTAATGAACAGGGGCCTAGTAGGGGGATGGGAAGATTGGAAGGGATAGGGAAGGATGAGGTAAGGAAGCGGCCGTGGCCTTAAGATAGGTACCATCCCGGCATTTGCCTGGAGGTGAAGTGGGAAACCACGGAAAACCACTTCGAGGATGGCTGAGGTGGGAATCGAACCCGCCTCTACTCAGTTGACCTCCCGAGGCTGAGTGGACCCCGTTCCAGCTCTCGTACCACTTTTCAAATTTCGTGGCAGAGCCGGGAATCGAACCCGGACCTCCAGGGGTGGCAGCTAATCACGCTAACCACTACACCACAGAGGCGGCTATTATAACTTCCTTAGAAAAATATCTGAAACTTCAGAAAAGTCAAGTTTTCATAAAGTATGCCTAGGCGAGTACGAAATGAAAATTAAAAAATGCACGACTCAATAAGACTTTTCACCCTCACTGCTCCAAGTAAAAAAAGCAAAAAGCGAAGTCACCTCCGTACAGGCCATGAAGGCCCTTGGAGGAGTGGAATGTAAAGGCTTCCATCATTGTTAACCTCGGCACGTGATGGGGTAGATTGGTTACCTCTACGCCCGGCCGCCTTTGCCCCCAGCAATTAACCTGGTACTCATTTTTGGTGTAGGCTGAGTGAACCTCAGGGCCGTATATCCCTCCGGAAGTGGAAATCTCGTTTCTTAAATTTTACGACTTCCTGACGGGGATTCGAACCCACGTCCTTCCGGGCGAACCGAGTACGCCTTTACCGCCTCGATCAGGCAGCCCCTCACTGCTCCAAGTAGCCTACTCAAGTACATCTACCGTGCACAATTCCGCGCAGCTACCTCTAGCGTGAATGCTTAATCCTTATAACTCTGTATTCACGAGCAGAGCGAAAGTTTTCTAATCGGAATGTTACTGATCTGTTACAGCCTTATGGCCCGGTTTTATGCCTTTACTGGACGCTCTAAAGGTAATAATTACAGGGCGTAAGCTATCATATTTTCTGTAAAGTTGCGCGCCACAGATTATAATCTGCTGTGACAAACACATTTCCATCAATTTCGATGGGATGAGGCTATACAACATGGCGGTTAATTGACATGTCTGTAATTATCCTAATCTATCACGTTTTCTATGCTACCGTGACCGCCCTTTTATAGAAAAAGAAATCCCTTCTTGGAACAATCAGCTGCGCAATTATTTACCGATATGTGCAGGAGTAGCTATGGTTTGTACAGTACAATGACATTTCGAAGAAATGACTAGAATATTGGACTCCGCTGTACATACAATGGTGGAGTGTTTTTGAGATGAGCCTCACTTACTGCCTCTTGTACAGTTAATGCATTATGCTGGGAAATCTATATCGGGCTAAAGGCACATAAAATTGTTGTAAGAAAGAACTAAGAGACATTTAAATCCTAGCTGGTTGCATATGTTCGGGAAAAGATAGGGGCAGCTGTACCACCTGGTATATACCCATATAACTTGTTGACAATATGAGATGAAAACAAAAATCAAAAGATCTTACTTCTCAAACATAAAAAAATGTGGACATTAACATAATTCGTAGAAATGAAGGCGGACGGTACATTAAACGTCGAAAATACGGATATGTTCACATAAATGCGGACGTGTGGTGACCCTGTACTTACTGGCAGTCGCCAGGATGAGTGGTAACCATATTGCGGCTCTTTCTGTCTATGAAAAACCCCTTTCAAAGGGAAATGTTGAACGTTAACATACTCTTTGGTTAGTGTTGATATGTCTTTCCACAGCGCATTGCCTGGTAGATGAAATACTCCTCTCAGTGATACTTTTCTGAAAACTGACTTGACTTCGACGCTTGTCAGTAAGTCACAGCTTTCAATGGATTGATCCTTGAGGATTTGGATGAATTGTCTAGAGTAGTTAACGTGGGTGTCAGTGTATCCTATATCGGACGTAGTATTTCAGGGATGTAGTGGCAGATGTTTTGTTTCAGAGAACCTACGGCGCTCGCAATAGTTCTCAACAGTATACCATTTTACGGTCCTCGTGAAAATGAAAACCTACAACCTGTTTTCCCGTCATTGACCGGGTCAGGGATGTAATGAATGAAACATATATAGGCTGTTATTACAATGGGGTCGCCACTCCCAAGGTGATTTATTAATGAGTGATAAATGCTATGAAATGATAATGGAGAGTGTTGCTGGAATGAAAGATACCAGGGAAAACCGGAGTGCCCGGAGAAAAAACTGTCCCGCCTCCGTTTTGTCCAGCACAAATCTCACAAGAACTCACCGGGATTTGAACCACGGTATCCAGCGGTGAGAGGCCGACGCGCTGCCGTCTGAGCCACGGACGCTCCTTTACGGTCCTCGTGCCCGGGTAAATCAATTGTTTCTGTAGTTTTGTTAGAATAATGGAGTTAATCGCTGAACTGCTAATCATCTTTTTGGCATGGTTGATTGGATTCCTTATTTTCCTGTATGAGGGGAATAATTGGTATATTTTACGTGAGTAATCGGGGCTTTTCCCTCGTCTATATGTAATACTGATTACATTGCTTTAGCATGGTATTTTAGGGAGTGATTTTCTACCGTGGTCGCGTTAGATGGCGGCAGCTTTTCGGAAATATCTTGTCTGAACTCTTGTGAAAATTCGATAGAACAAACGCAAATTTTCATTTCCACGTTGCCCATTATGATTTCTAATGTTATCCTCTTGGATGATACTGCGTAGTTAAGAATTCTCTCAAAGACCAAAGGTGGTAGATTCTCTGAGCGGCTTCTTCCTGAAGTTATCCTCCAAATATTTATTTTGTGGTACAGAAGGTTTCGGGCGCCTTTCCCTCATCTATGTAAGAGTGTATGAGTGTGTTCTAACTTCAATACAAACTTTTTCATCATCATCATCATCATCTGTTTACCCTCCAGGTTCGGTTTTCCCTCGGACTTAGCGAGGGATCCCACCTCTACCGCCTCAAGGGCAGTGTCCTGGAGCTTCAGACTCTCGGTCGGGGGATACAACTGGGGAGTATGACCAGTACCTCGCCCAGGCGGCCTCACCTGCCATGCAGAACAGGGGCCTTGTGGAGGGATGGGAAGATTGGAAGGGATAGGCAAGGAAGAGGGAAGGAAGCGGCCGTGGCCTTAAGTTAGGTACCATCCCGGCATTCGCCAGGAGGAGAAGTGGGAAACCACGGAAAACCACTTCCAGGATGGCTGAGGTGGGAATCGAACCCACCTCTACTCAGTTGACCTTCCGTGGCTGAGTGGACCCCGTTCCAGCCCTCGTACCACTTTTCAAATTTCGTGGCAGAGCCGGGAATCGAACCCGGGCCTCCGGGGGTGGCAGCTAATCACGCTAACCACTACACCACAGAGGCGGTCCAAACTTTTTCATAGGAATGCAATTTCAGTATCATGCGCGTATTGCCAAACTACATTTCAGTATAGTTTTGAATCTGTGTTACAACCATATGCAATTGTTATTTTCAACTAATGTTTATGACCAAAAGGAAAACTCTCTTTCATCCATTCTAGCTTTATTGTGAGCATTATTCATAAACATTTCGTTCATAACAATGTTATCAAAGCTGTCCGACTCGTTGGCTGAACGGTCAGCGTACTGGCTTTCGGTTCAGAGGGTCCCGGGTTCGATTCTCGGCAGGGTCGGGGATTTCAACCTTAATTGGTTAATTCCAATGGTACGGAGGATGGGTGTATGTGTTGTCTTCATCATCATTTCATCCTCATCACGACGCGCAGGTCTTCTACAGGTGTCAAATAGAATGACCTGCACCTGGCGAGCCTAACCCGTCCTGGGTTACCCCGGCGCTAAAAGCCATACGACATTTCATTTCATTATCAATGCTTAGTTGTATGAAATTCAATTTATACATTCCAGCAAGTGTAGGTATTGCCTGTTTCAATTTTAACAGAACTTTTATAGATTTGACTATTGATCCTTAGTATTCACATATTTACTTTTAGAATACCTCTGTATTGTCAGTTGCAAACAACAGCGCATCTGATCCTTTTCAAAACACTCCCCATTCTCCAACAACCATTCTTATTTCAGCTAAAAATTGTTTCTTACCAGTAATATGGTACCTTTAAAAGTAACCTTATGTAATGTTCACATACATTACACAGTATTCATTATATGTTAAATTTTACATTATAGGGAACGTCACCAACAAGGAAGTTCTTCATCATGCTGAAAAATCGTTAAAAGCCTTAACAGCTGCAATACACGGTAATGCAGCCTATTCCGGTCGGTTCTTCCGAAGTGACAAACAGTCCGATACAACTGATGACAGAAGACAGGACAGATACGGAATGTGGATGTGGGCGGAGAGTATGATCATCAGCGCGGGAACTCCACATTGTGATAACTTTGATATGATAACACAAAATATAAAGAGTTACTCCATGAGCGCTACCAGCCTTCTTTGAGGAGATAGTTCGGAAAAAGAAGAGAACGAATTAATGTTCCATGTTTCAAATATTTAAATTTCGTAATGGTTCTTCTACTTTAAAGGCATATTGTGTGTTGTAAATATCACTCTCGCAGCCAATATAGACGGCCTATGACTTAGAAAACGACCAGGAGCGTAGATCCTATGAAAATAAACAGTTTTACAGCCGTGATAAATCTTGGTATACGAAGCGTCCACTGCTTAGCCCAAAAATCCTACAGACTTTGAGATGATGTGAGCTCAGATCGAGGAATCTTGAAGGTCGTTATTTATGGCTTTCTAGGTTCCTCAATGTGTGTCACGTACTTGAATAAATCCACAGATCCAGGTAAAATCTCATTATCCGACTGCGAATCGAACCCAGGGCCTCCGGTTAAGAGGCAGGGATACTGACACAGACCACAGGGTATACTCAAATTATATCAGCTAACGTACCTATCTTACACAACCACTAATGCTACCTTGTAGATCCAGCGTTGAGGACAGCTCAGTGTATTTATGCTCCTGACGGCAGCATGACAGCTACTCATCAACACTGGAGACAAGTGGATTTGTTGCCACCAATTCCCATTTGAACTCGAACTGGAACGTATATAACAGACATGGTCGTTTACACTCAAGCTTAGTAGCAATTACGGAATTTATTCACACAAACGTACTACGCTGATCATCACATTATGTAGATTTCATGTAGGAAGATAATCATCACGATAGCTCAAGGCAATGGAAGGGTTTGAATACACCATCAGTCTACAATGTTAAGTGCAAACTTATGAAGAGGATTTAACTTCCGTTGTTGGCTGTGTACTAGCTGGGCTGGAATGATGGTGAAGTGACTCTCCTCCCCATTGTCTAGAAATAAAGAGCACAGAACTTGTAGTATATAAGACTATAACACAACAATAGTATTTTGAACATAAATTACCTAGTAATATCGCCGCTGTTAATGTTTGTTTCTTGTTGAAACTAATCGAGACTATTTTCCCAAGAAACGTACTCATTGTTACGCGTATGGCCGTAGTTTTGTTCTAGTTTTGCTTTCATATACTTACTTTCACCTACTTTCAACAACCAAAACAAAAAGATTTGAAATGCCCCTGACATATTTATTACTGGAATGATAGCCAAGCAGCCTCTGTGGTGTAGTGGTTAGCGTGATTAGCTGCCACCCCCGGAGGCCCGGGTTCGATTCCCGCCTCTGCCACGAAATTTGAAAAGTGGTATGAGGGCTGGAACGGGGTCCACTCAGCCTCGGGAGGTCAACTGAGTAGAGGTGGGTTCGATTCCCACCTCAGCCATCCTCGAAGTGGTTTTCCGTGGTTTCCCACTTCACCTCCAGGCGAATGCCGGGATGGTCCCTAACTTAAGGCCACGGCCGCTTCCTTCCCTCATCCTTGCCTATCCCTTCCAATCTTCTCATCCCCCTGCAAGGCCCCTGTTCAGCATAGCAGGTGAGGCCGCCTGGGCGAAGTACTGGTCATACTCCCCAGTTGTATCCCCCGACCAAGAGTCTGAAGCTCCAGGACACTGCCCTTGAGGCGGTAGAGGTGGGATCCCTCGCTGAGTCCGAGGGAAAAGCCGAACCTGGAGGGTAAACAGATGATGATGATGATGATGATGATGATAGCCAAGTACCTGTTCACGTTTGAAGTCATTGAACTTCTGGTATTTCATCTTCATGAACAATACACAATACTCCTTTCATACCGATCATTTGCGGTCGTAGTCACTATTGGACTATTATTACTATGATACTCTTTATTAGACAATGTATGTACATTGACATATGTTTATATACGACTGACATTCAGAGGTACTCACCACTTCTATAAGAGTATCTACTTATTCCTACGACATATATAAATTTTTTCCTGTGTGCTGTAATATAATTTGATGGATTTTGATGCATGGATATGGTACAACCAGATGGAGCGCACTGTTCGAATTTGGATAAAGTGGTGCTGTGAAACTGGATAACAAAGAAGGAATCTAAAATCTGACCTTAGAGCGTTTCATCACAAGCTTATGATATTGAACTGATGGATTTATCGAGGTAAAATATGTTCCTAAATAAAATAATGGTGAGCATCTGTGAATATTTTGTCTTCATCTTTGGTAGACTATAATTATTGTGTAGGAGAGGTTCATTCGTGAATATCAAATCTACCATTTATCATTTATCAAAGCCAGCATTGATCCTTGTTGAATTCTCCAAGAATTACCCAGCTCCCTCAGCAAGCAAAGATCCAGTACTGTAGCAGTATTAAGAATTCTGAGTGCCCGTTCCCACTTCAAGTATCTCCGAGAGTTTTCTCAGGGTAGTCGATGTTTTTGTGATAGTATTGAGCTACTTGGAATCTTGTGGAATAATGATGCTTCAAACGGTACTTACACGGAGGACTAGATGCGAGAAGTAACAATTCGTGTCTTGTGACATTAAAATATAACACACAATTCAGAAATTACCTCTTTATATCACTTTATCGTTTCAACTCTGAAAAACCTTATTAAGGATTAACATAAATGATACCTTCTTTGGGTGGGAGTTTTTTCTTTTTTTGCTATTTGCTTTAAGTCGCACCGACACAGATAAGTCTAATAATAATAATTTTATTTGATTTACGTCCCACTAACTACTTTTACGGTCTTCGGAGACGCCGAGGTGCCGGAATTTAGTCCCGCAGGAGTTCTTTTACGTGCCAGTAAATCTACCGACACGGGGCTGTCGTATTTGAGCACCTCCAAATACCACCGGACTGAGCCAGGATCGAACCTGCCAAGTTGGGGTTAGAAGGCCAGCGCCTTAACCGTCTGAGCCACTCAGCCCGGCATAGATAAGTCTTATGGCAACGATGGGATAGGAAAGGTCTAGGAAGTGGAAGGAAGCGGCCGTAGCCTTAATTAAGGTGTAAAAATGGGAAACCACGGAAAACCATCTTCAGGGCTGCCGACAGCGGGGCTCGAACTCACTATCTCCCGATTACTGGATACTGGCCGCACTTAAGCGACTGCAGCTATCGAGCTCGGTAGTGGGTGGGAGTTGTGATATATGATATATGCACGGTATCCTTAGCCTGCTGTAAGAGGTGTCTAAAAGGGGACGCCTTGCGAGGGTGGGTTGGCGACCTCGGGGTTCTTAGGTATATTGTTTCCATTTATTTGTGCCGTACTGTTCACTTTACTCCCTTTTATCTGAGCTACGTTGGTAAACACCCTGTACACGTTCACGTTCACTACTTCTTCTGAAGCTGGTTGAACAGGGCCCGGGTTTAAGTCCAAGCCTCCTATAACAAGTAATGTGGTAATGAGTGCCAACAATATAACACTCCCCGGGTATATGATCATGTTGGATTTACAATATTAAACTAGTAGTATTTTTTGTAACATTTGATTTCCACGGAATTGTTTGTTGTACTCTTGTTGTTGTAATTGTTGAATAATTATGTTTTAACCTTACTTTATTATAACTTGTAACGTTAAGCTAGTAGTAAGTCCAATTCGTAGTGTTAAGTACTGGAAATACTTAAGTTGTGTGCGAATTTGTATATAATGACGCTGGATTTAGAAAGTTAAAATAGTAGTATTTCTTGCTTATTGTACTCTTGTTGTTGTTGTAGGGTAATTACGGTTTAACTTCACTTTATTATCACTTATAATGTTAAGCTAGTAGTAAAGTCAAACTACATTATTGTAAGCCGTAGTGTTAGGCACTGGAAATACTTAAGTTGTGTGTGAATTTGTATATGATGATGCTGGATTTAGAATGTTAAACTAGTAGTAATTCTTGTAAAATTTTCTTTCCATATATTTGCTTGTTGCACTCTTGTTGTTTGTTTGTTGTTGTTGTTGGGTAATTATGTTGACTTTACTTTATTATTACATTACTCTAAGTGACCACTGCGACCGGGATGTTTGCCATTTGCAATGTATTTGTTAATAATAATAATAATAATAATAATAATAATAATAATAATAATAATAATAATAACAATAATAAAAAAAATATTTTCCACTTCCGATAGTGAAATGATTAGTATAGCGATGTAATTAGTTGATCATTGTTGCCAGCACAAGCATCAATCTGCTGCAAACCGAGGCCTATTAGAAGGATCGCAAAGGCTGCTCGTATGTACTGGAACGATGCTTCGGACTGTTGAAAGCTGTTCCATCACTCGAATTGTTTCTAGAGTACCACCGAAGATCTTTCACCAGTTACCAGAGTTTGAGATGGGGCGAATTATTTAAATGTGCGAGGCTAGATAGTCATACTGACGAATCATCAGTCTTCACCTAGTCCTTCGTTCGGCCGTGTTGGAGCCAGTGTTATGAAAGCATGTACACATGGCAATTGAACGTTCTTGACTGACTACCAGAAAGGACAAGCCCGGAAAGGTCAAACTACTACGGTGTCCGCCATCCAGGTAAATAAGGCACCATGACCGAAGGACTCTGTGTCTTCCAGTACCATTTCCGGCTGCTTAGCAGGACACTTAGCCTCATGGAGCTCATTACGTGTCCTGACATTGACATTCACCCTCCTTTGTCTCCGTTTACAGTTGTGTCTCAAAGACAAACCTGGACTGCTACGGTCAGGAACCTAGTTTTCTTTAGTGACAAAGTCTGGTTCACCCTGTGAGCTGACGACGGCTGCGTACGTAACTGGAGGCTTGTGGTGAGCGCCTCAACCCTGTCCTTCATGTGTGGTGACACAATGCGCCAACTGCTGGAGTATTAGCCTGGAACGCATTCGCATACTGCAGTCGGTCATCCCCACGGCGGTCACTGAAATGAAATGGCGTATGGCTTTTAGTGCCGGGAGTGTCCGAGGACAAGTTCGGCTCGCCAGATGCAGGTCTTTCAATTTGACTCCCGTAGGCGACCTGTGCATCGTGATGAGGTTGAAATGATGATGAAGACGACACATACACCCAGCCCCCGTGCCAGCGAAATTAACCAATTAAGGTTAAAATTCCCGACCCTGGACCCCTGTGACCAAAGGCCAGCACGCTAACCATTTAGCCATGGAGCCGGACACGGCGGTCACTGAGAGCACAACGTAACGTGCAGAATATCCTGCGACTGCAAGCGTTGTCCTTTATAGCAGGGTTATACCCAGCAAGTGTATCGCAGGAATGCCCCTGCAACATTGTTATACTTCCATGACTTGACCGATTATCACCCATCGAACATGTCTGGGACCACTTATAGTTCACACGATATAGAGGACCAGATGTAGCAAATATGTACGGATATGCCGCAAGATACCATACAAATTCTGTATGACTTAATGCCCACTCGTATCATATCTTGTATCAAAGCTAGGGCCCGATCCACAAGGTATTCCAGTATCCTTTCAAATGTTCCGTCTTCAACAGTAAGACTGTATTTAGTTCTGATATCGTACCCGCTTAGTTAAATCTATGTTACGAGCACTATACAGGTCGAATAATCTAAAACTTTCATCCAAAATATTTCTCAATTGGAAGTTGCAATAAATGTTCCGTTTTCACCGAAATTAAGTAGAACCAAGCACTAATAATTGTAGCTCATACACAGATATTAATAATGAGTAGAATGTGTATTATGTTAGAAAGTTACAGTTTAATATGTAAAAATGCCTACTGATATTAACAAAATAAAACAAGAGTAAACTGGAATATCAATGGTGTTTTTTCATGATTCTAGTACAAGTAATTTACAAGTTATCGGAGTAAGAAAATTGTAAGTTAAGGAAACAAAATGAGACCAGTTTTTCGATCTTGGTTTGTTCTGAGGGCGCACGGCCATTGTGTCTGGAGAAGGAATAAAATAACCAGGCTAAGCTGGATTACGGCGCCTCCCAAGTCGTGTGATAACCGCACGAAAAACGTTATCTTGGCACGACTTCTTCTCTCGCGCTGAAATCACTTTCTTACTGTCCCCTCTTGTAAAGTTCACACGACAGGTCATCTCAAAAATAACCTCTTCTGATACAGCCTAATACTGTGAAAAATGACGTCCATTGCCTTACTTTGCATTTTTGTTTGAATATGTAGTGTTAAATCCCATCTCCAGCCTAGTGGTTCATACACACGAATCCACCTTATGAGATGCAAGTTTTACAGACCACTGGTATGGTCCATAACAATAGTTGGGTACATTAATTTACATTTTTCAGTTCGAAATTGACCTTTCACAGTGTCCACTTTTTGATTTCAAGTTCATAGATTCGATCCTTGATGAAGTAATCGATTTCTGGAAGATAGTCGTAACTCTTGGGATTCATTGTTTTTGCCTTGTTAAAGATATCTGGTTTCACGCTATCTTTCTTAATTCTTTCTTAATCTGTTTACCCTCCAGGGTTGTTTTTCCCTCGTACTCAGCGAGGGATCCCATCTCTACTGCCTCAAGAGCGGTGTCCTGGAGCCTCAGACTCTGGGTCGGGGATCCAACTGGGGAGGATGACCAGTGCCTCGCCCAGGCGACTTCACCTGCTATGCTGAACAGGGGCCTTGTGGGAGGGATAAGAAGGTTGGGAGGGACAGACAAGGAAGAGGGAATGAAGCGGCCGTGTCTTAAGTTAGGTACCATCCCGGCATTTGCCTGGAGGAGAAGTGGGAAACCACGGAAACCACTTCCAGGATGGCTGAAGTGAGATTCGAACCCACCTCTACTCAGTTGACCTTCACAGGCTGAGTGTACACCGTTCCAGCCCTCGTACCACTTTTCAAATTTCGTGGCAGAGCCGCGAATCGAAATCGGGCCTCCGGGGATGGCGGCTAATCACACTAACCACTACACCACAGAGGCGGACTCGTTTCACCCGGTGAAATTGAATTAACTTAGCCGTAGCAATCTTCCGATAAAATTCATCTTTTGTTGCTAGCTAGCAACACAACCAGGCCACATATATGACACCAAGGTATATGACAGAAGGTATATTCGATACGTGAAGCAATACTACTACTATTACTTTTATTTTTATAATTATTTCTTCCATCATGGTAAGGTATGGACCACATGAGCAACTTCGTGGTTTCCTTCCTCTCCTTACTTTTCTATCTTTCCAGTATTTCTTCATTCTTTCTCTATCTTCCTTCCCTTAGTTTTTCCTGCGTCCAGACAGATTTTCTATTCTTCTCTTTCTGATGGAAACCAATAAACTCTACGCCTACTTTTCTCTGAAAACTGCAATTTTTTCTTTCGTTTCTTGTGATAACCCGCTCAGTTATTACTGTTAAGTTCTTCTGTCTGCCGAAAATGATTCTTAATAAATAAATGTATAAACTGGCCCACCTCTGTGGTGTAGTGGTTAGCGTGATTATCTGCCATCCCCGGAGGCCCGGGTTCGATTCCCGGCTCTGCCACGAAATTTGAAAAGTGGTACGAGGGCTGGAACGGAGTCCACTCAGCCTCGGGAGGTCTATTGAGTAGAGATGGGTTCGATTCGCACCTCAGCCATCCTGGAAGTGGTTTTCCGTGGTTTCCCACTTCTCCTCCAGGCAAATGCCGGGATGGTACCTAACTTAGGGGCACGGCCGCTTCCTTCCCTCTTCCTTGTCTATCCCTTCCACTCTTCCCATCCCCCCACAAGGCTCCTGTTTAGCATAGCAGATGAGGCCACCTGGGCCCTGACCCGATGTCTGACGCTCCAGGACACTGCCCTTGAGGCGGTAGAGGTTCGACCCCTCGCTGTGTCCGAGGGTAAAACCAACGCTGGAGGGTAAATAGATTAAGAAAGGAAAGACATTTATAAACTATCTGGAAAAGAAAACACGTAGTAATACCCGAAAGAAAAGAAACAATTCAATTAAAAGGGAATGCATTGTTTCGCTCGTGAAAGGACGCCACCAGACCCCATCAAGTTACACTAAAAAATATTTGGAAGTGTACAAACGCTTATGCTTATTTCGGTTTTAATTCCTTAAAGCTTAGAATTTGAAACTTTTATTAATGAATGAAATAGCCTCTGTGGCTCAGTTGGCAGCGCGTCGGCCTCCCACCGCTGGATACCATGGCTCAAATCCCTGTCACTCCGTTTGAAATTTGTGCTGGGGAAAATAGAGGCGGGACAGGTTTTTCTCCGGTACTCTGGTTTTCCCTGTCATCTTTCATTCCAGCAACACTCTCGATTATCATTTCATAGCATCTATCAGTCATTAATAAATCACTTTGGGAGTGGCGACCTCATTGTAATAATAGCCTATATACGATTCATTCATTACATTCCTGACCCGGTCAAAGACTGGAAAGCAGGTAGTAGGTTTTCATTTTCATTAATGAAGAGTGGAGAGAAGTGAGGACTTCACTGAGTTCAAAATTTAAAGTTTCTAAGGATTTAAAGAGAAATAAACATAAGTAATCATACATTTATAAATGTTTTGTGTATGATTTGATGAGGTATGGTGTTCTTTCGCTCTGGGTTGAATTATGTGAAAAGACACTATTAGGTTTGATTTGTGAGTATGTATGCGTGGTCTTGCCTGACTGTTAAGTAACGATACACGTATGTACTTAGTCCTTCACATTTTTTCGATATCTTTGACCAAGTACTCTAGAGTGATGTTTGAATACCTATATTTTGAATATTGCATTTTTAAGAGGAAATACTCTCGTTAACAAAAATGTAGTCTGAAATTATTTAATAACAGAGGTACTTGCAGGTACGATTTCAACTGATATAAATTGATTAATGAAACTATACTCTGAAAGTTATGTTAGTTGTAGGGATCATTGTTTTCATAAACAAAGCAGCGAGATCATCAATTTTACTCATAATTAAAGCGAAGAAGGAAAAGCAGTTTGACACTCAGAGATGGACGTTTCTTTTACGTTAAAGACATAAATATGGTTGTTTTAAGACGCAAACAACACAGTTATTGCTCTGAAGCTACATACTATACAGGCTAAAAATAAACTATTAGGATTCGTCCGAGAATTTTTGTCCTGGAAAGAGGACTGAAGATCATTTCACACAGCATCATGAGAACAACCAAGGAGTTGTTGATATGACAGTCGGCGGATACGGTCGTTGAAACCAAACAATACAACATTGGAAACATCGTAGCATTGACTCCTGATTCTCGAATATATGGCTGAACGCCAGTTGTTTTGGTACGTTTAAGTCCTTAAGAGGCTGCATGCGTCTGGAAGTTAAGTTCTCAGATACGGAATTATTGTTGTACCAGAGGGTGTACATGAAACTTCGACAAGAGAAGTTGGAGGGAAACAGGTGACTTCTATGGCGTTCGCTTGTGTTTAAAACTAGAAGTATTTAATTATGGAGAACCTCTCCGAGAGTGGCATTCAAATCAGCATTCTGACTCATTGCGACTATGCCTAGTGCATTGACCTTCTCAGCAGTATTTGCCATTAAACCCTGGCCTGTAAGTTACGACCTTCAGTCTGTTGTTCGATTAACATTCAAAGACCAGTTACAGCTAACAGGTACCGTGTAATTTTCTACCTCGTACGGAATGTAAATTGCACAGCGTGTAAACTAAGTTGTATTACAAGGCAATGATTAAGGAGCACATAACACAATGTAAATGATGTCACCATAAAATGTAAATAACTACATGAAGTATCATTGAGGCATACTGTATCTGCAATCATTAATGAACTCCCCTCGAGACAGGCTTCAGACAACACAAAACACAAGATGACGAAGACTGCATTTGCATAATAAAAGTGTTGAAATCTTTCAGGTTTGTTGAGATTCAATGGGTTATTTGACAGAACAAAGTAAAGCTATTATAGGCAACAAAGACACTTGGAAGACTGGAACGCAACGATTTTCACAATTCACAACCACGGCACTAATTGCTATGTAGTGGTTGCCTCTATTTCACTCCACCATTGTCTCCCAAGTATTCACCTCCTTCTCATTCTGGTGAATGACAAGCGCACCCTGGGGCCAATGGACTCAACAGGATTGGGTACCTTTCGACTTCTTAACAGGGAATCAGAGAGCATGTATATTGACTAGGAAATGAAATGTCGTATGGCTTTTAGTGCCGGGATATCTCAGGACGGGTTTGGCTCACCAGGTGCAGGTCTTTCTATTTGACACCCGTAGGTGATCTGCGCGTCGTGATGAGGATGAAATGATGATGAAGACAACACCAACACCCAGCCCCCGTGCCATTGGAATTAACCAATTAAGGTTAAAATCTCCGACCCGGCCGGGAATCGAACCTAGGACCCTCTGAACCGAAGGCCAGTACGCTGACCGTTCAGCCAACGAGTCGGACTTGACTAGGAAAGGGGTTCTTTAATGATGATTGAACCTACTGATACGGCATTCTGAAAACTCAACTTAATTTGCCGGAAATCTATCCCGCAACATAGGGCATTTAAGGAGACCGTCTGACAGAACGCACTACTTGAACGTTTTTTAAACGCTGAAGCCTACATGATATTTCTTAATAAAGGTACCATCCCTCACTCAGTAGCAATCAAATGCTTACCACCAGAGTGAAATTCTAACAAAAATGATGTGGTCGGCGGTTGCAGAGTAGCCTTCGGCCTACAAGTAGCCACAGCTGGTCCGAAGTCGAACAGATCTGCGTTCCGACCGACCAACCGAGTGGAGGAGTGGTGGCTCTACGCCTCTGCATTCGGAGGACGGAGGTGGTCTAGTCTCCACCGTCGGATGCTCTGAGAATGGTTTTGCATGGTTTTCCATTCTCCTGGACAAAGGCAAATGCTAGTATAGTCCACTACAACCGACCGCTCATATTTTGCAAACATCTCCTACACCGTTCAAATCTCCCTGGCCTGAGATACGGCGTTATCGTCTAGGAGGCCCGCTGTCACCTTCAGGGACGGAATGAATACTGTTTCGTAGAAGAAATAACAAGAACATGTTTCCATATCGCGATGAACAGTGAAATAGTATATCAAACAATGCACAGTAATAGTATCCTGCCTCCTCAATGAAAATGTAGGGCCTAGATATTTATGAGTTTATAAATACCGGCTGGTTCACCAGCCCTTAACTTTTTTCGAAGGTAGGTAACCCAAGGTAACCCAACCAACGCGTATTTCATAGTCATCCGAAAAACATTAGTACTTGCTCCTTTATGGCCGTAGTACAACCATTTCTTTTATATAATGCTCCCGAATATGGCAGAAAACATTAAAGGTAGTGTTATTTCTATTAAACTAGAATGTGGAAAATGATCACTTCTTCTTCTTCTTCTTCTTCTTCTTCATCTGCTTCTTCTTTTCTTCTGCTTTATCTGTTTAACCTCCAGGGTCGGTTTTACACTCGGACTCAGCGAGGGATCCCACCTCTACCACCTCAAGGGCAGTGTCCTGGAGCTTCAGACTCTGGGTCGGGATACAGCTGGGGAGGATGACCAGTACCTCGCCCAGGCGGCCTCACCTCCTATGCTGAACAGGAGCCTTGCGGGGGGGGGGAGGTGAGATTGGAAGGTATAGGCAAGGAAGAGGGAAGGAGGCGGCCGTGGCCTTAAGTTAGGTACCATACCGGCATTTGCCTGGAGGAGGAGTGGAAAACTATGGAAAACCACTTCTAGGATGGCTGAGTTGGGAATCGAAACCACCTCTACTCAGTTGACCTCCAGAGGCTGAGTGGACCCCGCTCCAGCCCTCGTACCACTTTTCAAATTTTGTGGCAGAGCCGGAAATCGAACCCGGGCCTCCGGGGGTGGCAGTTAATCACACTGTCCACTACACCACAGAGGCGGACGGAAAACGATCACAGCTGCGAATAACACTATCTTACGTTTGGACAGGAAGTGTCCATAAGGACTACAATGTGCTGGCCCGCGGTAGTTAAGTTGGCTGAAGCACGCCTTAATGCTGTTTCGTTACCCAAGCTGTGGGGTAGTAGGTTCGAATCACAGGATGGCACGGTTTTTTCTATTAACGCAGCATACAGCGACTGTAATATGGCCGCATATCATCCTATTGCAATGAGTGAATTTTTTATCCGATGTTACGTAACCAGGTTGGACTACGACGTGATGGTCTGTGGGTAGGAAGTACAGTACCCTGCATATTCAGAATAGTAAGTGTTTGAAATGTTTACCACTTTATAGTGTTCTTTTAACATTTTATCATTACGGAGTACATGGCATACATTTTAATTCGACCGTACTTTCTCGATACATTAGTAACAATCCAACGTACTCTTCATGGGAATATATCGTGAGGAAATGAGTAAGTGCTGCGATTTAACCTGGTAATTGTGGGTTATTATTTGTATGCATTGGATTCGGAAGGGTGTGGATTCGATTCCCATCCTGGCCGTCCTGAAAACGGGTTTCCTTGGTTTGCTATTTTCACCAACAGGCGAATACCGGGACGGTACCTTAGTACAATACCAAGGCCGATTTCTTTCCCAATCCCTCCTCCATCCATCCTTATGGGAAAGACGTCAATCAATCACTACTGATCTGTATTTAGGACGTCGTGTTACGCCAAATAAGAGCGCACACCTTAAAACCAATAGCAAAAGAATTATTGTATCCCCTCTAAAATGGAGCCCCTCTGATGTAAAAAAATATTGCCCTATTCTGGATTTGAACAACTACACCGCCAATAACCACACAACATCCGCTCCAGCACTTAACCGATTAAGGCACGAAGTCAATAAACATGATACAAGATAGAAGTTCAGTACTTACGTGCGGCCGTTCCACCTCGAAAGTTAACATACGCGTCAAATTTGCCAGTTAAGGTTTACAGTGTTTATTTAACATCTTTACCCTCACAGAGCAAGTGGAGTAACACATTACTGTAATTCGATCGTATTACTGGTACCTATGTTATTTCCATATGCAATAAATCACATGTTTGAAGAATGATCTTTTAGTATTTGTATGGATATTGTGCATAGGAGTTTTTCCTTTGCTAGTTCCATGGACCAATTTACAGTGATAACACACAGGTAGGGGAGAGCGTTATTTACCATAAGGAGGAATTTCAAGTTATTTTCTGTTCATACAACTAAATTATAAGGATCTTTAAGTTACATGCGTTATTTGGGTTGCCTGCCTCCGAAAAAATAAGGGGCTGGTCAACCACCCGGTATATATCCCCTCTCACGTAGTCTGATTGAATGCTCCTAGTTTTTTAAATGTAGTACGTAAATTCAACACTCATAGTATATTTCAGATCTCCGCTGTCTGACACTAATAATGAAAGACAGACGAACTGTACAAAATACAGCGTTGTACTCGTTTGCTACAAAACAGTGCTGGTCATTCAAAGTGTTGGTAGTGCAGTGATATATTGGGTAGATCACGGAATTATGTTTCAATTTGTTATTTACTTGGAGATCATTCTCCCAGGCTATGTAGTATAACAGGCAACGAGTAATGTCCATCAAACCCAATCCATCGGTAGGTTTTCAGATTCATTTCACAATATGTCAGTTTGTGAGAGATCATTTGTAAATGTTCAGCAACACGTATTGTGCGGCCGGCATTTGTGGCTAGGATTTCGAAAAGACTAGTTATCCAGGATTAACTTCAACAGTCGTGACGGTATACCAATTATCCTTTCCTTCGAAATTTTACTACCAGTAAATTAAATTAAAATTTTATTCTAAACCACCATACCCAAGCTAATACAGAATCTCTGTGCCCCTGTCCAATAAATGAAGTTTATCTTCAATATTGACTAGCTGATGTACCCGTGCTTCGCTACGGGATTCTCAGAAAGACTGACTTGGTGGTTTTCCTAACTGAACTCAACATAGGTCATAACCAAAAAGGTCAGTAGGAATGTAGCGATTGAAAGCAATGTTATCATATAAAATACTCGATCAAATGAATAACCGCACACTTTCTCACTTTCAACGAACAGTACTACGGTGTCGATCTAAGAGTCCAAAGTTCCAGAGCTGGAATAACCAGGTCGCAGACTGCCGTGAACACTCCTCTGTCATTATTCCGTTAAATATGCACACTACTCATTCCAATCAGTGGCTCAGAGTAGGAACTGAATAGCTCGAATACTATGATGAACCAGTGTGTTACGTACCATATATATCAGAAAATGTATGAACCAGAGGAATGGCATGCTAAAGAAGAAAGTTATCTTACACCCCAGCTACTTACCGCCAATATACAGGCAGGCTGTTACAGTTGGTACGACCAGGCGTGTTGGCCGTGTGGTTACGAGCGCGCAGCTGTGAGCTTGCATCCGGGAGATAGAGGATTCGAACCCCACTGCCGGCAACCCTGAAGATCGTATTCGGGAGATAGTGGGTTCGAGCCCCACTGTCGGCAGCCCTGACGATGGTTTTCCGTGGTTTCCCATTTTCACACCAGGCAAATACCGGGACTGTACCTTAATTAAAGCCACAGCCGCATCCTTCCACTTCCTAGACCTTTCCTATCCCATCGTCGCCATAAGACATAGGGGCCTATCTGTGTCGGTGCGACGTTAAGAAAAAAAAGATGGCAATCCGTGGTTTCCCATTTTCACACCAGTCACACCAGGCTGTACCTTAAAGCCAAGGCCGCTTCCTTCACACCACTATTCATTCCCTATCCCATCGTCGCCATAAGACCTACCTGTGTCGGTGCGACGTCAAGCAAATTTAAAAAAATCTCGGTACGCTGCAGTAATCCTATCTATCGGGGATGAGAGGAAAGAGAAGACAAAAAGCAAATCACATCACACAATGGTCAATATAGTGTTATTGTTGATAAAGTTTATGAGCTTTCTATATTGCAGGCCTTCACATTAGTTTTCTTTCGACTCTGTGATATTAGGGTGTCTTACAAAGTAATTTATATCGTAGACTGTAGTTCCTTATTCTCAGACTTTACATACCGATTTTCACTAAATTCTGTCTACCCATTTTCTCGTGACTCGGCGCTGATATGGACTTAGTAAGAAAAATCCAATTCATGAATATCTCCGATTATATGCGGTACGATAACAATGTATAAGACATAAGTGATCGGAAATTTAATCACTTCTTACATAACTACTGTACTACTAACTTACGACATAACTAAAGTTATGTTAGTTATGTAGTATTTATCGATACGACCATTAATAACATAAATAACTTATTTGAGAATTACATTTCAGACCTTCTCCTAAACTACCATTTCACTCAGCGTGAATAAAATAATTTGCAGCCTAGATTGCAGTGGTTCATCACCCGACATTATATACCGATTTTCTTTAAATTATCTTCAGCCGTTTTATCATGATGCGTGTGCAAACATACAGACAGACAGAAATTACGGAAAAGTAAAAAATGCATTTCGTTGTTATTGTTGACATGACCGATACAGAAATACTATTCTTTTCAAATTCTAAGTAATGTACAGACAAAACTCTTTATATATATATATAGAGTTATCGATACGAGCACTAATAACATAAATAACTTATTTGAGAATAACATTTCAGACCTTCCCCTAAACTACCATTTCACTCAGCGTGAATAAAATAATTTATAGCCGAGCTTGTAGCGGTTCATCACCCGACATTACATGCCGATTTTCATTAAATTCTCTTCAGCCGTTTTCTATTGATGCGTGTACAGACAGACAGACAGACAGACAGACAGACAGACAGACAGACAGACAGACAGACAGACAGACAGACAGACAGACAGACAGACAGACAGACAGACAGACAGACAGACAGACAGACAGACAGACAGACAGACAGAAATTATTGAAAAGTAAAAATGCATTTCCTTGTTACTGTGGACATGACAGATACAGAAATACCATTCATTTCAAATTCTGAGCAATGTACAGGCAAAACACTTATTTTATATACAGATTACATTTCAGGCCTTCCTCTAAACTACTATTTCATTCAGTGTGAATAACATTATTGATAGCCTAGATTATAGCGACCTATTCCCCGACTTTGCATACCAATTTTTGTGAAGATAAGACCACTAATAAAATAAATATTTGAAATTAAATTTTAGGCCTTCCCCTAAACTACCATTTTTCTCAGCGTGTTTAGCCTATATTGTAGCGACTTATTTCTCATCTTTGTCTAGCGATTTTCATTAGGACACGACCACTAATAACATTAATATTTGAGAATTAAATTTCAGACCTTCCTTCTCTTCAGCCGTTTTTTCGTGATGCGTGTACATACATACATACATATTGTCCCCTTCAAAAGTGGAAATAATTTATTAAGGGAGAATGATTTATTTCATCAGTGAGTTGAAACATTATTTCGATCGCCAGGAGGGTGAGATTTTACACTCCCGTGCTAGCGTGAACAAGCCGCCTGCGAACCGGTTTTCCCAACCTACCAAGAGAACGAGGAAGAAGGGTGAAAATCCTGTTAGGTGTCCTTCAGACACATGTGTGTGTGTGCCACGTGATCGGGCGGGCAGCGTGATTATAATCGATCAATAATTGCAAGGTCGTGTGACGTGAAACTGGGGCAGCCAATAAAAATGACAACCTTCACAGGAATGCAACAGATCCACCAATCAGATATAATCAAGAGGCACACCTCCGTCTTAAGACAGTGAATTTATGGTAATTCCAAAGGGAATTTTATATAGGGTTTTTACTTCTAAACACTTGATTTGAGGGTTACTCTGAATGCAGCTACGGTCGAGACTGGACGTCGTTTGCTTTACTGGGAGACTTTGCATTAGAGAAGGCACTGAGGACTAAATAAACTGCAATTCAGGCATTTGAAAAACTTCTCTACGATTTATTTATGACTGTCATAAGATAAGTGTCCATCTCCAAATTATTAAACATCGCGTGTGTATCCTGGACTATTGCTAAGACTTTTATTAGTTTCAGCTTTCCTACGAGAACTCAGAAGAAGGAAGGTCGTTGGTTCGAGCTCGCTTCAAGATGGCTATCCCTTTCCGAGGTGAATCCTACTGTTTCCTGTGCACCTTCATCTCCTCCATGAGTCACTAATTATGTAAGGCGTCGGACATGGGCAAGACTTTGTTCGATGGAAGGTGATGTGACCACGTACTAGGTCATCAGCCAGAATCCAGTTAACACCAGCCACATGAGTATTCTTTAAGAATTCACCTTTCTATCTTTCTGTAAAATGTCTGTAAAACGTAGCCTTACCTTATTCATTTAGATTTTCTATTAGTTTAGCAGTAGTTTGACTTTTCATTCTTCTTTCCTCGGTGGGAGGTAGTTTGTGCTCTGGAATGAATGTGTATTCGGTTCTATTAGTTAGAGATAAGAGTGAATGTCATCGAGAGAGACCTCAACTGTCCTAAAAATTTAAGACGGCAGGAGAAATAAAAGTAAATGACCTCCGCGTTAATCTTGAATGATTTTGAAATCGTTTAAAAATTAATTGAGACAGATTAGGACAGTGTTCTAGTGTTTTTCTAAGTGTCAAATTTCATTCTACGATTATACGACATTTCTGTGGACTTTAGTTCGTTTAGAGTCATCTGAATAATTTCGTACGATAGCTTTGCAGGTGTGATTAGGCAGGTAAATAAATATAATAATAATAGTGAGTAAAAATAATTAAACCTAATTACGGGCTAAAATTTGAATAAGGTCATGGGTTTAATTTTAGTTTGTTCTTAGAAAGAATTATCGTGTGCTCACTTTATGTAAAGTAGGCCTGGAACATGGCATCCTCCGGACGGAGTAATGATGAATTATACGTATATTTTACTGTGCTATTAATTTGATTATGACTTGCAGATGGACATTATATTTTGTGTGATAATTTATGCACCCATTAGAGTCATTTTTGGAAGAAATGTGTCACTAGACATGATTTCTTCGAGCTTGAGTGCAGATTAATCGAGAGCCACGATATAGTAGGAGAATAAGAATAAATGCCGCAACTCATGTACCGTAAGCGCGTATTCTAATATTTTGACCTGTGCTGGAGGTATTTTACTTGATTATTTTGAATGATTTCTGTTTAAAGGATTCCCTTGAACATCGTTGTATAATTAATTTCTGCATAAAAGTGATAACCTCAACTCTATCACGTCCTAGATCGATACCTGGAATATACATGATACTGTCATCAAGAGAATGATTTCCCTAATTTGAAATAAATCCAAAATTTAATAATAATGGGTTAGTGTTCGTGTAAATAATATTGTAATATTGTCGTGTACCTATGTGTGAATGTGTGATGTGTGATTTGATTATATTCTGTGTTTTGTGAATTTTCTTGAATGGTTTTATGATGATGTTCTCCACTGCGCGCGTCAAATTTTGACCGATTTACGTTATTTTCGCGTGTCCGTGATTTGATGAATTATGAATCTTTAGAAGATTTTATTACAATTTAAGGTAGATTAGGATCTAATTCACTAAAATAAATTGAATAAGAGAAGGCAACGTCCGTGGATTGATATCACGAGGCTGAATTTTTAGTTATTGTACAATCACTTATTGAATAACAACGAGTAACGTTTAGGTTGATATGAGATAAAATAAGAATTAATTATGAGAAGTTCAGTCACTTAATAATTATGAAAATGAATTGATTGATGAAGGGAAAGTCTAACGAAGACTTATTAACCACAATTTCTTGAATTAAACATTTTTCAATAATTTTAATAAGGGAAAGAAAATGATCATTTTCTTGTAGAATTAAGTGAGATCCAGAAGGAATATTTTAATTTAAGCAATTTAATTATCAATATTGGAGAGAGTGATACCAGATAATATTTTGATTTTCAATCCAGTTTATAGTAAATTAATGATCTCTATTATTATTACAGACAAGAACATTCGTTGAGCTTTAATTTGATCAAGATTCCTTATAGACGATAGCACGAGGAGAAGAGATTTTCAAGAATTAGTCCCAGATTTTGTAAATTTAATTGTTTATTGGAAGTGATAGTTTTTAATAAATGTATAAACCTATTTTAGCTTCTCTTCATTTGTCGCTAGTCCTTCATCTATTCCTGCCTTTAAGATTTTCTGCACAGCCGATAAGCGAATGGTCTACCTCTGAGACTCTCGCTCACCGGCGAGCTGAGCCCGGCATGATGGGAGCAATATATACAGACAGACAGACAGACAGACAGACAGACAGACAGACAGACAGACAGACAGACAGACAGACAGACAGACAGACAGACAGACAGACAGACAGACAGACAGACAGACAGACAGACAGACAGACAGACAGACAGACAGACAGACAGACAGAAATTACGGAAATGTAAAAAATGCATTTTCTTGTTACTGAGGACATAACCGATACAGAAATACCATTCTTTTCAAATTCTGAGCAATGTACAGACAAAACTCTTATTTTATATATATAGATGTATATATGGATACATTTCCTATGGTACAAATTATTCAGAAATGTATTCAATTTCATTCCATTGATATGAACTCATGGTGATCACACTGATTTATTTATTCATTTATTCATTCATATCAGAAGCGATGTCCGACTCGTTGGCTGAACGGTCAGCGTACTGGCCTTTGGCTCATAGGGTCCCGGGTTCGATTCCCGGCCTGGTCGGGGATTTTAACCTTAATTGGTTAATTCCAATGGCACGGGGGCTGGGTGTATGTGTTGTCTTCATCCTCATTTCATCCTCATCACGACGCGCAGGTCGCCTACGGGCGTCAAATAGAATGACCTGGCGAGCCGAACCCTTCCTGGGATATCCCGGCACTAAAGGCCATACGACATTTCATTTCATTTCAGAAGCGATACATCATGTATATATTATTAGTTAAGAATGAGAACAATGATAACTGGTAAAAACACACTAACAATTATGTCTTGCCATATCGGACCAGAATTTGGCGAGATCTCGACAGTTTGGTTTGGTCTTCACTAAATCTTGCATAGTGCAAATGAGAGGCCAGGAGTTGCAATGAAGGAAGTGCACCATGGTTTGTTCTTCTCCGCAGGCACGGTGGGTTGACTCATCAGATAGACCCCGCTTCTTCATATTGATATCACACTGATAAACGCAGTTTATCCATTGGGAAGAACGTGGACTGCAACCATAAATATGATAGGCCTATGTATAGCAAATTCATGGATTTTTTTGTCACACTCGCCCTTTGTAAATCATATATTCATTTAAAGCGGGGGTATTCTGAAAGACACACACATTATGTTATTGCTCGTGAAATAATTGTTTTATGTTATTTAAGATAAGATTTTACGATGCGAAAAAAGTGAGGTTATGGATATCATTATCACTTTAAACGTCATTTAACCCGAGAGACAAAGAGAAACCGTTGAACCATGTTTGTTGCATGTTCATTTATTTGACACCTTTATGCAAATGGCTTCTATCAGCCTCGTTTTCCCATATTTACTTATGTATGTCTTGTAATGACCAGTAGAGAGCAGCACCTTCTGTGTTTAAACTGGGAATTCGTTCGTTTTACGAGAGCGGTGACCTTTTTCTCTTTGAAGCTCATCTTCTCTGTGTGTATGTGGCAGGTTACAACAATGCAAGCCACGATGGTTGAGGTGGCGTTTTTGTGTCATAAATATTCATTTAACGTCTTCAAGGTTGGATTATTTACGCTCATCTTTTCTTATTTTAATTATTGATAACTGCAGGTATGTTGGTATTTTTTCTAATATTTGTTTTTGGTGATGATTCATTCCCAACTGTCACGGTTGATTCACATGCATCTTTTCCGCTCAGTCGTATGACATGTTACGTGTGGGTGTGGCTGTGATCTTGTGATAATGGCAAAAGGGTCTCTGTGTGGGTACGTTTTGGTGCACTGCGTGCTTCCATACTTCGTAATGCCAAAATATATATGCCTCTCGTCCCGACCAAGGAGCTACATCCAGGTCGCACGAGACGCGCCATGTTGATGGATGTGAATAAAGCGATGGTTCGCCCCGACCTAATAATATAATTGCACAGTGCACGCAAAAACTTGGAATATGGGAGACCTGTTGATAATGACCGTGGGCTCATACATTTTTGATTTGCATTTGACTGTGTTATTTGAACGGACGTTCGCCTTTTTTTCCCGATACCCTCTTGTGTGCGTGCGAATGCTGGAAGCGTATCTGTTGGTGTGTGGAGGAGTGGAAAAGGCGGTATGTCGGTCGACCTGCCTTATTGTTTGTTTGTATCCGTTCCCCTTTTGGTTCTCGGCACAGATCTGTAAATTTAATTTTATCGGTGGCTGACACTCGCTCGAGTATCCGCCATGTTGGCTGCGTATTTATGCATTGGGCGTGCCTGTAGTATTCTTTGGATTTATCTTTCTTGGTTTGGTCCATGGAGGCCGGTTTTAGCCTCGAGCCGATATCTCCATTCTTCTTATCTGTCTTCTGTTCTCCGTGATAGGCGGATTGTTGTGTGAGCTATTCGTATTGTTGATTACACAATGATGTAGTAAAGCAATGTCGTGAATGAATGGCATTTTATCGTAAAACGGGCGACCTTATTATGATGTGAATACGGTAATTACACTGCAAATGATATAATGAAGGTGTATTTGACAGGCGCTGAGCATTTTAAAATGTGTGATAATGTATTCAAACGAGTGTTAGCCTTGAGCTCACGCCAGGATTCAGAGATGTTTATTAATGCAAGGTACGTCCATGTTTACTATCTTTACACTTCTTTAGATTTCACTCATGAGTTCTATTTTCTGTCTTAATGTTTCATTTGAATTTTGTTAATAAACCCTAGCTCTAAGTCATTTTTCTTTTATTGC
The DNA here is from genome assembly GCF_040414725.1 of Anabrus simplex. Lineage (NCBI taxonomy): Eukaryota > Metazoa > Arthropoda > Insecta > Orthoptera > Tettigoniidae > Anabrus > Anabrus simplex. Next base: position 1,459,565,088 of record NC_090265.1, read on the forward strand.
TAGTAGTCATAGTCTTGCCCCTTGTTCACCAATTACGAGGGGGTGTTTCCAGCTTGGGGCGGTATTTAAGCCTTTCCTAATCGAAGATCCCGCACCTCGAATTATTCCCTACGAAAGTGTTAATGTCGATGTTGTGTGGATCACAAATATGTCTAGGGGTAGTTCAGGGTTGTATAAATTGCTGTTTTAAAAAAGCTTAATATATGAGTGTTCCTCCTTTTCTACTGGGTATTCCATCAAAATTGAATCTTGTTAATTGAAATGACCTTATGCAAAGGACACAGTTAGACTTACAATGGTGATTTCTGGCTAGTCCTCAGAGGATTAATAGAACGAGATAACCACTTCACATATTTGCTGTCATCTTCCAGAAATATTACGGCTTCTCAAACGTTCTGACTTTTTCAGGCATTTATCTCTACAAATCCCACCATGGAGATTGTGTAGTGTGCTTCGGGATACATAGCGTTCAGTATGATTGGTAGCCTAAGGTAACAAGTGCTTTGAAGAAATAGAATTTCAGCTCAAACACTGTAAAGTATCACTTTATTTACGAAATACGTAACCAAGTCAATAAGTATATGCAGTTTTACTCGAATTGTATTTGGGTTGCCTCTATGGCGTTCTGTGCTGACCAGCTGCTAGATGGCACCCGGTTTTTGTGGTCTGAGAATCATGTCTAATGTGCTTATGATTAGCGACGTCATAAACAGTCACCCGTCTGTTATTCAGGATCATGTCACGCATTTGTTTAATATTGGCATCAGTTGCGGCTGCAGATGGACGCCCGGATCCTTCCCCATCCTTCAGATTCGTACAAACCGTTATTACCATAGTTTTTTTTTGGTAGAGACATCTGTTAGAGAATGTTCACACTTCTTGATCAATGAAAAACAAAAGCAAATCGAAAACACTCAGTGACCTCTTCTGATAACTAGTAGAGTTAGTTCAGTGGTTAAAGTTCCGGGTTTCTCCAAACTGTTGAATCCACTGGTAAGCACTTCGCTGTGGCAAAACGTTGTCCTATTGTTGTGCTGAAAGTCTTCTACGAATTTCATATCCTGGTACACCCTCAGACCGCAAAGAACGGATTACGCAACGCTGTTCCTCCTCAGTTCAAACAGAGAGTGGCGAGCCCATTTTTAGGTCGCAACAACGCAAGCTGTACTGATCGGATCTGATAACGCTGAAACCTACCAGAAACATAGACAACGGCGCAACCTATGGGCTGGTGAGCACACAACGCCATAGAGCCAACCTAATGATAATTAGAGCAAAATTACCTATACTTATTGACTTGCCCTCGTAGATTTAAAATGCCCATCCCCTTATTCCCAACAAAGCACTATACGTCTAACAACGCCTTCTTTCACTCTCGAGAGAACAAATGTGTGGGACTTTTCACTTGCTGCCTTGTTCCTCTCCATAAAACTCCACTATCCCCATACACTAACAACATATCCATAAATTCGTCGTTACTAATTCACAACTTCTCTATTCAGAAACAAATAACGTACAACTAGAACGTTTATTTATGCTCCACTTTGTGCGATATAATACCTTCAGCCCCCTCTCCTTGTGTGCAATACGTCAAGCTCCATCTAACTGAGTTTTAGAAAGACATATTTGCTTATAATATGAATCCGCGCTTCGTGAAGACTTTGTTCCGAATTTATCTTAACGGCTGTTATGACAATTTGTGTGAACTAACCTATCTGCATCGTTGTTTACCGATATGAAAGACTAATTATACTGCCAGAACATGCTTGAGCCGTACCACTCCGTATCGTTCCGTACCGGTAAGATTCAGAGCAGTTATAATTTTTGAAGTTGAATTCCGAGAAGAGTTATAACGGCACAGTTAAATCCTATATGAAACTGTTCTTTCCATCGATATCAAGAATGGTGGTGTTTCAGAACATTTGATAATTTTTGGAACTTAGAACAAATGTCTGCCCTAATTTTGTTGTAAGTCTACCGCAATGGTACCGTTATGTCAGGCATAGGATTCTCTACTCAGTGACACACATCAAGGTCAGAATTTACATTCGGGAGTCGATATGAAGTAAAATGAGAAATGCTCACATGTTCTATTTCGTCAGGGCCGTAGGCTGAGCCAAGTACAATAACATAATTCCAAACTCACAAAGACACGTTGGTCATTTCCCGTTATACTTCATTTTTATTTAGTGCACTGTACCTACGCTGGAATTTTAAAATTGGTTCCCTTAAACATTGAACTGCTGGGAGGAGGGTAGTTGGTGGTAGGGCTGGGTTGTGGGTGGGGGTGAGGGGCCACTTTAACGTGGTTTGCTTGTATACATACACACTGGCGGCATTCTGCCACCAGATGTAGGATAGCTTATCGGGCGGCTCCAGAGCCATACTTGGCTGAAACTTTCATTATTTATGCAACACAACTGCACATCTCCCATGGTTGGCTAACTTTGTTAAACGCTGATCAGATTATTCCAGGAAAGTCGAAAACAAAGAGTTGGTGCTTTGTATGCAGGATGTCGTGCAGTACGGAGATATTTCCTTTACAATGAATGATAGAATTTGGTATAATGTGGAGCTTTCCTTTCGAAGTACTGATCTGTGATAATAAGAGACATTTCTGATTTCAGTCTTCGAATATCCATATTAACAGGGATGTTGCCATGTGTGAGAAAAGTGAGGTTGTTATGAAGTGAACTTCCTATATTTTTGGAGAAAAGCATCCTAGGGTTGCGGTTTCAGAGTTGCAATGTAGGTGAGAACAGCTAGCCAGTGTGCAGTTATGAATCTAATATTGCAGACATTTCTCTCACGGAAATGTTCAACTGAACATTAACATTTCCTACGAATGAGCTATTTAGCCCGACGGGTGCTGTTGAGAACACCAGGCTTGTCTAACCGTTATCTTAGAGAGTCTCCATATACAGTAGTGTCACTCAGCTATGGCCCAAAATTAATTCTTGTATTAACAATTCACAGCTCTAGAAACAGACATGAAACTAATGAGGTTTACACCGTCAATACTGAATTTCTACATTTAAACAGCAAATGCTCCTAAAAGTTGGGAATATGTCCTTTTTGATATTACTCATCTTCAGGAAGAACGTTAGGATAAACTGGGTTAAGATGTACGAGTACTATGTATGGGTCATGCATGCTAAGCGGATAGCGATAATTTTCTGATAACCAGACAATCATTGATATCTCCTGACAAATGCATCTATCTTCCATGATATATACCTGAATAACACCGACTCATAAGCGCATTATATCTTATTACATCCGGTGTAATGACAGGTCTTAAAGATAAACAGCAATAAATAGTAAGGGAAGAAGCTGACTCTCCTCCTCGCATAACAACCTCTGAAACGGTCTATAGCCGAACAAAATCGATGAAGTCACCATATGGTAGTTACTACTGACGAAAGACGAAATATGATATGACTATTTTGCGTTAAAAACACACCGTTATTCAGCGTACAGCGGTTATTGCGAACAGAGTTCAGTGTATCTCGGAAGGCAGCCAAAGTTGAAAAACTAATGTCCACTTTTCGTTACTTGTAGAATACTCTCTCCCGCAACATAAGAGTCATAAACATGGTAACTAACACTAACAGACTTTACCCATCACCTGAACTCCATTTCCGTAAAAACTAATATGTAAGGATGAAGCTAAGATCTTTGAGCTCAGGGTCAGTACATCGATCATTTCCAACAAACCTAACACGTCTATATCCCTTTCAGACCGAGTACGCACAATTGTGCAGGTTCGTATTTTGTTTATCCCTGACCGTATTTGATGTTTTTTCGGCGCTAGACCGGACTGCAGTGATTGTGCGGGACACGTGGGGTCTATTTCAATTGTTTTTAGTATGCGCTTGACCGCCAGGGCGAAGGAGGAAGAGTTTAAAAAGCACAGTTGATCGGCGAGATGGCGAGAAGCAGTAGTGCCAAAAGTAAGTATTTATTTATTGCGTTTATATTAATCTAGAAGCTTTACTGAATACCGGAATATATTCAATGAAGTGTGTACATTGGTTAGTGAACGTAAATTTTGAAGATACATCATCGTATGTGATACAACGAGGTTTTGAATTTTGATACGCACAATTGTGTAGGTCCTTTTTTCGGATGTTAGTTTTTATTTTGTAAAATAAACTATCAATATGTGTATTGAGGAGCATTTTAGTCAGTTTTTGACATACAAACAAAAATTTACGCCTCCAGTTTTCTTTCAGGTCTGAAAGGGGTTTAAGTATATTACAAATGAGCCAAGAAGTTCGATATAATTATATTTACATTGGTAAGGTAGGTCCATCTATTTTACATTCAATTAAGCTTGAAAATTATAGAGTGCAGAATTTATTTATGTTGTACCAGAATTTAGCAGAACATTGAATAATAGTTTGTAAACAAAGCTGAACTTATTCATTTTATATTTTACAAGTATTTATTTGTTTGTTTTATTTATTACTACTAATTATTGCTTACAAAGAGCAATTTGCCGCAAGAACAACGAGTACCCGTACAATACATATATTTAATTTAGAGGCCCCGCGAGCGGATTCATTTTACGGGCAGTGCGCATGGTTCCTGAATACGATCAATCGATTTCGTCTACACTGACATGACAAAAGTCGTTGAATACGGGTGAAGTATCGCGTAGGCCCTCCTCTATCATGGCCAAGTAAAGAAGCTCATCGTGGGATTCGATTCAAAAAGAGGAAGAACCACCTGACCCGTGCTACTTGGAGAGTTACCCACAGCTTCTTGCTACTTGTAGATGCAGGGTTTTGGCTTCGAAAGCACCTCACTATCACGTCCCATAAATGGTCGACAGGGCTAATATCAGGCGAAATAGGTGGCAACAAAAATCGTAGATTCTCCAGAACGCTCCTAATGTGTCAGGACGCTGCTACCAGATGCGAGAGAGTTCTAAATGTGATCTAAATTTGTTGTTTAAATTTTGGTTCGAGACCACGGGATAAAATTCATATGTTCACGAACGTTAAAGATCAAACGCGGAGATTAACCTCGGAGAAACAAGTCAAGTGTTGTACGGGGTAAAGTGAATAACATACCAAACCCCATGGCACAACAACCCCGAAGGGTTATGGCCTACCATGCGGCCAATGCTCTGCCCGAAGGACTGCAGATTATGAGGTGTCGTGTGGTCAGCATGACGGATCCTCTCCGCCGTTATTCTTGGCTTCCTAGACCGGGAAAGTGAATAACATGCAGTTTGATAAATATTTAGATCGAACTGTTGTCGTCGATGGAATAGAAGCAGACTTGAAATATATGAATAATAATCGATGAAAATATTTATTTTATGTATGATGAGTGGGAGAAGTATCTCCGTATCATGAAGATCGAAAAAAAAGCTACAGGATTAATAAAGAAGTTATGAGAAAAATAAGCAATCTACGAAATAAATAAGGAATATAAAAGCGTCCACGTGAATGGAAATATTGAGTTATTGGCCCACCGGACGTATGGGAATTAAGATTTAATTACGGAGTTTGTATGGTAATGCACCTGAGTACGGTACGAACGAATAACGACAGGCTGCAGGTGATGTATCACGACCGAGGGATCCCAGAGGTTAATTGTCCTTGTACCGGGAGGTACACCTCTACGCAGCACGTTTAAATCTTGCGCCAATAAAATTCCCCTACAGGAGAAACTCTGAACTTAAAACTAGACCTCCTTAAACTTTTGCTCACAAGATGTCACTACCTTAATTTTGTGATTATGAAGTTGCCAGTACTGTGTGAATTTCAACTTGTGTTGTTTTCTGTTCCTCAAGAAGTGTGGACACTCTCTCATACTAAAAAACTATGATTATGCATCCTGGTGCGAAGTGAAGGAACTTTATTTGAAGAAATTTTGTATTCATAAGTTTGTTCTTTACTAAATTTCGTTCATTCAGTTGCGCGTTGGCAATATTTATCTTCCTTTCCGCCAGTTTTTGAATTTAGCCAATCCAGAATTTCAGTAATTAATTTCTAACCAATCACGGGCTTCTTCTTCGATTTTGTGTGTAACCTTTCATCTACCAATAAAACCGAGAGGGAGTGGCTTAATTATTCATGAAAGGTCTGGAACTTTCCCCGAGGGTTTATAAACTGTTGATTTTCTCGTCTCTCGACTACTTGATCAACATCTAGCCTAGTGTGTGTGGACGTGTAGCAGGAGGCAGGTGGTGCCTCTTTCATCAGCCAGCAGCTCTTCAGCAAGGTAATGGCCGTTTAACATCTTATTTCTTGCTAGCTCAGCAGTTTAACCCGCAGGAAAGCTCCGAAATTTTAGTATGTAACCTACTTTTCTAAACATGTAATTTTCTGCCAGCTTATGTAAAGACTTCATAAAATCTGCTACTGTAATTCGGCGATAGAGAGTGATTTACCCTCTCGAGCTCCCCTTCATTCTCATAAGAGTCACCTCCATAGTTTGGGAATAGCCCCTGTTTCATCGGCCTAGTGCCTTTTAGGTTTTAAAATGAGTATTTAGGAGTGCAAGTACACGCCTCCACTCATTTATGTATTTCGGGTCATTTACTTAACCTGTTCTTTTTCTGCTAAGGCCCAATAGATTGGGTACAAGATACCCCCGTTTTACTGTTGTAAGTTGTGCCTTGATGGCAATTAATTGTGAAGTCTAGTATTGCCTTTAAAAGGCTTGGAAATCTGAGAGCGGGGCAGCTCTTTTCTAGTATTGTAAGAATGCCTCCGGGAGGCTTAATATTGTAAAGAGGAGCAAGGGCTCCGCGTATTAGGGTATTTCTGCTCTTTGAACGAATTTGTGGTTGTAATGTGAGCTAAGAGCTCAAAATTGCAAAGTAAGGGCTTAAAGCCCAAGATCAGTTTATGCCACCTATCTTATCTTGACTCGACCTATCTGTTGATACTGGGACCTGTTACATTGTTATTTGTTGTTGCTTTTTAAAGAAAAGAAAATATCACCTTTTCCTAAAATTTTAAATTAACTTTGACTTGGTAGTTAGACCCATTCATCCCGGCACCTTCTTTCACCTCTCCTGTTCCACAGATAGCCCGGAACAGTCCTCATTAATGATAATGTGGTGGACTATTAATTATTACAATTTAAACGAAGTTAAACCAGATCAATACTAATACTAATAATAATAATAATAATAATAATAATAATAATAATAATAATAATAATAATAATAATAATAATAATAATAATAATGTACCGAGCGAGTTGGCCGTTCGATTAGGAGCGCGCAGCTGTGAGCTCGCATCCCGGAGATAGTGGGTTCGAATTGCACTGTTGGAAGCCCTGAATATGGTTTTCCGTGGTTTCCCATTTTCACAGCGGGCAAATGCTGGGGCTGTACCTTAATTAAGGCTACAGCCGCTTCCTTCCCATTCCTAGGCCTTTCCTGTCCCATCGTCGCCATAAGACCTATCTGTGTCGGTGCTACGTAAAGCAACTAGCAAATAATAATAATAATAATATTAATAATAATAATAATAATAATAATAATAATAATAATAATAATAATAAGTGATTAGTGTGATTAGCTGCCACCCCCTGAGGCCCGGGTTCGTTTCCCGGCTCTGCCACGAAATTTGAAAAGTGGTACGAGGGCTGGAACCGGGTCCACTCAGCCTCAGGAGGTCAACTGAGTAGAGGGGGGTTCGATTCCCTCCTCAGCCATCCTGGAAGTTGTTTTCTGTGGTTTCTCACTTCTCCTTCAGGCAAATACCGGGATGGTACTTAACTTAAGACCACGGCCGCTTCCGTCCCTCTTCCTCACCTATCCCTTCCAAACTTACCATCCCTCCACAAGGCCCCTGTTCAGCATAGCAGGTAAGGCCGCCTGGGCGAGACACTGGTCATCCTCCCCAGTTGTATCCCCCGACCTATAGTCTGAAACTCCAGGACACAGACCTTGAGGCGGTAGAGGTGGGATCCCTCGCTGAGTCCGAGGGAAAAACCGACCCTGGAGGGTAAACAGATTGCGAACGAACGACATTTTAATTTATAGTGGTAGCAGAATATACAGTAAATTATACCTCTCAGTTCAATTAATCTGAGGCTTGCAGACACGAAACATCTTATGCTAACAGTTTGGGATATAATGTATTTTTATATGTGTTACTATACAAAATGAACATTCCCACATTGTGCGTAATATTGATCCGGTCGGGATAATCACGGCGATGGTTGAATGCAATATCGCCTCGCACGAGCTGGCACGGAAGTTCAAAATGTCCGTTCATACACATGGCGAAATTTTAACATACCAGCAAGAAAGCTCGTAGCTCCATTGTTCATCAAAAATACTGTACCTAAATCATATTGATTACTAAGTACTTGTCATAGTTAACACTTTGAGTATAAAGTCCACCGATCACAACTTTTGGCGACACTCTTACAAAAGTTAAAATGACGATCCAGCTAGTACTGAGCACATGTACAGTACTGTAACTCTATTAGAATTAGCTTTACATCGTATGGACGAAGATAGGTGTTAAGGTGACGATTGGATAGGAAAGGGTTAGGAGTGGGAGGAAAGCGACTGTCGCCTTTTCTAAGGTACATTTGCTTGGTGTGAAAATGGAAAACCACTGAAAACCATTTTCAGGGCTGCCGACAATGGGGTTCCAACCCACTATTTGTTCCAACCGCACGGCCAACACGCTCAGTGTACAGTAACTAAAGACGAAGCGTGACGTAAGGTAAGGGTATATTCTGCCCGAAGGCAGGTCCGAACCTTCACAGAGGTGTGTCTGAGCCGTAGTTTACGCACGGTAGGGTGGCCAGTTCCTCCCCCCCCCCTCCATTCCCTTACCCTCCACCAACAGCGCGTGGCAACCCATCCATTTCCCGACCACGCCCAATGTTGCTTAACTTCGGAGATCTCACGGGATCCGGTGTTTCAACACGGCTACGGCCGTTGGCAAGCGTGATGTAAGAGGTACTAATGACAACTCATACAGTGCCCACTTTCCTGGCTTCCCATATGGCATGCTATTGCACACGCCAAGAATGACAATCATGGTCTGCGACTGTTCGGCGTAATTTAATCTAAGTAATAAAAGACACATTACTTCAATAGACTTTTGATCAAAAGAAAGTCAGAAAGTCACAGCTGTTTCACACTCACAAAGCTAATTTTTGTTTTATAAGTACATCGCTCCCCATAGGTGTTAATTCCCCACGTTCTCTCGGGTCAAAACGCTGGAAAAATATAACACTCCGCATTGTTGCACGATTTAGCCTCACGAGAAGTAGAGATTTGTCACATGCGATCTGATAAAACGTGTTTGATTAATTCTCCATACGGTTTAAATATGTCATCATCATCATCATCATCTGTTTACCCTCCAGGTTCGGCTTTTCCCTCGGACTCAGCGAGGGATCCCACCTCTACCGCCTCAAGGGCAGTGTCCTGGAGCTTCAGACTCTTGGTCGAGGGCTACAACTGGGGAGAATGACCGGTACCTCGCCCAGGCGGCCTCACCTGCTATGCTGAACAGGGGCCTTGTGTAGGGATGGGAAGATTGGAAGGGATAGGCAAGGAAGAGGGAAGGAAGCGGCCGTGGCCTTAAGTTAGGTACCATCCCGGCATTCGCCTGGAGGAGAAGTGGGAAACCACGGAAAACCACTTCCAGGATGGCTGAAGTGGGAATCGAACCCACCTCTACTCAGTTGACCTCCCGAGGCTGAGTGGACCCCGTTCCAGCCCTCGTACCACTTTTCAAAATTCGTGGCAGAGCCGGGAATCGAACCCGGACCTCCGGAGGTGGCAGCTAATCACGCTAACCACTACACCACAGAGGCGGACTTAAATATGTATATATTTCAATATTCTAATGAGCATTTCCTGGACTACTGTTATCGGTAACACCTTCCTTGCGCAGGCAACTACTACTGCTACTACTACTACTACTACTACGACTACACGTTTACTTTCAATAGGAACTCGTAATGAGTCTGTAATGCATTTAAATCCCAAAGTGGTTTTCATAACTCGTATCTCCGTCTACTCATCGTCACCTCAGCCTTTTTACTCCAAGTTCCTTTTAGCCTTATGCACGTTCCATGTCTGGCTGTTTCGACAATGGCTGAAATAGGCTAAATAGCTTGTATTTGCACACCCACTGAACAGCCATGGAAATACAACATTAGCCATAGTTTTCTTTTGGCTCTTTTACCAGAACATAACATGGCGAAATAAATGGCTACGGCTTTATACATTGCAATTTATCTTCACTATAGTCATGGAAGTCAGACCCTTTCTTTTTCTTGCTAGTTGCTTTACGTCGCACCGACAGAGATAGGTCTTATGGAGACTATGGGACAGGAAAGGGCTAGGAGTGGGAAGGAAGCGGCCGTGGCCTTAATTGAGGTACAGCCCCAGCATTTGCCTGGTATGAAAATGGGAAACCACGGAAAACTATCTTCAGGGCTGCTGATAGTGGGGTTCGAACCTACTATCTCCCGAATACTGGATACTGGCCGCACTTAAGCGACTGCAGCTATCGATCTCGGTGAAGTCAGACCTATCTTAATTCCCCGACATGTCTGAAATACAATCTTCCTTCATGCTTTCTTTACACTTCTGTCTTCCAGAAGAAAGAAAGACAGCTGTCTAAGAAAAACACAAGGCAAATAAATATTGTCAAAATACGGCAAGACGATTTATGAATCGATAGTTGTCTGAGTTGAGCATTTCATGTGATAGCGCCCTGCAATTACAGTGCCAGACTGAACACGGAAGTGGAGAAGAGCGCAGACGGATTGACGTGCGAGTTAACTCGGGCACGGGATTGAAAATGTTAGTGACCTGATTCCCACCAACGCGACGAAAGTGATTTCTACGACTTTTACCTTTCAAGTCATTAAAGCATAAAATGGAAAATTCACGTAACTACATATCAGATATCACAATATCATTCATGCCCTCAAGATAATAAAACATTAACATTATTGGCCGTAGAAAAATAAATTTTAGGGCAGCTGTCATTAGCGACAAAGGATCTCTGGACGATAAATCATCCCTATTAATCCCGGTGTACCCTACGTGTTAATCTCTGAGGATTAAAATTTTCAATTGTAAACCAAGTGATTAACTTTCCCAAGAATATCAAAATGTCTGAATGGATTGCGTGACTACGTGAAGATTAAACTTCGAGTTTGAGACAATATTAATCATGTGATCATAATCAGTACTATATATAATATTACAATGAATTTAATCGAAGAGAAGTTTAAAATTAACGAGTATATTAACGAAAAGCACTTCCACCTTCAGCAGATAGGGAAAGATATGAACAGCCACGCTCGCTGATAACTAAATTATAAACTCAAACAATATGTGGTAAATATAAAATGAAATATCCTTTTAAAAGAAGTTAAATAATCGTAACATGCGTTGAATGACAAAAAACTCTGCATTATTTTCAGCACTGGTGTGCAAGCTGTGTTACTAATAATAGGGTCTATACATACGCCCGCGATTAAATCGGTCAAAGGAGCAAGTTAACTGGGAATTGTTCAGTGGCATTAAAATGCGTAACTTTGGAAATCTCTGTTAACCCGTTATTGCTTTGGAGGTTTTACAATTGTGAATTACGTATATATGTTACTTAGGGCCGAAAGAAGTTGACAGTATAATTGTAACTAAAAATGTTCTCGTCAACAGTTATTTATAACCAAAGTGTTCTATGTTTGCGACAGAATGGTACTCAGCCACAAGGCTGGTTGGATCATCAACAGCTCCAGCAGCTTCTATCATAGTTACCCCAGGCATCAGGGAAGAGGTGTACTGTACAAGGAAAACCTTAAACGTAGCTTTCCTCACCGAATCATCAGTTGCCATTAAACTAAAATGATCGCATCAACCGACCCTATAAGCTGCATTTTCAAACCATTAATACCAAGGACAGATTGACAAGGAATGATATTACTATTATAGCATCACTCATACCTCATCCACTTTCATATTATCAAAGTTATGGACGAGAGAGGGGCTGATCCTTGAAAGCAACAAATTTGTTGTAGCCCATACCAGAAGACATATTGCACTATAAACACTTTGTGTCTAGAAAATAACGGCTTATTTTAAGATAATGAACGAAAATTATAGACTGAAATGCCTTTCAGCGTTCAGTATCTGCATGGCTCCGAGTGAACTAGGCGCCACCATTATTCTCACTCCGATCTAATTGTCGACATAAACACCTTGGGTTGCCTGCAGTAGCCTACCGATATTTCTACAATCCCTCAGTGTGGCTAAATGAATTTCCCTTGGTACTCTGTATACCGTCGTTGAAGAAACCAAACATCGTATCCATTCCTATCCATTATTTTCCTTAAGACTGGTCACACCTCTCAGCCACATACGGATATGCAGTCTATCCGACCAATGTTCGTTCTGTTTATTTCCCTGTAATCACGTGTCGAGGAGAACGGAATTTACCGCACAGTACTGTAGGAATGTATGATTGCGCGACGAATTTATACACCTACAGTATATTTTTTTAACTCCGCCACTAGGAATGATTCGAATTTCCTAGTGCCGGTCCCAAGCCCGGTAAAGGAGGAGGGTCAATGGCTGGTTGTTGAGTCTTGGGGGTTGCACTGATGTCGAGTAAGTGCTGCCATTAAAACTCAAGAAATGCTTTAGTTGACAGTCCATCTGTCAATATAACCAGCAAATCCTACCCCTCATGGGGATGGGTGAGGGCGAGTACCTGGCGCCTTAAAACTGGGTCCCTCGGCTAAGGTATGGTAACCCCTACAGAAGAGTCCCTGGTCCTCCAGGTTGGGGGTTGTGCGAAGGGCTGGTAACTCTTCCACTTAAAAACTTACCTCACTCATAAATCTCAGATGAATAACCGGACGGATTCTATGATGACGACAAAGGCAAGATCAAAGGCCAAACGATTTGGAATTAGAGATACATTAAAGTTGGGAACTTGGAACGTGAGAGGCATAAAAGGAAAAGAAGAAGAACTGGATAGAGAGCTGGCTAGGAAAGAAATCAATGTTGCTGTAATTACTGAGACAAAAAAGAAATTACAAGGAACAAAAGAAATTGATAAATACACTATGATTTATAGCGGAGTTACACAGGATAAAAGAGCTGCAGCAGGAGTCGCAATATTAATAGACAGGAAGTGGAAAAACAAAATAGAAAGCTACACTATTATAAATGAAAGGATTTTGGTGCTGAGGTTGAAGGTAGAGAGAGGGAAATTAACCTTGGTAGCCGTGTATGCTCCTGAAGAAAACAAACAGGAAGAATCTGAACAGTTTTATGAAGTTCTTCAATCAGTGTTGAATAACATATGTAAAAGTGACTTTGTTGTTCTGGCTGGTGATCTCAATGCTCAAGTAGGAAACAAACCAATTGCAGAAATAGTGGGAAATAAAGGTGCGCCAACTTTGAATGAAAATGGTAAATTATTGATAGAATTTTCATCCTATAATCAATTACAAATTACTAACACCTTCTTTGAGAAGAAAGATATACATAAATTCACATGGACTGCAAGAGGACAGCGATCAATTATTGACTATATGAATGGGTGAAAACCATAACGGTATAAGTGACATTTCTTTAAAAAATGAGTTAAGTGCAGGATGTAACTCCAGGAGGATGTATCCTTTCACCAACCAGGAGATACAAGTGATAGCGGTAATATTCTGCGCTCTAGTGATGGGTGGTGTAACTACAAATACCATGCTTTATATGAGTGTTGAAGATGTTTAAATGTCTTTTTCTCTGAATGACCAAAATGTTACTTATACCGTTATGGTTTTAACCCATTCATATAATGGTCAATAAAAAGTTAGGCCCAGATGTAACAGATGTCACAGTACATAGAGGCAGCGATGTATATACAGATCTGGTCGTTGCAAAAATCAGAATTCTTGCTAAATGGAGGAAAAGGCTGAATAGAAATATACACAGAAACCAAGAGATCTATAAGGTATATTTACTACAGGATGATGGAATAAAATACTTATATCAAAATCGGCTGCAACAGTATTTAGGTCAGTTTCCGACAAGTACTGATATTAACAAAGAATGGGAAATCATAACCTCAGCAATCCAGAGGGCAGCAGATGAAGCCATTGGAGTGAAGAAGAAATTTAGGAGAAAAACTGGGCTTAAAATATGGAATAAAGAAATTTCAGAAGCTGTCAAGCAAAAACAAATATTATACCTGAAAATGATACAGCATCGCACCCCACAAAATGAGAAAGAATATAAAAACAGCAGGAACAAGGTCAAGTAACTAACGAGAAAACTCAAGCAAGAATCATGGGATAGGTTAATAAACTCAATAGAGGATGATATCCATGGTAGGCAAGAGATGGCATATAAGTTAATGAAGCACCTCAACAATGATGAGAAACTGCTAATATAAATGTAATCGAAGAAGAATCGTGGATACAACACTACAAAGAATTGTGGTATAACGGAAAGTATGGAGAGAGTCAGGAAGATCAAGATATAGATATCGACATTGAAGGAATTGACCTAATAGATATAGAAGAACTTAATACTGTTCTGAAATCTTTCAAAAATAGAAAAGCACCAGGGTTAGACAACATAAATATGGAGTTGTTCAAATATGGTGGGATCATTCTTAAATTTAGAATGTTACATTTAATTAATCTTTGTTGGAAAAGAAGAAATATACCCGAAGAATGGAGAAAAGCTAAAATAATATCACTTTTCAAGAAAGGAAATCGAAGTTTTTGCAGTAACTATCGAGGAATAAGTTTATTAACTGTTGGCTATAAAATATATGCTAAAATAATAAATAATAGACTTAAAATCATTGCACACAATCTCTTATTGGAAGAACAATGTGGATTTAGGAAAGGCATATCCTGTACAGATAATATATTTAGCCTCAAACATACTGGAGAAGAGAAGAGAATTTAACTTGAATACTCATGTCGCTTTTGTCGACTATGGAAAGGCTTTTGATAGGGTAGATAGAGAACAGTTATGGAATATAATGGTAAAAAATGGATACCCTAAACATCTTATTCAAGTTATCCAAAGTCTGTACAAAAGGACGAGAATTGTGTTAGATTTAAGATACAAACTAACGGAAGAAATATTAATTAATCAAGGTGTACGTCAGGGATGCAGCCTCTCTCCAACACTATTCAATATATATATAGATGAAGTAATCAGAAATTGGAAACGAATTGTGCACTCTGGAATAAAATTGAACACAAACACATACATAAATACTATGCTCTTTGCAGATGATCAATTCTCTGGGTGGCGGGAAAAGGCACATAAGTCAAAAAGTGCAACTTTTCAGGAGACACATTTTTCTAATTCTTACAAGAAATGTGCAAGGGAAAGGTACACAGATAACATATTAATCATCTTCAGGTACAGTAAATTTATTTAAACACACGATCTAAAAGGAATGCTAATTTTACAAATAAATGAGTGACTTAAGTGATTTTGTACAGGAATTATCACCGACTTAAGTTATTATTCTATCATTATATTTCAAGTTAAACGCTCTGTTATAATGTTAAAATGTGTACACAAACATCACTCTGAAGTGATACTTATTATTATTTGCTGCTAGTAGGCCAATGTCAATCTAATCACAAAATTCTACCAAGTCAGGGTCTGAATCTTGCTGTTTACTAGAAGTAGGTAGATTGTGGTAAAACTGATGAAACACAGTGGGTATCAGAGGGAGCAGAGAAATGAGATCTTTCTTCTTATCTGCATTAATTGGGACAGGTTTATCTGTGATTTGCTTCAAGGAAATCTCGCTCATACTGGTTTTACGCCTTTTTAGAGATAGTGCTTCAAACTGGTCTTCCTCTTCAAGTGTCGTCTTGAATTTCACTTCTCCAAAATTAGATTCATAACGGAACCACTTAACCTTTTGCCATTTGAATGCATTTCCTTTTTCATCTTTGTTTCGCAACACAAGTGGGCCCTTCAAAAGCGCTGAAAACTCCAGAAAGTCCTCTTGTTTCATCTCTACAACAGCAAATCTTGTACTGCTTGACCGAACCAGCTGGTACCAGTCATGTGGATGGTACACTTGTTGCTCTGTTTTCTTCTTCTTTTTCTCAATTATAGAATGGTCTGAATCTACCTCCATGTGGCTGTGTCCAGGAACCATGAATTTATGGTCAATAGTGAGAATGCTTGGTACTTCTTGCAGTACTTTTGTAAACATAGCTGTTACGTGTGAATTTTTATTCTGACCTCCACAAGTATCAGAATAAAAGATGACATGTGATACATGTGAAGGCAGTCCTTTAAGATGCTTATATAAACAAGAGGCAACCTGATTGGCACCTCGACCTGCAACAGCTTCGTGCCACATATAATGTGTACTTTCTCCAGTAACATTATCGTGAACTGTAAGGTTAAAAGTCCATAACAGTCGCTTATAAAATGCTATCGATGAACTCACAGCGGGTGTTGGAAGACACTGTTGTAGATCAAACGAAAAACACTTCATATTGTTGTTTTCTACTGCTTTTAACTTATCCTTTTTCTTTTCATCATATGCTTTTTGTTGTTGTAGGTGGTGCTGATCCCGTTCTTGCTTCGTTGCAAGTGTTTTCTCTGGATCATCAGACACTTGTATCACCATTTGCAACGTATCACACCTGTGACATGTATCTATATGAGGTTTCTTGAACTTCAGTTTCATTTTATGGAACTCGTTGGCATAGTGCTTCTTAGAAACTGGGTTCTGTGTTATGTCTTGATAGAGTTTGTACATTTTTTCTATGGTGAGATGAGATGGCAGATAGAGATTATCATTTTCCTGTCGTTTGTAGTGGCTTTCGTATGCAGGAAATGACCTCAAATGCTTCCTGACTTCTTCGAGTTTCTCTTCAGACCATTTATTTGGTGGTGTCTGTTTTCCTCGGGAGTCTAAAGAAGGAATTCCACACCTGGAGGAACATTTTTTTAAGCCAACTGTCTTAATGAAGTTATCACTTTCATCAAGAGTATTCAGAAAACACTGCCTACACACTGAAATTTTTTTACCATTGACTTCAATACAGTATCTGTATGTGACTGTCCTGTACTTTTGCTTATCAGGCGAGTTTGTTCGAGGTCTAGAAGTGGCTTTTTCGACTACTGTCATCAGGGAAGAAACATAAGCGCACCGTCTATCATAAGTTCCCAACTGCCAGTATTCTTCAAAGATTTTCAGACGACTTTCTTCATCTATTTTTGTTTTGCATTTACTTCTGCAGTCGGGAAGTTCCTTCATACATCTTTCCATGATTATTTTTCCCTTGTCCGTTGTGTACGTTCTTCCAAGGTTTCTGTTTTCCTGTCTAATTTTTCTTTTGGAACGACTCTTTTTTGGGCTATTCCTGAAATTTAAAGTCGTATTGTGGGGTGAATCTTCATCAGGAGTATCGTTCCCTAATGTGCGTTTTTCACAGCACAAAATTTTGTTGGGTAATAGTTCCTTGTTTGGTGACACTTGTCTGCGTTTCATAGAAGCAGATGTTCCCAATGAACTGGACTGACGTGGACTGCACAGGGTATGTTGATCAGACGACTGAATTTGATTTCTATTATCTGAAACAGAATGAAGTTACATCACCAAATGCATTTATGTATCCGTCACCTGAAGCATTCGTAGTACATAAACTTCACTGGTATTATTTTCTAAGTTGTACAAGGTCATTTTATGTTACGGAATTTTCAAATTATTTTATTTCTAAGCCTCTAGAGAGAAGTTACATTAATTCAGGTAAAGCAATTCACCAACTCTAAAAACATACAGAACTAACTCGTGAGCTTACAAACAACACACATTTATATGACATATTCCCACTACCCTACGTGATATTACCCACTATATTCACTGGTATTATTTTCTAAGTTGTACAAGGTCATTTTATGTTACGGAATTTTCAAATTATTTTATTTCTAAGCCTCTAGAGAGAAGTTACATTAATTCAGGTAAAGCAATTAATACAATTCCAGCTACACAGCTCTATGATAGATACTCTAATGAACTCATTGCACAATTTTAAAGAGCAATATTCTTATTCTGACAGCAGACATTGGGAATGAAAATTCACATACTTCCATTTCATAGAAATAAGATTTTTTTTACTTAATGTGTTTTGCCGTAAAACCACAATACATTTCATGTAAACTGAAATCTAAATTAAATCAACATCCTCAGGTGATCTCCACCATGAACAGAAGTATTGAGCGTCCTTAACGTCTACTTACCATTGAAGGATATATTGTAACATTGATGTTGGTCAGCATTCTCTTCAGTTTCGATATTGTCATCAGATGTGATATTTTCCGGCTCCAAAACACCATCTACAAAAATAAATAATAATACTGGTAACTTGTCTATTATCAAGTATAGTTTCAATTACTTAACATCTCATTTGGTACATTACCTGGATGTACACAGTAGATTCCTGTAAAAATGGAATTTTCCTGCTGGAGGGTAACAGTTGTAGGACAGGTATGTATAACATCCTCACTTCCTAACACGTGGTTGAGGTGCTTATGTTCTTCGTCAGATTGTGACTTTCTAGGCTCCAGAACACCTGTATAGAAAGCACTTCATTAAAACACATTGCCTAGTAACGTATATAAATTACAACTATATATTGCAAGTTAATAATGACCAGTATTTCAGCTGCACATTGCAATGTTCAACGGCCACCTCCTACTGTGTAACACAGTACTGTACCTGGTATAAAACTATATTGCTATTTAAATCCAGCAGTAACTACACCGACAAAATAAGTTTTCAAGACATTTTGATTGCATATGTACTCCATAGTTTAAGGTTAGGTTATTACATTAGAACAAATACTATTAAACTACCTCTAGGGGAAGTAAAAACCTGTACCTACCTCCTAAAATATCATTCTGATCATCTTCTTTCAGCTTATCTAAAGCTAGTTCCACCAGTTTATAGCCCCTTGAACACATTTTGCATGCTGCTTCTCACAAACACAAAACCACTGTAAGGGAATAAAATTGGCGGGAAGGCTATCGAGTATTGCCAACTGTTGGGCAAGGAATGTTTTTATGATTATACATTTAAACACTGTGTAAACAACGGGTATAAAATTATACTCTTAAGAATATTTCAGTAATTTTAGCCTAAATAATAACGTTGCAAAGAATAATATGGCTCTTAAGCAAATAGTGAAAAACCACTTAAGTCACACAGAACTGTAGTAAGAGGGAAGCAAAAAGTACTTAAGTTGACTTAAGTGATTTTTCAAGTATCAAGATAGACTCAACAAATTTAGCACAATAACATAAGTTGACTTAGGTGGTTTTTCCTCGGCCATATCTCCACTGTTCTGAAACAGGTGATTGTGTTTTTCAGCTATATCTTTTTTTAGGAGCCAGACTGACATATGGGCTTTTACCACAATGTGGCTTCGATGCTATAGATGACATAGGTGAAATAAACGAAAAATGAGATTTTTTGACTTATGTGCCTTTTCCCGCCACCCAGAGAATTTATCCTGCAGGATGATGAAGATAAACTCCAGAAATCAATACATCACTTAAACACCATTTGTAAAAGTTATAATCTTCGGCTATCCCGAACAAAAACCAAAGTTATGGCGTGGCAAGGGAAATATCCTATCAGAGCGAAGATAGTAATCGACAATCAACCAGTAGAACAAGTCACAAATTTTAAATACCTTGGTTGTGAAATATCTTTTAACGATGATGACGAGGTGAAGAAGAAGCTTCATCGATTTCAATATATGTGTGGGACAATTCACCGAACACTGAAAGGAAAAGTAAGAGAAGATACTCAACTTAAATTCTATAAGACTATGGCTGTACCAACTTTGCTATATGGAAGTGAGACATGGGTAGATAAAATAAGCTATAGGAATAAAATACAATCATCTGAAATGAGATTCCTAAGATCAGTGAAAGGATACTCCCTAAAAGATAAAATACGAAATGAAGAGATAAGACAAAAATTAAATATATTCTCAATGAATGAAAGAATATTCCAAAACAGGATAAATTGGAAAAACCACGTTCTGAGGATGGATAACGACAGAATCCCAAAACTTGCCGTGGAATACCATCCTACAGGAAGAAGAGATATTGGTCGTCCTATGAAGAGATGGAATGAAATCTGAGGTCGGAACAGGCTATTAGCCTAATCCATGAAGAGGAAGTAAGTAAGTAAGTATATTTTTAAGGTTCTCCTTTACACTTCCACATAAATACAATTGACTATGCCAATCGTAGCATTTTTCAATTACTTGATGCGTATTGGTAATCTGGTCTTTATTACCCATCTGTGCACTGAAACCTCGCTGATTTACAGCTAGATTCCCCCGTCTATTCATTTCCTTTCAAAAAGCCTGTTATGATTAGAAATTAAAGAGAAAAGAAATATTCTTCTAGTTCAGTTGCATGAAGGAAGCAAATGTTTATTGTATATGCTCTACAACACATCAGGCATGGTGCTCATATTTTGAAACTAAACGAATGTGGAATTCTATAGAAGTGTATAATACTGAAAATCTTGTGGTGGAATGACGCTGGTTATACGTTTCATCTTCTACAGGAATGTGAAGGAGAATACATCGGAAAATAGATTCTATGGAGTAAAATTTTCACTAGAAGAACTATTTGGTGTTAAGAACAGCATTTGGCATTAAGCCTACGTTGTAATCCAAAAATGGGGTATGGTGGTACCAGTACATCTCAGAAATAACTGGAACTTACTGGGGATACCATTTAAGGGCTTATAATTATGATTTAATAATCAATAGAGTGGACATAAATCGTCTACTAGGATTTCGTGAAGTTCATTTTTTATATGTCATAATTAATTATAGTAGGGGATCTGTCGATATCCACCGCTGGAGAGATACAGAGTGAACTGTGTCTCCTTGTATGGGCTAGATCAAGTCTGATATTTTCGTCTCATCCTTGGATTTAGCGACATGAAAATGATTGAGATATGACTATTACTAGTATCGCGATTCGTTATACAGTCAGCCCCTGCTTCCAGATTCGGTTTGTGCGTGCATTTTATTATAATAATGTTAAAGTTTTTACGTTCCACTAACTACTTTAACGGTTTTCGGAGATACCGAGTTGCCGGAATTTTGATTGTCAGGAGTTATGTTACGTGCCAGTAAATCTACCGACACAGGGCTGACGTATTTAAACATCTCAAAAAATCACCGAACTGAGTCAGGATAGAATCTGCCAAGTTGGGCTCAGAAAGTCAGCTCCTTAACCATCTGAGCCACTCAGTATGCTTTTGTATGCATTTTGCTGAACTTGGCAGACTGATGTGAAACAGTAACTTCTGAGTCAATGAAGAATGAAAGGGGAAAACTACCCCACACTTTATTTTCTTAATACACCTCTTCGGTGACCCCTGGGCTGCTAAAGGCCGCTAACATGGATCCATTCAGCTCTCCAGCTGAGTGCTCAACATACATAGTAGTGGAGTTTGTATAATAAAAGGTCATCTACTTAATGTGCGTGTCATCAATATATTCATCGCAGCCTATCGTACTCGTCATTAAAACACATGATTTGTTTTGTTTTTACAATTCTTTACATCGCACCGACACAGACAGACCTTATGGCGACGACGCGATAGGACAGGACTTGGAGTGGTGAGGAATAAAACGTGGCTTCAACTGGTGCAAAAATGGGAGATTACGGTAAACTACCTTCGGGGCTGCCGGCATCAGGGTTCGAACCCACTATCAACCGAATGCAAGCTGGCACCTACATGATCCAAGAAGCATAGCAAATCGCTCGGTGAAAGACAAGTAAATCCATTTCGTACAAACCATGCAACTGGTAAACCCATTTGGTATTGACAACCTAGCCACTAAACGTGATCGCTATTTTGCCTGGTCAACTTTACCTTCCAACCTCATACTGATTTCAGAAGAGGGCTGAGCTAGTCCCATAATGAGACTTTACCTGATTATATTTATCTAGGAACAATCTAAGTAAAAGGAGAACAAGGATTGACCAAAAATGAATTGGACAAGGAAAGAGAATTGAGAGCCGCCTGACGTACTGAACCCATAATTCTACGGTGAGAAAAATTTTTATTTTTCCCAAATATTTATTTGGTATTCAGAAACTACTGTATGTTTGAGGGCAGCCATTTTTGCGCTCCCAAGAGCCCGATGTTGCGTGGGAAGGTTCCCGCAAGGCGAGCTCGTGGATTGCCGGGACACCTCGGTGGAACTCGAGTGCCCGACAATTTTCTAAATTAATGAATTCTGCACAACGAGGGATTTTGACAAGATAGTAAAGGAAGAAATAAATAAGCAAAATTATTCATATACCCTCTGTGGAGGTAGTGACACCAGGGACAATTTAGATGCAGTTAAGCCCAAGTGTGTGTTAGCGTGAGAACAGCGAGCTAGTTACACGTGCCAAGGTCGTGGGCAGAAGAAAAACGCGCGAAACGCACGGGCAGAAACAATTTAATTCTCCTGTTGTGGGTGTAGAAAAATTATAAAATTAACACCTAACATAAGTGCAAGTCTGTCCGGAGTTCTGGGACAAGTTTTATCAAAATCGGTTTATTAGAAGCAAATTTGGCAGATTACACCACCGAGACTCATAGAGGGGATAGCGTCCTTCCGGAAATTATAAAAGAAACCCCCCCACCGTAGATTTGGCAGTGTCGATCTGGAACTTGAAGCCGCGGGAGCTCGTGCCCGTCGTCATTAGAATTTCGCGCCAGATTGACCGACAATATTTCAATACATGTTCGTGGCTAAAGTCCATATATTTAGTAAGAAGAAAAGTGAATTGGAGAAGCTGTGAACGTTTGCAGACGAACTGGGAAGGTGTAGGCTGGTTGAAAAATACACAGCAGATTTTATTTTTATCATTTCCTGTACTCTTGTAAGTGAAGAAGGTCTGGGGGAAGCGATTCAAAATAGTTCGATTCCCTTATCGGCCGAACACCTGTTCTTGTTGAAACAACGGGGAGAGAAACCACTCTGGGAGACGCATCAGACAGTTATAGCCGACTGCAGAACGAGGGAAGTTCGTGGTGCAAGTTACAAAGAAAGTGCATTATTTATGGTAATTTTAATCTCGTGTGTGTGTGAAGGGTAGTGTTTGGATGAGTGAAATTTTGAAAATGAAAATGTCATTTGTGAAAATGAGTGGCTAAGTACGAGGTTGCTGGGATGATGCAATCAGAATGCTGAGAATGTCACCATTGTGCAGGTCTGTCTATTTTATATTATGTTGTAGTTAGTTAGTTAGTTACTGTCTGTCCTAACCAAAT
Source organism: Anabrus simplex (assembly GCF_040414725.1). Lineage (NCBI taxonomy): Eukaryota > Metazoa > Arthropoda > Insecta > Orthoptera > Tettigoniidae > Anabrus > Anabrus simplex. The sequence goes on from NC_090265.1 coordinate 1,459,588,403, forward strand.
TTTCCAGATGATTGTCGGGTGATATGCGTAATTATCAGGCGAAAGGCGTTGTAAATTTTGGTCAGCGTGTGAAATTTTCAGTGTGTAAATTTCATGTCAAGAATGGTAAAATGCGACGCTTAAAATTTTGTGTTGAGATGAGATATCATTCAAAGTACGGATTTGTGAACGTTATAAGTGTAAATTTGTCGTGGCGAATATTGTAATCTCAGGTGTCAGTTGCATTCAGAAATGCTGGTTAATAATAATAATAATAATAATAATAATAATAATAATAATAATAATAATAATAATAATGTCTACCGCGGGATAAGGAAATTCTTCGATGTCAAATTGCATTTAACCAGTTATTTTTACAAGGATCGTAGGCATATTTAGATAATGTCAAGAAAATTTGTTAGAGTCACAGTCGTTAATGGGAAGAAAATTTTGAGACATCGTGTATACTTGAATTGCGAAAGGTCGATGTGTGCTCTTGGATTTTTGAGGTTCGAAAGTCGTAATTATAGTAAAGTCAGAGATGGGCTTAATAATGGTTGTCGTTTTCACCAGGGGATCGATGTATGAAAAGGGGTCTCGAAGGAAAAGGGATTGAAAGCGATGGATTTATATGTACGTGGAGATGAGAAAGAGTGTTGAGACATTTTTGTAGAGGAAGTATTTAGGAACAGGCTGTGTGAAACAGGCTGTATTGTTTTCCGCAATCAATCCGAACTTGAGACGACTATGATGTGAAGCATTGTAAATTGATAGAACGATTCCAAGTGAAAACGACTCTAGTAAAATGTAAAGGTCTGGGTAGTAAACATCCAGTGATTTTTGTTAAGATAAGGTACGGCCTCCAGGATTAAAGAGCACTTTGGACACACGGTTGGGTTATATTTAATTTGTTCATTGGAGAGGTCATGGATAAGATGGTTGGAATTGATGATAGGCGATCTGCGAATTTCGAATGTGATGGTGATGATTATTATTTTGAAGGCATCCACTAAAAGGGAAACGTGTGTTGGGAATTTTCATTGGCTGCCCTGACACTGCAGTGCACAGGCTGAGATTGTGTTCGAGGTGGAGAATCGTTCGTCACGTCTATTTATTTTTGAGTTCACATATTATGATGAGGTAGACACTTGTTGTATTTTTTTTTCGAGAGGTAGGCACTTACCGTGTTTCGACTTGCATTCTTTTGATAAGAGACGTAGTTCCGTCGTGCGTATTTTTTGTCTGACCAGATTCAGTGTTACTGTTGGAGGTTTGTTGGAAATTGCGGTTCGCCTGATATGTTAATGGAGATGTAGTACGACCCACTTTGACGCCCAACGATAGATTTAGGACGTCACGTGTTTATTCTTGGAGTCATTGATGATGAGACGTCCTAGGTCACGCCCGACGATAGGATTTGGAAGGCATCATGTATATACTGATTAGGTTTAGGGTGTACAGATTTCAAGTGAGCCCGACGATAGGTCTGGGATGGTAGCTGTACACGCTCAAGTCTCGGTTTAGATGTTCTCTTTTGTTTGTTCTTTTTGGAAGTGGCCTGGAGGAAGGTAGCGGTTACTGTGCGATATGATTTATTGTAGAGGGTCTGTGCGAAGCTCTCAGTGAGATAACGGGACTGCGGTTGACAAACGAGGGCTGTCCAAGTGTGGGACATCGACCCGATCTAGATTAAATATTTTTACTGTGTTTCTTCGTGCGTGTTAGGCTGTATGACTTTGAGATGTTAATTTATTTTTACGAACTTCATTGTTTTTCGTTTGATAGTGTGCATATTGACACTCAGCGTTTTAGAATGAGACTTGAGTTGCGGATGCGGTTTCGATTCGTCAGCCAGTATTTTATTTTATTTTCACCTTGTCATATTTTCATTCTTATTCATAGTAAGTAAGTAATCACTTTACCAGTAGTGTGTTGGGACAGACAGTAAATGGAGAGATCTGTACTGGTAGCATTGTTGTCAAGGGAAAGAATTCCTTAAATTTGTAGTAAATTTTAGCGTGGACTGGTAATTTTATTAAGTATAACAAACCCATTTCTAACCTGAAAATCGGTTCAATAATAATATTTTCAAGTGACTTTTCACTTTTTGATTAACTTCAGTGTTTGGCATTTCTTCTAAATGCATGATTAGTAAGTGTTTCCTGCATTTCGCAGTTTTGTTCCTTTAGAACGACTTAACGTAAGATCCTCCCGGATCATGTGGTTGTTGGTTCCTTCCGAACAGTTGTTTGGGTGATGCACAGTTAGCATCGGGATTAACGTATCACTTAAGGGTGTCATGAATGACAAATACATGGTGGAATTTTATTTCAATTGTGAATGATGCCATTAACTTGTAGTGAACACCATGCTTTCCCATAATATTTCGCAACCTATCCAAAGCAACTGATAGTCAGTTTGGTTCGATTAAGGGTCCATTCGGCGGATGTTTCCGTATCCGTGAAGGGTATTTGACTGGTGGATAACCTTAATTAAGAGAAAATCAGGCGTTCTAATTGTTGAAAGTCAGATTTTCCACGGATCGTGTGGATTAACTCTCAGTTCTTGTTTGGAATGATAGGTGCCCGGTTTTCAGGTCTTCCCTTTTTCAGTTTTTCAGTTTCGCTGTCCACTAAAATATTAGCTTCTCCGAAGCAACTCTTCGACATTTGAAGAAACGAAGTGACGTTATGTAATGTGACTGTGTTTGGAACATTCAAAGTCAATAATTTAATTTTGTTTTATTTTTGTGGCAAGAATGCATATTAAATTAATTATGTTATCGTGCTATTTCAGTTTAATAAAAGTTAGTAAGCACATTTTTGCTCCTCATTTCAAGTAGTTAGGCTCTCTTCTGAACCCCATCGTTTGGTTAAGATCGTGACCGAATTTATTCCCGCAACGACCCAAGATTTAAGAGTTCCAAATTGTTCTACTATAGCAGCCGTGGCCGACCAACGATGGAATGGTAAGTTCAAGGGTTCAGTAGAAGTGTCGCCCAACGTGGGGCTTAAGTCACGATGAGGAGGACGATAATATTCCACGTTGGAGGACAGTAAGAAATAACACCAACGTGATGGCTTAAGTCACTTAACGGAGAGGGCTTGAGTGCATTAAAGGAAGAACTACGAGTCATGTTGGTTGACATCAGTTAAATGATGACCAATTGTAGGATTGTTATACGTTGATGGATCAGTAGAAGTGGCGCCATCAACTGTGGGGCCTTAATGTCACGATAACGATGAGGAGCCCAAAGTCACGATAACGATATGATGCCACGATAACGATAATGAAATTATATACTGAAAATAAATATTAGGAAAATATAAAATAATGTTGAGGCCTAAGCCACATTATAAATAATACAAGCGGGTGAGAACTATGGCTGAGCCACAGTTAAACGAATTATGCCCAATGAGAGTGCTAGATATTAACACGTTTAATGAGGAGCGTAACTACTTGGTAGATAATAATAATAATAACAGTCACAATGCATTTTAGGAAACCAGTACTTAAAGCTTTATTGAAGCTTATGTCATGTTGCCAATATAAATTTTGGAAGTGGTAACGCTGAATTACATTCAAAGTTTATGCGTTAACATGTTCGTTATTTACTTAATTTACGGAAGCGAAACTATTTGGGATATTTATCCAGAGTAACTTATTAACTTCAGAATTTCCTTTTCATTAAACAATTTTGTGATACCAGCCATGTAAACAAAAACTTTATAAGACAACTGTTGGAATGTTGTCAGTTTTGGTATTAAATTATAATAGCGTTTGTATGTGAAAACGCAGTAGATAGTGAATTCTTTCCTTAGTAGTTTGGAGTATTCTGGTTGCATCAACAGCCAGCGTACTCATTATTGTATTCTTTGTGGTATTGTGAGATGGAAGGTCAGGCGACCTTGGAGAAGTTAATGCAGATGATAGAGGACATGAAAGTCCAGAATGAGAGTTTAAATAGTAGGACAAATGAGAACTTGAATAGTAAGATAGACAGTTTGGATAATAAGATGGAAGGTTTAAGGGAGGACACGAAAGTCCAGAGTGAGAATCTGAGAGAGGACATGAAGGCTCATAATGAAAGTTTGGATGGTAAGATTGAGGAGTTACAGAGTAGTATCGAGGATACCCAGGCTAGGTGTAAAGAGTCTAGTGATGAGTTGAAGGCTGGATTGAAGAACGTAGTTCATGAGACATACACTATGTGCACCGAACTTAAAGAGGAAGTCAGGGGTGAGATAGGTAAACTCAACCAGCGTTTTGATGATAGCCGAGTGGAAATTAGGAATGAGATTGACAAACAATTTGCGGAAGTGCAGGTCAATTTAAAGAACGATTTTGATAAACAATTTTCTAAAATCCATGACAGTTTAAAAACCGATATGGACAAGCGTTTTGACGAAAGCCACGACATGTACAGTAGGTTATGCGATAGTCAGAATGAGATGAGAAAGGAACTTGACAAGCATTTACTGGAGAGCCAGGCGGCGCATAAACAGCTGATTGACAGTCAGGTTGAATTTAAGGACGACATTACACAACAGGTCGTAGAGATGCGGATCTCCAGTGATAAGGAAAAGGGGAAAACGCTAACCATAATAGAGGAACAACGTCAAATATTATCTGCGGACATTCAGTCACTGAACAACAAGGTAGATAAAATTAGTGTGGAATTGGAGAGTCAGGTATTGTCAAAAACCGAAACCATGGAGAAGAAACTGTTGCAAGTTAATGAGGAAGCAATTAGTAAACTCCAAGCGGCTAATGAGGACTCCGAAATTTTAATTAAAGAAATTCAAGAGGAGCTAGTTGAAATGAAAACTGAACATACCAGGGAATTCAATGACAGGCAAATTAGTATAGAACAGGATTTAAGGGAAATCACGTCAGCCCAGGAAGAGACAGACAAGAAAGTTGGGTTCATTAAGAGCGAAGTGAGCAGTTGGATTAGCAGCGTGGTAGATATGCAGTCCAAGGTGGACAAAGTATTAAGTCAAACCTCGACAGCTGTTAACTCTGACCTCAGTGGTCAATTGCCAAATATCAGTCATGTGAATAGCAACGGTCAGAGCTCGAATATAGATACCAGTCGATCTCAAAGCTCAGGGGTCACCAACGTTATTAACATGATCAAGTTACATGAGGACCAGCCTAAGAAATTTAATGGAGGTCCACATACCACGCCGAAGGGATTTCTTAAGGATCTCAGGGAGTACATCCGGGACGCCAAGATTCCTGAGGAACGTCAGTTGAGGGTAGCTGAAAGATATTTAGAGGGGGCACCACTGTTATGGTTTAAAGGCTTCCGATACCACTTTGATACCTTTGATGAATTCCAGAGGGCGTTTCTCAATAAATTTTGGAGTACGGAAATTCAGCAGAGTCTTAGATTAGAGCTATACTCACGTCGGTATAATGCAATAGGCCCTACAAAGTTCAGTGAATACTTTATTGCACAAATGGTAAAGTTCAGAGAACTTGAGGCGCCGCCTTCGGAGCAAGAGTTGGTGCAGGCCATCCAAAAGCAGCTACCTCCCGAAGTACAAAGGATGCTCATTGCATCAAAGGTAGAGACCCCCATGCAGGCAGAAATGATCCTTAGGCAATTGGATCATACCCATAATCAAATAGCACCCAGAGGGGGACGATCGCACGAGCAACATGTAAACACTGTTAGCCAGGTCCCAGAGGGAAGTCCAGAGGCACCTGAGCAGGGGAAACCACAGCCGATTGAGCGGAGGCGTGAGTTTCGGAATAACTGGGAACCCTCGCATCCACGAAATGAGGATTGGAAAAGGCGTAGGGGCAATTGGAATTATCCACAAAGGAGGAACCCTTACTGGAGGCGATACGATGGGGACAGAGAAAACCAGAGGAATTTCAGGAATGGACTTAATAACCGCAGGGACTGGGGAAATAATCGAACCCAGAACTTCCGCCGTGATGAGGATGAACGGTACCGTGAACGTGTTCAGTACACCGACGGGTTAAGGAAGGACCACGAAAGGAAAAAATGGCAGGGGGCTATACAGCGCCAGGACGTCAACACCGATTGTTTCGGGGCTGAAAGTTTGGAATTCCAGAAGGCACATAGGCAAGACCAACGAAACTCCGGTCTGAACCCGTTTGCGCCGAATTTTGAGCAGGAGTCAATGTCGACGCTTGATAGAAGAAAACCAACTTCAAATTCCCAGTAGGAAGAGGTTCAGAGTCTTTCATCCCAGATCCTGAAGGAGAGACGACCAAATGACGCACATAACATCGATAACAGCCAGAAACAGACTCCTAGCAACTCCCAATTCAATGATGATGGCAACCCAATAAAATTTAAAGATTGATCATAGAGCCGAAGAAAGAATTCCACTACAGGATGACGCAGCCTTGCCAGCTGGGGAAATGGTCACCGAAGAAGAAGAAGAAGAAGAAGAAGAGGTACAACCAGTAAATATGATCGTCACGTCGAGAGGAAGACAGGTCGAGGCACCACTCCAAGGACAGGCAAGCAGTGGGAGTAAAGAAGAGGAAGACGCTGAATGTTTACAATGTTCATTCAAGAGAAGACTTTGTTGATGACATCTGTAACGCGATCCTATTGTTGGAAGAAGAAAACAGGGAAATACGTGAAAGTAACAGAGCCCTACGTCAAGAGTGAGATCGGCTGGGAAAGTTTACGTAGAATCATGGTTCATCTGTATCAAAATTCCCATGTACACTTTAGAATTTTGAAGGAATATATCTGTTTAAATATTTCCCCTTTCTGGGTAAACATTTCGCGGTTGTAGGTGGATTATGAACCCATAATTCTACGGTGAGAAAAATTTTTATTTTTCCCAAATATTTATTTGGTATTCAGAAACTACTGTATGTTTGAGGGCAGCCATTTTTGCGCTCCCAAGAGCCCGATGTTGCGTGGGAAGGTTCCCGCAAGGCGAGCTCGTGGATTGCCGGGACACCTCGGTGGAACTCGAGTGCCCGACAATTTTCTAAATTAATGAATTCTGCACAACGAGGGATTTTGACAAGATAGTAAAGGAAGAAATAAATAAGCAAAATTATTCATATACCCTCTGTGGAGGTAGTGACACCAGGGACAATTTAGATGCAGTTAAGCCCAAGTGTGTGTTAGCGTGAGAACAGCGAGCTAGTTACACGTGCCAAGGTCGTGGGCAGAAGAAAAACGCGCGAAACGCACGGGCAGAAACAATTTAATTCTCCTGTTGTGGGTGTAGAAAAATTATAAAATTAACACCTAACATAAGTGCAAGTCTGTCCGGAGTTCTGGGACAAGTTTTATCAAAATCGGTTTATTAGAAGCAAATTTGGCAGATTACACCACCGAGACTCATAGAGGGGATAGCGTCCTTCCGGAAATTATAAAAGAAACCCCCCCACCGTAGATTTGGCAGTGTCGATCTGGAACTTGAAGCCGCGGGAGCTCGTGCCCGTCGTCATTAGAATTTCGCGCCAGATTGACCGACAATATTTCAATACATGTTCGTGGCTAAAGTCCATATATTTAGTAAGAAGAAAAGTGAATTGGAGAAGCTGTGAACGTTTGCAGACGAACTGGGAAGGTGTAGGCTGGTTGAAAAATACACAGCAGATTTTATTTTTATCATTTCCTGTACTCTTGTAAGTGAAGAAGGTCTGGGGGAAGCGATTCAAAATAGTTCGATTCCCTTATCGGCCGAACACCTGTTCTTGTTGAAACAACGGGGAGAGAAACCACTCTGGGAGACGCATCAGACAGTTATAGCCGACTGCAGAACGAGGGAAGTTCGTGGTGCAAGTTACAAAGAAAGTGCATTATTTATGGTAATTTTAATCTCGTGTGTGTGTGAAGGGTAGTGTTTGGATGAGTGAAATTTTGAAAATGAAAATGTCATTTGTGAAAATGAGTGGCTAAGTACGAGGTTGCTGGGATGATGCAATCAGAATGCTGAGAATGTCACCATTGTGCAGGTCTGTCTATTTTATATTATGTTGTAGTTAGTTAGTTAGTTACTGTCTGTCCTAACCAAATTTTCCAGATGATTGTCGGGTGATATGCGTAATTATCAGGCGAAAGGCGTTGTAAATTTTGGTCAGCGTGTGAAATTTTCAGTGTGTAAATTTCATGTCAAGAATGGTAAAATGCGACGCTTAAAATTTTGTGTTGAGATGAGATATCATTCAAAGTACGGATTTGTGAACGTTATAAGTGTAAATTTGTCGTGGCGAATATTGTAATCTCAGGTGTCAGTTGCATTCAGAAATGCTGGTTAATAATAATAATAATAATAATAATAATAATAATAATAATAATGTCTACCGCGGGATAAGGAAATTCTTCGATGTCAAATTGCATTTAACCAGTTATTTTTACAAGGATCGTAGGCATATTTAGATAATGTCAAGAAAATTTGTTAGAGTCACAGTCGTTAATGGGAAGAAAATTTTGAGACATCGTGTATACTTGAATTGCGAAAGGTCGATGTGTGCTCTTGGATTTTTGAGGTTCGAAAGTCGTAATTATAGTAAAGTCAGAGATGGGCTTAATAATGGTTGTCGTTTTCACCAGGGGATCGATGTATGAAAAGGGGTCTCGAAGGAAAAGGGATTGAAAGCGATGGATTTATATGTACGTGGAGATGAGAAAGAGTGTTGAGACATTTTTGTAGAGGAAGTATTTAGGAACAGGCTGTGTGAAACAGGCTGTATTGTTTTCCGCAATCAATCCGAACTTGAGACGACTATGATGTGAAGCATTGTAAATTGATAGAACGATTCCAAGTGAAAACGACTCTAGTAAAATGTAAAGGTCTGGGTAGTAAACATCCAGTGATTTTTGTTAAGATAAGGTACGGCCTCCAGGATTAAAGAGCACTTTGGACACACGGTTGGGTTATATTTAATTTGTTCATTGGAGAGGTCATGGATAAGATGGTTGGAATTGATGATAGGCGATCTGCGAATTTCGAATGTGATGGTGATGATTATTATTTTGAAGGCATCCACTAAAAGGGAAACGTGTGTTGGGAATTTTCATTGGCTGCCCTGACACTGCAGTGCACAGGCTGAGATTGTGTTCGAGGTGGAGAATCGTTCGTCACGTCTATTTATTTTTGAGTTCACATATTATGATGAGGTAGACACTTGTTGTATTTTTTTTTCGAGAGGTAGGCACTTACCGTGTTTCGACTTGCATTCTTTTGATAAGAGACGTAGTTCCGTCGTGCGTATTTTTTGTCTGACCAGATTCAGTGTTACTGTTGGAGGTTTGTTGGAAATTGCGGTTCGCCTGATATGTTAATGGAGATGTAGTACGACCCACTTTGACGCCCAACGATAGATTTAGGACGTCACGTGTTTATTCTTGGAGTCATTGATGATGAGACGTCCTAGGTCACGCCCGACGATAGGATTTGGAAGGCATCATGTATATACTGATTAGGTTTAGGGTGTACAGATTTCAAGTGAGCCCGACGATAGGTCTGGGATGGTAGCTGTACACGCTCAAGTCTCGGTTTAGATGTTCTCTTTTGTTTGTTCTTTTTGGAAGTGGCCTGGAGGAAGGTAGCGGTTACTGTGCGATATGATTTATTGTAGAGGGTCTGTGCGAAGCTCTCAGTGAGATAACGGGACTGCGGTTGACAAACGAGGGCTGTCCAAGTGTGGGACATCGACCCGATCTAGATTAAATATTTTTACTGTGTTTCTTCGTGCGTGTTAGGCTGTATGACTTTGAGATGTTAATTTATTTTTACGAACTTCATTGTTTTTCGTTTGATAGTGTGCATATTGACACTCAGCGTTTTAGAATGAGACTTGAGTTGCGGATGCGGTTTCGATTCGTCAGCCAGTATTTTATTTTATTTTCACCTTGTCATATTTTCATTCTTATTCATAGTAAGTAAGTAATCACTTTACCAGTAGTGTGTTGGGACAGACAGTAAATGGAGAGATCTGTACTGGTAGCATTGTTGTCAAGGGAAAGAATTCCTTAAATTTGTAGTAAATTTTAGCGTGGACTGGTAATTTTATTAAGTATAACAAACCCATTTCTAACCTGAAAATCGGTTCAATAATAATATTTTCAAGTGACTTTTCACTTTTTGATTAACTTCAGTGTTTGGCATTTCTTCTAAATGCATGATTAGTAAGTGTTTCCTGCATTTCGCAGTTTTGTTCCTTTAGAACGACTTAACGTAAGATCCTCCCGGATCATGTGGTTGTTGGTTCCTTCCGAACAGTTGTTTGGGTGATGCACAGTTAGCATCGGGATTAACGTATCACTTAAGGGTGTCATGAATGACAAATACATGGTGGAATTTTATTTCAATTGTGAATGATGCCATTAACTTGTAGTGAACACCATGCTTTCCCATAATATTTCGCAACCTATCCAAAGCAACTGATAGTCAGTTTGGTTCGATTAAGGGTCCATTCGGCGGATGTTTCCGTATCCGTGAAGGGTATTTGACTGGTGGATAACCTTAATTAAGAGAAAATCAGGCGTTCTAATTGTTGAAAGTCAGATTTTCCACGGATCGTGTGGATTAACTCTCAGTTCTTGTTTGGAATGATAGGTGCCCGGTTTTCAGGTCTTCCCTTTTTCAGTTTTTCAGTTTCGCTGTCCACTAAAATATTAGCTTCTCCGAAGCAACTCTTCGACATTTGAAGAAACGAAGTGACGTTATGTAATGTGACTGTGTTTGGAACATTCAAAGTCAATAATTTAATTTTGTTTTATTTTTGTGGCAAGAATGCATATTAAATTAATTATGTTATCGTGCTATTTCAGTTTAATAAAAGTTAGTAAGCACATTTTTGCTCCTCATTTCAAGTAGTTAGGCTCTCTTCTGAACCCCATCGTTTGGTTAAGATCGTGACCGAATTTATTCCCGCAACGACCCAAGATTTAAGAGTTCCAAATTGTTCTACTATAGCAGCCGTGGCCGACCAACGATGGAATGGTAAGTTCAAGGGTTCAGTAGAAGTGTCGCCCAACGTGGGGCTTAAGTCACGATGAGGAGGACGATAATATTCCACGTTGGAGGACAGTAAGAAATAACACCAACGTGATGGCTTAAGTCACTTAACGGAGAGGGCTTGAGTGCATTAAAGGAAGAACTACGAGTCATGTTGGTTGACATCAGTTAAATGATGACCAATTGTAGGATTGTTATACGTTGATGGATCAGTAGAAGTGGCGCCATCAACTGTGGGGCCTTAATGTCACGATAACGATGAGGAGCCCAAAGTCACGATAACGATATGATGCCACGATAACGATAATGAAATTATATACTGAAAATAAATATTAGGAAAATATAAAATAATGTTGAGGCCTAAGCCACATTATAAATAATACAAGCGGGTGAGAACTATGGCTGAGCCACAGTTAAACGAATTATGCCCAATGAGAGTGCTAGATATTAACACGTTTAATGAGGAGCGTAACTACTTGGTAGATAATAATAATAATAACAGTCACAATGCATTTTAGGAAACCAGTACTTAAAGCTTTATTGAAGCTTATGTCATGTTGCCAATATAAATTTTGGAAGTGGTAACGCTGAATTACATTCAAAGTTTATGCGTTAACATGTTCGTTATTTACTTAATTTACGGAAGCGAAACTATTTGGGATATTTATCCAGAGTAACTTATTAACTTCAGAATTTCCTTTTCATTAAACAATTTTGTGATACCAGCCATGTAAACAAAAACTTTATAAGACAACTGTTGGAATGTTGTCAGTTTTGGTATTAAATTATAATAGCGTTTGTATGTGAAAACGCAGTAGATAGTGAATTCTTTCCTTAGTAGTTTGGAGTATTCTGGTTGCATCAACAGCCAGCGTACTCATTATTGTATTCTTTGTGGTATTGTGAGATGGAAGGTCAGGCGACCTTGGAGAAGTTAATGCAGATGATAGAGGACATGAAAGTCCAGAATGAGAGTTTAAATAGTAGGACAAATGAGAACTTGAATAGTAAGATAGACAGTTTGGATAATAAGATGGAAGGTTTAAGGGAGGACACGAAAGTCCAGAGTGAGAATCTGAGAGAGGACATGAAGGCTCATAATGAAAGTTTGGATGGTAAGATTGAGGAGTTACAGAGTAGTATCGAGGATACCCAGGCTAGGTGTAAAGAGTCTAGTGATGAGTTGAAGGCTGGATTGAAGAACGTAGTTCATGAGACATACACTATGTGCACCGAACTTAAAGAGGAAGTCAGGGGTGAGATAGGTAAACTCAACCAGCGTTTTGATGATAGCCGAGTGGAAATTAGGAATGAGATTGACAAACAATTTGCGGAAGTGCAGGTCAATTTAAAGAACGATTTTGATAAACAATTTTCTAAAATCCATGACAGTTTAAAAACCGATATGGACAAGCGTTTTGACGAAAGCCACGACATGTACAGTAGGTTATGCGATAGTCAGAATGAGATGAGAAAGGAACTTGACAAGCATTTACTGGAGAGCCAGGCGGCGCATAAACAGCTGATTGACAGTCAGGTTGAATTTAAGGACGACATTACACAACAGGTCGTAGAGATGCGGATCTCCAGTGATAAGGAAAAGGGGAAAACGCTAACCATAATAGAGGAACAACGTCAAATATTATCTGCGGACATTCAGTCACTGAACAACAAGGTAGATAAAATTAGTGTGGAATTGGAGAGTCAGGTATTGTCAAAAACCGAAACCATGGAGAAGAAACTGTTGCAAGTTAATGAGGAAGCAATTAGTAAACTCCAAGCGGCTAATGAGGACTCCGAAATTTTAATTAAAGAAATTCAAGAGGAGCTAGTTGAAATGAAAACTGAACATACCAGGGAATTCAATGACAGGCAAATTAGTATAGAACAGGATTTAAGGGAAATCACGTCAGCCCAGGAAGAGACAGACAAGAAAGTTGGGTTCATTAAGAGCGAAGTGAGCAGTTGGATTAGCAGCGTGGTAGATATGCAGTCCAAGGTGGACAAAGTATTAAGTCAAACCTCGACAGCTGTTAACTCTGACCTCAGTGGTCAATTGCCAAATATCAGTCATGTGAATAGCAACGGTCAGAGCTCGAATATAGATACCAGTCGATCTCAAAGCTCAGGGGTCACCAACGTTATTAACATGATCAAGTTACATGAGGACCAGCCTAAGAAATTTAATGGAGGTCCACATACCACGCCGAAGGGATTTCTTAAGGATCTCAGGGAGTACATCCGGGACGCCAAGATTCCTGAGGAACGTCAGTTGAGGGTAGCTGAAAGATATTTAGAGGGGGCACCACTGTTATGGTTTAAAGGCTTCCGATACCACTTTGATACCTTTGATGAATTCCAGAGGGCGTTTCTCAATAAATTTTGGAGTACGGAAATTCAGCAGAGTCTTAGATTAGAGCTATACTCACGTCGGTATAATGCAATAGGCCCTACAAAGTTCAGTGAATACTTTATTGCACAAATGGTAAAGTTCAGAGAACTTGAGGCGCCGCCTTCGGAGCAAGAGTTGGTGCAGGCCATCCAAAAGCAGCTACCTCCCGAAGTACAAAGGATGCTCATTGCATCAAAGGTAGAGACCCCCATGCAGGCAGAAATGATCCTTAGGCAATTGGATCATACCCATAATCAAATAGCACCCAGAGGGGGACGATCGCACGAGCAACATGTAAACACTGTTAGCCAGGTCCCAGAGGGAAGTCCAGAGGCACCTGAGCAGGGGAAACCACAGCCGATTGAGCGGAGGCGTGAGTTTCGGAATAACTGGGAACCCTCGCATCCACGAAATGAGGATTGGAAAAGGCGTAGGGGCAATTGGAATTATCCACAAAGGAGGAACCCTTACTGGAGGCGATACGATGGGGACAGAGAAAACCAGAGGAATTTCAGGAATGGACTTAATAACCGCAGGGACTGGGGAAATAATCGAACCCAGAACTTCCGCCGTGATGAGGATGAACGGTACCGTGAACGTGTTCAGTACACCGACGGGTTAAGGAAGGACCACGAAAGGAAAAAATGGCAGGGGGCTATACAGCGCCAGGACGTCAACACCGATTGTTTCGGGGCTGAAAGTTTGGAATTCCAGAAGGCACATAGGCAAGACCAACGAAACTCCGGTCTGAACCCGTTTGCGCCGAATTTTGAGCAGGAGTCAATGTCGACGCTTGATAGAAGAAAACCAACTTCAAATTCCCAGTAGGAAGAGGTTCAGAGTCTTTCATCCCAGATCCTGAAGGAGAGACGACCAAATGACGCACATAACATCGATAACAGCCAGAAACAGACTCCTAGCAACTCCCAATTCAATGATGATGGCAACCCAATAAAATTTAAAGATTGATCATAGAGCCGAAGAAAGAATTCCACTACAGGATGACGCAGCCTTGCCAGCTGGGGAAATGGTCACCGAAGAAGAAGAAGAAGAAGAAGAAGAGGTACAACCAGTAAATATGATCGTCACGTCGAGAGGAAGACAGGTCGAGGCACCACTCCAAGGACAGGCAAGCAGTGGGAGTAAAGAAGAGGAAGACGCTGAATGTTTACAATGTTCATTCAAGAGAAGACTTTGTTGATGACATCTGTAACGCGATCCTATTGTTGGAAGAAGAAAACAGGGAAATACGTGAAAGTAACAGAGCCCTACGTCAAGAGTGAGATCGGCTGGGAAAGTTTACGTAGAATCATGGTTCATCTGTATCAAAATTCCCATGTACACTTTAGAATTTTGAAGGAATATATCTGTTTAAATATTTCCCCTTTCTGGGTAAACATTTCGCGGTTGTAGGTGGATTATGAACCCATAATTCTACGGTGAGAAAAATTTTTATTTTTCCCAAATATTTATTTGGTATTCAGAAACTACTGTATGTTTGAGGGCAGCCATTTTTGCGCTCCCAAGAGCCCGATGTTGCGTGGGAAGGTTCCCGCAAGGCGAGCTCGTGGATTGCCGGGACACCTCGGTGGAACTCGAGTGCCCGACAATTTTCTAAATTAATGAATTCTGCACAACGAGGGATTTTGACAAGATAGTAAAGGAAGAAATAAATAAGCAAAATTATTCATATACCCTCTGTGGAGGTAGTGACACCAGGGACAATTTAGATGCAGTTAAGCCCAAGTGTGTGTTAGCGTGAGAACAGCGAGCTAGTTACACGTGCCAAGGTCGTGGGCAGAAGAAAAACGCGCGAAACGCACGGGCAGAAACAATTTAATTCTCCTGTTGTGGGTGTAGAAAAATTATAAAATTAACACCTAACATAAGTGCAAGTCTGTCCGGAGTTCTGGGACAAGTTTTATCAAAATCGGTTTATTAGAAGCAAATTTGGCAGATTACACCACCGAGACTCATAGAGGGGATAGCGTCCTTCCGGAAATTATAAAAGAAACCCCCCCACCGTAGATTTGGCAGTGTCGATCTGGAACTTGAAGCCGCGGGAGCTCGTGCCCGTCGTCATTAGAATTTCGCGCCAGATTGACCGACAATATTTCAATACATGTTCGTGGCTAAAGTCCATATATTTAGTAAGAAGAAAAGTGAATTGGAGAAGCTGTGAACGTTTGCAGACGAACTGGGAAGGTGTAGGCTGGTTGAAAAATACACAGCAGATTTTATTTTTATCATTTCCTGTACTCTTGTAAGTGAAGAAGGTCTGGGGGAAGCGATTCAAAATAGTTCGATTCCCTTATCGGCCGAACACCTGTTCTTGTTGAAACAACGGGGAGAGAAACCACTCTGGGAGACGCATCAGACAGTTATAGCCGACTGCAGAACGAGGGAAGTTCGTGGTGCAAGTTACAAAGAAAGTGCATTATTTATGGTAATTTTAATCTCGTGTGTGTGTGAAGGGTAGTGTTTGGATGAGTGAAATTTTGAAAATGAAAATGTCATTTGTGAAAATGAGTGGCTAAGTACGAGGTTGCTGGGATGATGCAATCAGAATGCTGAGAATGTCACCATTGTGCAGGTCTGTCTATTTTATATTATGTTGTAGTTAGTTAGTTAGTTACTGTCTGTCCTAACCAAATTTTCCAGATGATTGTCGGGTGATATGCGTAATTATCAGGCGAAAGGCGTTGTAAATTTTGGTCAGCGTGTGAAATTTTCAGTGTGTAAATTTCATGTCAAGAATGGTAAAATGCGACGCTTAAAATTTTGTGTTGAGATGAGATATCATTCAAAGTACGGATTTGTGAACGTTATAAGTGTAAATTTGTCGTGGCGAATATTGTAATCTCAGGTGTCAGTTGCATTCAGAAATGCTGGTTAATAATAATAATAATAATAATAATAATAATAATAATAATAATAATAATAATAATAATGTCTACCGCGGGATAAGGAAATTCTTCGATGTCAAATTGCATTTAACCAGTTATTTTTACAAGGATCGTAGGCATATTTAGATAATGTCAAGAAAATTTGTTAGAGTCACAGTCGTTAATGGGAAGAAAATTTTGAGACATCGTGTATACTTGAATTGCGAAAGGTCGATGTGTGCTCTTGGATTTTTGAGGTTCGAAAGTCGTAATTATAGTAAAGTCAGAGATGGGCTTAATAATGGTTGTCGTTTTCACCAGGGGATCGATGTATGAAAAGGGGTCTCGAAGGAAAAGGGATTGAAAGCGATGGATTTATATGTACGTGGAGATGAGAAAGAGTGTTGAGACATTTTTGTAGAGGAAGTATTTAGGAACAGGCTGTGTGAAACAGGCTGTATTGTTTTCCGCAATCAATCCGAACTTGAGACGACTATGATGTGAAGCATTGTAAATTGATAGAACGATTCCAAGTGAAAACGACTCTAGTAAAATGTAAAGGTCTGGGTAGTAAACATCCAGTGATTTTTGTTAAGATAAGGTACGGCCTCCAGGATTAAAGAGCACTTTGGACACACGGTTGGGTTATATTTAATTTGTTCATTGGAGAGGTCATGGATAAGATGGTTGGAATTGATGATAGGCGATCTGCGAATTTCGAATGTGATGGTGATGATTATTATTTTGAAGGCATCCACTAAAAGGGAAACGTGTGTTGGGAATTTTCATTGGCTGCCCTGACACTGCAGTGCACAGGCTGAGATTGTGTTCGAGGTGGAGAATCGTTCGTCACGTCTATTTATTTTTGAGTTCACATATTATGATGAGGTAGACACTTGTTGTATTTTTTTTTCGAGAGGTAGGCACTTACCGTGTTTCGACTTGCATTCTTTTGATAAGAGACGTAGTTCCGTCGTGCGTATTTTTTGTCTGACCAGATTCAGTGTTACTGTTGGAGGTTTGTTGGAAATTGCGGTTCGCCTGATATGTTAATGGAGATGTAGTACGACCCACTTTGACGCCCAACGATAGATTTAGGACGTCACGTGTTTATTCTTGGAGTCATTGATGATGAGACGTCCTAGGTCACGCCCGACGATAGGATTTGGAAGGCATCATGTATATACTGATTAGGTTTAGGGTGTACAGATTTCAAGTGAGCCCGACGATAGGTCTGGGATGGTAGCTGTACACGCTCAAGTCTCGGTTTAGATGTTCTCTTTTGTTTGTTCTTTTTGGAAGTGGCCTGGAGGAAGGTAGCGGTTACTGTGCGATATGATTTATTGTAGAGGGTCTGTGCGAAGCTCTCAGTGAGATAACGGGACTGCGGTTGACAAACGAGGGCTGTCCAAGTGTGGGACATCGACCCGATCTAGATTAAATATTTTTACTGTGTTTCTTCGTGCGTGTTAGGCTGTATGACTTTGAGATGTTAATTTATTTTTACGAACTTCATTGTTTTTCGTTTGATAGTGTGCATATTGACACTCAGCGTTTTAGAATGAGACTTGAGTTGCGGATGCGGTTTCGATTCGTCAGCCAGTATTTTATTTTATTTTCACCTTGTCATATTTTCATTCTTATTCATAGTAAGTAAGTAATCACTTTACCAGTAGTGTGTTGGGACAGACAGTAAATGGAGAGATCTGTACTGGTAGCATTGTTGTCAAGGGAAAGAATTCCTTAAATTTGTAGTAAATTTTAGCGTGGACTGGTAATTTTATTAAGTATAACAAACCCATTTCTAACCTGAAAATCGGTTCAATAATAATATTTTCAAGTGACTTTTCACTTTTTGATTAACTTCAGTGTTTGGCATTTCTTCTAAATGCATGATTAGTAAGTGTTTCCTGCATTTCGCAGTTTTGTTCCTTTAGAACGACTTAACGTAAGATCCTCCCGGATCATGTGGTTGTTGGTTCCTTCCGAACAGTTGTTTGGGTGATGCACAGTTAGCATCGGGATTAACGTATCACTTAAGGGTGTCATGAATGACAAATACATGGTGGAATTTTATTTCAATTGTGAATGATGCCATTAACTTGTAGTGAACACCATGCTTTCCCATAATATTTCGCAACCTATCCAAAGCAACTGATAGTCAGTTTGGTTCGATTAAGGGTCCATTCGGCGGATGTTTCCGTATCCGTGAAGGGTATTTGACTGGTGGATAACCTTAATTAAGAGAAAATCAAGCGTTCTAATTGTTGAAAGTCAGATTTTCCACGGATCGTGTGGATTAACTCTCAGTTCTTGTTTGGAATGATAGGTGCCCGGTTTTCAGGTCTTCCCTTTTTCAGTTTTTCAGTTTCGCTGTCCACTAAAATATTAGCTTCTCCGAAGCAACTCTTCGACATTTGAAGAAACGAAGTGACGTTATGTAATGTGACTGTGTTTGGAACATTCAAAGTCAATAATTTAATTTTGTTTTATTTTTGTGGCAAGAATGCATATTAAATTAATTATGTTATCGTGCTATTTCAGTTTAATAAAAGTTAGTAAGCACATTTTTGCTCCTCATTTCAAGTAGTTAGGCTCTCTTCTGAACCCCATCGTTTGGTTAAGATCGTGACCGAATTTATTCCCGCAACGACC
This sequence comes from Anabrus simplex, assembly GCF_040414725.1. Lineage (NCBI taxonomy): Eukaryota > Metazoa > Arthropoda > Insecta > Orthoptera > Tettigoniidae > Anabrus > Anabrus simplex. The sequence goes on from NC_090265.1 coordinate 1,459,607,290, forward strand.
CAAGATTTAAGAGTTCCAAATTGTTCTACTATAGCAGCCGTGGCCGACCAACGATGGAATGGTAAGTTCAAGGGTTCAGTAGGTAAGACAAGTAATTCCAGACGAATGTAGGGCTCATTGAAGATCTCATACGACTCTAGAGTTACTTACATCCATAATGCATGGGAGTGTTCTTGAGTAGTAGATAATGAGGAACCAGTCTATTATTATTATTATTATTATTATTATTATTATTATTATTATTATTATTATTATTATTATTATTATTGGTACGGAGTTATCCGTGGAATGCAGAGGTGAAGGAAGGTGCGGGCTGGAATGGGTCTAACTACAAGTCCGAAAGATGAATTAAAATTTCAATAAAGGTTATATTTTCAATAGACAAGATTAAACAAATTTTCACTAGGTGAAATAACAATGAAAAATCAGGTACAATTATAACTTTACAAACGAAAGCACAAGTTAAGGAATCTTTACAAATTCTGGGCTTCGAGCCCCAAGTTTATAATTCCTGAGCCCTCAGCTTACAATCACAAATTGCCAAAGGGCAGAAAACCCCTCATTACACGGAGCACTTGCTCCCACCTAGTAATGTCAAATCTCCTAGAGGCACCTTTCAAAACACCATAAAGAGCTGACCCGCTCTCAATCTTTCAAGCCTATTAAAGGCAATACAATGCTTTACAATCACTTTCCATCGAGGCGCAACTTACAAGAATTAAACAGGGGTATCTTGTACCCAGCCTACAGGGCCTTAAAAGAAAAATAATAGGTTAATTAAATGGCCCAAAATACCAATATGAATGGAGGTGTAGCTTGCGCTCCTACATGAAACCTTATAAAACCTAAGGGGCACTAGGCCGCTGATACAGGGGCTATTCCCATACTAGGGAGGTGACTCCTATAAGAAAATTTTAATACATTAAGTGTAGAAAATCGGTTGTGAAAACGTAGTCACCTAAACTCAAAATGAAGGGGAGCTCGAGAGGGTAAAGCACCCTCTATCCCCGATTTACAGTTAAAGTAATAAGAAAATTTTACATAAGCCGGCACTAAGTTACACTTTTAGAAAGGTAGGTTACATTGAAAAGGATTCGGACCTTCCCCGAGGGATAAACTGCTGAGCTAGCAAGAATCAAAGATGTTAAAAGGCCATTACCTTGTAGAAGAGCTGATGGCGGATGAAAGAGGCGCTTCCCGCCTCCTGCTATACTTCCATACACTAGGCTAGGTGTTGTACGAATGGCGGAGAGCCAGGAAAATCAGCAGTTTTTATGCTCTCGGGGAAGATTCGAGACCTTTCATGAATGATTAAGACACACCCACAGTCGTTTATTGGGTAGCTTACAGTTACACATCAACATTGGGGAAGAAAGACGCCATTGGCTGAAAATTAATGACAGAAATTTACGATTGGATAATTTCAAAACTAGCGGAAAGAAATATTAATATTGCCAACCCACAAATGAAAGAACAACATTTAGTAAAGAACAAACTTATGATTACAAAATATCTTCAAGAAAAGTTCCTTCACTTCGCACCAGGGTGCATGATCATAGTTTTTGGTAGAGACATCTGTGAGAGAATGTCCACACTTCTTGATAATTAGTAAACAAAAACAATTCGAAATTAACACAGTGACATCTTCTGATAAACGTTTGAATTAATTCAGTTTTAAAGTTCATAGTTTCAGCTGTAGAGGAGTACTTTAAGGCGAAAAATTGAAATTTGCGGCGTATAGGTGTACCAACCGGTACAATTCTTCTTCTTCTCCTTATTATTATTATTATTATTATTATTATCATTATTATTATTATGCACTTTGCTCCGCGACTTCAGAAGAAAATCTCGACTGTTCAGAAGGAAGACTTTTGAGTTTATTATTATTATTATTATTATTATTATTATTATTATTATTACTGAAGCCTCCGTGGCTCAGGCAGCAGTGCGCGCTCACCATTCACCGCTGGATTCCGTATTTCAAATCCCGGTCACTCCATTTGACACTTGTGCTGGACAAAGCGGAGGCAGGACAGGTTTTTCTCCGGGTACTCCGGTTTTCCCTGTCACCTTTGATTCCAGCAACACTCTCCAATACCATTTAATTTCATTAATCATTGCCCCAGAGGAGTGCGACAGGCTTCCGCAGCTGGCACATTTCCTATCCTCGCCGCTAGATGGGGGCTTCATTCATTCCATTTCTGACCCGGTCGAATGACTGGAAACAGGCTGTGGATAATCTCATTATTATTATTATTATTATTATTATTATTATTATTATTATTATTATTATTATTATTATTATTATTATTATTATTATTATTATTATTATTATTATTGATTCGTTATGTCCAACTAAGGAGCGCGTGTGAACTTATTTAGCACAACGTTCCTTCTTGTCTTCCCACAATCTCTTCATCCTTTCTCTGTGCTTTGTTTTGCGTTCTTCTGCCCATCCTGTAGCTTTTCTTTTAGGTTGATCAGCAAATTTGTGTTTATTTATGAGATTTATGAATATTTTCTATCTTGAATGATTTCTTCATTTATGCCAATTTCTGAAGATTTTGTATATTTCTGTAAGCCAGTTGTGATTTTTTAAATAGATACTGCGAGATTTAGTTTTTTTGTTAGCCTGTTGTTATCCATCCTGACCAGGTGACCATATAATTTTAATCTTCTTTTTCGAATGGTGTGATAGCACATATATCACACCCTCGCACTATATTCAGAAGTAAGAGATATTATTGTCATTATTAGTATTATTATCATCATTATTATTTCATTGGTGTACTTATTCTTAATATTTTAAGCTGGAAGGTAACCATATGTGATCTGAGTAACTTGTTTTGTACAAGCGGATGGTAAAACAGTGCTATTTACAATTCAGAAAGTTCCTGTAAGCCATACGGGCAGCTCGGAGAGCGGTAACGCGGCCTGGTTGCTGTCTTGGTACCCAGAAGAGTTCCGGGGCGAGGTCTTGGTATGGCAGGAGGATTTCCCACTCGTGATTGGATGGCCAGGGATCAATCGCATCGTATCATGTGAGAGTAGGGGAAAGCTGTGGTCTATTTAGGCATGTGAGAAAACGACGGAGGAGTATTGACCGAAAACAGCGGAGTTTATTTAAAAACTTTGGTGTACGTACAGGAATTTAACTTTTGTGAAACATGCTTGTCTTGAATCATTGGTGGTACGTGAAAGGAGTTGTATCTTTTGTGGAACGTTGTTGACGTGAAATTTTGTGGAATGTGATGTGGTACTGACCTACAAACTGTGGAGTGCTTAGGCATTCAGTACTTTATCACTTGTGGCGGTTTGGTGTCTTATATGTTAGTGAGAGCTCTGGGGTGCCGTATTTCATCCCATAATTTATGTTCTGGAACAACAAGCGTGTGTTGCTCGAGTTAATGTATCTTTAAACTAAGTGTTAGAATCAGTGAACACAGAATTATAAATGTTCAGTATCTGTGCGATATAAAAAGTGCCAATTATGAGAATATGCAAGTTGTGTTGATACATAGAGACAATGAAGGGTATTTGTCTACATATATGTGCTTTGTAATTAATGTTCAACGGGCTGACTTTAGGATAGGATAGCTTGGTCCTCGCTTTTGCTTTTCAATGTTTATGTTGCTGTGGTTTTAAATATGGAATTTTCCAGCAGCATTTTGAGTGTATTTTATGTATATTTTGGTGAATTGTTGAGGTGCTCAAGCACGGATTTTATTCAGAATATAGTTAATTATTTTAGAATCAGTGGAGTTATTGATGAACCTAGGTGCAGTTCCTACCTATTTAGTCGTGTTCAGGTTATGTAAGATCTGAAGCAAATGTACCAGTATGCAGCTTTATGTATAAGCCCCGGGAGAGAGAATTATCATGCTTTATTGAAATTTGAGGGATCCATTCTGGTGAACTCTGGCACCCATACTACGAACATTTCGATTAATTATTATTATTATTAAGTAATTTCGATTAATTATTTTTGTGAATTACCTTCATTTCAATTAATATTCATAAATAATAATATTACACTTGGCATCCAACGTGGGGCAAAGGTTATTAATGGCTATTAGTTATTATTGTTATTTACATAGTTTTCAATGGTGTCTGATTTTTTCTATTACTTGATAGATTTCCTGTAATTTCCTTTTCATCTAAAGACCATTTTCGCATTTCGGTCCTAGAATTTTCCTGAGAATCTTCCAATCTTCCAATTATCAGAGTTTCTGATGTATAATGAGATTCTGGTTTGACAACTTTGTTGTAGTGTCGTAATTTTTCGTTTTGGGATACAGATTTTTGGTTGTATCTGCTCCAGACAATTGTGTATGTAATTTTGTAATTCTTTCTTTGCTTGCTTATTTATCCCATTTGGTTGCATAATTTTGCCTAGGTATTTTAATTTATCTACTTGGGAGATTTTCCCGTATTTAGTGATTAGAGGATTGTTGTTAAATCCTGATTTTGTAACTTCTATATACTTTTCCTGTTCATATGAAATTTGCAGACCTGTTCTTGCTCTTATTTCAGGATTTCTTTATACGGACTGGAGTGCTTCTTGTCTGTTGTTAAATAGGATTTCCAAGTCATCTGTGAAAGCGGGGCATTGAAGGTGAATTTTGTCTTTGAGATGTCTACCAATATTGATTCCTTTAGTTTCATTTTTCCATTCTCGAACAACGTTTTCGGGAACTGGATTGATTAGCAGTTGTGATAATCCAACGCCTTGTCTGATCCCTGTTGTAATTTCGAACAGCTCAGTAATTTCGTCTAAAAATTTAACTTTCGCTGTTGTGCCTGTTAGAGTTTGCTTGATCAATTCCCTTGTTTTTCTGTCGACTGAAATTTCTCAGGAATGTTGAATAGCGTCTGTCGGTCTATTGAATCATAAGCTTTTCTGAAGTCAACAAAGGTAATTAATTATTGTTTGTTTTGTTTTAGGAAATTGTAAAATAGTTTTTAGGTTTAAGATTTGTTTTGGGCATGATCTTCCTTTTCGAAATCCAGCCTGATATTCTCCAATGAGGTGGTCGGTTTGTTTTTCTAATCTATTCGTTAGGGATTTAGAGAACATTTTGTAGACGACTGATAGTAAGGAAATCACTCTGTAATTGTCTGTGTCTGACTTATCCCCTTTCTTTTGGAGTGGGTGAATTAGTGCACATTACCAGTCTTCTGGAATTTTCTGCGTATTCCAAATGTTCTGTATGATTTCTTGAATTGCGTAAGCCATTTTATCACCACCTGTTTTCAACATTTCATAAATTATCCCATCTTCTTCTGGGCTGTATTATCTTTCAATTCTTGAATTATTTGCTTGATTTCTTCTATAGTGGGATGTTCTGAGTCTGGATGTGGTGTAGGTTTCTCAAAGGTTAATTGGATTTTTTGACTTTCGCAATTTAATAGACTTTTAAAGTAGTCTGCAAGAAGTTTACAGTTTTCTTTTTTACTTGTTTCCAATGATCTGTCTGAAGCAAAGACTGGGCGCTGGGTAATTTTGGAGTTCTTCTATACACTAAAATTCTTGCAGTACTTTCTAGAGTTGTTTTTATGGATGTCTTGGCCTATTTCTGTTTGTTCTATTATATTCTGTATATAATCCTACTACGCTACAATATTCCCTTTCAGTTCACTGCGGCTTGGAGCAGTAAATGCGACCCACTGCACTGACAGCCTGCTTGGTTTTGACTTCGTCTTTCTGATTTCAGAAGGAAAAGTCCAAAATTATTACTTCAAAGAATTCTTGCCAATTGACTTCAGATTTATGAGAGATCCATATTTGCCACGTTCTAATTCTGTTCTATTGCTTTGCCAATGTGTCATTGCACCATCCGTGTTTACGCGCTCTAGGCGGTGTGCCAATATTTGGGATACCTTACATACTATATTTTTGAAATTATTCCAGTCGGAGCGGACATTTGATGATAAATTTTCAAGTATAATATCGGAATTTAATTGGAAAAATTCTGGGTCAATTTTTGGCGTTTTCATTGTTCTCATTTTGGACCTGTTAACCTGAAACTTCTCTTTTACTAAGGACAAGTAATGATCTGTATCTATAATTCCTATTTTGAATTGAATATTCATGACGTATTTTAGGTTTTTCCTGGTGATGACTACATCATCTATGTGAAATTAGCCTACATATTGATTGGGGGATTCCAGGTCATTTTCTCTCTGGGTAGGGCCAAGGAGTGTGTAGACATTAGTTTTAAATTGAAGATTTTGCAGAAGTCTATTAATCGTCCTCCATTTCTGTTTGTTCTGTCATGTGCTGGATATAATCCTACTACGCTCCTAAATTCTTTTCTTTACCAATTTTTGCGTTGAAATCTCCTAACAATATTTTGACATCCGCTCGTAAAAGCCCGCCACGACAGATTCATCTCACCTCATATCCGACCCCGTAGAGAAACGGGACAAGTGTTGGCAACAACGAGCTAGAAAGAGGACTATAGAGTGGCTATTGGACCGCCATATTTGAATCTACTTGAAAGCCACGTCCGCCATATTGTAAGCGACCAAATCGAGTGGGCTTGTGATGAAGCAAGTACAGAGGCTGCGGGAATAAATACCGTTTCACAGTTTTCTTTATTAGGGAAGCACTCAAAGATGCGCAATGTCTGTTTAAAAGGACATTAAAAAAATACAAGATACAGTCTACGTACTTACATATTGTATAAAGAAAGAAAATTAGCGCATTTCCACTAGTCCGAATTACAAAACAAATCACAAGACATTGCCAAAAATTTAGACCCACTTACAGGGAATGAAAATATAGAACAGAAAACCTTGAGCAAAGCAATATAACAACATCGAGAAATAATTCATATAACTTTAATAATAATAATAATAAATCCTGATATTTTTCCACCGGGCGAGTTGGCCGTGCGCGTAGAGGCGCGAGGCTGTGAGCTTGCATCCGGGAGATAGTAGGTTCGAATCCCACTATCGGCAGCCCTGAAGATGGTTTTCCGTGGTTTCCCATTTTCACACCAGGCAAATGCTGGGGCTGTACCTTAATTAAGGCCACGGCCGCTTCCTTCCAACTCCTACGCCTTTCCTATCCCATCGTCGCCATAAGACCTACTGTGTCGGTGCGACGTAAAGCCCCTAGCAAAAAAAAAAGAAATCTTTCCATTTACCTGGAATTGGCATTTTGTATGGATTTAGCCTAATTTTACGACCGGATGCCCTTCCTGACGACGCGAACCCTAGGCGGAGTGATGTATTTACTATTGCGTGCTTCTGTAGTGGTTTGTAGAATGTTCTGTTGTGTGTAGATGAAGAAGGTTATCCAGTCCCGGATCCAGAGGAATTAACTGTCGACTACCCGGTTAAAATGCTCAACCCGGTCGAATCTGGTGCCCTCTGAACCAAAGGCCAGCATGCTGATCATTCAGCCAAGAAGCCGGACACTAAAAAACTTGGCAGGTTAGATCCTGGCTCAGTACGATAGTATTTAGGTGCTCAAATCCCTCAGAACTCCTGCGGGACAACATTCCGGCACCTCGGCTTATCCGAAAAAGTAGTTAGTAGGGCGTAAAACTAATAATAATTTACGAAAAATAAGTATTCTAGAGCCGTGGGGTACAAGGTTTGAAGTGAACAATGGTGTAATAAAGTATCCCTTAATAATAATAATAATAATAATAATAATAATAATAATAATAATAATAATAATAATAATAAAATAAGAACAAGAATTTGTAGGATAAACAATTTGAAATAATTGCTAAAAAAGAGAACAGTTCTTCTTGTGATAATGATCTTAAATCACATAAGTTAACTTTCCTGAATAATTCACTTCGATTATCTTTGGAAGAAGATTATGGCAACGCCGATTTTTTATTTGCCTTATGTAGCACCCACTCAGACACGCCTTATAGCTACGATGGGATAGGAAAAGGCTAGGACTGCGAAGGAAGTGTCAGTGGCATTAAGGCACAGCAGCCCCCGTATTTGCCTGATGTGAAAATGGGAACCACGGAAAACCAGCTATCAGTGCTGTCGGCAGTGGGATTAGAACTCACTATATCCCGAATGCAAGCTAAGAGCTATATACCGCGAACCACGTAGCCAACTCGCTCAGTAGTAGTGGTGATGTAGGACTGAAAGTCCTCATATTACTCCGTATCGTTGGCAAAGGGGATGAGGGGACTAGGAAATTCTAAATATTGTAGGTGTGGCGTTGGACAGCAGGCGTCTTGTAACATCGTTGTTCACTTTATATTTATTTTTAAAATGCTGGGGAAATGTGCTCTGTAGGATACAATGTAATAATAAATAGTGGTATTGGTTTTTCGTCCTACCGACTACTTAGTACGATTTTCGGAGAAGCTGAAGTGCCGGAGATTTGCCCCGGTGGAGTTCCCTTACGGGCCGGCAAATCTACTGACACAAAGGTAACCTATCTGAGCACCTTCAAATACCAAATACAAGAAAATAAAAGTAGGCCTAGTGTACACGTGCTGGATTGTGCTACACAGGCAACGTAATTCTGCTAATCGCCCAAAACTGTGTACTTTAGTAAAAAAAGAATCTTATCTAAAATATGATATTTATTCTTCGTGTTTTCTCTACAATATTTATGCAATTGCATGCCACACACGTAGAGAGCATATTTTCTTCGATCTAATCTATTAGAAGTATCGCACCGTATGCGGAGAAATTATATGAATGGCGCTTAAACTATGGAGTCGCTATTTCGCCTTGGCACCACCCAGAGCACTGTAGCAGCCATGTTAGCCACTCTATAGTCCTCTTTCTAGCTCGTTGGTTGGCAAACAACATTGTTCATTTTATATCCTCTCACAATAATTACGATATTTGGTTTTCTCCAGCTCCATAGTCGATCGGTCAGCGTGTGAGCCTTTAGTTCGTAAGGCTCTGAGTTCGATTTCTGGCCAAGTATGTGATTTTAACCATGTCCAGTTTATTCAAATGGCTAGAGGTATGAGGGTTTGTGTTCAACTTAAAATAAACCTCTTCATTTACTGTACACACACCACACTCCTAAACACCACAGGACACATACTAGCGAATGTACTACTGTATCTGGTCAAACATATGCGGGCACTCCTTCGAACCTGTGTTCTAAGTGTTCCTCCCTCACTTTATTTTTATTACAGCTCGAATGAAGTGGACAAGGCTGTCCACTAAATGTAGAAACGTCTTCGTGATGTGAGACAGTGGGGTGTGAAGCAAAATCGTCGTTATAGGTCATCCCACATGTGTTCGATATATTAAGGCTGGGGCTCCCAAAACCTTATCTACCAAGAAACACTAACAAATAGATCCCGCTTTATATCAGCGAGCATTAACAGCCTGAAACAGGCAGTGAACAGCTGTGAATTGTTCTCAAACTACGTACACCATGCAGCTCGTTAAAATGTAATTAAATTCTTGCCCGTTTGACGTGTTCTGTAATATGTCGAGAGAACCAAGTCTCCTCCGTAAAAGACGCCCTCACACCCCAACAAATTTCAATGCGTGCTCTATTTGTATAGGCTGGCATATCGTTCGCCACATTCAAACCCACCACGTGGTATAGCGGGATTTATCACTCAAAATCACGCGTCCCCAGTCATCTACGGTTCAGTGACGGTGCACTTTACACCATGTCATGCAGAACTTAGCGTTCGCTGGTGAAATGTGCAATCTATGGACGTGAAATGTGCAATCTATGGACGGGCGCTTGAAACTTGAAAGGCAGTCTCTTTTATCTCCCTGCTCACAGTCACTGTATGAGCTTCACAATTAGCGGCATCGCGAAATTCGCGGGTGATGTCATCGTATCATTCGCTTTTCGCGTACTACCTTCTTCAGTGCTCGATGGTCCCCGTTGGTTAACACGCTTGGCCTACCCGGTGAGGGTTATATTGTGGTTATTACATACCACTTTCACTTCAAATCCACGTCCTCGACATTCAACTTGGACGAATTGGGAAGGATGGCCCTGAATGATTGTTTACTGATGTGGAAAGCAATGGTCATTCCCCGTTCGATGTCATCAAGCTCTCTTGCTGCACTCAGTCTGGAATTACCTCGTATAACTGAAGAATGTCGGAATCTTCGCAGGCTTTAATAAAGCATCAGTAATGTGAGTGAGTTTGCGAAGGACATTATTCGCCAGTTTTCATGTTCAAATGAAAGTTTGTAGTGTTCATATGGGAAAAGGATGAGTCGTGATGAACGTAGGGAGTGACAAAATACAACGTAATATAGGGCTTACTGGACGAAGAGTGAATATTGTACAACACTGCGCGTTCATGGAAATCTGACTCCTTATATAAAACTGTCCACCAAATTGAAATACTTTAATGTGTAAAAGATGCTGCGAGTTCGAACAACGCAAGTAATTAGATATTTTTAAATTGTACATTCATATAAACATTTGACAACCAGACATACTCCAACAAATGTGTTAGAGGAGGATGTGTCCAAAACAAGGTCGCAGATCTTTAGGGCGAAGAATACATTGCGTGTGTGACAGGAACACTAAATGCAGAGAATTTATATTCCAAAATATACGTGTATATATTTTGCCTGGGTTCTTCTTTGTGAATGTTGTCAAAACACAGTTTTTCTATTCTTCGTCGACTAGATTACATATTTTTGAATTGCATTGGCGTTACCTACCTCTATCGGCTAGACGGGAGCAATACACGTACTCTGTTACGGCTTGTAAGAGCTCGGCCTCTCGGTTTTCTTATCTGGTATGTAGGCTCTCAGATATTTAAGGCTTTTCGAGTCTCTTTTAATCATTCTTTCTCCTTGCTACTATTTCCGGGAGGCTTGAACCTTCTTGAAGATAATGAGACCTTCAGGAAAAATGAACATAGTTCACAAGAATTTCGCAATTTGTCGCATATCTTTTCATGCAGAAATCTGTCCCACGTAGGAATGGCGGTTTATGTTGTTAACGACGTGTCTAACAGACCCACCGTCTCCAGCGTCCACTTTCATCCCGTTCTTTCATACTATAGCAACTTGATCGACACTTCATTTGCCTCACGCTAATCAATGAGCACTTCTCCCTCTGCAAGGTTAAGTCACTAATCATATTATATTGGGCTGATCCATCTCTGCATCTTCACTCCAATTATGGAAAATTTCATTAAAGGAGGATATTTCTCATCCTCCGCTTCATTTCACGTCAAGACAAAGCACAATTCGCTGATTTAATTTCGTTTCTCAGAAATTACTTCAAGCCTGTCAGAGAACAGGATGTTGGATGTAGTCAAGTGTTAGGTAAATGTGGAAACCTTACGGACGGAAACACACTAATTTGATCAACGTGAATTAACCGGATTTTCTACATGCAAGAATACTTAATCAAGTTTTCACATGGCCACGATTATTCCCATATGCTTACTTATTTTTCTGATTTTACATAGAGGGACTCAGATTAGTCCGCCTCTGTGGCGGAGTGGTTAGTGTGATTAGCTGCCATTCCGGAGGCCCGGTTTCGATTCCTGTTTCTGCCACGAAATTTGAAAAGTGGTACGAGGGCTGGATCGGGATCCACTCAGACTCGGGAGGTCAGTTGAGTAGAGGTGTGTTCGATTTCTACCTCAGCCAACCCCGAAGTGGTTTTCCTTGGTTTCCCACTTATCGTCCATGTAAATTCCGGGATGGTACCTAAAATAAGGCCATGAGGCCGCCTGGGCGAGGTACTGATCGTTCTCGTCAATTGTATCCCCCGACCCAGAGTCTGAAGCTCCAGGACACAGCCCTTGAGGCGGTAGAGATGGGATCCCTCGTTGAATCCTAGGGAAAAACCGAACATGGAGGGTAAACAGATTAAGAAGAGGAAGAAGGGACTCAGATTATGAAGCCTGTTGCTCTGTCCGACCATACATTCAACTGTATTTGAAATATGGTGACATATTTTACTTACAGTTATTATACTTACAAATATATTCTTCTAACAACAGTGTCCATATAACTAATTGATTTTAATTTAGTATACAGTGTGATTCAGCAGCCCCTTCCAATATCGTTTGCTGCAGCCCAACTAACGTGCACATGGTTAAAGGGGTGCTATTCCACTGCAGGCGTACTGTTTGGTATTAATGTTCAGTGAGCACATACTGCACTCGATTCTGAACCCTAGCGAAATGCTACACCATACGTTTGCAAAACATGACACCTCGAAGTCATGTAGCAACGTCCCTTTACTGTATAACTATGTTAATGTGCCGTGTCTCGTGACCGGGTGTAACGAAGAGGGGTATCAATGCATAAAACTAGATAACAGTGCAGTAATTAATGTCATAAATACCGAATCGGATGGCGTATTGAACCCATGACCTTTGTGTCCAAAGAAATTATTGTCACAATGATTCCGTATGAGGCTCCATATTAATCATAGTGAGAAGCTCGAATATATATTCATCTCGCAGAAGCGACACGAGGCAGGAAGGTCTACTGTCTTTCTCACGCTATGAGATGTGACGTCATCCCCAAGTGTCGAGGGTGGATGGATACAGAATAAAGTGCTGGTTAAATAAATATGTTTATTAAAAGGTATTAGCAGTGAACATAAGGAAATGAGTATCCTATAATCATCTGTAAGAAAATTGGTCTTTAGTTATACAGATTTGAGATTGCTAAGCAGTTCCCGAGAATATTTCAGGAAAGACGCGCGTGTCTATTCAACCGACGCCAAGTCGTCAGAATATAGTGCCTATCAATCAAGGACAATTAACCAGTTAATTTGTTACGAGATAATTTTAAATGTTCATGAACAATGTCACTAGCAATTTAGCAAGTATTTTGTTACGGTAAAACTGCTTTAAATATATTTCCACAAAGTCGGAAAAGGTACGCAAAATTTCTTGGTGGCAAGAAAAATGCCTAAGAGAGGGGACGGAAAACTATAAATAAAGGGAAGCGCCATCTTGAAATCACCCTACCTTGAATCATTGGTGCTCATGAGAGAAGGTCACACTGTTGAGTAAATCGATCAGCGAGTAATAGACTGAGTCCAGCAGAAACTTAGATTTTGGCCGATGTGGCTGGGGTATTGTCTCCAAGTGAAGATAGTTTATTCATTGCAGTAGTAATAAGATGTAAAGACGGTCGTCGAAACGCTGAAGTAGTAGTAGTGAAATTCAAATAATATTGTGTCGTAAAATAAAATAGTATTTCGTGTGCAGGCGACAGTCCAAACTTTCGTCCTCGGTCCGCGAAAATATCGAGTGAACGGTATTTCCTTTTTTTGTGCCTTTATTTTCAGGAAAGAAATATGAATTTAAAAAAATGTGAAGCCAGAAGTGTTAAAACACACCAGGCAAATGCGCGGGCTGTACCTTAATTAAGGCCACCGCCGATCCTTCCCATTCCTAGGCCTCTCTTATCCCATCGTCGCCATAAGACCTATCTGTGTCGGTGCGACGTAAAGCAACTAGCAAAAAAAAAGATATGTTAAAATGGCTAACTAAACATCGAAGGGTTTCTAGTGAGCTAACATGGAAGTTGACGTACAGTTAAGGTAGGTGGAAGTGCAACTATCCCCTCCTTTGTATCTGTGTTATGATGTCACACCTATATATCTTTGTAATGGGTATTTATGACGTTGTTTGGTCACCCATTTGTTTCGTGAATATCAGAAAATATGATGAAAGGTTATTTGTTTTTCATGCCTGGATAAATTTTATAAATTATAACGAGTACCGTGTAATGTATTGTAAATAGTCAATATGAGGGTTACGAAGCGATATAACGTCCAAAGTAGATAGTCATGTTTTATCTGCCGTAAAATTTTTCTGTTTGAATTATGACGGAAGCGGTGCAAGAAACCCGTGGTTACCCATTTTGAATCGGGTGTAGGCGCGCTGTCGTGTTGAGCAATGTATATCGGTAATAATAATGACGTATATCCTCCGGAGAGGCCTGGTGCAGGTCTTTTTTTGTATTAGACAGCCTATTAGGTAACCTGCATGTCTTTGAAGATGAGGGCCCTACCTAGGATGATTTCTAATGCTGAATACGCTGCACACACCCAGACCCCGAGCCATTGGAATTAACGAATTAAGGTTAAAATCTCCGACCCGGCCGGGAATCGAACCCGGGACCCTCTGAACCGAAGACCAGTACGCTGACCATTCAGCCAACGAGTTGTAGATCGGTGAATATCTGTCACGAAGGTACTGCTATTTCTATGTCCATTTAAACTGTGTCTGATTGACAAGAAATAACAGTAAAGTTTGTCAGTCATTTTTTGTGAAATCCAGTTCTGAAATACGAGGTCACGTTATGCGAAGATGTTTCGTTATTAGAGTATTGTGTGTAATTATGCGTTGTTGATTGTAAGAATTACTATTCCATTCCTTTTCTCATTGAGATTTGTCGTGTTTGAGGCAAGAGGTTTAAGTCTTGTTGAGATATGAGTTGAGGTAGGATTTTTGTGAATCAGGTGATTGGAAGCCTGTAATTATGCCGGGAGATTCTGCGTGAACCCGAGGAAGATATTTGTATAATGTTTGAGATGAAAATCGTGAGGAAATCCACGTAAGGGTCAGTTTGTGACGTGTATATTATTGAATGACATCTTAAGTAATCTCTGTGCATATCTGTTTGGGCCAGGAATGTCGCATTTGTAATTTTATTAATGAAATATACGATTTCATTCTTTTGAGACCAGTTAAGCTATGGCAGCGAAATGTAGCTGAATTCTGCTAGACAGCTGATCGGAGCGGTCACCGCTGGAGGAGTAACGGTATCCGTGCGGTCTTTTAACGTGTTGAAAATGTGACTGTATTCTTTAGAATAGAGTTCGTTAATTTGCAAGAACTAATTCCATGAGTAACGTATATGTTATTAGATGGTATTCGATAATATTACCTTGTTTAACCGAGATCTGAATGCATATTTGAAACCACGAAGTTATAGGATAATGAGCAAAGTCAACCATTTTCAGGGTGTCCAAAATAAAGTGTTGGTAGTAGTTATTGATATTTTGAGGGGTGCACAATGCCTTATGTAAATGTCATGATGTGAAGTGACATAGTACGTATTTGGTTTACATTTTACGGCGAGTTACTTATGCAGATCTTTAGTACTTAATAATTAGAATTGTCTAAGTGTTAATAATTGCTAGTGTTAGATCAAACTTATGGTATGATGTCATGAAACAAGATATAATACTGGAAATAAATGATGTAAATTTTCTTCCAGCTACACGATATTAAGCGACGACAAACATTATAAAGGAATTATAAAATATAATTACGTTAGAATCTGAGTAGGGACTTGTTAAAGAAACCATTCGTCCGCGCAGATAAAATTTGTTGTCAATTAGGATTTATTAAATCATTTAAATTTATTAAACTCAGTGGAAACCGTATTTGTGAAATAACTTAAAGCCAAGTGAATAACTTGAAGGTATATTCTGGAAATATTAGATTATTTTTCTGAGAAAGTTCAAGTTTTAACGTAACGCTTAAGGGGACATGTCCGAAGGCAATGGATTTTACTGCCACAATGTATTGTGGGTATTGTTGTTGTTGTTGTATTATTTGTCTGATTGACTGAGCATAAAATGTGCTGTGATTAGTAAGGTGGAAACCTTGGTTATCAACCGATGTAACTTAATTGTGTTTAGCCTTCAGCTTAGAAACTTGGACGGTCATGGGGTCATCAACCTCAGTGACTTAGGTTAAGACCATATGCCATTATAGCATCATTTTCCTTGCTGTCATTATCCACAATGACTTTTAAGTAAATTAGGAGGTTAGGTGTCGGTCCATGACATAGCTGCAGGTCACCTCGATTCAAATTAAGTGTCCATGCCGTACAACCACTGCGTGGCACATACCGATTGGACTGCCTTAATTATACCAAGAGTCCAGAGTTCTTGTTACGAGGGCTGGACCATCACAAATCATTATGATGGTACATGTAGTCTCAAATGGAAGCCGAATTTAAGGATTTCCAGACGTTCTTTTCTCACTCTTAATCTGTGACAATGGTTTCTAGTAGGGATGCCCATCAGGCCGTTAAGTCAAAGCTTCTCAAACCAGTATACCTCTCCTCTGCGTTGTAATTATTGTTGCGTTGATTGGACAAGATGAGTTCAAATTATAATGTTGATTTCTGAATTTTCCTCGTTAATTCTTTAATAAAACACAAATTTTCTAAAGTTGGTTTTTCATTCAAGTAGATAGCTTAAATATACTGAAACCCGCCTTGACCTCAGCAAGTGACAAAGAACCCGTAACGACCCAAGATACAGATCTCATGCTAATTGCTGATAGGTAAGGAAGGTAGGTATCCTTTATGGACCACCAAGGGTTCAGTATGTATTCTGCTTTTGTCGTACAATCAGCATGTTTCCAGCAGTATAGCATAGCGGGTGTGGTTAGGCGTTCGCCCAGCAGTCGGCGGCATGTGCCAGCGGCGGTTTGAATCCTGCATCGTTCAAATATTTTTGCAACGGTATAATGTTTGAAATCGTAAACACAGGTCAACGTATGTCACATTCAAACAGTAGAATGACGATGTTATTCATCTTGCGCCCCGCGCATACTCCACTGGTTAGGACCTGAATGTATTGTAATCTCGGCTGTCATTCGGCATGTTTTCTACAGAGAATACGTTGGCATGCACCTCACTTATGGGCAAGCAATAAAGATCGCATGCTAAGCACTACATCT
The DNA here is from genome assembly GCF_040414725.1 of Anabrus simplex. Taxonomy (NCBI): domain Eukaryota; kingdom Metazoa; phylum Arthropoda; class Insecta; order Orthoptera; family Tettigoniidae; genus Anabrus; species Anabrus simplex. The sequence goes on from NC_090265.1 coordinate 1,459,623,957, forward strand.
GTACCAAGAACGGTATCCCGACAGGCGACACTTGGCTTCTACGATATTCCGCCGTGTTGAAAGACGCTTTTGGGTAACGGGCGTGATTTCCAACCAGCCACCAGTCCGCGATAGACCCGTTAAATCAGGTGAAACGGAAGAGACCGTTCTGGAGGCAGCTCGTAATAATCCACGCATCAGTACAAGGGTGATTGCAAGACAGGTAAACACCAGCCGGCCATCCGTCTGGCGAATAATGCATGAACATAAATTTCACCCATACCGTCTTGATCTACACCAAGAGCTCCATGGGCGGGATCTCGAAACTCTAATGGAGTTCTGTCGGTGGCTATTAGGCAGGGTGGACAATGATACAGCATTTTTATCGCATATCTTGTTCTCGGACGAATCGCACTTCCACAATAATTGGAACGTCAATCGCCACGACATGCGCTATTGGAGTCCGGACAATCCTCACTGGGTGCGACAGGCGGCCCATCAAGTTCGATGGGAGTAAGTGTTTGTGTGGAATCCTGGGGGATCGCCTGATTGGACCTTATTTCTTTGAGGGCCATTGGAGGGCCCACGCTTCTTGCACTTTCTGCGTCAGGAACTCCTACTGCTGCTAAAGAATGTGCCCTTGCACGATTGTTTGACGATGTGGTTGCAACCGGATGGAGCTCCACTACATTCGACTTTGATCGTTCGTATTCATCTGAGCGAGGAACTGCCAGGGAAATTGATATGACGAGGAGGCCCTGTTTCTTCACCAGCCAGATCGTCGGATTTAACGCCGTTAGGCCGCCATTAGCCGCGGGCGATTAGTGGCGCAACTAGTTGCTCTGGCTAGTCACGAACCATTGGATCAAATGGCCTATTAGCCGCAAGCTACTAGTGGCGCAACTGAGCAATTAGTCGCCGGCCGTCATCTTAGGCGTGTGCGACTAGAGGCGCAACTAGTCGCCCGCGCATACGGATCATCATTCGAGCTTGTGCTCTCCAGCCACATATTTCATTAGCTTGTTGGTGGTGGACTGAATATTTTACTTGCTCACTTGCATTACCATATTGTGATAGTTGTTTTAATGAACGTGGAAGCATCAAATAAACTAGCACAACAAATGAAGGAGATAACAAAACTATTTGAAAGTCGAATACTGATCGAGCAAGTGGGTGTGCGGTTCGGGTCACGTAACTATCCGCTTGCATTCGGGAGATAGTGGGTTCGACCCCACTGTCGGCAGCCCTGAAGATGGTTTTACGTGGTTTTTCATTCTCACACCAGGCAAACGCTGGGGTTGTACCTTAAGGTCACAGTCGTTTTCTTCCCATGCCTAGCCTTTTCCTGTCCCAACGTCAGTACCGGTGCGACGCAAAACAGAATATAAGAAAAAGAAAAAATAAGAAAGAAAGTCGAATAAATACTGAAGAATTAATTCCTAACGTTGAAAGAAAACGGGCCATTTGAGATTCCAGCATTGAAACTTATGCAGACAAAGTAGAAAAACTGAATTCTTGGAAGAGCATTTGAAAGTACTTCATTCCAGAATTCGAAGAAAAACCCCTGGCGAGAAAAGTGTTCTAGGCATTTTATACTACTTGTACTATTCAATGTACAAATGTGTAATATTTGTAACAAATCTATATAATTTAAACTTGTAGCATTGTTTTACTGTCTTGCTATGTTAGTGGAATTTAGCTGAATTATAGCTCAGATGGATTGGATAACCTTAAGAGCAAATAACTTTTTGTAGACCGGAAGTTTTATTTAGAAAAATCTTAAATTCTATTGATGCGAGATTTTCCAGTATTTTATAAGAGAGAATACTTAACATTAATTGAAGTTGTACCATAAATATAATTTGTTTGCTTTTGCCTACCTATATTTATTACCAGTTACTGTTATTACTAATTCTTCTACTTAATCTGTTTACCCTCCAGGGTTGGCTTTTCCCTCGGACTCAGCGAGGGATCCCACGTCTGCCGCCTTAAGGACAGTGTCCTGGAGTGTGAGACATTGGATCGGAGGTTACAACTGGGGAGAATGGCCAGTACCTCGCCGAGGCGGCCTCACCTACTATGCTGAACAGGGGCCTTGGGGGGGGATGAGAAGATTGGAAGAGATAGACAAGGGAGAGGGAAGGAAGCTGCCGTGGCCTTAAGTTAGGTATCATCCCGGCATTTGCCTGAAGGAGAAGTGGGAAACCACGGAAAACCACTTCGAGGATGGCTGAGGTGGGAATCGAATCCACCTCTACTCATTTGACCTCCCGAGACTGAGTGGACCCCGTTTCAGCCCTCGTACTACTTTTCAAATTTTGTGGCAGAGCCGGGAATCGAACCCGGGCCTCCGGGGGTGGCAGCTAATGACACTAACCACTACACCACAGTGGCGGACTATTACTAGTTACTAAATTTATTTTAATCGCGAAGTAAATATTTTTACAGAAATAATTTATATTAACTGACATCCATGTATTTTTTCTAATTATAATTATTTTGAATATATTTCGTTAGGATTAATTAGTTAGCACGCAAGAACTATGACACCGTCAATAACTAATGCATGTTCGACTCCTTGGCTGAATGGATAGCGTACTGGCCCTTGGTCACAGGTGTCCCCAGGTCGATTCCCAGCAGGGTCGGGAATTTTAACCTAATTGGTTAATTTTTCTGGCACGGGGACTGGATTTGTTTCTCGTCTTCATCGTTTCATCCTCATCACGATTCGCAGGTCGCCTACTGGCCTCTTCGGAGGGCACATGGCATTTCATTTACTACCAGTAATGTATGCCCACTCCTTGCCCCGTTTCTCTGCGGGTTGGGTATGTAGTGAGATGAATCTTTGCAGCTAGTTTTTACAACGGGGTGCCCTTCCCAACGTCAACCTCAGCAGAAGAGTTGATGAGTCAGTTACTAATCTTCTTTTTCTACCGCTTTTACAACACCTAGGGGGTCGCAAGTGCGAACTTTGTCGCACATGTGGATTTGGCCCTGGATGCCCTTCCTGACGCCAACCATGTATGGAGGGATGTAATCACTTACCTGTATCCCGCAGTTAGATCGTTAAATAATGTATAATACTCGTATAATCCTCTAGACAGTAAAGGGCCAGACATAGGACGCTTTCGCATTTTCCTAACAATTCGGTTTTTCATTTGTAATAGAAGAGCAAGGAGAAGTTCATCATAGGAAGCCATTGTCTCCCTCTAGTGACTATTCCCCGATGTGAATTACGCAATTATTCAAAAGTTGCGCCACTGATCGCCCGTTACTTAAATCCTCTGGTAACTAGGGCCGCAATTAGTTGCGCCACTACTCGCCCTCGGCTAATAGCGTCCTTAGACTTCTTCTTGTTGGTACATTCGAAGAACGTCGTTTACACTCAAGCGCCGGAAAACCCCGAGCAGCTCCGGCAACTAATCACGGATGCCTGCCGAACAATTACACCTGGAATGCTTCAGCGCGCAAGACGATCTATTGGACACTGGGCCCGATTGTGCATAAACCAAAACGGTCATCACATCGAGCATATTCTGCAGGGCAGTTGTGCTCTTGTATGTGTCCGGCCTGCTAACTAATCGGCCCTTATTAGGGCCACAAACACATTCATTCACATACAATTTGCACACTGGGCAGCTTATAGCAAGTATTAGGTTCACTGCGGTCACAATATCAATTTGATGTTTCGCCGGTGTGTCAGGTTCATATGATCTAGAAGACACACGCACGTCTTCCAATGTTTAATAATAATAATAATGTTATTTGCTTTACGTCCCACTAACTACTTTTTAAGGTCTTCGGAGACGCCGAGGTGCCGGAATTTAGTCCCGCAGGAGTTCTTTTACGTGCCAGTAAATATACCGACACGGGGCTGTCGTATTTGAGCACCTTCAAATACCACCGGACTGAGCCAGGATCGAACCTGCCAAGTTGGGGTTAGAAGGCCAGTGCCTTAACCGTCTGAGCCACTCAGCCCGGCCAATGTTTAATAAGAGTATAACATTACGGCGTCCTATCATGGTGAGGCGGTAAATACCAAGATATCCGGTTGTGTTGTCTGACCATACCGGCAGGGCAGATGTTTTCAGGACAGAATGAATATTGTGGGTCGAATAGAACTACATTGGAATGGGCGGCTGATTCACGCTGTATAATGTAGATTTAAAGGAACTATTTTATATCAATTTACTGCATACCTATTACACTGCAAGCTTAAGTATAAAGCTGAACTTTTTAACATCCATTTCTTGATATGCTCCTAATTTCAACGGGTAGGGAATTCCAGAAACAGCTATCGGTGACAACGAATGAATTACCACAGCCAGCTGATCGATGAATACGTATCCCCAGCACAGAGCCAGACAAGAATCTCGTTTGCGATCTTGTAGAAGTATGAATATTTTCAAAGTGAATCGTAAGGTGTGCTGGGGTATTGTGTAAGATGGTGCCAGAGTAAAGATAGGGCCTACCATCGCTCTTTCAGACTTAATCATTCTAATTCGGAGAATTCTGGAGGGATATGATCGAACAATGGTACATCATGGGTAGACTGAACATGTCATCGCTACAGGAGCAATACCCCTTATTCCACAATGCTCTTCCTGTCCTTTATCCTCTTTAAGTTCGGTTATGCCTCCCAGCCACACATGAATATGCAGTCCATCAGAACAACGTTCGTTGTGTTCATTTTCACGTGTCAATGTGTCAAGGAAAATTAACCATAATTGCATTATACTGTGGGAGTGCGTAAATACTTCATGAAAATATACATTCTTGCAGTACGGTCGGTAAGCTTAATTTTACTTTATAAACTTGCATAGGAAGATATACACTGCAAACATTGTTATAATTGACTGCTTATCCATACGTGGCAGGGAGGTGTGACCAATCTTAAGGAAAATAATTGATAGCAAGATCATTGTGGGATACGATGTATTGCTCACGCAGCAACGATATGCGATCCGAGCTCGATGAAGTCTGGTATAATGTGCTTAGTTTATTGTAAACTTCATCACAGTGATGAAATCTGGCATTATGAGACTTTGTAATAGTGATTTCTTTACTTTTAATGAAAATAATTCCCCGTGTTCTTCTAACAATGTAAGGAATAAAACACTTTACTTTACTGGTCGAGAAGTTAGGACTCTTATACTTAACCGCATCACTACACAGTATAAATTACGGATAATATTAAATATCAGGACTCATTTTTAAAATTCAAATTATATGCAACGTCAGAACCACTTTGAACTAATATATGATTAAATACCTCTTGTACCCGTGCTTCAATACGGAATTCTCAGGAAGACTCTCTTTGTGGTTTTCTGAACTGAAGTCAACATAGGTCATTACACTGACGTCAGTAGGAATGCAGCGATTAAATGCAATGTTAGCATATAAAACACTTGATCAAATGAAAACCCGCATATTTTCTCACTTGAAACGAACAATACTACGGTGCCGATCTAACAGTCCAATGTTGTAGTGCTTGAGTGACCATACCGCAGACAGCCGTGAACACTCCTATGCCATTATTCCGTTAAATGTCCACACTGCTCATTCCAATCATCGCCTCAGAGTAGGGATTGAATAGCTGAAATGCTATGATGAACCAGCGCGTTACGTACCAGCAGTATCAGAAAATTTATGAATCAGAGGAAAAGCATGCTAAAGAAGAGAGGGATCTGATTCCCCATTTACTTCCTTCCAACATTCAGGCAGGCTGTTATACTCGGTACGCAACAATAATCCCATCTAACGTAGATGAGTAGTAGCAGGAGACACAAAACATATCACAAAAGAAACATGGTCAATGTACTGTTATTATTGGTCAATTTTATTAGCTTTATATATTGTAGGCCTTCACAGTTAGTTTTGTTTCGACTCCGTGATATTAGAACATATAATGAAATGATTTATAGCCTCGACTGTAGTTCCTTATTCCCCGAGGTTACATACCGATTTTAATTAAATTATTTTTACACATTTTCTCATGAACTCGCCCTGATATGGACTTAGCAACAAAGATCCAAATTTTATGAATATCCCTGTTTTCATAGCCGGTATGGTAGAAATGTACAAGACATCAATGATCGGAAATTTAATACTATATAACTTCAGTTACGTAGTATTTCCGGATAGGATCACTAATAACATAAATATTTGAGAATTACATTTTAGGTCTTCCCCTAAACTATCATTTCACTGAGCGTGAATAAAATTATTTATAGCCTAGATTTTAGCGACTGGTTTTCGGACTTTACACACCGATTTTGCATTAAATAATATTCAGCCGTTTTCTAGTGATGCGCAGACAGACAGACAGACAGACAGACAGACAGACAGACAGACAGACAGACAGACATTAATTACGGAAAATTAAAATATGGATTTCCTTGTTACTGTGGACACGACCGATGCCGAAATACCATTATTCTTAAATTCTGTGCAGTGTACAGACAAAACTCTTATTTTATATATATAGAGCGACTTGTTCCCCGACATTACATACGAATTTTCATTAAATTCTCTTCAGCCATTTCCTCGTGATGCGCGTACATAGATGCATATATACAAACAGACAGAAATTATGGATAATTAAAAAGTGCATTTCCTTATTACTGTGGACACAACAGATGCAGAAATATTATTATTTATAAATTCTCAGCAATGTAGATATCGTTAAACGAGTAATATACTGAAATTAATGAAAATGAACTACCTAATGTATACACACACATACACACGATCGTTCACTCATCATGATTCACACCCTTGGTTTATGCATCTAAGAGGTACTTTCTGTATGAAGACTTGAATGATTCTAAAGAGTTAATTCTACGGATGTTATTTGGAACAGAGTTCCATAATCTAGTTCCCGTCGCAATAGATGAGCGGTCATAGGCAGTTGAGCTGCTAAAGGGAGTGGCAAGGGTGATAAAGAATGAATTATGCTGGTGATAAGAGGAAGTATATGCACATTTTCAGAACGGGCACTTGGCATTTCCCTCAAAGAATTCTGTACACCAACAGGGTTAGATGAAGATTTATGAGATCTTAAAATTTCAGGAGGAGATTTGCTTGCATTACGGTGTGACATGTGTGTCATAGCGCACGAAAATATGTCTGATGCAGGAACTCACGGTCCTTTCTATCTTCCTAATTTGTTCATTAGTTGCATAAACGAATACGGCATACATTCCCACAAACGGAACGGAAGTCGACCCCCACTATGACTGCTAGTGAATACCTGACAATGACTATCTGACCGTGCACATTGTTACCTATGGAATTTAATTACCTATGTAACCTAATCATTGTGTATTATTGTGTGTATGGCCATTGGCTGCAATAATAATAATAATTTCGTGTGGCTATTTCTAGCCGAGTGCAGCCCTTGTAAGGCAGACCCTCCGATGAGGGTGGGCGGCATCTGCCATGTGTAGGTAACTGCGTGTTATTGTGGTGGAGGATAGTGTTATGTGTGGTGCGTGAGTTGCAGGGATGTTGGGGACTGCACAAACACCCAGCCCCCGGGCCATTGGAATTAACCATTGAAGGTTAAAATCCCCGACCCGGCCGGGAATCGAACCCGGGACCCTCTGAACCGAAGGTCTGTACGCTGACCATTCAGCCAACGAGTCGGACAGGCTGCAATAAATTATTGTAATAAACGAATACAGCAACACTGTAATAGAATATTGGAATAACTAATCGTTTTATAATCCTGAATTTCATATGTAATGGTATTATGTTTTGGAGATGTTTCAGAGGAGAGAGTGAAGCATTTACTCTGTTAACGACACGAGTGACATGTTCATTCCAATTTAAATTCTCATTTATAATGATACCTAGATACTTTTTTGGTGAACTTTCATATGAAATTTTGGTACCAAATATAGTGAATGAAGGGATATCTGAAGTATTTGTATTGTTTATAGATTTATATTGTGCAAGTACTGTATAGCGGCTTTTGTCTTGGGAGGGGTTAATTAATACAGAATTTTCACAAGCATGTGATGAAGCATTTTATAAGTCAGCATTCATTCTCTTCATTATTATGCGCATATCTTCCAGTTTCGTGTGATAGTGCATTTGAAGGTCATCAACATACAACTGGTAATTGCAATATTTCAATTGAGATACGTCATTTATGTACAAAGTAATAAGTAATGGTCGAAGTACGGGGCCTTCTGAAACAACTAATTGTTTCAATGCCCATTGAGAAATCTTATTCCTTATAACCACTCGCTGTCCGCAGTTAGTGAGGTAAGTGCTAAAGGGTTGTAGAGCAGTCTAATTCATATGAAGGCATTTTCATTTGGTCACCATGAAGTCTATATTTACCGAGTCAAATGCACTGCTAAAATCAAGAAGAGTAAATGTGACCTGTTGTTCACTCTTTGAGTATCTAATACAATTTTAAACTTCAAAAGAGCGGTGGTCGTGATATGTCACTTTTTGAAGCCTGGTTGTAAAGGGTCAAATAAGGAATATTTGTTAAGATACTCAGTTGCCTATGGTTTATACGATCGAAGGATTTGGAACGAGATGAAAGAATACAAACCTGTTGATAGCCTGAAAAGTTAACAACTGGTACCGGATTTATGGTGGCATTCTTGAAAGAACCCCTTTTCACCACCCGCACGAATCACAATACCCCTTTGTCTTCTACTTTGCTTAGCCAGAACCCCTGAAAAGTCCTCGTACTGTCAGCACTCTTTTACCATATAGTGGGTAAGAACAAATTTCTCATCTGTGTACATGGCAGGCTTTCTAGGTCCATTTTTAGTCTCTCTCAATGAACGGAGAAATGCTGCGCGTTGTGCAGCAAAATCACTATGTTATATCATATTTCTGACAGATAATACGCTTTAAATTTTAACTCTATACTTTTTATGAGTCTCCAAATGCGTGCTTCCCTTCTGTAAACGGCACTAGTTTCTTTTTATAGGAATAAGAAGTTTATGTAAAGTTGGGATTTCTTTGCGAACTTCTTAGAATTCCAGAAATGATCAGCGTACAACATTCTTATCGAATTCGTCAAGCTCTGCCTTCTTCCGACGAGGACAACTTTTACCACTTTACAAAACTCTAGAACATTATAAATTAACTTCCTGCTCTGAGACTGAAACCTGCGACTTCTTCTTCTAAATTGCAATCCAATGGTATGCACGACTCCGTTTAATTTCATCCAATGTTTACAAGCTCCCTAATACGGAAAAGCAAAACTATATTACACCATGCGACCAATCTCAGTGCTAATATCACAATGATAATCATCTGTAGACTCTTATCGGACGCTCTGGTTCAAGCTACTACGCTACACACAACCGTTTGTTCCCTCGAATCGCCGGCAAACGCCCGTACAACTGGTAGTACACACACATTCATTAGAATTTCGGGTGAGAAGGGAAACAAGTAAAATTTTGGGCGTAGATTTTGGCCATCCGTGATCATGGAAAAGTGAAAAACGTGGCAGCGTCACATGTGTTCGTCTTCTTGGAGATGTGGCTTGTGAGGCCACGCACTCGCAAGTCACTCCTACTAGATTGGCATGTTTTCGGGAACTCATTGAATGATTGAATATCCTGGCAACACTGACTTTTCATAATCAAGGAAAACAATTAACTTACTCTAATTTCATTGCAAAGAAATTTATACAATGTAATACCGCCACAATACGTATGGAATTTAAGTGTTTGATCAGCAGTGATAATAACTCCATAAGAACAGTTTTTCAAACACCCTTACGTCTCTGACGATCATAACTACTTATAATGCCAGGTTTGGATATTGATGATAAATAATAATAATAATAATAATAATAATAATAATAATAATAATAATAATAATAATAATAATAATAATAATAATAATAATAATAATAATAATAATAATAATAATAATAATAATAATAATAATACGCCATTAGGGAAATAACCTCAAAAACAGTTACTTAAATTCAGAAATGTATTATTTAACGTATCTTGAGTTGTGTGATAGCAATCTTCACCTGTTTTTGGTACGGTACTTTTTTATGGGAATATACCACAACCCATGTTGAAAGGTAAATATGACGACCCCATTTTTTATTCATACAGTGTGTGGAACATATTTTGTTACTTCACTACCATATCATACGAAAGACGGATAGCGTTAGTGTAAGCATGGCTTTTAAGGGTGGTGGGTGTGTTTTCGTTTGATTTGTATTTATCTGTAAATATAGTTATATTTTGCACGCAGTTTAAATGTATTTTGTAAAATGTTTCAAGTATTACTCTATTCTTGTTCTTCCGTAGAGGTATACAAACATATTTTCTGACAGATTTGAAATGCACTGCAAATTCTAAAATTTTACACAAATACGTTTTGAAGGAGGTTATTTATTTTTTGCTCGATATTTGTAGACATCTAAAATAAGAGTCAGAAAAAGGCAGCGCCAGAGTTGAGATATAGAAAAACGGTGGGAAGTAGGAGATAATGTAAAATACGATCGACTGAATTCTTCAGAAATCTCAAATTCCTATGATATTCTAGGGACTATTCACATAGACAATGAACTGTGCCCACTCTCTTCTGTACCAAGAAAGAAGAATGCACGTAAAGTCTTGTCACGTTGATAGCCAGAGAGAGTCCTTTAAACAACATATTTTACGCAGAGGAAAGAAAAATTAAACACCATCCGAAAACAGAAACGTGTATTGAGGCTTAGTGATGTCTGTGAAATATGTTCATAAGCAACATTTTTATTTGTGGTCATACTACAAGACTGTCCTTTAAAGTAGCCTGTTATGTCTTGTTACTCATGTATTGCAAAGCAACAGGACAATTTCACCCTGACTGAGTTGACACATTCATCTTCGCTCTTCAGATGAGTGCATGGCTCTGTGCTGACCAATGGCCACTAGTAACTAATAATCGTGAGTGTGCAAGTTATCAGTTGAAAAAGAGTTCGACTATCGGCAATAGGTTGGAAAAGTTTTCATTGCCTACAGATACGGTAATTGAATTAGAGGACAGAGGGAGAAGGGCGCGGTACGGTACATCATGTGAATTTTAATAAACTCCGGCTGAAAGCTCAGCCTGGCTGTTAACTTCATTTCTTTTCGTTCGGATTAGCCCGACATGAGGAACAGAGCGTAGTCCCCCGCCTAAACGAGGAAAAGCAATACGCAACGAAAGTCAGCGCTCGGATGATCAAAACGCCTGTATACAGCGTCCACTCACTGGGCGTATTGAACTCGAATAGTATAGTCCAGGCAATAGTGGATTTTACCTGTAAAAATTCATGGTAGTTCCAAAAACTGGCTTACTTTATACTTTTTGGGTCGGCGAATCCGAATTTCTAACTTCCGACCAAAAATCTCCCCGCCCCTACAATCCCCCAAAACTTTTAGAAAACTCCCAAAATGGCATATTTTTGAAAAACCACTTTTTTTATATATACCTACAAATACAGGAAGAAGACAAAATTTGCAACAAAAAAGTCCAATGATATTTTGTCGTAGGACGAATGGGGAGTGCGTGCGCGCCTCGAAATATGGGGCCCGGCAACGCGGGGCTGCATGCGGTAAGTTACGCAACTACGTTTAACTACTTACAGCGCTTACGTTCACTTTCCCGTCTCCCCGATTCACCTTTACTTCAAAACATTCGTCCTCCCCCTGCTCATTCTTCTTCTCAGCACCTGGAAGTCCCCGCCTCCTACCCCTTCCTTAATGTTTAAAATATTGAATTTTACGATAAAAAAGTGGCAGATCGTGCTGAATTATGTTGGTGGTTCCACTCTGTGACGCCCAGTCCAATGCAGTAAGTGCAATAGACAAGTCTACATTCGTATTGCATACGGGAAATGCCAACTGAGCTCGTGTGCATTCGTCTTCCAATCCCCGCCCTCCCACCTCTCCATTCTCTATCAGCTTTGAAGTTCCCGAAAATGTACAGAAAACATTCAGGTATACATAGATCTCTATTTATAAGACCCCGCTTTCGAGGGACATCGACGATATAAATAACTGACTTGTACAAAATAAATAAATAAAAAAATAAATAAATAAATAAATAAATAAATAAATAAATAAATAAATAAATAAATAAATAAATAAATAAAAGTTATAAGAAAAGCCGTTTGTTCCGCTTATATAAAAATGTTGATCTAATGTCGACATTTATTTGTACAGAAGTTCCGAGACCTCGACACATCTTTGGGAACCGGCTTTCTTAAAGGAGGGAGAACATCATCAGATGGTATTAACTTCTCTGTTTTAATTTTCATTACTACCTAACTCCGATGAATTTGCTACTATTACGGAGAAACATATTCATGATAACTTTTTTTTTCTTTTTTTTTTTTGCTATTTGTTTTACGTCGCACCGACACAGATAGGTCTTATGGTGACGATGGGACAGAAAATGCCTAGGAGTAGGAAGAAAGCGGCCGTGGCCTTAATGAAGGTACAGTCCCAGCATTTGCCTGGTGTGAAAATGGGAAACCACGGAAAACCATCTTCAGGGCTGTCGACAGTGGGGCTCGAACCCACTATCTCCCGGATGCAAGCTCACAGCTGCGCGACCCTAACCGCACGGCTAACTCGCCCGGTTCCATGCTTACTTGTAGAATGTTCGTTAATTTAATGATTGAATTAATTCTACGGCTTGTATCATCTTTGTAGTGAAAGAATATTAAGACCTTTGTCGAGTGGAGTTCAGAAATAATTCTCGGCCACAGTAAGATGCCGATATGGAGTAGTAACGTTTCAATACAGATCGTCAAGCCAGGTCTTGCCTTACACATCGAGCGAGGCAAGGTCGTCACAAAGAGCGTGATAGTCCAAGAGAAGCGAGGGTTTGATTTACAGCCGCGTTTAGGCAGAAAGTGTCAACGATTCCAAGAATCGGGACGTCTCAACTACATTATAGAGTTAGTAAAATATATGTTTAGAAAACAGCGATGACAATAATTTGTCTACTTAGCACCATAAACTCGCCAAGGCTTTAGGCCTAAAAACTCACTCATTCGCTTCGTACGAGAGAGAATGTTTTCGGTCGTTGGATAGAAGTCCTGGCCATTTACATAAAAGATAGAGAAATATACGTACCCAAAATCTTAAAGTACGTTGTTTGAAGACATAATATGAACAGTAAATTGATTTTCTGTTACGTAATCGAATTAACACCGTCTTCTTTCATAGTGCATTTTTTCTGTATTTAAGCTTTTTGGGCTTTCTTTCTACTGGACAGAAGCACCACAAGTATACTGTAGCATCTGAGAATGTTGGCATGTAAGAATTTTAAAGGATATCAATATCAACACAGTTACAACAATTCTCTATTGACATTGATGGATAGAGCGGAGCGTGCTTTTTACCAAACAGCCGAACTTTCAAGATGCTCCGCTCGCTGCAATAATTCTCTCGCATCCAGTGGCGCCGCTGCTTTCTCTAGTGCAGGGCCTCTCAGGGTGCATGCGCGTGGTGCATGCACTGTGCACGGTGCAAAAGACGACTTGGCTTGGTTGACCAGAGTGCAGACCCCCCACTCCTCGATTTGGAGCAATAGCGCTTACTCTCTCTTTCCTCACACCTGTCTCGCTCGCTCTGCCTGTCTCCCTCTGCCCCACTTGCGCCGTAGCGCTCCAAATCCGGGCTGACTTGAGCCGAGTATAGGCGAGTTGAGCCGAGCTTAGCCGAGTAGCCCAGAGACGAAGCGTTGATCCGAGCCATGCCGAGCGGCAGCGATGCACAGTGCACGGAGCTGTTGCGCCTCTGTCTGCACGCGTGAGATTTTGGGCGTTTGAGAGGCCCTGCTCTAGTGTATTATTTACTTGCTTATGGTCTCAGCGAACACAGCTCCTTAAACACACCTGAATAGGCCAGCTGTACTGCAAGGCGTGCAATTCATATAGAACCTTATGGGAGACTCTTAACACTCATATACGCTTGAGGATTCACCCCGAATGAGCATGCGTTGCCAATTCGAGCGCGCACAAGCATGAGCAAGAAACCACTGTGTTCTGACCAAGTGCGGACCGAACAGAGAACACCGTCTGTGTTGTGTAGTGTATTGTGAGAGTTTTTCGTGATCAGCGGCTACAATGGTGAATCGAAAATTGATCGTCGCCACTTATTGTTATAAGTATTTACTGCATTCCTTGAAAACAGAACGGGGAAATCGGTGGTGGCAAAGAAAACATTGTGAAGAGTGATGCAATGCTCAATTGTTATAAACGATTGAACATGAAACAGATGACAATTTCAATTTTTTTACGAGAATGTCATCCGAGGATTTTAAATGGGTAATGAATAGAATCAGGGCTACGATTGGGAGGACACAAAATTTAGGAAGCCATATCTGCCGAAGAACGCCTAGCAGTGACATTGCGATTTCTGGCTGCAGGAGACTCGAACACGAGTTTTGAGTACCTCTTCATTTCTATCGAAGAAAGCTGTTTTACGTGTGCTCCCTCATGCTTTCAACCTAATGTCTGTCGCTCACAGATCCAAACAAGGTTGCAGATAGGTAGCAAATGGATAGGTATCGACCTTTGGCTCGATAATAACACTCAATATGAAGGATGGAATCGCTAATTGCTGAATATTGTATCTTTCATTCTGGTGGTACTGCAGCTCTGCAGATCGTATTATGAATCCGCTCCTGGATAAAAACCAAGAAAATAAAATAAAACAAGGCTGTTGAAACATAATTTAATGATACAGAGCCTAGGGTTTTGCTGAAGTCTAGCCGAGAAGTAAAAAAATGGGGAACAGGTATTCATTTGTGCAGGTCGGGACACCTATTTTCGTAGAAACTGAAAACTTGGAAAAAATAAAGTTGCCCTTACTAAGAAAAGATTTTCGAAAAAAGACAATACTGAAATTACAAATCAGAGCCTGTTTTCGGGATGTTTATAAAGAAAGGCGGGCTGAAATATAAACCTCGAATGCAACCATTCATCGGAGAATATCCCTGAAGATATCGTCGAGGATCCGGGTGCATATGATTCACAAGGAGTGGAACTCCAACCGTTGACTAAGAACATAGATCAAGATAATAATAATATTTTGGAAAAATCATGCACACCTGAAGGTTCAGCTTGTACAGAGTAAAAAAATGCCAGGTTAGTCGTTTACCTTCTTCTTTGTAAAAAAAACAATCATTCGCTCAATATACCAAATTTTCCAGGTTTGGTCGAATACTAAATATTTTCCGAACATAATTCAACCATTTTTTGCTTTTACGTGAAGATTTGGCAACAATGCAATCACTAAAATCTATTGCCTTATCCTCGATCGATCAATGGATCAATCATTCGATAAATCTATCAATCAATCAATCCGATATCAAATAATATTTTTATGTCTCACTAACTACCTTTTTGACGGTTTTCGGAGACGCCACCGAGGTGCCTGAATTTTGTCCCGCAGGAGTATGTTTACGTGCCAGTAAATCTATGGACACGAAGCTGAAGTATTTGAGCACCGTCAAATACCACCTGAATGAGCCAAAACCGAACCTACCAAAAAGGTCAGAAGGCCGGCACCGCAACAGTCTGAGCCACACAGCACGGAGACATGGAACAAATTACATCTTTGTCATGAATGAACTTCATATTCACCTTGAGCAGCACACAGTATTTCTGGATGTTTCAGACTTGGGTGAAGCCCATGGAGCAACACTTCACGGATCTGATATTGATAAAATTGACATACATGAACCTGGGCCTTCGGCTGCAGTCAAGGGGAGAACTTAAACTAGTCCTGAAAAACACTCAGATTTGTAATATTTTGTTTAATTTTGCAATCTATCATGTAATGTCGCATGTTCCTAAATTTAAGAGAACAAATTAATTTCCACGGAAATAAGGGTCCTGACATGTACAAGGCGAATCAAAAAACTTTTCTCGGAACGGTCAACTAACTTTTCGATTCCGGATACGCAGAAATTACCCCCAGCATTATGTAACCACACGGAGAAAGCTGCTTTTACCTCCTCATTGTTTCAGAATCGTCGTCCACCGAGATACATTTTCAGCTAACCGAACACATGATAGTCGCATGGTGCTAAGTCAGGACTGTACAGATGATGTTGATATACCTCCGACTTGAATCGCTGCATCAGTTCGGACGTTTGGTGGGCCGTGTGAGATGTTGCGTTATCGTGCAACAAATTCACACCGACGATCAATTTTCTCCCGCCGCTTTTCTTTAATTATTTTACTCAACCGCGTCAACGTTTGACAATATGAAACTGAGTTGATTGTCGTGCCATTCGGAATAAATCCCACGTGCACCACACACTTCAAGTCAAAGAACAGTGTCGCGATTACATTTCCTACTGAAGATTGGATCTTGGCCTTCATTCGTGATGGTGTGGTATACACCCATTCCATCTCTGATCTCTTTTTTCCACGGGGTGACGTGGTGGACCCACGTTTCATCCCTTGTGATGATTCGCCGCAGAAACTTGTTTCACTCCACAGAATATTGTTGCAGAAATGCCAGTGACGATTGGAAACGTTGACCCTTGTGAACACATGGTGAGCAGACGTGGAAACCATCTTTGACACAGTTTACAAAATCCAAGGTACTGGTGAACAATAGAAAACACACTGCCATACGAAATGTTGAGCATGCCGGCAATTTACTGTTATGTGCCGATTCACTCTAATGATCCCATCCACATGGCCAATATTTGCAACGGTTCTGGACGTTGCGGGCCTGCCTTCGAGATATTCATCCATGAGATCCGTGCGTCCGGCGTCAAATTGCTTACACCACTTTACAGTACCTGGGCGAGAAATTGCACGCTCACTATATCCAGCTGTGATTTCAAGATGAATGTCCGTGCAACTGAGCCGTTTAGCCCATAGAAGCCTGATCGTTACACGCACCTCCAATTTCGAGTGAACATCCAGTTGACGCGCCATTGAACCTAGCCCGCTCTGCACACACAACACGACGGTATACCACACCAACCTTCCTATCGGATGTGTCAGCAGTTGCTGTAGCTTACTCCGCGCTGGCCACGGTCATGACACACAGCGTGCTCTCGCGGCGAGCTAATTTAACTTACTTTTTGTTTCGCCCACGTACCAATGAAATAAATAGTGCCAAAAACAAATGTATCTTTGTTCTCGTTTATCCTAATTTTTGGCTAGATATGAGCAAAAACCTAGGCTCTCTACTATTAAGTCATATTTCAAATGCCTTGTAACACTATTGCACACATGCATATTTTTGTTTTTTATCTTAAATTTCAAACTTCTAATCGTTAATTTTGATTGAAAAACTTTCTGTTTCCAAGGTTTTAAAATGGAAAATACTCATCCCTCTTCGTCTTCCTGTGTCTTTCTTTATTTCATTATGAAGAGGTACGGGTCGAGAATTTCCAGATGCGGAAAAGGAGAATGAGCTGGGACAGGAGAAGAGTTTTAACGTACTGTACATAAGAGGTGAAGGGCGGTAACGGAAGAGCGAACGTAAGCGATGTGAGTGGTTAAGCGTAGTTGCGTAACTTCGCGCATGCATCCCCGCGGTGGTGAGGCCCATATTCCGAGGCGCGCACGCATCTCACCGTACATCAAAATGTCATAGGACCATTTTTGTTGAAAATTTTGTCTTCTTCTGGGTACTATTTCCAAAATTTTAACACACAATGTGGTTTTCAACAGACACATTTTTGGGGGATTTTCTCAAAATTTTTTGGAGTTGCAGGGAGAACTTATCGTGGAATTCATTTACCCAATAAACATAAAGTAAGCCAATATCTATAACTACCATGAATTTTCTAGGTGAAGTCCCTATATGATCCCTTCTAACTTCTTAATATTTTTAAATAACATACACTGACTGACAGAGCAAATGCAACACCAAGAAGGAGTGGATCGAAAGGGATGAAAGTTGGGGAAAAAACAGAGACGGCACGGACGAATAATTAATGTTTATTTCAAACCGATATGCAGGTTACACAATGCGCACGGCATCGACTCAGTAGGATGTAGGACCACCGCGAGCGGCGATGCACGCAGAAACACGTCGAGGTACAGAGTCAATAAGAGTGCGGATGGTGTCCTGAGGGATGGTTCTCCATTCTCTGTCAACCATTTGCCACAGTTGGTCGTCCGTACGAGGCTGGGGCAGAGTTTGCAAACGGCGTCCAATGAGATCCCACACGTGTTCGATTGGTGAGAGATCCGGAGAGTACGCTGGCCACGGAAGCATCTGTACACCTCGTAGAGCCTGTTGGGAGATGCGAGCAGTGTGTGGGCGGGCATTATCCTGCTGAAACAGAGCATTGGGCAGCCCCTGAAGGTACAGGAGTGCCACCGGCCGCAGCACATGCTGCACGTAGCGGTGGGCATTTAACGTGCCTTGAATGCGTACTAGAGGTGACGTGGCATCATACGCAATAGCGCCCCAAACCATGATGTCGCGTTGTCTAGCGGTAGGGCGCTCCACAGTTACTGCCGGATTTGACCTTTCTCCTCGCCGACGCCACACTCGTCTGCGGTGACTATCACTGACAGAACAGAAGCGTGACTCATCGGAGAACACGACGTTCCGCCATTCCCTCATCCAAGTCGCTCTAGCCCGGCACCATGCCAGGCGTGCACGTCTATGCTGTGGAGTCAATGGTAGTCTTCTGAGCGGACGCCGGGAGTGCAGGCCTCCTTCAACCAATCGACGGGAAATTGTTCTGGTCGATATTGGAACAGCCAGGGTGTCTTGCACATGCTGAAGAATGGCGGTTGACGTGGCGTGCGAGGCTGCCACCGCTTGGCGGCGGATGCGCCGATCCTCGCGTGCTGACGTCACTCGGGCTGCGCCTGGACCCCTCGCACGTGCGACATGTCCCTGCGCCAACCATCTTCGCCACAGGCGCTGCACCGTGGACACATCCCTATGGGTATCGGCTGCGATTTGACGAAACGACCAACCTGCCCTTCTCAGTCCGATCACCATACCCCTCGTAAAGTCGTCTGTCTGCTGGAAATGCCTCCGTTGACGGCGGCCTGGCATTCTTAGCTATACACGTGTCCTGTGGCACACGACAACACGTTCTACAATGACTGTCGGCTGAGAAATCACGGTACGAAGTGGGCCATTCGCCAACGCCGTGTCCCATTTATCGTTCGCTACGTGCGCAGCACAGCGGCGCATTTCACATCATGAGCATACCTCAGTGACGTCAGTCTACCCTGCAATTGGCATAAAGTTCTGACCACTCCTTCTTGGTGTTGCATTTGCTCTGACAGTCAGTGTATAAGTGCTGTACCAGTACAAAGCTAAGCCCCAAGGATCATTAAATGCAAACACTGCAGAGCTTTCCACTTCACTCAGGATTTACGCCAAACAACAATATAAACATATTTTAGGGATAGAAAATTACTATTACAAAAGAAGAAACATAAAATCTGGAACAACAAAGTAAAAAAAAAGACCGCAGAAGAAAATATGAAAGTGAATTTTACAACGAAATTAATGTTTCCGGCCTTGAAACTTCCAACGTGAAGTTCGAGTCACTATGGTAAAAGGCACACTGTATACATGTTACCACCCCAACTTTTAATCTATATTGATGTTTGTCACAAAATTCTACCAGTAAGTAAATGTACTAATGTAGTAATTAATGAATATCTCTTACTAAGACGGAGAGTAGGTAAATTTCCAAAGGGATATAATATTCAACGCTAAACCCGCGTTTAGTAGACGAAATGGCACTGAGGTAAACTGAAGTTAATTAAGGCTTACTATATGCATTTTAAAAGAGATAAGCCAGGTAATCTGTGAGCATCGGAGGAATGCTGTAATTAATTAGGAATGCACATGCTGTGTTTCCGGTGAACGCGAAATGTACTTAATCAGTGTTTAATCTGGTAGCCTGTTCCATGGCAACGGCATAGGTTTATTTGGTAAGTATGGAGAATTTAATGAAAACTCACACTCATGTTTGCCATCATGTGGTGACATGAGATGAAATGAACACATTCAGTTCACAGATCCTACTTCACTTAAGATAGGTATTAATTATCACACTAATGTGATATAAAGAAAAATGAGTTTGGGCAGGAGGAGAGTTTCAACGTAAATGGTGAAAGAACTTGAAAGAAACTTTTAAAGGCACCTATTCAGGGGAAAATATTGCTCCGAATATTGTGTTGCGATTCCTAAATCACTCGGTAACGTTATTCTGTAATGTAAGAATATAATATAAGGAAAGATCTTCATTGGGGTAATCACATAAATGAGATTGTAAATAAAGGGTACAGATCTCTGCACATGGTTATGAGGGTGTTTAGGGGTTGTAGTAAGGATGTAAAGGAGAGTGCATATAAGTCTCTGGTAAGACCCCAACTAGAGTATGGTTCCAGTGTATAGGACCCTCACCAGGATTACCTGATTCAAGAACTGGAAAAAATCCAAAGAAAAGCAGCTCGATTTGTTCTGGGTGATTTCCGACAAAAGAGTAGCGTTACCAAAATGTTGCAATGTCTGGGTTGGGAAGAATTGAGAGAAAGAAGAAGAGCTGCTCGACTAAGTGGTATGTTCCGAGCTGTCAGCGGAGAGATGGCGTGGAATGACATCAGTAGACGAATAAGTTTGAATGGCGTTTATAAAAGTAGGAAAGATCACAATATGAAGATAAAGTTGGAATTCAAGAGGACAAACTGGGGCAAATATTCATTTATAGGAAGGGAAGTTAGGGATTGAAATAAGTTACCAACGGAGATGTTCAATAAATTTCCAATTTCTTTGAAATCATTTAGGAAAAGGCTATGAAAGCAACAGATAGGGAATCTGCCACCTGGGCGACTGCCCTAAATGCAGATCAGTATTGACTGATTGACTGATTCCAGTGAAATGTTTCCCCGTGCCACTCTCTGTTGACCCTTTTGTTACTTTTAGATAATTGTGTCGTCGTCGTCGTATTCCGATCGTTCTTACAGACATGTGGTGGCTGTTTTGACAGTGGTACATTGGCACGTAGTGCATGAAATACTGCTCCTCCCCATATACTACGGTCTTTAGCTTGCTCCTGGTTGTTTTTGAGCAGAATTTCTACGAGGTCGATCCAAGGGGTTGGTGGGCTGCCATGTCGTCACTTTGCATTGTACTTCCCCTGAATCACTAGTTTATCCATGTGAGGGCTGCGAGTGATATGCTCAAAAATGTAAAGATCCTATTGTGTTTTAAGTTAAACAATCTTTGTTGTGATCGGATTTCCATGAGGACGAATGCGTTTGTTCTGTGTGTTTTCCACCGAATGCGCAGTATTATATACTTTCCATTAAATTACAACAAGGTGATTCCTTTGAATTGAATTGATTTTGTTTGAAGATGACAGACCTCTATATAGTCGTGTTGAATCGCGACCTGCTCGCCTATATGCTAATGTACTTACAACTTATCGAATTGTTGTTGATTATTTATTCTTCTTCTTTTTTTTGCTAGTTGCTTTACGTCGCACTGACACAGATAGGTCTTATGGCGACGATGGGACAGGAAAGGGCTAGGAGTGGGAAGGAAGCGCCCGTGGCCTTAATTAAGGTACAGTCCCAGCATTTACCTGGTGTGAAAATGGGAAACCACGGAAAACCATCTTCAGGGCTGCCGACAGTGGGATTCGAACCTACTATCTCCCGAATACTGGATACTGGCCGCACTTACACGACTGCAGCTATCGAGCTCGGTATTTATTCTTCTCTAAGAGACACAAATCAGCCTCACCCTTGACAATATGAAACTGACTGATGTTAGAGCAATGGAACTACACCATTCCTTTCGCAGCCAGTCCTTATAATAAATGGTCTCAACTTTTAGCTCATTGGGTAGGTTAGTGTATGTATTTTAGTGAGCTTGGCAGGCTGTACTAGCACTTCTGCCGCAGTGAGGAAACCACCAGGGAATTGCATAACTCATTAATTCTATAGTACGCTCCTTCAGTGTCATCTAGGCTATTTATGATTGCTGACGATGGGTCTGTTGACGATCCAACCAGCCTTCGGGTTGATTACTCAGCATACAAGAGAGACTAGCATAGTTTATTTTTAACTCATAGGTAAATGGTGTGATATGATGAAATTTAAAAAATATGAAGGAATTTGATTTTTTGGAAGCTGATGTATGTTTTTTTTTTGCTAAGGGCTTTACGTCGCACCGACACAGATAGGTCTTATGCCGACGATGGGATAGGAAAGGCCTAGGAGTTGGAAGGAAGCGGCCGTGGCCTTAATTAAGGTACAGCCCCAGCATTTGCCTGGTGTGAAAATGGGAAACCACGGAAAACCATCTTCAGGGCTGCCGACAGTCGGATTCGAACCCCCTATCTCCCGGATGCGAGCTCACAGCCGCGCGCCTCTACGCGCACGGCCAACTCGCCCGGTATGTATGTTTTTGTAGGGAATGTGAAATTCTGGTGGATTGAATATCCATATGCGGCTTGGAGCTGAGACCAGTCTTAAAGCAAAATAATGGAGAGAAAGCGCATTGCCAGATACACTGTATTGCTCCTGCAGCAACTAAATTGTCATTGATATGTCTCTCAATCATGGCCATCCATCAATGCTGTTAATTTCAGATGACCGCCAGTCTGCACGGTTGCTACGTAACACCGTCTTGCCATTGATTCATATTTAAATTACAGCCTGCACGGTTGCCAGATTACACTTCCGTTACACATATTATTGTATCATCAATTTCGTGTCGCTAATTTTGACTCCCAGCAATATTTATGTCAAAAGCCCGTAACATTAAGCTCACTTCCCGTGGAAATTATTTATGACACCCTTGCATAATTATGAGGGAGAACAGAGATACAAATTATTTCTTATACATTCTACAAAGAAATTAATAGAATTTATTACTGCCAATGGCCATATATTTAAAGAAATATGGAATAAATAGCCAGTCACATAATTCTTTCAGGGACTTCATCTGCGGGCAATTATCGAGATGGTATCGATCACAAGTAGTATCGAAGAGAGAGAGAGAGCATGCACAGTTCACGGTAGGTGTATGGAACTTTGTTGTGCGGCAGACTTTATGATGAAAATCACGTACCGCAAATCTAGTAACAAGATGACGAAACTCGTAGTTGGAAACTCACCATTCTCTGCTGATCATAGCGTCAGTAGAGTAAAAGTCACTCCAAATCTCTGATTTCTTCCGGTAATGCTCTTGCAGTAGTTCCTGATAAGGCGTCGTAGATGGTAGTGCCAGGCTGAATCTCAGGTCTTCCAAGTACACTGGTTCTCGACATAATTCATAGACCAGTCTGGAAGGTGTCCACTTAGAGACACAAAGCACCCTTTTCAGAAAAGTATCCTTAAGCTTCTCGATATTTTTCTAATTTGATTTAGTGAGATGTTCCCATATTATATGAAGTCCATATGTGACTATTAGTTTTACTTTTATCTCAAATAACTGTAGTGCAGTTCTCAGAGACAATTTTTGCAGGTGCTGAATATCATGAACAGCAAGAATCGCTGCCGACAACCTCTCCTTAACATGAATAGTGAAAGTTGTTCCATGAGGCTGAAACGTTATGCCTAGACATTTAAATTTGTTTACTGTTTCCAGCTCTTCACCCTCATACATAATGATCTCAAACTCACTGCGTCTCCCACCTCGTTTGAATGTCGTCATTATTGTTTCTTTTTGTTTATATTCAGTTCCTTGATTCGAGCTCAAACTAGTAACTTGTCAAAGGCTTTCTGAAACTGATGCGAGAACCATAACATCAGCATATATATAGAGGCTTGTACTCCATTCGTCTTAGTTAATGGCATCACAACATGGGTCGTAATGTTAAATAATATAGAACTCAAGGGATTCCCTTGTAATACCCCAATTATCTGATCAATTCCTGTAGCTGTGGATACAGGGTCGTTAATCTTAAGTGTGTTTTCTGCCAAAACGTTATTAATTATAGAACTAAAGGGTTGTTCTCACCCAATAAATCTGTTAATTTATCCATCAGTTTTGCCCCTTTAATTCAGTCGAAAGCCTTAGTGTAGTCAACAAACACCGTAATCAACTTCCCTCTTTTAAACCGTACAGCCTCATGAATATAATTTTCTAAACACCGTTTCTAAAGCCAAATTGTTCCTCAGGAAGAAAATTTTCTACTAGAGGTTCCTGTTATAAGTTTGGCTAATAGTTTCAAAAGAGTACATTCCAAGGTGATACCACTGTAAGCATCAAGATCAAAAGGATCCCCTTTCCCTTTGCACAAGAGCTTTGGAATAGAGATTATCCAATGATCCGGCCACGCGGTCTACTGCCAGTAACCCTGCCTCTTACTCGGAAGTCCCATATTCGATTTCCGGTCAGGTCAGTGATTTTAACCTGGATCTATTTTAAAATGATAGGCTAAAAAGGATGAGACATAACGTAGGAAAGCAACCAATATACACTGATGCAAAATCAGAAATAAAAAATAATCCGAGGCATTGTTAAAAGAAATCAGAACATACCTGAAAATGTTGTCCTGTCATTTATGTTTGCGTATTAATTACAATTAAATTCTGTGTACTGAAATAGCCCTCAGGGTGTAAAATCTTGGCACGACCTCATTACATTGCAGAGTTGACCGGATCAACTCTGGGTATTTGACCTTAATAATCAACAGCTTTTGAAGGCAGTCCAAGGGTTCGTGAAATCCATGGCTTAAGTTTCCTGAAGGAAAATAAGAAATAAGATTTTTAAACAGTATGTTTCGCCCTTATGTCATTTTAAGTATGAATTTGACATTTTGAATGAATTTCGCACTTCGATCCGTTTTCAAACCGCATTAAAGTGCTTAAAAAGTTGCAGAAAATGAAAATATGAAAAGCCTTTAGGTTATAATTATTTCGTATGATATCGCTATTTCTGATAGCATGCAATTGTGTGTGCACATTTGAACTAAATACCATGCTATTACTGATGCTTCATGCAAGGGACATGTCAAATCGTGATCAGAAGATTCGCATGTTTCAAAAGTTTGTGTAAAGGCAGTCTTCTAATCTGAGTGACTGCGAACAACCTGTGATTTGTTGTGCGATTCCTAGGCTTCAGAGAGGACCATGGTTATAGGAACTGAAATAGTGTAAAATTTTCACTTCTGATTGAGGACCTGGCGACCCTGAATTTGAGCTACTCTGCTTGCTGGCATCTACTTAAAGAGTAAAAAACTTGAGGTGTAGACCGATTGCTTTAAAATATGTCTGGGATGGTTTCTGATGGTAAACCTCCCTAATGATAGAATTTCCTGTGCGTCGAATGTGTTCGTGACATCACTGATGACGCTGAATTCCTGTGTGTCTGACATTTGGAATTAGATACGTTAGCAATCAACGAACAAATGAAAGAAAAATCTGATGAAGAAGAAGATATAATAGGTATGGATCGTTCTAAGAAGAAAGTATCTGTGAATAGTGAGTGCCACAATTAAGTTATTTTGCCATGGAACGAATGATATGAAGACCTGAAGGAAAATGTTGAAGCTGCGAACAAGAGATGCATGTCTACATCAAAATAACTTATCGATGGAGGGAAGTACAGCGATTATGATGGAAAGTTTAAGGACTGGTCACAAGAAGGAGTTATAGAAGATGAGCATCATGATGAAATGGATTAAGAGTGTTGAAAGTGCCAATACTTACCACATTAGGGGAATTCACAGAAAATTTTATCACTACGGTGAGAACTGTCTTTGATGCATTTTGTAAAACGAAGGGAGGCCTATTCATGAATGAGTGCCTGGAAAAAAGATCTAATCACCAGGATAAATTCAACCAATTTTCACAAAATTTCGTTGCGAGAAAATGGTTGTTACTTCCTATATACACTGACTGACAGAGCAAATGCAACACCAAGAAAGAGTGGTTCGAAAGGTATGAAAGTTGGGGAAAAACAGAGACGGCACGGAAGAATAATTGATGTTTATTTCAAACCGATATGCAGGTTACACAATGCGCACGGCATCGACTCAGTAGGATGTAGGACCACCGCGAGCGGCGATGCACGCAGAAACACGTCGAGGTACAGAGTCAATAAGAGTGCGGATGGTGTCCTGAGGGATGGTTCTCCATTCTCTGTCAACCATTTGCCACAGTTGGTCGTCCGTACGAGGCTGGGGCAGAGTTAGCAAACGGCGTCCAATGAAATCCCACACGTGTTCGATTGGTGAGAGATCCGGAGAGTACGCTGGCCACGGAAGCATCTGTACACCTCATAGAGCCTGTTGGGAGATGCGAGCAGTGTGTGGGCGGGCATTATCCTGCTGAAACAGAGCATTGGGCAGCCCCTGAAAGTACGGGAGTGCCACCGGCCGCAGCACATGCTGCACGTAGCGGTGGGCATTTAACGTGCCTTGAATACGCACTAGAGGTGACGTGGAATCATACGCAATAGCGCCCCAAACCATGATGCCGCGTTGTCTAGCGCTAGGGCGCTCCACAGTTACTGCCGGATTTGACCTTTCTCCACGCCGACGCCACACTCGTCTGCGGTGACTATCACTGACAGAACAGAAGCGTGACTCATCGGAGAACACGACGTTCCGCCCCGCCATTCCCTCATCCAAGTCGCTCTAGCCCGGCACCATGCCAGGCGTGCACGTCTATGCTGTGGAGTCAACGGTAGTCTTCTGAGCGGACGCCGGGAGTGCAGGCCTCCTTCAACCAATCGACGGGAAATTGTTCTGGTCGATATTGGAACAGCCAGGGTGTCTTGCACATGCTGAAGAATGGCGGTTGACGTGGCGTGCGGGACTGCCACCGCTTGGCGGCGGATGCGCCGATCCTCGCGTGCTCACGTCACTCGGGCTGCGCCTGGACCCCTCGCACGTGCCACATGTCCCTGCGCCAACCATCTTCGCCACAGGCGCTGCACCGTGGACACATCCCTATGGGTATCGGCTGCGATTTGACGAAGCGACCAACCTGCCCTTCTCAGCCCGATCACCATACCCCTCGTAAAGTCGTCTGTCTGCTGGAAATGCCTCCGTTGACGGCGGCCTGGCATTCTTACCTATACACGTGTCCTGTGACACACGACAACACGTTCTACAATGACTGTCGGCTGAGAAATCACGGTACGAAGTGGGCCATTCGCCAACGCCGTGTCCCATTTATCGTTCGCTACGTGCGCAGCACAGCGGCGCATTTCACATCATGAGCATACCTCAGTAACGTCAATCTACCCTGCAATTGGCATAAAGTTCTGACCACTTCTTCTTGGTGTTGCATTTGCTCTGTCAGTCAGTGTAAAATAGGATTATTACAGATTTCCGTTACTTCCCCGGCCAGAGATTTTGAATGCATGTTTAAACTCCTGGGTGTCACTTAACTCGGTAGTTGAATACTTACTATTATAAACTATACTTGTGCTGGTGTTAGACTGTGCGATTAATAGATTATCACGTAATTTTTTAAAGGTATGGGGAAAACATGACGTTCCAAATCATGAACTTAAGTCATCCATGACCATTATGATGGCAGATGATAATTTGCGAAACCTGCTCGTTCACGATATTACAGAATTATTTCGTTATCGAAATCTAGTTCTTGATACATGAGAATCTACACACCATCATTAACACGTCACTGCTTTCTCCCTGTGTTCTTTTGTGACAACAATGCACGGTAAGAAGCTGCTTGAACAGCTGCAGTTGCAAATTCGACCAGACAAATGTTATGTAACTTACTAGTTTCAATGTGAAGCATCGTGACGAATATCCATAGAAACATAAATACATGCATCGGTCATTCTGATTTATCCGTTTTAAAGTTAGCATTAATTAAAAATCACACAATGCTGAACGATTTCTGTGAAATATTTCCCAGCAAACATGATTTATTTTTATTATTATTTTAAAATTCGCATTGAATGTTTATGATACACTGCGTGCCATCAATAAGGATCTCGGAAATTTGGAGGACAAAGCTGAGGGGAGAGGTATGTGTCCGTCAGGACATCAGAATACTACAAATAAAGAGTTGAATAGGAAATTCTGACAGAAATTTCTAACGAAGGACAAGCTGCCGCGCTAATGACTTTGGTGATGATGATGATAAGGCCACAAAGCTAATGATATGGTAGTTTTAATTCAGCACGTGTTCATTTTCTGGGAGAGGGATCATACTATTTTTAAAATGGAATTTTCCATTTTGTAAACGTTGCACATGTTAAATACTAGCTTATAGCTTTGCCTCGACGGATTCTCCCAACGCAGTCATAATTCTGAAGGTATATAATTAACATTACTCACTTATAGTCCCCACCCCGAGATCGAAATGCGAGACTATTCTTCCTGTGGAGACCACCATCAGTCGATCGCACAATCACACAGTGAGCTGAATGACCTCGGGAGTTACAACACTAGCTCTTCGTTGCTTTCAGCCGTGCAGATACATCAGTGACCCTACGATAAGTGGAGTAATACTACTGGGGAATTACGATAAAATCATTTCCAGTTCAACTTCAGGAAATTTGCAACCTCCTTTCGAAGAACCATTTCTTTAATATCCTATCTCCAGAGAACATCATCTGACATGACAGCACCAATGGTTACAAGATATTAAGTATACAATAGTCTATATTACAAGTATGTATTGAATAGGACAATTAAATATCCTTTGTCAAGCACCAATGGTTAGCTACTCGCTTCTTTGGGACACACAAGCTTCTTCACTGCGACTAGATCATATGGTTCGAAGAGGAATAATAATACTATTATTATTATAATGCCAGGATAAGTGGCTCAGACGGTTGAAGCGCTGACCTTCTGACCTCAACTAAGCTATTTCGATCCTGGATCTGTCCGATGGTATTTGAAAGTGCTCAAATACGTCAGCCTCGTGTTGGTAGGTTTACTGGCACGTAAAAGAAATTCTGCTGGACTAAATTTTAACACCTCGGCTTCTCCAAAAACTCTTAAGGTAGTTAGTGGGACGTAAAGCTATAATAATAATAATAATAATAATAATAATAATAATAATAATAATAATAATAATAATAATAATAATAATAATAATAATAATAATAATAATAATAATAATAACTTTTAGAAGATGAAGAGAAAGGTTATTCGCTGTATGAGCAGTGTATTTTCGGAAGTGTCACATATATTTGACGGCCACAGTGGTGTCACAACCTGATCCGGTTGATGAATGAGTCTTCATGTTACGAGCACGTCTCTTTGCAGTTTTTCGTTGTCGTTTGAGGTTGGTGTGAACAATGTGTTAAGCGAGAGCAAGCTACAAGAGACTCTGATTAATGAATTTAAGTGGGTCGTGCGGTAAAAGTGTTATGGAAGGAAGCAAAATCTTAATCTAGGCATGATAAATTATAAATAAAGGAAAAGCCACCTTGGGATCACTTTATTAAGCGATGTATGGTGAAAGATTTCTAGCCAGATAATCCATAGGAATAATACAGTGCCTCATTCTCAACCCTTTCAGAGAAAAAGTCTGCTAATATAAATATTACCACTCCATACATAATATATACTATCAAATAAAACCTGCATGGATGAACTAGTTTATTTTATTTTGTGAACATCGAATTATATTCAATCTCCATAATTTATAAACGTTTTCCGTTCGATATATACATAGCCACATCCCTTTAAAAATGAAACAATAGAAACTGTATCATAAACATTCAATGCGAATTTTAAAATAATAATAAAAATAAATCATATTTGCTGGGAAATATTTCACAGAAATCGTTCAGCATTGTGTGATTTTTAATTAATGCTAACTTTAAAACGGATAAATCAGAATGACCGATGCATGTATTTATGTTTCTATGGATATTCGTCACGATGCTTCACATTGAAACTAGTAAGTTTCATAACATTTGTCTGGTCGAATTTGCAACTGCAGCTGTTCAAGCAGCTTCTTACCGTGCATTGTTGTCACAAAAGAACACAGGGAGAAAGCAGTGACGTGTTAATGATGGTGTGTAGATTCTCATGTATCAAGAACTAGATTTCGATAACGAAATAATTCTGTAATATCGTGAACGAGCAGGTTTCGCAAATTATCATCTGCCATCATAATGGTCATGGATGACTTAAGTTAATGATTTGGAACGTCATGTTTTCCCCATACCTTTAAAAATTACGTGATAATCTATTAATCTAGATGATGTTACAGTTGTGCAAGTGTAAAAACTTGAAGGATCTGTAATCTAAAGGAAAACACCACCACTGCATTAGTCACACACTGTAATAAGAAATACGCGATAATTTTAGGCGCACATTTTGGTTGATTTCGAATAACTCGTACAATATATCTTACAGATCTAATACTATGATGATGCTGAAATGAATAATATCTTTTGGAACAACTCACTAACTCATGCAAGAATTTACTGCACGTTCGTGAGTCGATGCCATTTAGAAAGGCATGCTTGCTGATAGAAAAATTTAATTAAGGGTAAAACGTTGAAAATGTTTGAGAGAAATATGTTGAGAGCAACTTTTGACCTAACTTAGCTAAGGAAGGTCTTCACCGAGAGAATCTACTCAAGTCTTCGTATTAAAGGGTGTATCATACAAAAGGTTAAAGAGAAACATTTTAAGAGCTCTGGGCACATAACGAGATGAAAAGATGTTAGCGTAATGGCACAATATTCAATATTCGAACAGAACATGGAACGAAGGCACTCATCAACATTTTATTCACTTTTCAGTAGTAGAAGTATTTTAAACTTCAAAACGTTGTAGAATCTGTTATTTTATCGTTTTTAAAGTCCAGAAATTCATAGATAATCATGGTGCATTGATTATAAATCTGTAATTTTCTTTATGGAAGTTTACCACCAAATACGGCTATATAGGCTATATATATGTTGTAACTACGTACATGTGTGCTTAAAAAAAGCTGTTCATAGTACTGTATTATATTAAGTCACCGTATTATAGTTTATTATTATATTACCATTATCATTAATAAAATAGCAAGATCAATATATAAATTATGAACATTTTTCAAGCCTCTGACAAACAAAAAATCACATTTTTAAATATTTATATTAATTTACCTATTACTTAAGTAACTATTACGCTCATCACATCCATGATGAATTTTTGTAAAATAATCCCTTGCCACATCACCGAAAAATCTCGTTACCTGCTTTGAACTTCTCGGCAGATATGGACAAAGCTCTTACAGAAAGAAAACATTGTATTAGATTTCATTGTGCTATTTTGGGGTAATAAAGTGCAAGTGAGAATTATACCATGAATGGAGCTTACCTTCATAAGATTCCTCTGCAAGGTCAAATTGGCCATCAGGATGATGTGAAGCATCATGTCTCTTCCGTTTCGTTGCTATGGAGACGGATTCCCGAGCTCCGTTGTAAGTGGTCCGGAAGCTCAAAAATTTTCCTCTCTGAATCTTGTTATCTGTTACTGGCCGGGTTGGAAATGGTGATTCCTTTGCATACATCTCATCTAAGATGTTATTCCAACTCCTAAACATTGTGTTGTGTGGTCAACTCTTACAACGTCGAAATGTGAGCTCTTCTGACGAAA
This sequence comes from Anabrus simplex, assembly GCF_040414725.1. Classification (NCBI taxonomy): domain Eukaryota; kingdom Metazoa; phylum Arthropoda; class Insecta; order Orthoptera; family Tettigoniidae; genus Anabrus; species Anabrus simplex. The sequence goes on from NC_090265.1 coordinate 1,459,655,466, forward strand.
GGTTTTGAGGATAGAGGTACAGTCACTAGGAAAAATTTCCTGGGTTTGCCAATACACCAAACCCATGTTCCTATCGTTCTCAAGACAGGAATGGCCCGTTGCTGGGATATTTACGGTGATGGACTCCAGTTTATATTTTTCTCAACGTTCACCGAGGAGAAGCGAAGAAAGTGAAGTTCTTCTATCGTCTACTACACGAGTCACAGAACTTACTCAGATGCTTTACATGAGAATATATATGAAGTTATGCAACATCTTCACATTCCTTCTTGCCTTAATGTTCTGGATACACATAGAGTACTTTGGAAAGTGGACAGTACATGGACGTTAAATGCAAAGACAGATAACTATCCTGTAGTAAACACCATTTGTGGAGATGTTAGGAACAGCCAAATGTTTTCCATAGACGACACAAATAGCTTCAAATTCACATTGTCTTTTTGATTTCTCCTGATCTCTTTTTTTCTCAAATAAAATATTCCGATTTTTTCTTACGAATGGTGTTCATTGATGTCAGCCGACGTACTCATTGTCCGATCTGCGAACCTCTTCTGAACGATATTTTAGTTTTTTCTCTGCTTCTATACGTTTCTTATTAGCAATATACTCGTCGCATATGCAACTGGTATCAGTTCTCAGATTACTGAAGGCAACGTTGAAATCATTACAGAATATGCTTCTGTAAATCTCATAGTTTACTTCAGGGCCTCTCAAACGCCCAAAATCTCAGGCGTGCAAATCGAGGCGCAAGAGCTCCGTGCACTGTGCATCGCTCCCGCTCGGCACGGCTCGGACCAACGCTTCGTCTCTGGGCTACTCGGCTAAGCTCGGCTCAACTCGGCTCAATTCGGCTCGGATTTAGAGTGCTACGCAGCAAGTGTGGAAGAGGGAGACAAGGGGAGCGAGCGAGACAGGCGTGGAGAAAGAGAGAGACAGCGCTATTGCTCCAAATCGAGGAATGGGGGGTCTGCACTCTGGTCAACCAAGCGAAGTCGTCTTTTGCACCGTGCACAGTGCATGCACCAAGCGCATGCACCCTGAGAGGCCCTGGTTTACTTAAACTCCTTATGTTTTTCTTTGAACATTTTAAACATCTTGTAGTGGCCGTAGTGGCTTTGACGGCCTTTGAAAACAATTATGTGCTGAAGTATATTCAACACTACGTTTGTGGTGGTGTTCATGTGTCTCCATTGGTGCCGAACCTGTGTTCTTCAAGGTTTTCATAAGATACTCAGTTTTTCTTTCTTATACCGTATATAACTATATAGGTTTTTTGGCATACATAATATTTTCACAACATCCATGTCTTCTTCTCTCACTGGACCACGAACCGTTTAGTTGTATGTTAAACCATAATGTACAGCAGATTCAACAGTTGAAGGCCTGTTTACTGGTAGAACAGAAATGAATCCACAGATATGTAACTTATTCTGTTCATCGTGTTGATTAAGGAACATTGCATAGTTGTAAGATATTGTATCTTCCGAAACAGTCTTGAAATAATGGTGTGTGCAATTGCAGTTAACACTCATTTCACGGGACTAAAATTTTAACATTTTATTAGCTGCAAACAGTCTGCCATACAATTCACGTTTATTGTTTTCGGTTCCATAATATCCTTCGCTTGTGAGCACTCCAGATTACAAATACATAGTTAAGTAACACAGTAGTTGCCTAATATTACTAGTCTCCATACTAAAACCGTACAGTGTCCTGTACAACTCATTGGCAGTATCTGCATCTTTCCATCACATTCAAATCGTTTCAGAAGTCGCGTTATATGTAGCATGTTGGGCAAAAGGAACATCCCCGGGGCTTGATCGACGTGTGGCCGAATCGGACCCGCGAAAGATAGCCCGACAGATAATGGAATGGTGGGGTTGAAACCAGCCCCCGCGGATAAAGCACTCTCTCTCGGCAGACGGAGTAAGAAATTAGACGCGACGCAACGAAGTCTAACAAGCCGAGAAGTGGGGCATATTTACAGCACTCCACACTAACAGAAGAAACTTCCTGTTTTATCTGCATGTTTCAGCAGTGCCAACGTCGAATTCTGGCGTGCAAAATTAAGTGATATTCTGATCTAGACATAGGAAAAATATGTTGGGCACATCAATGAGAAGAGCTGAATTTTCTAAGTATTCCAGACTGAAAATATGGAATACTTTATTAACGGGGCGAATTTAGGTCACCAGATGTCCAGCTGTAATATATTTTTTAACAAGTTGTTTTACGCCGCAGCGACGCAGATAGGTCTTATGGCGACGATGGGACAGGAAAGGGCTAGAAGTGGGAAGGAAGCGGCCGTGACCTTAATTAAGGTACAGCTCCAGCATTATCCTGGTGTGAAAATTGAAAACCATCTTCAGGGGTGCCGAGAGTGGGGTTCGAACCCACTATCTCCCTGTAATGTATTGCTAACACATGTGAATACACCGCATCCCCAAGCCGAGTATTGCACCAAAAAGTTGAACCCTCCCACAAAGGGACGCTACGTCTCCAATTAAAGGCGGGAGCTTGATCACCTAAAAATCGCCGATCGAATTGCGGTCACACTTGGCTCAAGTAAGAAAGGGACTCGAGCTCTATTAATCCGCACCCTTTAAATGTCTTGCACTCCAGTTTTAACGGAGCCGATTTCCTTAATTCAGCATGACGGAGCCTGAAATACGAAGAGTTGGCAAGATGACAATATAAGGGCGGTCCTGGCTTGCGCTGAGCAGTCTCTTGACAGTCGACAAAGACGAAGTTATTGTCCGTCGCGATCGTAAAACTTATAACCCGGAAGTGCATCTTGTGAACTATGTAATAGGAAACTTGAACAATAGCCAATCGAGCCTAGGGAAAGATCTCAGTTTCTGTGCATAATTAAGTAGGCTGCTAGAAAAATTTGAATAAATGAGTAGCGGGAGTTGACTTGAACAATGCCGGCATAAAGTACAACCCGAAATCAGTCAATTAGTGGTATCAAAATCAAAGCGGTGAAATTCGGCGGTAGAACAGCGTCGATAGGGACAATACCGCCATTCGGAGCAAGGGCTTCTCAAGTATTATAAGTCACCCTACTCATTATGTTAGTCCGTGCCACTGTTGACTAGAATGACCTTCCTCCATTAGAGAAACTCCTGTGTTAAATTCTGTGTATAGTAAGCGCACCTTTTAGCGATATTTCTTTGTGCGGGGTGAGGAGTAAGGGGGGAGATTTCCCGGTTCCGGTAATACCGCCAACTGAATGGAAATGAAATCTGAATTGAATCGATAATATGATCGATCGATATGAATTTTCTAAACCATTATTATCTTAAGCCAACAACTGTGTCATACACACATTATATAACATTTCTCGACGCGAATCTTGTTCCTAGCAAGAATTCTATAGTTTTGCTTTGCTGTGTAAACAACAATAGTACTAATACGCAAAGTGTACGCCAGATGTCGCACAGCGATGCTGTCGTGACCTACCTGTCCAGTGAGACGATCTCGTAGGTTGGTCACCAGGCCGTTGGATGTTGAAGTATTACCTGTCCTGCCGAGCGGAATGTAGGGAGGTAATTTGTAGGTATGACTCGTCCCGCAACTCCCGAAATAAAAGATGAAATTATTTCCCTGTCCTTTATTACTGAGGACAACCAAAACTACTATGTACAGTATATTTACAAGTCTGAATGTGATGATCTGTAGAGAGAGCGAGCTTGCTACATGCGCCTACTTTTCTACTATGCGTATCTCTAAATGTTGCCCGGTGGCAAGTACGTCCTAATGACACGACTAACTGAACTGCTCCAAAAGAATCTCGTTCTGACAAGTACGAACTACTGCTTGGGAGAAGGCCCCGCGCCATCTTGGCCAGGGGTTATATCTCCGCTCCTGAACTCAAAGTTCGCTCCCTACCCACTACCAAGGGGTTGGGTCTTACGGGCATTACCAAACTGTTCATCCAGTCAGTGGCGCCCTCAAGTAACTATTCTCAATAGTTGTCACAGTAAGTGCTGCCATCTAGGCACTACTATATTCTGTCTTACTTTGTCCTCATCTTTCCTTGTTTTCCTAAAATACATCTGTACTGGCCTTGACTGGCCTTGTGCCCTGCTTTGTTCCTTTGTCGGAACGTCGGCGAGCCGCCTAGCTCGTATACCAACTTTGTTTGTTGATACACAGTAAATATCCTGTTGTGGTCAACAGGCTTTCGTAAGCGAGCGCGTTTCACAAACTGCTCTCCAATACTTAACTGAAAGCTTCCTTCTGCTTTCCAATTATTAAATCTAACTATAATTATTATACAATTACTCAGATACTACAAGGTGTCTCATATCGATGATTACTATTCTAATACTAGTTTGCTTCCCTGGACACCTTGAGTTCGAGTCTCGGCTGCGAATCCCGGCTGCCATCCACCTGGCAGTCCGCCGGTTCGAGTCCCTGGGAGGTCGGTACACGACAATGCATAAGCAATTCATAGTTTTTGTTTCAAAGGTTGCCAATATGAATCTCGAAGATACCCGAGGTCGACCAATTCAGCACTAGGGTGTCCATGTATCGCTAAAAGTTGCGCGTACTATATGTGCCGTTGTAGCCCGAAAGGAACCTGTGACAAGTGCTGGAGCTAATACCAATTGGATTACTTCAAGATTTGTAGCAGTTGGACGACCTGCGGTAGCATGGCGGACTGTCGCACAACAGAACAGCGTCGAGAGGATGGACGAGTAGAACTCCATCATGGGTTTCTCGTGGAAGGAAAAATGACCACCAAAGAGATAAGTTGATATCATTTTATTTCTTAGCACGATAAAAGATAATCGGGATGACAATGTAAGATTTTCTTTTATTTAATACATAAATGCTGTAGATAATGCATGTCCTAATACTGAATTTGATTTTTCTTTTAGTAATATTAACGTAAAATTAAGAGAGCTAAATGGTCCGGACGAAACCACATTTTTCGTTCTGGTAAGTACTTCGTGAGGAGTAGTTTCATTGTTAGTGATTAGTAATATGCTAGTGAGTACGGAAAGCAAGGATAGGATAGCATCTTAGCGGGATGGTAACAGTAGTGAGTGATGAATGGGGGATACCATGTCCAAGAAGTTGATGTTCATGTTCAGTACGGTTGTCGTGAGGAGATAAGACAGCCGAAGGCTCAATCGTCAGTAGTGAGAATTTATCGACATGAGAACAAACTCAAGGTCATCCCAACGGTCAATTTTGGCGGGAAAACCGTGACTGGTGATCGGCTGGGAGAAATGGCGGGAAAGGCTTCGTCAGGGTGACCAACTGTTGAAAAATAAATTTGGCGGGAAGCTTAGGCAGGGTGACCAGCTCTTGAAAAATAAAAATAAATGAAAGATACGGTAGAGTTCGCCACTATTGTTGTTACATGGGCGTTGGCTGGGGTTTCCCTCCAAGACGCCATCCTGGTGTAGTTCGCTGATTCCCGCCAAGGCGCCATCTTGGGCGTTGCCTATTGGTTACTGCGAAAGCGCTGTCTTGAGATGAAGAGGGAAACCAAGTCATTATTCTGAAAAACTGTGATTAAGTTCTGAACGGCTCAGCCTAGAACGTTGAGTGTAATAACCTTTTATGTGCATTCGGTAATCTTAGCAATTTTTTAAAAATTTCAAAAACTGAATAACATTTGAATGGTACAACCTAGAACGTTAAGTGTGATAAGCTTTTATATGCATTCGGCTACGGATATTCTAAATCTACAATAAGAAGACTGGTCATCTTAGCAATTTTTAAAAAATTAAAGAAAATGTGAATAACTTTTGAATGGTACAACTTAGAACGTTAAGTGTAATAACCTTTTATATACATTCGGCTACGGAAATTATAAATATACTATAAAATTACAGGCTAAAACAGACAAAATGCCGAAGGGCCTAAGTAACAAGAGAACTGTTGGACCTATCACTTTATAACTTATGCCATAGTGTTCTCGATAGCGGAAACAGGTGAGTTTTGTTCCATTAGCGGTCACGAAAATTGTCCGTTTTGCTCTAGGACGAATCGTTTTCGAGATATTTGCATTTTTAGAAGAAAATTTCAAAAACTATGAATAACTTTTGAACGGTATAACCTAGAACGTTAAGTGTAAAAATATTTTATATGAATTCGGCTATAGGCATACTAAATCTACAATAAGACGAGTAGGTCGTGTTAGCAATTAAAAAAATGTGAATAACTTTTGCACGATACAACCTAGAACGTTAAGCGTAATGACCTTTTATATGCATTCGCTTACGTGCATTCTAAATCTAAAATAAAATGCTAGGTCATCTTAACAATTTAAAAAACAAAAACTTTGAATGACCTTTTAACGGTACAACCTACTGTAGAACGTTAAGTGCAATAACCTTTTATGTCCATTCGTCTACGGGCATTCTATCCCGAGTACTTGTGCTAGGCATAGTAGGAATATCAGCATGGTGTACTCTTTTAAATACTAATATGGTTATAATATCTGGGTATTGATTAGAAATACGTTATGTTAAGCAGCTTGGAATGTAACTGCTCATAGTATAGGGACTATAACAAAACAAGTAGACTGGTAGATAATATAATGTAATCTTTTATTGAAAAATAAACAGATATTTACACAACATGAATGGATTACATTGGAAACAGCAATTGCGAGGTGCATTTCGAACAGTCTTTAATCAGATGGTTAGGCCAATCCCAATCGTCGTTACCATCTTCACCCCGCCAATAATAGTCATTGAGATGAATAACGAACTCCAGAATATTTTTTTTGGCCGAAGTCAGCCTTCTTTGGCATAGGGGTGAGAAAGGGGAAAAATAAAATGAGCAAAATGATCCAGATTATGGATTTGTGTGTATTTTCCAGCATAGCTGTCAACTAAATTTGGTGGAAATATTACTTACTATCTGTGAAAAATGCTGTTGGGGCAAGACACCCCTAGAAACTCTAGGGGAAGAATTGAAATACAAACATGAATTAACATGACCAATAATAGTATCGAATCCATAGTTTTCAGGACTACTGGAGTGATTTGAACCAAACTTGGCACATTTATGACTTACTATTAGAAGAAAAACTTCGTGGAGGTATGATAAAACCTAGCACCACTAGGGGTGGGGGTGGGAGGGGGTGAGATGAAAAAATAATCAAAAATAGTATCGAATGCATTCTTTTCGGTGTCGCTGAGATGAATAGTGACACTCCAGAATTTTTAGAAGTCCACGTTTAGTCTCCTTTTGTATAGGGGGTGAGAAAAGGTGAAAACAAAATACCAAAATGACCGAGATAACGGACGTATACGTGTATGTTCAAGCATAGCTATCAATCAAAACTGATAAAAGTATAACTCACTATCTGGAAAATAATACCTTGAGGTAAGAGACACCTAGCTCACTATTGTAGGTGTAAAATGTAAAAATAACCAAAAAATGAGCGATATTTTTGTTGAATCCATAGTTTTCGAGGTCGCTGAGAAGATATGTGACACTCTGGATGCCGTATAAAACAAAGTACAGTCACAATCGGCGGGGGAATGAGAACGGATGAAGAAAGGAAAATGTCTAAAGTTACCGAGTTTAAGGACGTGTGGTTCACTTACAATCTGGAATAAATTATGATGGGGTAAGATACCCCGGGGACCCCTAGCTGCGGGGATGAATTATAAAAACCACAGAAAAAAGGGGGATATATAAAAATAACAGACAAATATTACAGTACATTCCACAGTTTCCGGGGTCGCTGAGGTGAATTATAACACTCCGGATATCGTTGAAGTCCATGTTCAGCCCCTTCGGCATGGATATAAGAAGGGGTAGAAAAGAAAATGTCCGAAATGACCGAAATTATGGATGTACGTGTGTTCATTCCAACGTAGCCTTCATACAAAATTGGTACACATATGGCTTACTACTGATAAATATACTGTTGGGTTAAAACACCCCTAGCACTCCAAGGGAAGGTGTTGAAAAATAAAAATAATGATAATGACTGATATTAACGTCGAATACATTGTTTACGAGGTCACTGAGTTGAACTGTGACACCCTGGATGGTTAAGTCATACTTCAAAAGCAATCAGTATGCAGATTGAGAAGGGGTGAAAATGAATGTAGAAATGACCGAGAATATGGATGTATGTGGGACGTGGGTATGTTGTAGAATAGCTCTCAACAAAACTTAGTACACACATGAATTAGGGCCTACCATCTGGGAGAATAATACTATGGAGATAAAACTTCCCACCCACCGCTCGTGCTGGGGAATGGGAGGAGATGACATGTGAAAAGAATGGAAAATAACCTATATCAATGTCGAATGCATTGTTTATGTGCCGCTAAGACGAATTGTGACGCTCTGGATACCGTTAAGGCCACGTTCAGCATCAATTGAGACTCGGGGGTGGGGAAGGGTCCTGAGAGGGGCTTGAAAGTCAATAGTCTAAAATGACCTAGATTAGTGTTGAATCCGCTGCTTTTGGGGTCACAAGGATGATTGGTGTCAGTCTCAATGACAGTTAAAATCATGTACATCAAATGTATATAGCGCTGGGTAAATACATATACAATAGTTATCTCTCATTATTTGTTAGAAAGGATCATATACTTCTCAGAAAAATTCGAGTTTCCACAAGGACGTTTTACTCGAAAATTGAATAATATAAAACTTGAAATCAAACATATCTGAATAACTCTAAAACTGCATAATATATCGTAAAATATAAGTCAACAACTCCAAAAGGAATTCTACAAAATACACTTCATGCGTAACTAACTGGTGTTAAAAATCTTAAAGGTAAAAGTTTAAAATTCATCCGGGCAACGCCGGGTACTACAACTAGTTGTTAATAATTTCAAGTATTAAATTATCCTAAATAGTGGCTTAGTTGGACCAAAACCCACTGAGCGATGATATGGGACATATAATTGTCCTTAAAATCCAAAATGGATTGAATGACAGGTCAGTTATAGAAAACTGGAACAGGTACATCATTGGGAGGTTGCGCATTCAAGAGGCCACTTCCGACTCTATTTTTTCAGGAAATGATTAAGATGTTTCTGTTTCCTCCTCTTAGAAAATTTGTACAGAGCGCGCTCTTGTCCGCGTCTCATTTGAGTGATCAGAATGCATCTGGTTTCCGGCAACTACAGAACATAGACTTGAGCAGCGACAACATGTCGTCTAGACACGCAGTCACCGCCACATGGCCTCAAACTTAATCGATAGCCATCCAGGCATTTCATTTTATGGTTTAATGTGTAAATACTTTTTTTTTTGCATTTTGGTAATCATGTATACTTGTAATTTACTTTATTACGTGTAATATTGGTCAATGACTAAGCCCTATGGTCTAATCATCTGCATAGCCAGACTACAGTCCACTACCAGAGTAATCATCGCTGTTTAGTAATACAACATGTGTGCTGCAGTATTCAGTGCATCATTCCAACAGTTTCTATGGTTAAACATGCTGCCTATACAAGCTTTTCCTAATCAAGGAAAACAATAAATTAACTGTAATTGTATTGCGATGAAGTGTGCACGATGTAATTCCACCTCAATACATGGCATTTAATTGTTTGATCAGCGCTGATAATAACTTCATAGGAATGGTTTTCCAAACGTCCTTGCGTCTCTGATAATCATAATTATTTAATGCCAGGTTATTTTTACTTTGGTTTTTGAGGATAAATATTATTATTATTATTATTATTATTATTATTATTATTATTATTATTATTATTATTATTAGCAGTAGTAGTAGTATTTAACAGGGCCTATATTGACGAAAATAAGGGTCACTCTTTCTTACAGTGGTTGAACGCGATGCCATTTGATAATGAAGTCATAGGCGAGACCCCTAACATTTCAGCTAGACCTCGCACACAAGAATTACAAAGAAACAGGAGAATTTGACCCTCAGTGAGTTGACATACACATTACGTCTGTTGCCTTGAAGAAGGCGTGTAGTTCCTGCCTTCATTCACCCCTCCCTTCATTGTCGAGCCAGTGGGACGTGTGGACAGGTGGAGAAGGAAGTATCTTCACCTCCGCATGTGTTTCGTTCGTGCCAGATATCCTCGTACTTCCGTTTCCTCCACCACCCCTCACCCTTCAGTTGTGTGCATGTGTTAACGCGTCTGATGGATGTGACCAATGCGAATGAATATGTAAGCAGGTACTGGGTGGTTCTGAGGGCTGTACTGATTTCTTGCCAGAAATGAATATTTCTGGTCACGAGATACTAAAGATTTCGAGCGTACTGTAGCGGCACGTTTAAACACGTTATTAGTATGACAACGTAAAGGTATTTCACCCGTCTATTTAATGCTCCTTTCTCTATTTTGCTGAATACAGCAATGTTATTTTCTGCTGGAGAAGCAAATCTGCTGATTTCATCCTTGTGATGCCTCTTAGTACGATCCCATAAATTTGATACGCCACCACCTATCGCGTAAATGCGGCCGCAAAATTTGAATTTTTCCTGATTTTTATCATCAGTATTTCCAGAGAACTGTTATGCATCAGACGGTTTTCGTGGCATTTGTGGTACAAATATCTGTAAAAATATATTTAAATTCCTTCAAATATTCTAAAAACATTAATACCATCTAAAATGGGATTAAATATCAAACTAATACCACAGTTATTATCTAATATACTGTGACGAGTTGGCGGAGTAGTATGATAAATTAACACTAGACTGGTAGCTTCTATTAACTAATGCTAGTAAATCATTTACACCTGGGTACACAGTCAGGATTCCCTGCTAAACGTTTCTTTTGTACTCCTTCTTCACGCAATCTTTATTTCCTCTCGACGCTACGACACTTTCTACTGTTCTTTCTTTCTCTCTGTTTTTACGAATACAGAGTCTAAGAGTAAACGGGCGGACCAAATGGTAACGTCGCCAGACTCTCTCAAATTTCAAGATGGCGAACACGGTAACCATTACAATGCTCCCTCCTCAAGGCTGCTCGTCCCGAGCTGCTCCTCGATACGGTGCCAGGCGATCCAGGTGAACAATCATCATCTTCCCTCGGGGAGGCCGCCGGATCCGGTAGACAACATCGTTGATCCTGGTGACGATTGTATATGGGCCTTCCCATTGTGACCGCAGTTTCGGTGACTTCCCTTTTGTCCGCACCGGATGGTACAGCCACACACTGCACCTTCCTGAAAACTCGCAGAGTTCACCAGCATGTCGTAGCGGGCATTTATCCGGTCGCTGGCTACCCTTAGATGATGTCGGGCATAATTGTGGATGTCGTTGAGCCAATCCACCAACTCCTATACATAGTCCGTCACTAGCCGCCACTGGTGTGGTGCTGACCCGAACATTAGATAGAATGGCAGGCAGAGCTCCCTTCCGAAGACCATGTTGGCAGGGTGGACGCTCGATAGGCCATCAAGAAGAATGGCACCCTCTCGTCCCAGTCCCTCCGGTGCACCGAAACCAACTTCCTGAGATGTTCCTCGATGGTTTTCACAAAACGCTCCACCATGCCATCTGACTGAGGGTGGAGAGGCGTCGTACGGGTCTTCCTCATTCCTAAGCGCTGCAGAACCTCTTGCATCAGCCTGGACACAAAGTTTCTGCCTTGGTCGCTATGAAGCTCCCTCGGGACGCCAAATTGGCAGAAGAAGATCTTGACCAAAACGTCGGCCACTGTCGTTGGCTCATGGTTCGGGATGGCGTAGACCTCTGGCCACTTTGTGAAGCAGACCGTGGACAGGAGTAGGTAACGGTTGCCGGCGTCAGATTCGGGGAATGGTCCCGGAACATCGATGACAATCCTTTCGAAAGGTGCTCCAACGTTGTACTGCATCATCTGGCCCCTACTTCTGGTACGTGGGCCCCGGCTCGCCGCGCAGGTATCACACAGCTGGCACATCCTCTCAACATCGTTCCTCATGAGCACCCAGTAGTAACGCTGTCGGGCACGATCTAGGGTCTTATTCATTCCCAAGTGCCCGGCAGTAGTGCCCGCATGCAACTCAGTCAGCACTTCTTTTCTCATGCTTCTGGAAATTATCAGATTGGCAATGTGCCTCTTTCCGTCGGTCGATTCCACACGCGGGTAAATACCACGTCACTAACCATGAGAGACGACCACTGGGCCCAGTACGCCTTATAGGTTGGACTGCGTTCGGCGATGTCTTTCCATTCCGGTCTCTGTCCCGACTCTATTTCCCGTAAGATCAGTCATCCTTCAGCTGCTTTCTCCTGGGGGTGTCTCGATCCCATCCTTCAGCAGTTGTGGCCCTCATGGCCCGGACGTCCACGATGCCCGCCTGTCTCTCCACTTTCTGGCAGTATGCACAGTTCTTCAGGCACGGTCTTCTGGATAAAGCGTCGGCGTTGCAGTGACTCCTTCCTTGTCGGTGTTCGGTGGTGGAATGATACTCCTGAAGGCGTTGTACCCAGCGAGCTCTCTGTCCTTCTAGGTTTCTGAAGCTTAGGAGCCAGGACAATGCGGAGTGATCAGTGCGCAGATAGAAAGGCTGCCCATACAGATAGTTGTGGAAGTGCTCCAAGGTCTTCACTATGGCCAGCAATTCCCGACGCGTCACGCAGTAATTTCTCTCAGCTTTTGACAACGTCTTGCTGAAATAGGCGATCACCTTCTTCTGGCCGTCTTGCACTTGGGACAGCACCCCCACCATTTCTCACATCGCTGGCGTCGGTGTCTACGATGAACTTCTCCCCTGCTTGGGGTATCTTAGGATGGATGCCGTGCGCAGCGATTCCTCAGCGTCCAGAAGGCATCCTCCGCCTCATTTGACCATTGAAAATGCCTCCTCTCTTCGGTGAGCCGCGTAAGGGGCTTTGAGATGTCTGCGTAGCCAGCTATAAATATGCGGTAGTAAGTGCAAAGGCCAAGGAAAATCCTCAGTTCTCGCTTGTCTTTAGGCGCCGATCAGTCCTTGACAGCTCTTAAATTCTCCGGATCAGTGGCTACTGCCTTCGGTGACACTATGTGGCCCAAGTAGCGCACCTCCTTCTGGAACAGGCGGCATTTTCCGGGAGTTAAGGTGAGCCTCACGTAACCTCTTGAACACTCCGCAGGTTCTCAACGTGCTCTCTGAACGTGCGTCCCACAATAATTATATCGTCCAGAAATACGAGGCAGGCGTCGTGTGTTAGCCCTCTCAATACAGACTCTATCAGTCGCTCGAAGGTCGCCGGCGCGTTGCAGAGGCCGAAGGGCATCACGGTGAACTGATAGAGCCCTTGGCCGGTTAAGAACGCCGACTTCTCTTTGTCTTCCGGATGGAGTGCCACTTGCCAGTACCCAGACTTCAGATCCAAAGTCGAAAACCACTGGGCACCAGATAACGTGTCCAGGGTGTCATCTATCTTAGGTAAAGGGAAACAGTCCTTCTTCGTGACGTCGTTCAACTTGCGGCAGTCGACGCAGAAGCGGAGCTCACCGTTCTTTTTCTTCACCAGGACCACTGGCGATGACCATGGGCTGTTTGACTCCTCGATGACTCCTCGATGACTCCCCGCTGCTTCATGTCCCGTAGCATCTGGTCGATTTCCGCCCTTTTGCCAGGAGTACCCTACGAGGTGGCTGTCGAATTGGGGAGACATCACCGGTGTTAATGCTATGGTACACTCTATCCGTCTTTCCGTAGTCGCCTCCGGTAGCAGTGAATAGGTTCCTAAACTCACGGATTAGTTCCTTAAGCTCCCTGAGCTGTCCCGCCTCCAATTGTTTCCGGGAATCAGATATAATCAACCGGAAGTTATCCGATTCTTTGCCTGCTTCCAGGGCCTGTGCGTCTTCGCCGTCCACTGGCACGACGCACGTAACTGGTTTACAAGTCCCAAGCTAGGTCCCGCTGGGTATCCTCTGCTCCCGCGACGTCGAGTTCAATGTGCGTACGGGAACGCAGCTTCGTGCCGTAACGAGCGTCCTGGCCAGGTAGAGTCCTTGATCGGCGGTCGGTGGTCTGGGTTCACGAGCACGCTGTCCCCTTGTATGGGTTCCTCTAACCTTGCTGTAACCATCATCTCGCTGTTAGCTGGTATCACTTCGCTGGACAGCATTAATCGCGCTACTTGAGTTTGCGTCCCTCTGCGTCGGAGCATTATCTCTTGTTTGTCGAGCCACAACACACGTCGTCCCATGTCGACAGTCGCCTCGTATGCCCATAGCGCGTCTAGGCCCAGGATGACCTCACCCGTGACGGCGGCGACTAAGGCCCAAACTCCTAAGCGTCGTTGTCCCAGCGTCAGTTGAAGTAGCGCCTCCTGCAGGATAGGGATGGTGTCTCCTGGGGTCGTTAGCAGCACGTAGGGGCGGATGGGTTCCCTTTCTTGCTGTCCCTTAGCGATGTCAGCCCTGGCGATGGTTAATGCCGCCCCCGAGTCTATCGTGACACGGCACGGCCTGTCTCCGAGCCACCCGTCGGCGATCAAGCTATCGTCACTCCGCTCGGGGACCACATTTAGCGTCAAACGAGGGGACGGTAATAACGGTACCGACGAGACCCTCTCCTCGTCGGTCCTTACTCGTTTCCCTGATCAGAGGCCGTCTCCATATGGCAGTTTCTCCGCAGGTGGCCACGTTCTCCGCAGTTCCAACAGGTGATCTCGTTAGTGCGTCGGCGTCTCGGCGGTGGCATGCGTCGTTCTGCTGTAACGGGGCGTTCTCCGGCGCCTCCTCGCTTCTCACGGCTCGTATTCCTGGTGCCGCTGTTCCCTTCAACGCATCCACCCTCAGGGCTAACGTCAGGGTCTCTCTGAGGTCATGCTCCCCGCTGAGCATCAGCTTTTGACGGATCTCAGCGTCACGGAGTCCATCAATGAATGTATAGGCTGCCTCCCGCTGAATGTGGTCCTGAGGCAGCCCCTCCAAAGCCTTGTGGGCTAGCTGTTCCACATCTTGTGCGAATTCCTGCAACGTCTCATTAACGCGCTGGGTCATCTTCCTCATCTGGACTCGGTAGGCGGCTGCCAGCTGGTGGTCACCGTATTGGCTGTCGACCGCCCTAACAATCTGCTCGTAGGTGGCACCCGGCTGGAGGCTGTGTAGCACATCTGCTGCTGTTCCTTGCAGTCCGGCGATTAGGTGCACGGCCCTTTCTTCCGATGTCCAACCGTTGTGCCCGCACACGGTCTCGAATTGGGTCCGGAAGGTCCTCCAAGATGTGGTCCCGTCGAAGCGCGGGGGTTTTACCTTCCCGACGCTGGAGCCGCTGTCGCGGCTGGCGGTCCTAGCACGAGTCTCCATGGCTTTCACTCTCGCACAAAGGGCGCTTACTTCTTCTTTCAGGTCTCGAACCCTTGACTCCACAACCTGCGGTATTACTTTGATCTGTTTTTCAACCAGTTCCTGTACGTCCTGCATAATGTCACTCTTTAATTTTCTTTCTAGAGAGCACACTTCCTGTTCTAATTTACTTTGTCCACACTTAAGTTCATTCAATTCCAGTTTCAGTTCGTTCTTCATTTCGTCCTGTTTGGATGAGAGTTCGGTAAATTTATTGAGGAGAGCCTGAAACTGTTCGCTATCCATTTTGCTATTCGCTAGAGATTGCTAGTTACGAAATTATTGCTACCAATCGATCCCACTTCTGACACCAGTTGTGACGAGTTGGCGGAGTAGTAAGATAAATTAACACTAGACTGGTAGCTTCTATACTAAAATTTATTAACTAATGCTCGTAAATCACATACACCTCGGTAGACAGTCCGGATTCCCTGCTACATGTTTCTTTTGAACTCTTTCGTCACGCAATCCTTATTTTACTCTCGATGCTACGACAATTACTGCTGTTCTTTTTCTCTCTGTTTTTACCATCATAGAGTCTAAGAGTAAACGGGCGGACCAGATGGTGAGATCACCAGACTCTCTCAAATTCCAAGATGACGGACACGGTAACCATTACAATACATTACACAGGTCTACAGTGATTTTCCTGTTTTGAATCTTTGAGTCATTTTGAAGTAATATGCATGTCCTGATGCCAAATATGATATCCGTTTAGTTGTATCACACACCTTTTTTTAAGTCTTAGTCTTAATTTTTTTGTCTTAGTAACGTTATTGCATAGTGCACACTATCTTTTGGTTTTAAAATAATATTTTTTTCCAGGAATGCTATTCATTGGACCCAAAACCCTGTGGTGGTATAACTTCAGAATGTTGTTGAACTCTTTGCCAGATGGCAGCCCTTAAATCCTTTGTGGTGTGAATTCAGTTGAAATCTCTAAGTGACCAGCTAGATTTCCAAGCGAAGAAGTTTACATTAAATACGTGTGCATTTATTGTCAGTATCTGTTTTGTGATTCTGTGAGTATGGAAAGGCGACAGTGTTTGAACAGTCCAAATGTGTTTTGTTTCATTTGTGGTAGTTTTGTAGTGAAAAATCAGAGACAAAACATAACCTCATTTGTCGCTAAAGCTTATAAAGCTTATTTTGGAATAAAATTTGGAGATCAAAACAAGTCATGGGCGCCTCATACAGTGTGCAGCATTTATGTTGAAGATTTGAGAAATTCGACAAAAGGGAAGAAAAAAGCGCTTCTTGGCGTGAACCCAAAAATCACAGCAGTGACTGCTACTTTTGTACTTGTAAGGTTAAAGGTTTCAATGTTAAGCCGATGACCTTCGATGTTAGGCCCCTTAAAACAACAAGCATCATCATCAAGAATGAAACAGGCATAACATACCCCAGCATTCAATCTGCTAGGAGACCAGTTCCTCATGGCCCTGATATTCCAGTTCCCACACATGATATTGAAGTTTCTGATTCTTCAAGTAGTGAAACATCGAGAACATCTGACAGTGACTTTACCCCTGAAAAATCTAATGTACCAGTACTCTTCACACAATCCATGTTGAATGACTTAATAAGAGATTTGAACCTCCCCAAAGACGCAGCTTAACTTTTAAGTTCCAGGTTAAAAGAACAAAATCTTTTGCTGATGGTACTTCAGTGACTTTCTACAGAAATAGAAAAAAAGATCTTGCGCAGTACTTTAGTCATGAAGAGAGACTGGTTTATTGCAACAATATTCCAGACCTAATAAACAAGGTAGGTGCTGCCACGTACGACCCAAACGATTGGAGGTTATTTATTGACTCTAGTAAGAGAAGTATGAAAGCTGTGTTACTGAACAATGGCAACCATTTGGCTTCAATTCCAATAACTCACTCAGTCCACTTAAAAGAGAATTATGATAGCATGAAGCTTCTCTTGGATAAAATGCAATATAACAGACATCAGTGGATGGTTTATGGAGATCTTAAAGTAATCTGTACTTTGTTAGGTTGAGACGGTATTAATAACTTAAAAATCCCTTTCCCAAGGAAACAGTTTCGAACTGACCCTTTGGTTGTGGAAATTGGTAACAAATTATCTCTATCTGGTGGATTTATTTTCTTTTCGGTTTGGTACTGCTTGAGAATTTATTTACTAAATATATACATTGATCTGCGCTCTCGCGGTGATTCCTTGAAGCTGCGGGAAGAAGTGAACCTGGGATATGGCGCTCTCTGGCTGAGCTTTCGTCAAACGATGCTCCGACCGCTAACCAATGAGAGCTCGCTTCCTGAAGAAAAGCTAATCGCCGATTATTGAGGAGGAGTCTGGCGTGAGTTGTGAACTGAGATGGACGCACGTTTCTTGCCTGTCTGGTGGGAAGGCATTTGGACTCTCGTCATGGATGTGACTTGAAGAAAAATGTGAAAAAGGGCTATCCCTTGGCCCTTCTTATGATCTTGCATTTTAAATCAACGCGGGAGCTGCTCTAGTTTGTATTTTTAATTTAATCGTTGGATCGCTTCATCATCCAGAATGTAAGTTTTTTTAAAAATGGCGTCTTGACGCCTTCCTAATGCAGTGAAGATTTTCGGCAATTCTACGAAACTAATTCTCTTCAGCTTCAATCAATTACAGTATCCGTCGTGTAGTAAAGATAGACTCTTTATTGAATGGAAGATCTCGGCCTTTTGAAAGAAATTTGGATATTGTTATTATCATTTTGAAAGATATTATTGAAACCTTTATTCGGGTGAAATATGTAAAATAATTTAAGAAATTTCGGAGTTCGAGTACCTTACGTTTATGTGGTAAAGCTTGTAAAGTATCAGTTTAACTACCTTACCAAAGCATGTTAAGCGAGTTTATTTATCCAGTTGAGTTCTAACCAAGTGGACAGTAATTATTTAATTATCCTGTGTTTGAGTTTGATTTTGTTCGTGTTTCTTGTTCCTCGTTCTGCCTTTTGTCCCCTTTTCTGATTATTCTTGTTTCCGTGGTCACCCGTTTCCATACTTGTTTCATTGCGTTTGTTGGTTACCACGCCAACGGTTTTGGTATTGATGTGATTATGCTTTATTCTGATTGATTTCTCTTCTCTTGGGTGACCTTGTGCTTGGATTTAAACGGTTTTTTTAATTTCGGTTTCCTTCTGTTTCTTCGGGGTTCCTTGTGTCATGCTAAATTTTCTCCTTGATTTATTCCCTTGGTGAGAGCTCAGTGGATCTGGAAGACTTTAAAATGTATCCATGTGTATTGATACTAGTGCCAAATTAACTTTGCTGGTATGATGAGGCCTCACTTATTTAATAATTTAGTGTTTTCATTTATTTTCTGGGGGTTGATCAGCCTAAGTTTTAAAACATATTTATTTGATATCTTAATTCAAACTAATGTATACTTTTTATTTCTCCTGCGTTGAGTATTTTCTTCCTCTAACCTTCTAAACGTTTAATTCTCTAAATAAATCATTTGTTTTAATTTCCCTATAAAGGTGTTGTTCTTCTTAAATTAACTAGTTGGTACCAGGTATGATTTTCCTTCTCCTTGTTCCGGGTGGGTTTTCTTGGCCTTATTTATGGTAAGTATCTTGTTCTTGTTTATTTGGTGTTTATGATTTTGCTCTGGGTTCGCTTCCAGCTTGTTCCCTTTATTCACTTATTGTGTTCCAATTAATTTTTCCTTTCTTTCTTGATAATTTACTGCCGTGAACGTAGAGTGCTGTGTATGAGCTACCTCACGGGACAGTAAAGTGGTAGCGAGAGCTAGGTTATTTGATTCACGTTCCTGTAGCTCGTACCTACCCGTAGGTTGTTTGCATCATCTCTTATTTATTTTTACCTGGTATCAAATCCTAGTTAGTTAAAGGAAGGGCATAGTGTTGAACTACTGTAATGTGCTCTTGTAAAAGAAATGCATTCGTCTTGTTTATTTTAAATATTTTTGTTTCATGTAATCTCTTCTCGGTGTTTCGTGTCTTTCCTGTTCGTGCGAGTCGTGGTGACTGTTTGGTGTCATGAGTGTACAGTTGGTAATCCTGCGACCAGCTGTTTTGTTCGCTGTAACCTGCTTCCTTGTTTCCTGCTTCTCAGGTGACCTGTATCTTTTCCTCTCTTGTTTCTTCATAAATTGGTGAGTACGGCATTATTGATTTAATTTGGAATTTGGTGTATTATTGTAAACCTTGAAACTGTTGCTAGTGTTTATATTTGGATACAAATCGATTGAGCTTGGGCTTTGAGCATGCTACGGTTTGCAGTGTGCTCTCCGTGATTCGTGTGACATATCTGTTTTGATATTTTAAAAACAACGTGTGTGTTCTCTATACTACTTCGGTGTGCATTAATTTTAATTTCTACTTGGTAAGCTCGTGTGATTTTATTCACCGCGTGAAGTGCAGTTGTTTTCCTGTGTTTAACGAGTGTTTACATGTAACAGTTCGTGTTCTGGGAACGTCTTATGGTATTATCAGTTCTGGCTTTGTGTTTTGATTCCCAGGTTTAATATGGTGTTTATTATTATTATTATTATTATTTTCCTGGCCTGTGTATTTGTCAAGGTGTGTACCAACATTTAATATGAGAAACTACTGTTTCTAAGTGTGTTCTGATGTGCTAGTACTAGCGTGTGAACCGAGATTTTACTCAACCTAAATTTAGGCCTAAGCATAGTGTGTGTTATTCATATGTGATACTGGTATTGTACCATTGTGTATCGGAATTTATTTTCTCCTGGTTTGGTTATTTCCGGTGGCCATTTATTTTATTTGGTTCTGGTTTAATGTGATTTCCCCTGTGCCCCTGTTATCCGTGTCGTTAGTGAATATTTATGAGAAATACTGGCCTTAGGCTGGTATGGTTCTCCCTTCATGCTAGGTGTGCCTTTTTTTTTCCTAAATTAAGTGATACCTAACCGGTGGTGAATTATTTATGCTGGTTTTGAAATTTAATATGCTCTATAGTATACCAGTTATCTTGGCCTTGTAACCTCTTCTCCTATTATTATTTGAGATTTTTCCCTGCGGTGACTCGTTGGCCGGTCATGTTATTTACTGGTGGGATTGCTGAGCAAGCCTGTAATGCTTGTATTAACCTGTGTAGCATTTATTTTAACCATCTATGGCTTCTGGATGTGATGACTCTGACTTTGTTCTGTGTTTGCTGATCTGTGCTGGCTGTGGGGTAGGTGTTTGCAAATTTGCATGAATGAAGTATTTCATTTTTACCCTGTCTCACGATTGGTATGGATTGGTGAACTGCTGGGCAGAGGTTTGAGTCATTCACCCACCTCGTCCTTAATATTATGTGTTATGGGGAAAGCATTGGTTACTGTTGTATACGGTTAACTTGTGAGCATTTTGCCTGTATTTCATGTGAATATGTGCAGGTGGTACCTACGTTAGGCCTAACTTATATCGTTCTTATGCTCGCCTTGCTTCTTTTGAAAATTTATTGAGATCTACTGTTGAAAATTGTTTACCTTTCTGGGCTACTTGAGGTTCGGTCATATTTTCTTGTGGTGATATCTTGATTGAGTGTTGAAATTATATCTCCTATATATTATTGCTGGAGTTCTGGGGGCTGTCGTTGGTGATGTGTTCGTGTGCCTGCTGGGCGATCGCTGGCCTATGCTGATTGTGGGACTGGTGTTCGCCTATGGCGTGAATATGTACTATTCTTACCCTGTCTCGCTGTTGGTGTGGGCTGGTGAGTTGGTCGGGGGTCACTCGAGTTATTTAACCAAGGATTCTGTTTGTATGGGGTTATTGTGTAGGCGTTCGTTGTTGTTGAATTCTGTCAGGCCGTAACTGTGTGGATGCCTTGTTGACCCTGTGTCTGGACCTATTCAGGTCTTTACTAGTTCATCCGTGCTGGTTATTGGTTGCTGGTAGTCTTCTATTTCTAACGGATACCGTGCTCTCCTATTAATTTAACCTGTTCCCTTGTTGTAGTGTGATCACTTAGTGTGTGGCTTTCCTCAAGTTTCTGGCTCATACATTTTGGTCTTGCTTTAGTTAACTTATGATTTCTGAAAAAGGTTGTCCTGTTAACCTCCTTGCGGTTAGGTCTGGTTCGTGTGTGGATATTCTTAGGTGGCTAGTGGTTTCTTGTATGGTTTGTGGTACTCTGTCGTGGTCATAGTCTTCATAGAATTCCTATGTTCTGAAAATTTATAACCTATTTGTATTTAATTGCATTCCATTTTGAGTTGTGGATTCCATCGGCCTCCCTACCATTTCTACTGTGTTGGATTGCTGTTGAGCTAATGTGATCTGTAGCCTGAGGATGGAAAAGCCTCTTAACCTAATAGGATTGGGTGCAGATCGGTGTTGGGTGATGATATTGGTACCAAGTATTTGTTGTTTGGGGTTTATATTTCGGGGTGGGCATGATAGTTTCGCAGCATGTCGTTGAGGGTTGTAAGTGTCCCTTTTTCCCTATCGGGGTCTGGCGCATGCATGTTGGAGCTAGTCATGGTTGTTTTACGGTTTCTGTGTTGTGTTGTTGGCTCATTATGACATGTCAGGTATGGACTGGTTGTTGGTCTTATTATTGTACCTTGTGTCTTCGTAGATTTGGAAATACCCTTCGGTGTGGATCTATTGCTCTGATGGAATGATTTTAACTTGTGTCATGTAACTTGCTGGTTTCGTGTCTCCTGGTTCCTTCATATCCTGTCTCCCTGCATTTCTGGTTGATCTGATGTCATTGTATCTGTTTTTGGTTCTTCTGTAATGCTCATTTTAAATTTTATCTGCCACTCTATGGTGTTCTTCTCTCAGTGGTTCTTCGGTGTCCGTTGACATTGGTGTTGATCATCTTACCGTGCTTTGAGTTTGCTACTCTGGTATGGGACGGATTAGGATTCTCTTAGTCGGTACTGGAATCTTCCTGCTAATAGATTATGGGGTCTATTAGTTGAGAACTGCCTTCTTCATGCTTCTGTGAGCATTTTCCATGGACTTGCCTCGTATTCCGCCACTTATGTTTTATTTGCTTGCTCTCCTGGTGGATAGGAGAAAGTACCTGTTGGCTGTAGAGCGACAGTGTGATGGGAAAGTCACGTATTTATAGACCAGGTAATGCTGAGACCCTATTGGGTAACCGGTAGTGTACGCTGTGTTGGTCAGTGCTCGTTATTTCCCTCTTGGGGTCTTCTGATCTGAGGTTCTAAATTTCCTTTTAATCTGATTGGGTGTCCCTTTGTGGAAAGAATTGTGATTATGTTTCCATGCAGTAGGTTAGTTTCCTGATTCCAGATTTTGTTCCCTCCTGAGTTTCTCCTGTCCCTATTTCTGTCCTGTTGCTTCCATGGAGCTAATTATGGTCCTGTGTTGTACTTAATTTTGATCTGTAAGTTTTGGTAGCTCGGTGTTTGTTGGTTGATCGGTTGTTGATGACAAACTGAAACGCGTACCCTCCATCTAAATGATCCTTAAGAGGTCTCCAACCGATCCTGCCTACTCTTCCCTTGCTATGAATTTGTTTACCTTTTTAGCCTTGGATTTTTCCATATTTTATGTTCTATTTTCGCTTACCTGAAACTTTGCTAATTAACTGTGTATTGGTTGCCTCTCCTTGTTCTTGTTCATCTTGGTTATGCATGCTGTGATTGGGAATGTTGAACCAGTAATGGGTGCAAATTTTACTTGATGTCTGTGATAGTCGTGAGAAATTTTAAAAGGCATTTATTGCTCACCGAGCGGTAGTATTGAGGTGGTTTTGGTTCTAATAATTTGAAATTAAATGTGCTTCGGAAGGTCAGCATGGGAGATGGTTCTGGTTAGCAAATTATATCTCTTGATATATGGCGGGTTATATTATCTACACTGTTACGTGGTTGGTATTGAGGTGGTTTGGTAAGTACATGTGATGTATGCCTTAACTTAATGTGTCACCAAGTTTAGTGTTCTGGTGGGTACTGTTATTTAACTTGGCGTTGTGAATTTTTGATATTGTGGTGGCGTTATCTGGTAACGGATTTCCGCTGAGTGGTGAATCTGTAATTGATTATTGCACTGCTGATTGAATCTGGCGTCGGAATTACTATCCTTTAAACCTTGGACGTGTGCACTCATTTAAGTGTCGTTCATTCTGTATTGGTGGAATTTGGAGTGTCACTTACGTTTGTGTGGTTTACTCTTGTACTACTCCGTAGGCAAACCTATGCTCTTATGTGGTATGCTTTGGCTCTGGCTCAGTCGATTGTAGTTTGAAATTTTAAATTTGAATCTGTTACTGTAATTGGATCTTAGTTATCCGTTAAATGTATTCACCAATTTTAACTGTTTTTCCCTTCGCTTTCCTTCTTGCTCCTTGCTTCCTGTTTTGCTGTCATGACTATGTTGATTTTGATTTTGGAGATGAAACAAGAGGCTGCATTTCTTGATACTTGAAACCCGATTTATTAGATCTGCACTGAAACTAAATGTTTAAAGGTCGATTGTACTGCCGAAGGGTATTAATTCTGTTAATCCTTTTGGTCATGATCATTTGGCAATTTGAACTATACTGGAACTAAGGTGAACTTAACCTAGGTACCTGCGTGCGTGTTGTGTTAATCAACTGATTATTGAAAATTTAAGCTGCAATTGCAAAGAATTAGGAAAATTATGTAATATTGAAGAGACTCTGGTATTGTGTTCGTAAGTGATGTGTCAAAGGTGCTGAATTGGTGGTTGTATCTAATGTGAAATTCATTCTAAATTTAGATTGTTTCTTGACCACTAATTTAAGTGACCATGTTGGGAAATATGGTCAGCTTCGGGAGGGGAGGACTGAGACGGTATTAATAACTTAAAAATCCCTTTCCCAAGGAAACAGTTTCGAACTGACCCTTTGGTTGTGGAAATTGGTAACAAATTATCTCTATCTGGTGGATTTATTTTCTTTTCGGTTTGGTACTGCTTGAGAATTTATTTACTAAATATATACATTGATCTGCGCTCTCGCGGTGATTCCTTGAAGCTGCGGGAAGAAGTGAACCTGGGATATGGCGCTCTCTGGCTGAGCTTTCGTCAAACGATGCTCCGACCGCTAACCAATGAGAGCTCGCTTCCTGAAGAAAAGCTAATCGCCGATTATTGAGGAGGAGTCTGGCGTGAGTTGTGAACTGAGATGGACGCACGTTTCTTGCCTGTCTGGTGGGAAGGCATTTGGACTCTCGTCATGGATGTGACTTGAAGAAAAATGTGAAAAAGGGCTATCCCTTGGCCCTTCTTATGATCTTGCATTTTAAATCAACGCGGGAGCTGCTCTAGTTTGTATTTTTAATTTAATCGTTGGATCGCTTCATCATCCAGAATGTAAGTTTTTTTAAAAATGGCGTCTTGACGCCTTCCTAATGCAGTGAAGATTTTCGGCAATTCTACGAAACTAATTCTCTTCAGCTTCAATCAATTACAGTATCCGTCGTGTAGTAAAGATAGACTCTTTATTGAATGGAAGATCTCGGCCTTTTGAAAGAAATTTGGATATTGTTATTATCATTTTGAAAGATATTATTGAAACCTTTATTCGGGTGAAATATGTAAAATAATTTAAGAAATTTCGGAGTTCGAGTACCTTACGTTTATGTGGTAAAGCTTGTAAAGTATCAGTTTAACTACCTTATCAAAGCATGTTAAGCGAGTTTATTTATCCAGTTGAGTTCTAACCAAGTGGACAGTAATTATTTAATTATCCTGTGTTTGAGTTTGATTTTGTTCGTGTTTCTTGTTCCTCGTTCTGCCTTTTGTCCCCTTTTCTGATTATTCTTGTTTCCGTGGTCACCCGTTTCCATACTTGTTTCATTGCGTTTGTTGGTTACCACGCCAACGGTTTTGGTATTGATGTGATTATGCTTTATTCTGATTGATTTCTCTTCTCTTGGGTGACCTTGTGCTTGGATTTAAACGTTTTTTTATTTCGGTTTCCTTCTGTTTCTTCGGGGTTCCTTGTGTCATGCTAAATTTTCTCCTTGATTTATTCCCTTGGTGAGAGCTCAGTGGATCTGGAAGACTTTAAAATGTATCCATGTGTATTGATACTAGTGCCAAATTAACTTTGCTGGTATGATGAGGCCTCACTTATTTAATAATTTAGTGTTTTCATTTATTTTCTGGGGGTTGATCAGCCTAAGTTTTAAAACATATTTATTTGATATCTTAATTCAAACTAATGTATACTTTTTATTTCTCCTGCGTTGAGTATTTTCTTCCTCTAACCTTCTAAACGTTTAATTCTCTAAATAAATCATTTGTTTTAATTTCCCTATAAAGGTGTTGTTCTTCTTAAATTAACTAGTTGGTACCAGGTATGATTTTCCTTCTCCTTGTTCCGGGTGGGTTTTCTTGGCCTTATTTATGGTAAGTATCTTGTTCTTGTTTATTTGGTGTTTATGATTTTGCTCTGGGTTCGCTTCCAGCTTGTTCCCTTTATTCACTTATTGTGTTCCAATTAATTTTTCCTTTCTTTCTTGATAATTTACTGCCGTGAACGTAGAGTGTTGTGTATGAGCTACCTCACGGGACAAGGTCAGCAACAGGTATATACTAAATTCCCATGTTACTTGTGTGAATGGGATAGCTGGGCAAGAGGTGAGCATTGGTCTGGGAAAAATGGCCTGATCGAACCACCTTAACTCCAGGATGTAAAAATGTTGTTCAGAAAAGCTTTGTGGATCGTAAAAAATGTTATTACCACCTCTTCACATTAAGGTCTGATGAAGCAGTACGTGAAAAACCTTGACAAAGAAGGCAATTGTTTTCAATATCTTTGCAACAAGTTCCCTTTCCTCTCACAATCAAAAATAAAAGAAGGTATTTTTGTAGGACCACAAATCAGAAGTCTAATGAAATATTATGAGTTTGAAGATACAATGACTCCTGAACAGAAAGAAGCCTGGCAAGCCTTTAGAGATGTAACCAAGAAGTTTTAGGAAACACCAAAGATCCTAACTATGCAGAAGTAGTAGCCACAATGCTTGATAAATTCAAAATTATGGGTTGCAACATGAGTCTTAAGCTGCACTTTTTTCGCATTTGAATGTATTCCTGAGAATTTGGGGGCGGTGAGCGAGGAACAAGGCGAACGCTTCCATCAGGAGATTTGGAAGATGGAAGGACGGTACGGTACCAAGGACGATGGAGTATATCAATGATAGCGGATTACTGCTGGATGCTTCAAAGAGAAGACTCTGAAGCAGCCCATAAGAGAATTTCCAAGATAAGATCACTGGAAGGCAAATGAAAACGTTCATATTGATTAAATAGCATTCTAGTTATTGAGCATTGTGTATTTCCAAGTAATACAACCATTATTTCAATCAAAACTGTATTAACATTTGTAAAAAGAATATGTATTTTTTTACAAACTGTATTAACATTTGTAAAAAGAATATGTATTTTTTTGTAATTAACATTGAATTTTTCATTCTCGATTTGTAAAAAACCTGATGTGTTAGGAGAAAAAGGCTGTTTTTTAAAATGGCTGTACTCGATTGTATACAATCACTTTTCAGAAGTAAAACAGCTTTTAAAAAGTTCCATTTTGTAGACGTGTGTTATCTACGAAACACAAGCGGAAGAAATATAGACACTAATTAGATAAGCCCAGACTGAATACAGTTACAGTGATCTTAAACATGTGTCGTGCGTTACACTGTGCTCTGGTCCTCCTCGAGTACTTGCAGTTGTAAGCGGTGCACTCTACCGCTACAACCGGGTTACCTCTACAAGCAGCCACACGCTGCAGAGACCGGCAGAAGCAGAGAACGCCTCACCGAGGCGAACCAGATAGGCACGCTGCACTGTCCAACGACACCCGCACACCATAACCCGACTCAGTGTCGATTGAAAATATGGCTCGGGTAGGTTGTCTGAGTGGTGATCGCATAGAGTTTCACTCCCGGACTTTGTGCCCCAGCGCCTATCTTCTACATTGTAATTGTAAAGGAGTATCGTCAACCGGGGTGTAAACATTGTGACTAATGAGGCATTTTAGGAGTTGTATATCCTCAGACTTATGGTATATACGACTTACACTAAGAAGCTTTGTTTGAAGTGGCGAAGAGACAGAACTTCTATTCAAACGTAAGAGATATTCGGACAGCTGATAGTTTTCAGGACTATAAATACGAATTACGAGTAAAATCGGTTTGCAAATGACACTAGGAATCAAGTACAATAAACATTTTACTATTGTTTGGTATAGGAGTACACCACTGTGTAAATATTCCTTCTGTTTAATTGCGTACACGGGGATGTGGGAACATTAATTGATTTCAGCACAAAGACTCTTGCGTTTAAATTTTATTAATTTTTCCACTCGATGAGGATCTTGTCAATTATTTGTGTCTTCATTTCATGTTAATTAATCAATGGACGTGTTGTATTAGGTGATATTTGGACTTTAATATTCAACAGAATTAAATTAACCTTCCATTTTACTTTACGTCGCACCGACACAGAGAGGTTTTATAGCTGTGATAGGATAGGAAATAGTTACGAGTGAGAACGAAGCGACCGTGGCCTTAATTGCGCTACAGAAAAGCATCTCCGTGGCAAATAAGTTGATCTGGGAAAGAAAGCTGAATCAGAAAATGATAGAACAAACTAGAGGGAAGAATATTCCGGAAGTGGTGATGGTTAAAACCAGATGAGCTCTGTAAAGAAGCCGAAGTGAAATATGATATAAGTAATCACGAAGCTGTTTTCTTCGTAGGTTAAAAATGAAAGCGGCAGAAACGAAGGTTGTAAAAGTAGAACTCTCAGGCAGTACCATACGGTTAGTACGATAGGAAAAAGTAATTATAATCGGTGAAAAATATTAACATTTTCTGGGATGGCTTTAAATCATTTGTTGGGGAATATGAAAACAGGTAACTTATGTACTTTTAAAGGTGGTAAAAAATGGTAAAGACCCCCTATATTTCAACAGAGAAGTAAAGGCACTAAGGCCCGGTTGTATAAAGACATCTGACTGGAGATCAATTAAGAACTTAGTTCTGAAAATAAACTGAGATTACGACTTCATCGCGTTGTATAAAACTGAACTCGGTTTACACATGTGTAGTTCAAATGTAATCGGAGTTCAAAAAATTGGACGTGGCAACACCGCAAAACAAATGAAATACGAAATAGCTCGGCCCGTTGGATAATACTTAAATAGTGGGATTGACCTGGCCGTGACTGTCAACGAATGAAATACGAAATTGCCGTGACTGTCGAAGAAGGAGAAGAAGATAATATTGTAATCTAGCGAAGTAAACATGGAAGAAACTTCACACAGAAAGAAAAGGGCGATCTGGTGGATTCTGTACTATCAAGGTACAAACATATAATAGAAAATAAAAGAACCTATATGGTGACATCAAAGTTGAAAGAGAAAGCCGTTGACTTGTCAATGTTAAAGAGCTCTCCAACAACCATTTGAAAACTTACTGTAGCATAAAACCTAAGAGTTGTTAGGAACATACACATGGGTGACAGGGGGTAATTTATTTGACTGGGTTTTTGTAGTATGTCCCTTAACTTTAGTTCCAGTCGTTCCACAAAATCTTTCGATAAACGAAATCTTATTTTGAACATTTCACACAATTCAATAATCGGATTCCGTCTGTGCCGAAAGACGCGAGGAGTTCGTTGTAAAATCAACTCTTCCTCATCAGACGAAAAGTAGGAATAATCTGACATCCCTGCTAAAGAAAATATATATGCTTTGTTTTGTAAACTTGAAACATAATAGAAAACTAAGTAACAACGTGTTGGTATAGCAGTAGGCTATTGTTTATATTATATTCACATAACCTCACTTCTGAAAAAATAGAGCGATCTTTAGCAATATTATTTAACTACTAGCATTCAATATATTTATAACACACCTCGATATTATTAAGGTACGGTATTCTTACGCAGATACGATACAAGGAAACACTTCTCAAGTCTTCAGGTCTACTTCAGTGTTTAATATGAATGATAATGATCTAAGTTCAAGGAGATTAACCGACGAATATTCGGCAGTCAAATCTGAACTTAGATCAAGACGAGATGATCTTAGATTAGCGTTTATACAACGGAAAATCGAAGTTCAACTTGACTGGCAGCCATTTTTCCTCTTTAAACTCAGATCAAAAGTTTTATACAACCGCGCCTAGGAAGTACAGGTTGGAAAGAAATACGAGTTAGAAATGGTTGCGGAAGTAAGGATAACTTGAAGCAACTTGTTAGTGAACCCATTATCTTCAGGCCTCGAAGACAGCGCGCCATTTACGTACTGTGTGAGAGACTCCGGGACTGAAATGCGATCAATATCCTAGCGGCCTTCGTTTGTTTGCGGATTGCGTGAGCTTATTAATCTCCTTGAATGAATGATTAATTCCAGAATAGCGATCTCCCAGTCTTAAGTCAAGCCATGAATGTTTGTTATGTGTCGTGGAGTCGTAACTCATTTCAAGAAAACTAAAGCCTTTCCGGCATATTTAAAGCGCCAGTTTGAAAGGCAGAAAGCCAATTGTATAAGCGAATATTCCATTGTGAAATCACACATAAATAATAAGTCTAAGGAATGTCCCGCGGAATCATACAACTGAGGTCATGGGTGATGGTTTAAGCATCACGGCCCTAAAATAATGTCCTGAAAATTATATGATTCAATCTGTACTGATCAACAGTTTCGAAACATTAGGAACATAGATGTACACTATGAAAATCAGAAGAGAAGGAATACGCGTGCCATGAGCGGGAAGCTGGATAAGAAAAGAAGGTGAGTTGGATAATCAGTAATCGTTAATTGTGGAGAACGAAGAGTGTTTCTACGTCGCTCCGTCACAAGGTTGTCTCTACCAGAAGCAGAGGCGTCTTGTCTTAAAGATCACACGAGCATGTGAATACCCTTGTAATCCCAAAACTCTTGAAATTTAGACGATACTGTATGATAAGAACAAGATTTCTGTAAGTTGAGAACGTATTTATGAAGTTGTAAGTGTTGATTCACTTTCCATTTTCACTCGAATAACACGCCAATCCAGCCGATCACAAACCTGTTTTGAAATACTAACTTCGACGTATTGCATAGTTAGATCGTGAAGGGGGAAAGCTATGGGTATGGCGAATATGATCACAATTTACTGTGTGATCACGGCACTGCCTGCTCGATGTGCATCAAATTACTGCTTCATATCGAGCAGGCAGTGGGTTACGGACCGCTGACCCTCTTCCAATGGCTTCTCTAAAAGTTATTTTCAAATCCTAAAGGTGGCAACACGTATGGCGCAGTCCGTGGCAGTGCTTAATTCAAAGAGGCGACACAATAAAGGCTAACTGAGCTCCTGTTAACGTATTGACCCACTGAGGAGCAATTTAGGCCTATACATCGGGTTTAAAAAAAAATATTCTCAGCTCTGTGTGAACACCCAAATATTTAAAGCACGTGACGCCACTGACCAGAAGAATTAGTCGTTTTTACAAGTGGCAGCGTAGGTACTCAAAAATACGTTATCTATATGCAGTTTAGAACTTGGTGAAATTTCCCGTTCAGCGAATCAACACACAAACTTTTCCCATCGCGAGAATAACTCAATTTATATTTGAGTTTTGAAACTCAGAACAATTTTACATAGCGATTAAATACTTAGAAACATTTTCATCCAAACATTTGACGAACATCTTAGTCCAGCTACAAAACTCGGTGGGATTTTAATACAGGCAGGACTGTTAGTCTGTCTGCCGTATCGTAGTTTATGTTAACATTGTCAGAGGTCACTGTCACAGCTACATGTTTGACTGTCAAGTGTAAGCGCCAGGTGTTGTTGAGTAAAGCAGCAGTTCTCGTATGCGTGATAATCAGATGAATTTCGGAAGGAGACGTCTGTAAAGATAGGGTGGAACACCACACCAGTACACCGAGTGTTTTATTCCAGATTCTTAATATAAATCGTGAAACAATCACGAAGAATAATAAAATGTCAAGAATGTATTCCATGGTACCATTGATTTACAATATGGTATAAAAATCTCGGGATAGCCGTTGAATTTCAAATAATGGCTGGGGTGTGGCCCAAAGAAGACAGGTCTGTAAGTTGTTTATGTGTATCATATGTATGCTTCTTATGTTTTGCCATAATTTATTTCATGTAGAAACAAATCTTTTCCGTGAGTTAAAACCTTGTGTGTGGTTATTTTCCAATATCGTGTGTTTTATTGCTAGTGCTAGGTAAAAACTGTCGCTCTCTTCAAGAGCGTAAATTGTTCTTATTGCTGTGTAAGGAAGCGTAAATTTTTATTGCCAAATTTTAATCATTACTGTGTTAGAAGTCGTTATATTGTTATTATTGCTAAATTGTAATTATTGCCGTTCCGGAAAGCACAAAACTGTCATTACTGCTAAATTGCGTTCAATGTCAGCGTTCCTGTACTTTTAAACATAACCCACCCACCTTCAGTTAACGGAAGAAATGAAGTAGAATCAAACTCACCCATTATCGAATAATAAAGCTACCACAATGACTAACACACCATTAAAACTGTAATATTAAAATCTAAATGTGTTAACAACCGCGCAATTTCCAGAATCACATCCTTAGAATAAAACCCAGCCAAAAATAGTATTCCACACAGTGCAATATTAAAAATATTAAAATGAAGAGTCGTCAAAGGCAGGAAGCGAGACATGATAATTCACTGTAATTTAGATTATATTTTAGAGACCCAAGTATAACTGGAAATTTTAAGTTGTAATATTTTGGTTTAATATATCGTTCCTAACTGTATGATGTTATGCAACTGAATTTTGAGCCTTTGCTTTGAATATTTCGTTTTTTGTGCACATTAGGGTGTTGTGAACATCTGAGGCGCATATTTGTGTGCAGTGTTCCAGGCTTGAATGTCCTGATAGATACGGTTGAAGTGCAAGATGCCAGAACATTTGTGCAAAGGCCCAATGAAATAAGTACGCTTTTAAGTGGTACTTCGTAATTGTATGTCCATAAACTAAAGTTAGCTGGGTCTTCCAGCAGGTCAAAGTGAATTTTGTTGTCGTTGTCTCAAAGAAATGAAATTTGAACTTATAAAGAAAGGGCTAGTTTGAAAACCCGGTTTAAAATAGTTCTGCATTAATAATATTCAGTTGAAGGTGTTGTGATTTTATGACAGCACTGTGTTTGGTCGTAGTGCCGTTAGGAGTAACAGAGATTACTGAAGTTGGACACCTCAGATAATTAAAGCTATTTGATTTTGAATGTTTTTGAAGGAAACTTTTGTGTTGACTGCTGACATTAAACGTAACGTAGCTTGGTTAGATCCCCATCAGGTAATCATACCTAGTGAAAGTTCGCTGCAACTTCATTATTGCCCTGTTATAACACACTGGAATTTTCTGTCATTATATAGTTTTCTTGGATTAGTTGAACACAGAGAGAGTTTGTATTTCACGCCAATATTCTTTTGGTTTGTAGATATTAGGATTATATTTGAGGCGATGGATGTACACGCTGAGATTTTTCTCGGAATGTAGTGATAGTTATTGTGGGTAATGGATCGTGTATAGGATTGTTGTACTGAAGGGACATGATTAGCGGTCGTGTCAATGGATGAGGTTAACGCGGTACACGTTAGGTCACGGCAGGTGCCAATTACGATTCACCTGGGATACTCATTCTGATTCAGTGTTGTGTAACCTAGTTGATGTAGAATTGTTGTTAACACATGGGCCCCCATGTAACATTGAATAGTTGTCGACTAGTCCACAGATATTTCAGTGAGTAGTATATTTTAGGTATAGCTGATTTACAGAACATAGATGATTTTCGCAATTAGTGCGTGCGGCTTATTGTAGGAAAATACTGTGTATTCTTGTTGTGTAACGTCGTAAATCAGTGAGTGCGAATTAGACTCGTTCAGTGAAGCAGAATTACTTAAAGAAAACCCACAGGTTTTGTAGATTCATAATTTTGAATAGCGATTTTTTCTAAGTTTGCAGAACGTTAATACGATAAGATGAATAACCACGGACATTTCTTTCACACCGTTCTGTCATATGCAATTATACTTGTCTCAAACAAAACCAAATCAACCATCTTCGTTGTTCAGTGTTAACCAACCTCATATTTCAATGTTAGCTTTATATGTCGTCCAATGTACACTTCATTTACTGTTCAATGTTATATTTTCATCAGCTAAAGTTGTGCACGATTATTTAAGCAAGTTCATGTAACGAACGTAGAAGTAACCCGAAAGTTAGGGAATTTAGCTATTCATGACTCGAAGTTATCCGCGGCATCGCTCGGGTGGTTTTCGTAATTTGATAAAAATAATCGTTCCTCGGTACTTTACTAAGACATTATGTGGAAAGTATAAAAACTCACCAAAAAAGTGAGTTTCATTTACCCCAGAAACTCTATAAACCACGTTTGTGGTATTGCCTTTTGAGTCTAAGTTACCACGCGACATAGAACTGTACATGTGAGAAACAAATCGAAAAAAAAAATCTTCATTTTTAAAGGATATTCCAAATACATATTTCCACGTCTGTAACATCTTCAGTTTTTGACATGTAAGTATCCCCCCCAAAATAGATCTCAAAACCTTTTATCAGTCCTTCCCAAAACCCCACCTAAGTGAGTTTTATGAAAAATAATATATACATGTTTCTTAATTTTTAAAGGAGATTACAAATACCTATTTTCACGCCTGTAACGTCTTCAGTTTCTTAGATATATGTATCCTCACAAAAAGTAATTCAACTATTTTTTCATTTATTTTCACCTCAGTTAAGTGTCTATACCGAAAACAAACAAAAGATACATATTCCTGTATTTTTAAAGGACTTTCCAATCACCAAGATTCTTGTCTGTAACATGTTAAGTTCTTGACATATACGCCTACTGTAGATATACGGGTACTAATTTTAAAAATTCACTCTTCCTAAATTCTTTTCATCCCCTTAAGTGGATTTTCTAAAAAATACGTGTTTCTTTTTAAAGGAGACTACAAATAGCCGTTTACACATATGTAACATCTTCAGTGTTTGAGATATAAATATCCTCCTAAACAAAATTCAACTACTTCTTTACATATTTTAAACCCCACCCCTTAAATGAATTTCCCGAAAACAAAAGAAGATGTTTTCCTTTACTTTGAAAGAAGATTGCATATAAAAAAATTTATATCTGTGACATCTTCAGTTCTTGAGATATAAGAATTCTGATAAAACTAATTCAAGTCTTTTTTCAACCCCCCCCCCTCACGTTAAGTTGATTCCTCCCCCAAAATGTTTGTTTCTTTGTTTTTGAAGGAGATTCCAAATACCAATTTTCACGTCTGTAACATCTTATACAAATAATTCAACTAATTTTTCAATTATTTCAGATGTAAGTATCCACATACATAGAATTCATTTACTGTAGTTTTTTCAAGTGTATTTTCCGAAAAAATACGTATTTCTTTATTTTTAAAGGAGATTCCAAATACCAATTTTGACGTCTGTAACATCTTCGGTTTTTGAGATATCGTAATTCTAATAAAAAGTTCACCTCCTTTTCAGTCCTTTTAACCCCCCCCCTCAAGGGATTTTTCCGAAAACAAAAATATTCTTTCTTTATTTTTAAAAGAGATTAAACCTAATGTAGATACGCTAATTTAAAAAATACCCACTTTTTCAGTTCCCTTTCAGTGGATTTTCCGAAAACGAATTATTTGTGTTTCTTTACTTTTACAGAAAATACCGAAGACCAATTTTCACGTCTGTAACATGTTACGTATAGTCTTTTTAAAAATTCACCCCATTTGTCACTCCTGTTAACTCCCAATTAATTGGATTTTCCAAAAAACCAAAAATACGTACTTCTTTATTTTTAAATGAGATTCTAAATACCAATTTCCATGTCTGTAACAACTTCAGTTTTTGAGATAATGGTATTCTCATATAAGGTACTCAAACCGCTTTTTTTCCCTTTTTCGCGCCCCTTAATGGGATTTTCCGAAAACAAAAGCATTGTGTTTATTTTTAAAGGAGGTCACAATTACCAATTTTTATGTCCGTAAACTTTTGAGGTTTTGAGATATAGATATACTCATTTAAACAATTCCCCCCATTTTCACCCCCTTAGCGGCGGAATATCCTAAACTCCTCCTTTAGGGACTATTTACATTCTAATATAAATATATCCTCAAAATTTCATTTCTTTATGT
The DNA here is from genome assembly GCF_040414725.1 of Anabrus simplex. Classification (NCBI taxonomy): domain Eukaryota; kingdom Metazoa; phylum Arthropoda; class Insecta; order Orthoptera; family Tettigoniidae; genus Anabrus; species Anabrus simplex. The sequence goes on from NC_090265.1 coordinate 1,459,690,881, forward strand.
CCAGTAGTTTTGGCTCGACGTTGATGAATCAGTCAGTCAGTCAGTCAGTCAGTCAGTCAGTCAGTCAGTCAGTCAGTCAGTCAGTCAGTCAGTCAGTCAGTCAGTCAGTCAGTCAGTCAGTCAGTCAGTCAGTCAGTCAGTCAGTCAGGACATGTTATTTTATATATACAGATTAACGTAAATTATTTTTATAATTAATTACACCGAGCCAGTTCGCCGTGCAGTTAAAGGCGCGCAACTGTGAGCTTAGATTCGGGAAATAGTGGGGTCCCACTCTCGGCAGCCATGAAGATAGTTTTCCGTGGTTTCCTATTTTCACACCAGGCAAATGCTGGGGCTGTACCTTAATTAGGCCCACGGCCACTTCCTCCCCACTCTTAACTCTTTCCTGTCCCATCGTCACGATAATACCTATCCGTGTCGGTGCAACGGAAAGAAACTTGAGAGAAAACAGATAATTAATATGTTCTTTGAACAGTCCACATTTGTGCGTATTTGAGCATTCTCAGTACATAATACTTTTATGATATCAGTTCATGACACAAGGGGTGCAATCGAATTTTTATTATTTTCATTTATTTGAATTAAACTTTGGAGTGTTGTGCTTCACCATAAGCACAATTCAGTTTTCTCAAAGTTGAATGAATTGTTAGTGAGCGTCCAAATAATAATGTAGGTTACTGCGATTCAATTAAGGGTCCTTTCGGCGATTGTAAGGTGTCTTGCGATGGAATTCAGTTGGTGAATAACTTTATTTTTAAGGAAAGTCTGGAGTTCGGCTTACCAGAATTGAACTTCCACAAATCAAGTACACCATTCCACGGTTACCCACGGAAGCCGAATTTAATGAATTTTAGGTCTTTGTTCTACTTTATCGTTTTCCAAAGATTGTTATCGACACATGCAGCCCAGAAGGCAATAAATATAAGTACCATGCGAAAGTAATGAATTTGTCACTATTATCTTCTGTTTATTCTTCCTGGTTCATTAATTTTTTCGTCGTTCATTCTTATTTCCTCAGTACTATTAATTTGCCTTTGATTTGAAGTAGCTAGGCCATCCTTCGTCCCCGTCGATCATGGCAATACGCGAGAGATGAGACTGTGAACCTCCTAAGCCTACAAGAATCTACAAACGCTTGCCACCGACACAGTCGAAGTAAATGACTGACGACGAACAAAGAGTTCACTAGCAAACTGAACCTAACGAAGACGTCGGCTGAGAAAAACATGACGGCAAGCATAATTGGCAGTCATATTAATTAGTCAGAAATTTAAGGATATGTATAAGTACTTTAAGGCGGAAACAGATTACAAGATGGACATTCCAGGAATCACTAATGAACAAGGGGAGTGTTTATGTGAGGATTTACAGAATGCAGAAGTATTCGGTCAGCAGTATATAAATATTGTCGGTTACAAGGATCATGTCCCGGTATAAGAAGTGACTAGTATTAATTAATCATTGAAATTTACTTACGATAACAACAACGTTTAAAATAAGATACAAAAGTTGAAAATTAGAAAAGCAGCTGGATTTAATAAGATTTCTAGGGATATACCAAACCAGTGAGTTGTGATATAGTACCATATATGAGGTACTTATTTTTTTACTGCTTGCATAAAGAAACTATACCAAATGAATGGAGAGTTGCTACGTACTCCCTGTGTATTAAAGGTCAGTTTGACAGGTTTTGTATGTACGCTTTGGGAAAGCATTCTTATCGAATATATTAGACATGTTGGCGAAATTACTAACTGATTTGGCAGAAGTGAGTTCGGGTTTAGGATAAGTTATTCCAAAGAAGTTCAACTTGTAGGATTCCAGCAAAATATAAGTTAGCAGATATTTTAGTTTTAGGAGGTAAAGCAGACTGTATCGCGATTGACCTATCTAAGCATTTGACAGGGTAGATCATGGGAGACTACTGGCAAAATGAAGTGCAATTGGACTAGTCAAAGGTGTATTGAAGGGGTGGCTATATTTCTAAAAATTAAACTTGGAAAATTAGAATAGAAGAAGCATTATCTGATCCTGTAGACATTAAGGGGGAAGTTCCTCACGCCGGTATATTCGGACCTTGATGTTTTCTTGTGCATATAAATTATATGAGAAAAGGTCGTTATATATTTAGGGTTAGGATAGACTGTACAGTTTTTTTCATGCATGAGCTTAATACAAGAAAAAAGCCGTATCTTATGGAACTTATTACGTATTGGGTCTCGAACCCTGGAATTGTTACAAAGTTTACATAACACCCTCAAAATGGGCCAGTAGTTTACATTACACGGGAAATGCAGAAACACATTGCTTGAAAAGCAGTTCATATCTTCGTTATCCACAACACTAGGAAAAGAGGACGGACCGATCCATAGTAAATAGGGTAAGAAGGCCCACGCTACACGGCCACAAAAGTGAAGGAAAAAAAGAAATGTTACATTTACGAAGGTCGTAAACGAAAATTAAATGGAGGCATAACGTAAGCACTCCAAAGAGAAAATGTACATACTGCCTAACTGGGCACAAGGTCCACAAAAGCAGAGGCTAAGCCATTTTAGAGGTGACTAAGTGTTAAGGAAGTATTAAAAGGCCGAGGAGATGAAAAATGTAAATGATTAGAAAATACCTAACGACCAAACAAGTAAGTTGAGAGAACAACCACCCACTGCAATCATCGCAATTATATGCAACTAGTGTTGTTAATTTTAGGAAATACCAAACATCTTCCTCCTCAGTCACGGATGACCACCAATCCTGGGATAGAACACCCGCTCACTGTAACCATCGCAATCACATGCAACCAGTATTGTTAGTTTTAGAAATTATCAAACATATGTTATCAAACATACAACAAACAGACAATACTCCACCATTCGCGGGTGTAGCAAACGTATTTATGGCGTTTTCGATATCCTTACCTGTGAGGATCTCACGTACACTTTGGATGAAAACTGTGGTGAGATTTTCTTTGATTTCTTTTGTTGTATTGTTGTTGCCTGGTTATAACCTAGGTACCTGTATATCCCGTTGTGGCCAAGGGGAGGAATATGTTCTGTGTTTGTGATCTGGATTCTTCGAGCTGCACGGGATTCTTTCCAGATGGTGCAGGTCCAAGTCCAAGGTGCATACGTATGCCTGTAGAGAAACTGTGGGTGATTGAAAGTATATGTTCCAGTTGTTCGTTTGTGGCAGAGTAAAGATTTATGTCACCAATGTATATGAGATGCAATATCTTTTACATGGCACTGTTCGCACCTTTGATTTAAAAAGTAGTGAAAGTGGCTTCAAAGTCAAACAGAACCAGACAAGGCTCAGGGAGTCTCCTTAAAATATACCTCTTTTGATAGGAATGAGTCTAGTTTCCATACCTCTGTCTCTGTTATGCATTGTTGTTCTGAGGGACGAGACAATTACTGGGTTGATTTTGTACATGGTTAGCACTTCGTACAGCCAGGTATGGAGGGAATAGCGTCAGATGCTTTCTACCCATAAAGTCCACGAAGCATGTACGTATATAAGTTCCTCTGTTTCAACTGAGCATGCACCATTACAACGTTATCAATTTTCAGCTGTTCTGTACACCCTACTGAGTTTTCTTGCAGCCCTTTTACTCCTCAGAAATTTATTTTTTCTCACAGCGTTCCTGGATCCTCTTTGCTGTGACGGAGGTGATCATCTATCATTACTGATCTGCATTTAGTGCAGCTGCCCAGGTGGCAGATTTCCTATCTGTTGTTTTCCTAGCCTTTTATTAAATGATTTCAGAGAAATTGGAAATTTATTGAACATCTACCTTCGTAAGTTATTCCAATCCCTAACTCCCCTTCTTATAAACGAATATTTGCCCCAATTTGTCCTCTTGTATTCCAACGTTATCTTCATATTGTGATCTTTCCTACTTTTAAAGACACCACTACTAATGCGATGATTTTGTACAGAGCTGGCAGACATGTTGTCGGACGATATTTAGCTGGGTTGGCTGTGTCTGCATCTTTTTACTTCAAGTAAGGAACATCTGTCACGAGAACGTGTGGTACTCTACTTGGATCTTGGATGAAGTTACCTATATACATGGCAAGGAGCCTGCACACACGGATGAATTCCTGATAGTAATAATTCTGGATCCTGTCACTTCCTAGAGTCTTCCCGTTGTGCAGGTTATTAATTGTCGTGACATATCCTTATGGCATATCTTCAAAGTCTTAAGACGAATTTTCTACATATGGGATCCAGTGTGCATTGTGGTCGACAGGTGTTGACCATATCAATGACCAGTGAGATGTGACATTTTCTTCAGTGTTCTCTCTGTTCATGTCAGGTACATTTTTAGGAGTTAATGATATATCATACATCGAGTAAGGAAATACGTTCCGTATAAGGGAGGACTCGTGAAGAGGAAGGTAAACAGCACCCAGGCAGTGAAGGCAATTGAAATACACTAGAAAGAATGTCCGTGAAATTCTGTGCTAAGCTTACATTGGAATGAGCAGTGAAGTTAATATTTTACGTATTCTACTTCATTGCTGTAAGTAAAGTGGTAGAATACTGACCCCAAACAGTTGATATGACGAGCCAAAACTTTATATGAATCCTACGAGGATCCTTTGTGGATGACTAGGCTTTATAGTCTTGTACTCTAACAATATATACCCACCCACATTTCAATTGTATTAGCATTCCTTTTTAATCTGACTTAAAAGCTTCAGTTTCAATGTTCTGTATATAAATCCAAATAAAGTCCCTGTCACATGACTTTATTTCATCGCCTCGTGTGACCGGATCCATGGTTGAATATTCAGCCTAGTGACCTTCGGTACAGCGGGCTCCGGGCACCATTCCTGATTGGTTCGGGTATTTTAATTTTAAAAGTTCTTCATTCCCTTAGTTCTGGGACTAGGCATTTTTGCTGTTCTCCAACATCCCGTCAACTCTCACATCACACACAACGCTATTTTCCACCACAGTAACTCACATTTCCGCATTCATGGCGGACACCACTCCCTCTTGTTGGAGGGTCTGCCTTACGAAGGCCTGCACAAGGACAACAATAGCCACACAAAATCATATTTAATCTCGTATTAGCCTCTTATTCCATATTTTTTTACGGATATGAAACGATATTCTACTTAACCTTTCTATTTTTACTATCTAAATCTTATAGACCTACACCTACAAGCCACAAGTGTCAACTTTTCTCCTATCATACTTGATCACGGATCGAATCGGATCTGATCGAATTAGACACCTCCTCATTTATGGTACTGGTAACCATGAAGAGAAAACCTTAATCCTAAAGTGTTAAAACAATCCCTCTGTCAAATAAGCGATATTGTCGTTAATTCATTTGAAAGAATATTGAATTACTAGCAATGTTTGTGGGGCTATATGAAAAACTTAAAAATATTAAAAGGGCCTTCTGGACGGTAACAGTATTTCCATCTACAACTGACAGGCAGTCGTTGTTACTCACCAACTTTCATTTTCCGAGAGAAACTCTAGATATTTGCCATATCTGAAATTTTAGTTCTAGTTCTTCCCGAAATTCTCGTTTATGTCATTTATTCGTAAAAAATAACAGAAGTGATACCATGAACTGAACCACAGGTATCCACTATGTCAACAGAAAATCGTAACGACCACGCTAGTTTATAACACATAACATTAATAAATTGATTAATTCGCAATCATTCGCCACTAATTTGTAATCAGGGCTGTCGCCCAGGTGGAATATTCCCTATCAGTTGTTTACCTAGTCCTCTCTTGAAAGATTTCAAAGTAAGTTGGAAAATTAGCAAACATTTCTCTTGATAAATCATTCCCGTGCATAATTCCTTTTTCTGTAAACGAATATTTACCCCAATTTGTCCTCTCGAGTTCCAACTTTATCTTTGTTTACTGTTTCCTACTTTAAGAAATCTTTTCAAGCTTATTCGCCTGCTAATGCCACTGATAGTTCGGAACATACTGCTTAGTCAATTAGCTCCATTCCTAACTAACAAGCCTTCCTAGCCGACAAGTTTGTAGCATTTTCGTAACACTACTCTTTCTCGGAAATCACCCGGAACAAATCATGCGGCTTTCCTTTGGAGCACTTTCATTTCTTGAATCAAGTTATGCTAGTTAGGGTCCCGTACACTGAAACCATACTCTAAATGGCGTCTTCCCAGTTATATTCATGTCCACTTCTTCACATCCTTACTACAACTAAATACCCTCTTGTCCATATTAAGAGATCCACAACTCTAATTATATTCTCCTTTATGTGAGTACCCCAATGAAGATCTTCTCTTATATTAACACCTAGGTAGTTACAGTGATCCCCATGATGTAATTCCACTCCATCAACACTGTGAGACTTGGCGGATCTAACAATCTGACTATTCATCCCATTTACTGTCATGCTATTGTCTACTGTCCATCTCACAACGTCATCGAGGTATCTTTCCTGTCCTCTGCAATCCTGTATCTATTTACTACTATATAAAACATCAACATAAATGAATTCATGACTTTACGCAAATCATTTATTTGTACATATATAATGAACACATTACTTTAGAGGATTATAGTGTCGCCATTACTCTTTGGGGTATGACGGACAAATGGAGCTCTGACGGAGTGCCATCTCCTTGCACGAACGAACATCTTTGGAAAAGTACTGTGCACATATATATTGAACCCATTACCTTAGAGGCTTATAGTGTCGCCATTACTCTTTGGGGTAAGATAGGTAGATGGAGCTCTGATGGAGTGCCATCTCCTTGCACGAACGAATATCATTGGAAATGTAATGTGTATGTCCGAGTCGGCAAGGTACTTCCGGATTTTGTCGTTCTCAGGTGCTGTAGTTTAAAGGAAAATGGGACCATTCCGGCAATAACAAATCCCCAAATTATGTAAGGGAAACGCATGATATGTAAGTGATTTTCTTCATCTGAAATATCTGTGAGATAGAGGGAAGCCAACGTGGCATCGTGGAATAAAATAGCCCGGGTGACGCCAAGGGAATTTCAGGCACTGTAAATTAACTGTAAATTAACTGTAAATTATTCTGAAGGTGATGGCCTGAACTTTTGAAATTGTTTCGGGTATAAACTTTTATAAGATCCTTGCAATTTCAGGAGATGATGATCCGGAGGCTCTAATATTCCACCATAACTCGCCATCGGTTGGCATCCCCATAAAACTAGACAGTCGGGAAGAATCCGTGTCATTTTCTTCGAGTGCTGTCACAACGTTGAATTTCGGGAACTACAATATTCACGGCGTGCGACAGAGTCCAGGAGTGCGGACATTATTAGTTCAGCCAGACTTCTATAACAAATTTTATCTTAAATTATTTCAGGGGGAGTCATTGAAAGACTTGTGAAATTCAAGCCTAGGAGTGTTGGGATCCGTAATATGCAAACAGTAGGACACGAACCTGTACACATCTTATTAACAAGTCATAGGACTTAACAATTCAGCCTCCTGTTATTTCCACGAATAACGCTTTTAGCAAGGTTGGATGAAGGTCTACGGTAACATTTATTTAGATAAGACAGTGAATGTGAACATAAAATGTAACATCTGTTCCTTTGTCCATCATCGAAAATGTGTTGATATCTTGTCTAGACTGACCTTGACAACGGAGCGTTAGCTAACTGTTAAAAAGTGGCCGTAATCTTATCGGAAGATAGTTTTTGTGTTGTAATATACACTGACTGACAGAGCAAATGCAACACCAAGAAGGAGTGGTTCGAAAGGGATGAAAGTTGGGGAAAAAACAGAGACGGCACGGACGAATAATTGATCATTATTTCAAACCGATATGCAGGTTACACAATGCGCACGGCATCGATTCAGTAGGATGTAGGACCACCGCGAGCGGCGATGCACGCAGAAACACGTCGAGGTACAGAGTCAATAAGAGTCCGGATGGTGTCCTGAGGGATGGTTCTCCATTCTCTGTCAACCATTTGCCACAGTTGGTCGTCCGTACGAGGCTGGGGCAGAGTTTGCAAACGGCGTCCAATGAGATCCCACACGTGTTCGATTGGTGAGAGATCCGGAGAGTACGCTGGCCACGGAAGCATCTGTACACCTCGTAGAGCCTGTTGGGAGATGCGAGCAGTGTGTGGGTGGGCATTATCCTGCTGAAACAGAGCATTGGGCAGCCCCTGAAGGTACGGGAGTGCCATCGGCCGCAGCACATGCTGCATGTAGCGGTGGGCATTTAACGTGCCTTGAATACGCACTAGAGGTGATGTAGAATCATACGCAATAGCGCCCCAAACCATGATGCCACGTTGTCTAGCGGTAGGGCGCTCCACAGTTACTGCCGGATTTGACCTTTCTCCACGCCGACGCCACACTCGTCTGCGGTGACTATCACTGACAGAACAGAAGCGTGACTCATCGGAGAACACGACGTTCCGCCATTCCCTCATCCAAGTCGCTCTAGCCCGGCATCATGCCAGGCGTGCATGTCTATGCTGTGGAGTCAATGGTAGTCTTCTGAGCGGACGCCGGGAGTGCAGGCCTCCTTCAACCAATCGACGGGAAATTGTTCTGGTCGATATTGGAACAGCCAGGGTGTCTTGCACATGCTGAAGAATGGCGGTTGACGTGGCGTGCGGGGCTGCCACCGCTTGGCGGCGGATGCGCCGATCCTCGCGTGCTGACGTCACTCGGGCTGCGCCTGGACCCCTCGCACGTGCCACATGTCCCTGCGCCAACCATCTTCGCCACAGGCGCTGTACCGTGGACACATCCCTATGGGTATCGGCTGCGATTTGACGAAGCGACCAACCTGCCCTTCTCAGCCCGATCACCATACCCCTCGTAAAGTCGTCTGTCTGCTGGAAATGCCTCCGTTGACGGCGGCCTGGCATTCTTAGCTATACACGTGTCCTGTGGCACACGACAACACGTTCTACAATGACTGTCGGCTGAGAAATCACGGTACGAAGTGGGCCATTCGCCAACGCCGTGTCCCATCTATCGTTCGCTACGTGCGCAGCACAGCGGCGCATTTCACATCATGAGCATACCTCAGTGACGTCAGTCTACCCTGCAATTGGCATAAAGTTCTGACCACTCCTTCTTGGTGTTGCATTTGCTCTGTCAGTCAGTGTATGATCTGTATGAAGTGATCTCACATGCGGTACGGATCATTTCCTCAAACGGAATGAAACAGAATACGTTTAAAAACGAAAATTTCTGTGTTATGAATAAGATTGTGCTTACTATGCTGTGTGTTATAATAAATAAAAATATATAATGTATAATATGACCAGTGTCATAGCGGTCAATGTATGTGCCAGCAAGGCTAACTAAGCCTGAGCTAGCCGATGAGATGGAGTATGATGCGAATCTGCTGCATCAAGGGTTCGTACAAAATTGTAATCATAAAACTTTAAACGTGTCTAACTTGCTATTTTAACGCCCGGATTTTAACTTATGTTTTTACGGTTATAGTAACGTCAAGTTAAGGTTTAAGATGCATATGCCTCGGTCATGAGATTAGATTAAAGATATCGCTTGTGTGCGTTGCAAGCTTAAATAAGTCTATATTTGTTCATAGCGTTATATTAAATGTCAGCTTTAAAATCAGCACCATTGAAACGAAAGTTGTATTGTTAACACGTGTACTTGAAACTTATATGAGCCTGTAGTGTAAAATCAAGAATAAACTTCAGATTTAGTAATAGCAAAGTCGATAACGATGTCTGTATCGTGTAAGCGATGTCTGAAGTCTATATTTGTTCGCAGTGTGATTTCAGTGGTAAATTCGTAAATTAGGAGTCGTTATCAACATTAATAATAATAATAATAATAATAATAATAATAATAATAATAATAATAATAATAATAATAATAATAATAATAATAATAAATAACGTAGCAAGTGCTGTATTAAGATGTGTTTGAAGCATACATTTGTAGGCTGTGTGGTATAAAGTTTGTTCCGAAGTTTGTAATTAGTAACATTTGAAGAAATAATAAACCTGATGAAAATTTTTGCCCTATTTAAAATGTGGGGAGTAGAAAATTTGAGGGTTATCGGTTTCAAGATATTTATGAGGAAAGAAATTACCAGGTGCAAATTCTGGGATAACTTTGAGGCCCAAGTTAAGTGTGGAATGTCAAAAGCTACATTTATCAGTTTTGTCTGATGAGACTGTCAAACCGAATTTTTTTCAGGCAGAGTTTTATTGATGTTTTCCAGGGATAACTGTGAGAGCCCGTGGATTTTCTGAGTTGCGATGTTCAGATGTATTCGGGAAGAACCCAACTGCCACCTGTAGATATTTTGAAGAGCTTCCTTGAGAATTATTTATTATGAAGTGCTAGTTGAATAATTTGGTTCAGATATTAAGTACAACCGCAGATCCATATGGTAGGGGTCCCACGATTTCGAGTGTTGAATGTCAAATGTTGATTCTCTTAGTTCAAGGTTAGAAGTGTTGGACAGTAATAATGCAGGTTTAATTTCGAACGTTACAGTACAATTTGTTCATTTGTAATGACATATTGTCAAATCTTAATAATCTTGACCAGTGGCCGGTATTTGATCCGCAATCAGTCGCCGAACAACTTCAGCCGCTTTTATATATCCTTACATGACAGCCTCACGTACTTCTTGTGTCATTATATTGGTAAGTTTTAATAATTTTACGCGTTGTATTCTCATTTTGTTTATATTATAGTCTTCCGATTATAGCTTCTATTTTACTTTTCCCTCTTACAGATCATTTTAAGCTCATATCACCTGGCTGCACAACACACCCATTAACGTATGGTTTCGGCATGTCAACAAGTTTTTGCACTGTTTTATTTTATTCTTAACTACAATTGAATTTTACAAGAAATCATCGGATCATCAAGTAGGCCTACACAGTGATCTAACGCCACAACAAGAACATAGTGCTCAATATTTTAATTCATACAGACTTTATTCTATTGTGTTTTATCGTATTCGACTGGATGGAACATTGTCAAATTGTATTGGCAATAGTTTTTGATTTCTTAATGGAGGGCCCCCCTTTTAATTAGGTCTTTTTGTGTACAGGAATTTTAATTTGACCAGCTGATGGAGGGAATGTATTAAGATTCTCGAAACATGTACTAGACTTATGTAAATAAATATAAATAATTAATATTTAGTATTGACTAGGCAGACCATCCACCTACATATTTGTTGATATTGTCAAATGGTTATATGTTGGTTGAGATTGTCAAGAGTACAGAAAGTGTCTGTGTAGGAATGATAAGACCGAGCTGGTAGAAATTTAGGACATGCGGTGTGAATGCAGTTAGTCGAAGTGAGTTGCAAAGTTACATTTCTTCTGATGTTTTAACATTATTCGTTATCACAGCGATAAGACTGAGAAGTTATTCTTCGACACTACGATAAGACTTGGAAGTAATTATTTTGGTGTTAGGACATTATCCTTTATCATTGCGATAATATGGGGAAGTTATTCTTTATTATTTCGATAAGACTTGGAGATCATTCCTTTGGTGAAATGAAATGAAATGGTGTATGGCTTTTAGTGCCGGGAGTGTCCGAGGACAAGTTCGGCTCGCCAGGTGCAGGTCTTTTGAGTTGACTCCCGTAGGCGACCTGCGCGTTGTGATGAGTATAAAATAATGATGAAGACGGCTCATACACCCAGTGCCCGTCCCTGCAGAATTAACCAATTATGGTTAAAATTCCCGACTCTGCCGGGAATCGAACCCGGGACCCCTGTGACCATAGGCCAGCATGCTAACCATTTAGCCATGGAGCCGGATATTCCTTGGTGTTGGATAATTACTCTTTACCAGCACATTAGATCTTGCAAGCTATTCTTTACCACGACCATAGATCTAGGAAAGTCGTACATTGTGTTAGGAGTATCATTTTTTTGCTACTTGCTTTACGCCGTACCGACTCAGATAGGTCTTATGGCGACAATGGGACAAGGAAGGGCTAGGAAGTGGAAGGAAGCGGCCGTGGCCTTAATTAAGGTACAGCCCCAGCATTTGCTTGGTGTGAAAATGGGAAACCACGGAAAACCATCTTCAGGACTGCCGACAATGGGGTTCGAACCTACTATCTCCCGAATACTGGATACTGGCCGCACTTAAGCGACTGCAGCTATCGAGCTCGGTAGGAGTATCATCAGTGACCACGACCATAGGTTTTGGAAGTTCAGTGTTAGTACTTGGAACAGAATTGATGATTACCACGATATGTCTTGGAAATTTAGTTTTGGTGTTAGGGACATTGTCGATAGGTTTTGGAAGTGAATCGTCATTTTTAGTATTTGTTAATGTATTTCTTTTTTGTGTTATTTTTGGAACGGAGATATAGTATCCAGGTGTTACGTTGTTAGTGGTTGAGGTTATATCGAGGACTGTTGTTAGCGAGGTTACATTACCGGCATGCTTTCCAGACTTAGTGTTGCATATCGTAGCTGGATGTAAATAGGTCTCCTGCCTGACGCCTCAGCTGATAGTGACAGGCTCTCGTCACTACTCTACGTCGTGAAATTAATTGTATTTTTTTTTGCTAGGGCCTTTACGTCGCACCGACACAGATAGGTCTTATGGCGACGATGGGATAGGAAAGGACAAGGAGTTGGAAGGAAGCGGCCGTGGCCTTAATTAAGGTACAGCCCCAGCATTTGCCTGGTGTGAAAATGGGAAACCACGGAAAACCATTTTCAGGGCTGCCGATAGTGGGATTCGAACCTACTATCTCCCGGATGCAAGCTCACAGCCGCGCGCCTCTACGCGCACGGCCAACTCGCCCGGTTTAATTGTTTTTAATGTATTTGTATTCCACAAGTGATAGTCGTTTTGAATATCGTGCAGGATAAAATGGAGTGTAATAGAAACAATCCCAGTGGTATCACTGCTCGCTTCTCACCAAGACGGTCCGGATTTGATTCCCGGCCAATGCATGTGGGATGTACAAATTTAAATGTCACGTCCTATGAGTCGGATTCCATATAAAACTGGAGATCCCGTAGCTTATGATCACAAAAAGTAAAGGCCACGTAATACTCTAAGGCCCGGTTGTATAAAACTTTTGATCTGAGTTTAAAGAGGAAAAATGGCTGCCAGTCAAGTTGAACTTCGATTTTCCGTTGTATAAACGCTAATCTAAGATCATCTCTTCTTGATCTAAGTTCAGATTTGACTGCCGAATATTCGTCGGTTAATCTCCTTGAACTTAGATCATTATCATTCATATTAAACATTGAACTAGACCTGAAGACTTGAGAAGTGTTTCCTTGTATCGTATCTGCGTAAGAATACCGTACCTTAATAATATCGAGGTGCGTTATAAATATATTGAATGCTAGTATTTAAATAATATTGCTAAAGATCGCTCGATTTTTTTCACAAGTGAGGTTATGTGAATATCATATAAACAATAGCCTACTGCTATACCAACATGTTGTTACTCAGTTTTCTATTATGTTTCAAGTTTACAAAACAAAGCATATATATTTTCTTTAGCAGGGATGTCAGATTATTCCGACTTTTCGTCTGATGAAGAAGAGTTGATTTTACAACGAGCTCCTCGCGTCTTTCGGCACAGACGGAATCCGATTATTGAATTGTGTGAAATGTTCAAAATAAGATTTCGTTTATCGAAAGATGTTGTGGAACGACTGGAACTAAAGTTAAGGGACACACTACAAAAACCTAGTCAAATAAATTATCCCCTGTCACCCATGTGTATTTTCCTATCAACACTTAGGTTTTATGCTACAGTAAGTTTTCAAATGGTTGTTGGAGAGCTCTTTAACATTGACAAGTCAACGGCTTTCTCTTTCAACTTTGATGTCACCATATAGGTTCTTTTATTTTCTATTATATGTTTGTACCTTGATAGTACAATATCCACCAGATCGCCCTTTTCTTTCTGTGTGAAGCTCCTTCCATGTTTACTTGGCGAGATTACAATATTATCTTCTTCTCCTTCTTCGACAGTCACGGCAATTTCGTATTTCATTTGTTGACAGTCACGGCCAGGTCAATCCCACTATTTAAGTATTATCCAATGGGCCGAGCTATTTCGCATTTCATTTGTTTTGCGGTGTTGCCACGTCCAATTTTTTGAACTCCGATTACATTTGAACTACACATGTGTAAACCGAGTTCAGTTTTATACAACGCGATGAAGTCATAATCTCAGTTCATTTTCAGAACTAAGTTCTTAATTGATCTCCAGTCAGATGTCTTTATACAACCGGGCCTAAGCGTAGTTTATCTTCTAAATAGAAAAGTGAGAACACATTGGCAAGCGTTTGTGCACCTTTTAGAGAGTGACACACTCGACCAGATTGATCGTGGAACGTGGTGCACATTGTTACATGAGATGTACGAAATGTTCACCTTTGGCGGTAATACATGCTCGGCACGTGGTTTAGACTGCTGTTCTGAGCAGCTTCGAAGACACGTTCCCGGAGCTCTTTCAGGGTTTCAACTTTTCTGCGATACACCTTATATTTCATGTAACCATTAAAGGAGTAATCTGAGGGGTTCAGATAGGGACTTCTGGTCGGCCAGCCAATAGGGCCCGAACACACAATCCATAGCTGCGGATAGGTGGAGCCCAGGTGGCGGCGCACTGCGTTGATAATACGCAGAGGTGCTCCATCATGTTGGAACAACATGTGTCTCGTCGGGTACGGAGTAGAAGATCCCCTAGTAATAATAATTTCTTGTGGCTATTTCTAGCCGAGTGCAGCCGTTGTGGAAGGCAGACCCTCCAACGAAGGTGGGCATCATCTGCCATGTGTAGGTAGCTGCGTGTTGTTGTGGTGGAGGATAGTCTTATGTGTGGTGTGTGAGTTGCAGGGATGTTGGGGACAGCACAAACACCCAGCCCCCGGGCCATTGAAATTAACCAATGAAGGTTAAAATCCCCGACCCGACCGGGAATTGAACCCGGAACCCTCTGAACCGACGCTGAACATTCGGCCAACGAAGCTGACAGATCCTGCAGTGTCTCCCATAAACTGTGGATGAGATACGCCAGTCAGTTATGAGGGTCGTAAACGAGGCCTCGCCTGTGAGCAAAATATGATTCACGAAATCTTCGGGTTGACGATGGACCGATTCACAGAAGACCATGTGCGGTGCATAATCTCTCTCTGATTGGTGCTGAAAAAAGACCGATGTAAAGATAGTTTCGTCCTGGAGCTGACTTCCTTCTTACAGAATACTGTTGATCGCAACTGCGAAATCACTGCATGAACTTTGTTGTATCTTGATACGAATTGAATTGTATGAAAATGTTCCAAACTTTGGGCTTGTAAAACATGATCGAGAAGACGAGCTGCTCAACTTAGCGGTATGTTCTCGAAATTACTAACGTGACAGTGGAGAACTACTGCAATCATCATTTGTCTCACGTGCTCATAACATCACAAATTTGCAATCAGTGACAAGTTTACCGAATCGTAATTTATGATTTTCAAGTTCCGTCTTGATGGTTTTATCATTTCAATTAAGGTTCCTTAGGGATGTTCCACCTATTCAACACTATATCAGTTCTATTAAATAGCCTGTTTTGTTATTTCAGGACTAGTTTTGCAATGTAACCAATGTTGTATGTATGTATGAATGATGTAAATTAATTTGGTGGAATCGGAGGATGTTCTTGTAGAACGAAAAATGCCATTCTTTGTTTATTAGAGTTTGTATTTCACAGGTATGTTATAGTGTTGTATGTTTAAGAATTACTGTTTTCGACAGAGTGAAAATATTTTTTTTTACAAATTGCTTTACGTCACACCGACACAGATAGGTTTCTTGTTGACAATAGGATAGGAACCGGCTAGGAGTGGGAAGGAAGCGGTCGTGGCCATAATTAGGTACAGCCCCAGCATTTTCCTGGTGTGAAAATGGGAAACCATAGATAACCATCTAGAAGGCTGCCGATAGTGGGGTTCGAACCTACTATCTACCAGACGCAAGTTCACAGATGAGCACCCCTAACCGCATGGCCAACTCGTCCGGATTGAGAAGCTTCAAATTTACAGAAACACTTTTTGTTTTCAGCTGATTTCGTTTCATTCTTGCTACTTGTTACGGAAATTTACGAGAAACCTAAACATTTTATTAATTTTTTTACTTCACCTTTGTTTGACACCTTATTAAAATTTGATGGAGCAATTGCCAGTGGGACTACAATGCTGAATAGACTGTTGTCATTTTCTTCACAAACCTATAGCATGAATTACAGTATTTACAAAACAAAATTTACGTGTAATGAGCGTGTGAAACCTGGAGAATATCAATTCACAGATTACGTTTCTGTTCGCCTCTGTGGTGTAGTGGTTAGTGTGATTAGCTGCCACCCTCCCTAGGTGGCCCGGGTTCGATTCCCGGTTATGCCACGAAATTTGAAAAGTGGTACGAGTGCTGGAACGGGGTCCACTCAGCCTTGGGAGGACAACTGAGTAGAGGTGGGTTCGATTCCCACCTCACCTACCCTGGAAGTGGTTCTCCTCGGTTTTCCACTTCTCCTCTAGGCAAATGCCGGGATTGTACCTAACTTACGACCAGGGCCGCTTCCTCCCCTCCTCCTTGTCTATCCCTTACAACTTTCCCATCCTCCACTAAGGCCCCTGTTCAGCATAGCAGGTGAGGATGCTTGGGCGAGGTATGGTCATCCTTCCCAGTTGTAACCCCCGACCCAATGTCTCATGCTCCAGGACACTTCCCTGGAGGCGGTAGAGGTGGGATCCCCGCTGAGTCCGAGGGAAAAACCAACCCTGGAGGGTAAACAGATTAAGACAGACAGACAGATTACGTTTCTCATGAACGAGCCTTTGAACTAAATATTCTCCATCCTATCCGGGATTGTGATTTTAAATAATTGGATATGTAGACTTATTGCAACGATACGAACATTATCACAAATTCAGTACCTAGAATAGGCGATTTAAACAACATTCGTCTAGAGAAACGTTCATTGCATTTAAAAAGTTAAATATGTGATATTCCCAACACTAGACATAAACTTGAAAAAATAAAAGTTAGTCGTTACACATTTATAACCTACAGAGAAATTTAGTGCGAACGACAACTTAAGCACTGGAATCCTTTTCTCTGAAAGCGGTATATAAGGAGCACAGGCAGTACGAATTCTCATCCAGCTATCCAATAAAGAATAAACCGATCGTTATCTAAGACAAATCGGAAGTTACGTGGTAAGAATATTTGAGTTACGAGCGGATGGCAATAAACCCCACTAATGTTCTTTCTTCTTACATTTAGAGAGTCGTTACACAATATAAATGGATTTCTTGGCTCTCTGCTAACTTCAAGCTGGCCGTAAAATGCTGCTTTCTTTCCTCGGTGTTCAGAATACTCAGATCTCCTGCAAACGTTATATGAACTCTACAGTACACCTCAATGCACAATGAGATATAACAAATTCTTGAACGTCGATGGTAAAAAGGAATAAGACGTTAAGAAGATAACTATACATAATGATTGATTGATATCGTGCAACCTTGAGGGAGAGCTGATGCAGAATTTTTAGTTGTCGACCATGGGAGACCTACGCGTCTGGCCATGTATGATGATGATGATGATGAGGTAGTTATAGGTGTCGGCACATAGCCTGCTATTGTCGAATAACAACAAGTATGCTGAAGGCTTAACGTCTCCATCCCACGAACTAATTACCATCAACAGCGTCATATGCTCTAACTCATATGAAAAATATGGAGAAGTTGGAATTGAACCCAGACCTTTGTTACACAGTGTAGTAATTAGAAATTACGTACCACCACCTTTCCTACCTTGCTAGTCAACAGCCTGACGGTGAAAATTTCCTCGACCAACGGGACTCGCACAGATTAAACAAGGTATCAAACCATAAAGACTTGATGCCTTAAGGGTCATAGCCACCAGGTGGTCTAACAATACTTAATCAATGGACCTCTTCGCCTGGCTGAATAGCTCAGTCGGTAGACCGCTCGCCTTCTGAGCTCAAGTTGGCGGATTCGATTCCGGCTCATTCCGTTGGCATTTGAAGTTCCTCAGACACATGAGCTACATGTCGATAGATTTAACGGCACGTGGAAGAACTGTGGGACAAAGTTAGGGTACCTCGTCGTCTCCGAAATAGTTAAAGTAGTTAGTGGGACATAAAAACATGTAACATTATTAGCTATTGCTCTCTATTTACTACACTCTGTCAGGTAAGTAATAATATGGGCGTATGGCTTTTAGTGCCGGGAGGTGTCCGAGGACATCGGCCCGCTAGGTGCAGGTCTTTGATTTGATGCCATGGGCGACCAGCGCGATTCTGATGAAGGAAACACATACACTCAGTCCCCGTGCCAGGGGATTTAACTAATTATGGTTACAATTCCCGACCCTGGCGCGAGTCGAACCCGGGACTCCTGTGACCAAAGGCCAGGACACTAACCATTTAGCCATGGAGCCGGACAGATAACATCCTCGTACAGATTACGTTTTCTGGTATATGCTGGGATATAGTGGAATCATTATTTCAAAATTAACACATATTATTCAACTTTTACTGTCGAAATAATACTCTTGGGACACTATATACAGTACCATTCATCTCATATCCAAACATTTACTGGGCCCCGTGACATGAAGGTTTGATTTTGCACGAAGACCAAAATTACTTTTGAAACATTTTTATTTGACAAATAGGATTTATTCTAAGAAAAAAATCTGTATTGGAATTACAAACGAAGTTTTGTCATCTCCTAACCTTTGGTTGCTCTCTGTATATGCACGTGTAGTACATTTATTCAGGTGCTGTCTGACATAATTATGCTTGATAGACGATACACCATGGAAAATGGGTTGGTGCCTTTCATACAATATATTTTGTATGGTAGGTTGCCAAGTGATCCTCGAATATTTTCGTACGCTACATACATTATTCGTATACCTTACAAGAATTTTTTTAGTAAGGGTTTAAATGAAATGAAATGAAATGAAATGAAATGTCGTATGGCTTTTAGTGCCGGGATATCCCAGGACGGGTTCGGTTCGCCAGATGCAAGTCTTTCTATTTGACTCCCGTAGGCGACCTGCGCGTCGTGATGAGAATGAAATGATGATGAAGACGACACATACACCCAGCCCCCGTGCCGTAGGAATTAACTAATTAAGGTTAAAATCACCGACCCGGCCGGGAATCGAACCCGGGACCGTCTGAACAGAAGGCCAGTACGCTGACCGTTCAGCCAACGGGTTTAAATTAATGTGATTTAACCATTTTCGGGATAACATTTCGAGTAATGGAGAGTAAAATAATGTTGACTTGTGACATTTGGATCAGAATCGAAGAGTTGCTGCTAAGTCTTCATATCAATTACATGTGAAAAAATCGACTGTGTTCGCAACCTTCAATGAAGCTGTAGATAAGTAAAAACAGAGGTCATTAGCCTTACTGGACGAGTTTAAATAAGAAGAACATGTCACATTTCTTTCGAATATAAATTGTCACTACGAACAAGTCAAAAGATCGAAGGAAAGAACTTCAGAATCGCATCTATAAAAAGAAATAGTAAAACTACTCATAATGCCCGATGCCAATTCACTTGAAAAATTGAAAATACGCAGTGAGAAATAAGAACGCGCCATTTTATACAAAATATGCTTCAACGATCGTTATTTATAAATTGTCATCCACACTGGTCCACAGTTATATGGGCCTAAAAGTATTTTCTGTCAGTGGCTTTACATCACACCGACACAGATAGGTCTTATGGCGACGATGGGATAGAAAAGATCTAGGAATGGGAAGGAAGGGGTCGTGGCATTAATTAAGGTACAGCCCCAGCATTAGCCTGGTGTGAAAATGGTAAACCACGGAAAGTCATCTTCAGGGCTGCGGACAGTGGGATTCGAACCCACTATCTCCCGAACAGTGGATACTGGCCGCACATAAGCGACTGCAGCTATCGAGCTCGGTCCTAAAAGTTTCGATCGTCTTGTAAGCCTCCAGATCTTGATAGACGATATCATCATCATCATCTGTTTACCCTCCAGGTTCGGCTTTTCCCTCGGACTCAGCGAGGGATCCCACCTCTACCGCCTCAAGGGCAGTGTCCTGAAGCTTCAGACTCTTGGTCGGGGGATACAACTGGGGAGTATGACCAGTACCTCGCCCAGGCGGCCTCATCTGCTATGGTGAACAGGGGCCTTGTAGGGGGATGGGAAGATTGGAAGGGATAGGCAAGGATGAGGGAAGGAAGCGGCCGTGGCCTTAAGTTAGGTACCATCCCAGCATTCGCCTGGTGGTGAAGTGGGAAACCACGGAAAACCACTTCGAGGATGGCTGAGGTGGGAATCGAACCCACCTCTACTCAGTTGACCTCCCGAGGCTGAGTGGACCCCGTTCCAGTCTTCGTACCACTTTTCAAATTTCGTGGCAGAGCCGGGAATCGAACCCGGACCTCCGGGGGTGGCAGCTAATCACGCTAACCACTACACCACAGAGGCGGCTGATAGACGATATACCATGGAAAATGGGCTGGTGCCTTGCATAAATTATAGTTTGTATGGTAGGTTGCCAAGTGATTCTCGAATATTTTCTTACGCTACGTACATTATTCGGATACCTTACAAGAATTTTATTAGTAGAGCAAAAAATTAAAATATTACAGGACGATCTGGAGGCTTACAAGATGATCAAAACTTTTAGGACCGAGCTGCAATCGCTTATGTGCGGCCAGTATCCACTGTTCGGGAGATAGTGGGTTCGAATCCCACTGTCGGCAGCCCTGAAAATGGTTCTCCA
Source organism: Anabrus simplex (assembly GCF_040414725.1). Lineage (NCBI taxonomy): Eukaryota > Metazoa > Arthropoda > Insecta > Orthoptera > Tettigoniidae > Anabrus > Anabrus simplex. The sequence goes on from NC_090265.1 coordinate 1,459,711,666, forward strand.
TGGTTTCCCATTTCACACGAGGCTAATGCTGGGGCTGTAACTTAGTTAAGGCCACGGCCTTTTCCTGTCCTATCGTCACCATAAGAACTAGCTGTGCCGGTGCGACGTAAAGCAACTTGTATAGAAATATCTAGGTACCTGGCAGGCAGGCTCAAGGAGTAGCTATTTCGACATAATAAGGATTATTTTTCGGAGGATTTTGATGAGAACGTTGCTAGAAATGGTCAGTAGGCTTATCTATTTCTGTTAAATAGTAGCAGCGTTTTTAAGAAAAGTATTACCTATGTATAGAGGAATAGTTGTAAACAGGATGCTAGACATTAATGGCAATATTAAAAATCAAAATAGATGCCAGCTACACCCAAACAAGCTGCTTGACTTAGGTTTACTTGTGGTTCACTGTCACAACCTTCACTTACTTCATCATCGTAAGCAACCTGGATTCAACTCAACTCATTGACAAAAGTTCCCTCATCGATCTTATACTCCAGTTTTGTCGAATATTGAGAACTACCCTACCCCAAAAGAATGGAACAGTTGCTCTATCTAATCTAACTTAACCCCTTGTCTACCCAACTAATCAGCCCCCAAAATCGCAGGATATACTAAATTAGGCACTAACAAATATAGCTGGAAAACAGTCTAATTGCCTATCTCAACTGGAATTGCCACTTGACTCTTCATTCTGTATGATTCGTTGCATAGCGCAGACAATATGAATGTGTTACTAACTGAGATTTCCTCAATGATTTGCCCTTTTCCTCAACATCATAAAACATAAGATTAACACAAGACTTCTCACTACCAATTTATCATTCGTATTATCAATGTTCTGGCTATAACATTCTGACTTAATTCCATCTATTTCTTCGACTGTCTCCCATTTTCTTCAACAATTGTTATTCTCTTATCACATTCCTTTCTTTCTTTCTTAATCTGCTTTTCCCCAGGGTTGGTTTCTCTCTCGGACTCAGCGAGGGGTCCCACCTCTACCACCTCAAAGACAGAGTCCTGGAGCGTGAGACATTGAGTCGGGGATACAACTGGGGAGGATGACCAGTACCTCGCCCAGCTGGCCTCACCTGCAATGCTGAGCAGGGGCCTAGAGGGGGGATGGGAAGATTGGAAGGGATAGACAAGGAAGAGAGAAGGAAGCGGCCGTGGCCTTAAGTTACGCACCATTTGCCTGGAGGAGAAGTGGGAAACCACGGAAAGCCACTTTCAGGATGGCTGAGGAGGGAATCGAACCCAACTCTACTCAGTTGACCTCCTGAGGCTGAGCGAACCCCGTTTCTGCCCTCATATCACTTTTCAAATTTCGTGGCAGAACCGGGAATCGAACCCGGGCCTGGTAGCTAAACACACTAACCACTACTCTACAGAGGCGGACTTACTGAACAATTGATTATTGATTTTACTGAACAATTCAGTACACTGATTACACTGTACAACAACAAAAAGTTGAATGTTTCCTTCACTTCGTGCATCAACTCTTACTAATTTAGGGTTGAGAAAAATGAATATCACAAAGGAAAAAAAAAAGCTCTAGTTTCTATGATATTCAATACCTGGAAGTATTTTATTTTAACGGATCGAGAGAAAACGATACATTTTAATTACCTATGCCAACAACATTGAAAGTCTATTTAAACTGAGAGTTGTAAACTGATGGAAGAATACCTAGCAGGTGGTTGGGCTTCGTGAGATTGTTGTCTTTTTGCTTGCCTCTTATGAGTGAGTTCCGGAGCATCCCTACACAGAAACCAGCAGTAATTCACAAGCATTGCTTCATTCCAGCGGTCTTGATATCTTTCTTCCAGGACAGAAATATCCTGATGGAACCTTTCTCCGTGTTCATCACTGACAGCTCCACAACTAGGAGGGAAAAATCTAGGTGGGAGTGGAGGAAATGGACTTAAAGAGACATGCTGCACCCGAGTTGATGGTATGTTTTCAGAAGCGCTGTCACTAACTGAGTGTAGTTATCATCGCTTGTGTTGCCTAAAAATCCATGAATAACTCCCTTGAAGGCTTCGTAAGAATAGGCTATGTTTCGGCCCGAAACATTTTCACTGTTGAACCTAGGGCCTTCAAAACAGAAACCCAGAACTCTGTCCATTCAGAGAGGACACCGCACTAATACTTCTGTATTTATAACTTAAGAAAACAGCCATTGAGGGAAATATTCCCATATATTGGAAAACAAAGGTAAAATAGGAATGTTCTTTACCATAAAAGTTGTTTCAAGGTATGTATGTTGACTTTTCAGACCGAAGGATTGCTGGAACACCAACAGATACACCATCAACTATCATAGGTGTCCTAGTCATTAAAAAGGGGCCTAAATGAAAAGTTAGGAAGTTTACCCGTACATTCTTTACAGGGCCAGAATGTGCTGTTGTATATGACTGCAAAAAACAGTGAAACACACTCAGCAAGCGATCCTGTGGGTGGTACCTTCACACTCTTCATCAAGGCATTACTAGCACCGCCCATACATCACTCACTTTTATTTTGTTAAAGTCAAGGAAGGGACTGAGACAGGTTAACGAAAGTGACTTATTTATTCGTGTCCATAGCACAAGACTTACGATACTGTAAACAGTATGCCTTACTAGGAATGGATCAAGCTACTTGAAATTTGAATCATGATTGAATATCCATACAATATAACGCGTTGGTTAATACTTCCAATACTTTACCAAATAATTCCACCATAGTTCTTCATACTGGAAACTGATTAAAGTAAAAGTAGCATTTATTACATTGCAGACATTTCTTTAGATTAATTCGCTTTCTGTTTCTATAACGAAATTCCTGAGAATCGAGATGAAGGGGATAGGCGACCGCAACTGATTGTCAGATACGGTAGGGAAGTTTTAATTGGAAATGGATACCAGAACGAGGCAGAGGCAAGGGAAGAAAGTCTTTTATTTACTTCCTACGTACTTTATTTCATTTCCTCTCTCTCTCTCTCTCTCTCTCTCTCTCTCTCTCAGAATACTCTTATACACTGCCGGAAAAATACATGCACCATTCTTACATGTGTATTTTATTCTGAAGCGTTGTGTCAGGTAGTTCATCATTGCAGGAGTATATGATTAAAAATTCAGACAAAATGAAACACACGTCACAGTAAAGGGTGCCCAAACAGTCGCATAAATGCACAGTGCACCCCATTCTGTCGGCAATGCAGGCGTGTATTCGCACATGCAGACGATCATAAAAATGCCTAATGACATCCTGCAATAGGTCGTGCCAAGCATGTTGCAGCTTTTGTTGTAATTCGGCAATGGTTCTTGCAGACCCTGGAGAACGCATAAGTTCCCGCTTCATCATGTCCCGTACGTGTTCAATTAGCGAGAGATCCGGTGATCTTGCTGGCCCGGGCAGTTGTTGTACGCTACGTAGAGAGGTTGCATCGCAGCAGCTGTATGTGGACGTGCATGTTCCTGCTGAAAAAGCACACCACCTTCCTGTCGAAATAATGATAGTACCACGGGGACAATAACCTGTGCAATTTAGTGGGCACTGGTTTCGTTACCCTGCTGAAACACCAACTATGAGCGCGAGTTATAACTGATGGCCCCACACACCATGAAGCCTGGGGTGGGACCTGGGTGTCGTGGGCGAATGAACTCTGGAAGAGGCCGCACACCAGGTCAACGCCCTACATCACTTGCATACAGACAGAATCTACTCTCGTTACTGAGGACAACAGTACGCCATTATCCTCTCCAGTCGACTCTCTCACGACACCAGAGTAGGCATGCTTGGAAGTGTCGTGGTGTCAGTGTAGCTTGGCCAGAGTGTAGTCCTGCTGCAAACAGACGGTTCTCAATGGTCCTTGGTGACACAGCAGGTGCAACATGTGACCGGAGTTCGTCCCTGGATGATGTTAGGTCGGCCACCACTGCTCGCAAAAATTTGTCGATCTTGACGTGCTTCTGTGTTACATGGACGTCTGGAGCCCAGTCTACGATTGCGGGAATGTTCCACAGACCACTATTGAAAGCAGTGACACACCACCGATACGTTGTACCCAACATGTGCGGCAATCCGTCGATACGTACAACCAGCTTCCCGCATGCCCACGGTGCGATCCCATTTAAATGGCTGCAGTTGTTCAACAGGAGCATGTACTTGTCGGCAGGGCATGGTTGTACGCTAGAATGAATGTTGCAAGCACTGTTCACCTCTAACCTCAGCACTGATACTGCCTGCAAAGCCAAAACAGAGTGCGAAAAAACAGGCCTAATTTGATTGTCGATGTCCGTGATAAATGAATCACTAACATAACAACCTCTCAGTATGCACATATTTGCATTTAGTATACCCAGGTGCCCTGAACACTGTCCTTGAGGATACTGCATGTCTCTTCCCGGCAATGTATTTCTCTGAACTAATAAGCATTATTTTCTGTAAGCCAACGTGTGAGTTTCCTTGTCAGTGCACAAAACTAATTGTAAAACTTAGTGCTTTAAGATTTCATGCATTAGGCCAATATGCCAGAAATATATAAGCGAATAGTGTATTTATAATATAACCAAGCTCCGGGTTCGCAGAATCGAACCTATTCTGTAATTATCTGGTTACTCCCGAAATATCATCTTTCTGCTTTGTTTTATGTACCAACGTACTCAATTTCTGCAGGATCAAAGAAGGTTTAACTCGTAGCTTAGAATCTAAAATAACTTATTTTGCTTGTCTAAACGTAACATTGTATTTAACCTGCACATCTGTATTATTTTTAAGTAATTATGGAATTGACAGAAATAATATTGTTACGAATAAAACACCGTCCTTTTTATTACCTACTATAATTTATTTCAGGTCTACCCAATAAATACACACACATACACGTTCGTATACATATATACCGGGCGAGTTGGCCGTGCGGTTAGAGGCGCGAGGCTGTGTGCTAGCATCTGGGAGACAGTCGGTTCGAACCCCACTGTCGGCTGCCCTGAAGATGGTTTTCCGTGGTTTCCTATTCTCACGCCATTAGAATGCTGAGGCTTTACCTTAATCAAGGCCACGGCCGCGTACTTCCCACTCCTACGCCTTTCCTATCCCATCGTCGCCATAAAACCTATCTGTGTCGGTGCGACGCAAAGCAAATTGTAAAACGCACACATATACAGTATATCACACACACAATTATATTCAACCATGGTTGCCCCCACTTACTAACTGCTGCCTATTTACCAGTCTACCGAGCTCGATAGCTGTAGTCGCTTAAGTGCGGCCAGTATCCAGTATTCGGGAGATAGTGGGTTCGAACCCCACTGTCGGCAGCTCTCAAGATGGTTATCCGTGGTTTCCCATTTTCACACCAGGCAAATGCTGGGGCTGTACTTTATTTAAGGCCACGGCCGCTTCCTTCCCACTCCTAGCCCTTTACTGTCCCATCGTCGCCATTAGATCTATCTGTGTCGGTGCGACGTAAAGCATCTTGCAATAAAGAATTACCAGTCTCAATTGTTTTCTCACAACAGGCCTGTTCACAGGTTCGTCATACTTTCATTCTCCCCCTGTGGGTGCGGGCGGTAGAATAACACACACGGTTTCCCCTGCCTGTCGTAAGAGGAAACTTCAAGGGGCCTCAGGTGCTCAGAATTTTGGATCGTGAGTTGGCGACCACGGGGCCCTCAGCTGAGTCCTGGCACTGCTTCCACATACTTGTGCCAGGCTTCTCACTTTCTATTTTATCCGACCTCCCTCGGTCAACTCTTGTTCTTTTCAGACCCCGACGGTATTACGTATGGAGGCCTAAGCGATCTTTCATTTTCACGCCCTTCGTGGCCCTTGTCTTCCTTTGGCCGATACCTTCATTTTTTCGAAGTGTCGGACCTCTTCCATTTTTCTCTCTGATAAGTGTTATATAGAGGATAGTTGCCTAGTTGTACTTCCTCTTAAAACAATAATCACCACCACCACCACCACCACCTCATACTTTCATTTCTCCAAGGCTAGTCTCCCCACACATGAACTGCGTGCAGACAGCTAAGTTTGAACACAGGGCTACTCGTCACACAACACATGATGACTAACTCTTAGTTCGACTCCAGATACCGTCTAGTAATTCACAAAGTCAAACACAGTGAACAAACAAACAGCAATCCCAATCCAGCTATTCACTCGACACCCTGCAGCAACAACCACGCCACATTCGGATCTCGGTGAGACACTAGCGACAGCTAACACCCTGTGTCCCCAGTCCTGCTACCGAACCACAACACACTGATTCCACCCCTGAATCTAACATTCACTCAACCACGGAGTCCCGCACTGACTCCCCCACGGAGTCCAACTCTCACCGACTGTTCGGTGCTAGCCTCCTTCTTATAGTTCGGGTGATATGTACCGAAATGTTTACGATGTGAATAGAGAGGGAAGTTTCTTATTGCATCTTCTAAAAAGTCACGGGAAACCCGCCGAAGAGAAAAATACACGAAAAGCCCAGCCCCACCCTCCACACCGATTGGGAGCTCGGCTGGCACGCCACAATATTGCTGTTCATTCCAGCATAAAGAACAACGGCGATTATTGGAAGAAAATCTTTTCAATGTAGCGCAATGTATGCGCAGGACGAGAGTCTCTTAGGCGCGTATCAGGCGTAGCACAATCACGTATTCGTGACGTGACAGAGAAAGAAACAGTTTTCTGTCCGTCTAAGAAACGAGCAGTTTAATCCACTACTGTTCAATAGTGAATAAAGAGGTGCAATAGAATTGATCTTGATCTATTAAAGTGGGCCAAGGAGCTAGACCAGGGCCTCTCAGGGTGCATGCACCCGGAACGTGCACTGTGCACTGTGCAAAAGACGACTGCGCTTGTTTGACCAGAGTGCAGACCCCCCACTCCTCGATTTGCAGCAATAGCGCTGTCTCTCTTTTTCCTCACGCCTGTCTCGCTCGCTCCGCCTGTCTCCCTCTTCCTCACTTGCTCCGTAGCGCTCCAAATCCGAGCCGAGTTAAGCCTAGTTTAGCCGAGTAGCCCAGAGACGAAGCGTTGGTCCGAGCCGGGCCGAGCGGGACCGATGCTATGTGCACAGGAATTCTGCGCCGCTGTCTGCACGCGTGAGATTTTGGGCGTTTGAGAGGCCCTGAACTAGAGGCTGCTTTTGATGCAGTCCAGATATCAAGATGTAACAAATGAGTTGTGTTCTCTGTGGACAGGAACACTGGCTTGGAATCTTATAGAATTTGACGCAATGAATTTAGCAGCATAGTTTTTTTACGTTCTATGGGATCTTAACAGATAACACTCCTCAGGATATGTCAAGACATTTCGTTGTTCAGTGTCACGTTAGGAAATGAATTAGTTTATTGGTTTGCGAATGTATTCATTTAATACAAGTGCAGTTTTGTAAAAATGGAATTTTATTAAGCACTGTATTAATATAGGTAAAACCGGGAGAGTTGGCCGTTCGGTTAGCGGCGCGCGGTGGTGAGCTTGCATTCTGGAGATAGTGGGTTCGAATCCCACTGTCGGCAGCTCTGAAGATGGTTTTTCCGTGGTTTCCTATTTTCACACCAGGCAAATGCTGGGGCTGTACCTAAATTAAGGCCACGGCTGCTTCCTTTTAACTCCTAGGAATACCGGGCGAGTTGGCCGTGCGTGTAGAGGCGCGCGGCTGTGAGCTTGCATCCGGGAGATAGTAGGTTCGAATCCCACTATCGGCAGCCCTGAAAATGGTTTTCCGTGGTTTCCCATTTTCACACCAGGCAAATGCTGGGGCTGTACCTTAATTAAGGCCACGGCCGCTTCCTTCCCACTCCTAGCCCTTTCCTATCCCATCGTCGCCATAAGACCTCTCTGTGTCGGTGCGACGTTAACCCACTAGCAAAAAAAGAATATTGGTAAATTTTACCTTAGGACATTCGATCACTACCCGGTAACTCATTAGGCTACTTTTTAGACATAATGTTATACAGTTATTTTAATATAAACATAATAGTTATTTCAATATGTTAATAGTATGATCCATTAGTATGAAGAACGTTTCAAACATGGCCCATTACACTTTATCAATATTTTCTAACGTGTATGCGTGCACTGGGTCAGGGACAGTTAAAGCCACCGAGCTCGACAGCTGCAGTAGCTTAAGTGCGGCCAGTATCCAGTATTCGGGAGATAGTGGGTTCGAATCCCACTGTCGGCAGCCCTGAAGATGGTTTTCTGTGGTTTCCTATTTTCACACCAGGCAAATGCTGGGGCTGTACCTTAATTAAGGCCACGGCCGCTTCCTTCCCACTCCTAGCCCCTCCCTGTCCCATCGTCGCCATAAGACCTATCTGTGTCGGTGCGACGCAAAAAAAAAATAATAATAATAATGCTAAAGCCAAACATTTTCATCAGCTTTTTCATTTCCTTATGTTGAAATAATTTTTAGCAGACAAATTATGGGTCCCCCATCATCATCATCATCATCATCATCATCATCATCATCATCATCATCATCTGTTTACCCTCCAGGTTCGGCTTTTCCCTCGGACTCAGCGAGGGATTCCACCTCTACCGCCTCAAGGGCAGTGTCCTGAAGCTTCAGACTCTTGGTCGGGGATACAACTGGGGAGTATGACCAGTACCTCGCCCAGGCGGCCTCACCTGCTATGGTGAACAGGGGCCTTGTAGGGGGATGGGAAGATTGGAAGGGATAGGCAAGGATGAGGGAAGGAAGCGGCCGTGGCCTTAAGTTAGGTACCATCCCGGCATTCGCCTGGAGGTGAAGTGGGAAACCACGGAAAACCACTTCGAGGATGGCTGAGGTGAGAATCGAACCCACCTCTACTCAGTTGACCTCCCGAGGCTGAGTGGACCCCGTTCCAGCCCTCGTACCACTTTTCAAATTTCGTGGCAGAGCCGGGAATCGAACCCGGACCTCCGGGCGTGGCAGCTAATCACGCTAACCACTACACCACAGAGGCGGACATTATAATTTTTAGGAATAAATAAATAAAATATTCTCATACTTTATTAATATTTTATTTACCAAAAATTCGTAGCTCATATCCCTAGGAAGTTTTCAACATTTTGTCTCTTGCCTGAAGTGTTAGAACGGTGGATATTTTGAGTATATTCCTGTCCAGAAAGTACCAAATATTGTTCGATGTTCCTCCTTCGGCGTCTTTGGGGAATTATTTATCTTCTTGACCAATTGAACATCGACGTGACAGTGTCCTAATGCGCAGATGCACGGGAAGTTGGCGTCACAAATATCAACCTGTTTATCATGGGCTCTTACCTGTCTCTGTGGGTCCGTGGTAGAGTGTCGGCCTGCGGATCCCAAGGTAGCGGGTTCAAACCCGGCAGAGATAGTCGGATTTTTGAAGGGCGGAAAAAAGTCCATTCGACACTCCATGCCGTACGATGTCGGCATGTAAAAGATCTCTGGTGATACATTTGGTATTTACCCGACAAAATTAATTAAATCCCAGCCATAGACGCCCAAGAGAGATCCGGTTTACTCTAGGTCCGCTAGATGGCAGACAGAGTAACCCGGAACGTCGAAATTGACGAGCAGACAGCCAGATGGCGTCAAATCGAAATGTCTGCAAACGGTTGCTGAGGCAATACGATTATTATTATTATTATTATTATTATTATTATTATTACCGGCTGTTTATGACAAATTGCAAATGTAACAGTACGTTCGATATTTCAATATCATTAGGTAATAAAGACCTCCGCTAAATGTCAAAATTATAAATTTAGTGCGATGATGAAAACTCTCTCCACGGGTCCTCGTGCTTACAGCGCTTGATTACGCGCACTCAGTACAATTTGGAACGCCGAAGCGAGTGAATGCGAGGACTGATTTAAAAGACTCTGGTCTTGTGGTCTTGTTTTCTTCTTCAATATACGGGCCATCGCATATTAGAAGCAACATTGTGGAAATTGCTTGCACAGTTTGTAAATAAATAAATAAATAACTGTGAACTGTGAATGTAAAGACTTTTTTTTATATCGGTAACTATTGAACACGTGCCAGACAAATTGGTTACTACTAAGAGAGCTCGGCGGGACAAACATAACAAGGAAACAGTGGTGATTATATCTCCATTCGATCAAAAGATGGGCAACAATGAATTTAGTAGTGGAGTGCCGATAACTCAATCCCACGACGTTGGTCATCATAGTATTCAACGCCGCGAAAAGCAGGTCATGAGGCATAACAACTATATTTAACGCGGTAGGCGGGCGTAAGAGATTGGTAAAATTCGATTTCATATATAATACCTGACTTTTTATATGTCACACATATTTCTAACCTAAGAATTGTAAAACCATTTTATCGTTAGTTTGCATTGTAATCGAGTTTCAATTCTTGACACGGGCAGTCGTTGTCGAGGCCAAGACATCCGTGGCGTGTTGACGAGAGAGCTTACCACTTTTTTATGAGGGAGGAAGTCGAATTTTAGCACAATAACACGTTGTTATACCAGACCAGAATAAGGTGTATATCGTTCTGACCCAAAATTAAATAAACAAAATAACATTACGTTGACAGCGCTGTGTATTACAAAATGCTATACTAATTACAACAACAACAACAACAACTATATTGTCATAAATGTGAAGACGTTATGTGTTAATATGTTAATACTGGAGTTGATGTGATAATAGTTTTAATCAGCTACATTGCAACGTAATAGCATCTTGCTGTACTAGACCAGAATACAGCGTGAATGGTAGGAACACAAAAATACAAATGAATTAAGATGTAAAGTTACATTTTCGTCCATGTATATTCTAAGCATTCTATATTAAAATTATACTCTTGAAACGAAATATTGTAGTAAATGCTGAAAACATGGATTTTTAATAGTTTAGGCCCTTTAATGCCTAAAACCGATATGTCAGAAGGCCAGTCGTGGAATTTAAAGCAGGCCACCATAGTACATGATGCAGATAAAGGGTGCAAAGCTCACGCTTAATGACTTCGTTATGTGTGACAAGTATTAAATGGAATCTGGGATTTAAATCGCTGGGGGCTAAAAGAAATAACAATTTCTTCTATGTGGCATACGTAATACCTACATAAAGAAGTCAGAATGGAGAGTGATTAACAATTAGCTACAAAAGCTGTGTTTCGGAAAGCACTAAGTACAAAGAAATGTAGTAGTAGAGGCATGGCAGATACATTCTAAAATCGGAAAAATGAAAATCGGAAAATGATCTGCAGACATGTTACATTTTCGAGTCACTTTCGTTTTTTCAAGGAAAAATAGAAGAAATTAATTGAATTTCGTGTAACTTAAACATTTATGTAAAGGTAATGTGATTATGTCATGTTAGTTGCAAGTTACTGTTTCGTCAATAATGTGCAAGCTGTTCGCTTGTTATAAGGCAAGTAGAAATAACAGCAGATATTAAAATGGTATTATCAGATCTATTGGGAAAAATTCTCCAGTCTTCCTTTCCTTATGGAATAATAAGTTACTTCCTACAGAGGGACAATGCTGAGGATATAACCTAAAAGTAAAGTTACCTCCGAGCAACTTCGACGTAACATAACTGTCATCATTTACGCTGGAAAGACGATACACATCTCCACCTACCGTAAATTATTGAATGTGTCATAAAACCTAAGCTATTGTCTATTAAGCTCTAAATGAAAATATACAGCTAAGTACTGAGACAGTTGGTCATTGGAGCCATGAAATAAATAGTTCCATTAATTTTCTATAGCGGAACGAAACCTGTTTGGAAACGACATTTTGTGATGATCCGAATATTCAGTGGATTCCATATTTTTCATTAAGCTGTATTAATCTCCAATGAATTCAGAGTTTAAATTACGGGGCAGTTCCCACCTAGAGCAGTGGAAAAGCCCATTCCGGTGATTTATCTACAGAGTATTACCTGGCTGATATGATGTAACAGTAATAATTACTACGCATTGTATAATTTAAATGTGACATCTATACATTGTATAATTTAAGATATCAGATACTGTTGTTTACTAACATGGTACGCTACAAATGACAAGGAGAGGAAATGTTGAGTTAGAGTATTCCCTATAGTTAATCGACTGTTAGTGTTGGAAATAACATGGAAATGGTAATTCGATGTACAAATATCCTCTCATACTGCAACGGTTCAAATCCCGTTACAAGATAATATTTGTATTATATATACACTGACTGACAGAGCAAATGCAACACCAAGAAGGAGTGGTTCGAAAGGGATGAAAGTTGGGGAAAAAACAGAGACGGCACGGACGAATAATTGATGTTTATTTCAAACCGATATGCAGGTTACATAATGCGCACGGCATCGACTCAGTAGGATGTAGGACCACCGCGAGCGGCGATGCACGCAGAAACACGTCGAGGTACAGAGTCAATAAGAGTGCGGATGGTGTCCTGAGGGATGGTTCTCCATTCTCTGTCAACCATTTGCCACAGTTGGTCGTCCGTACGAGGCTGGGGCAGAGTTTGCAAACGGTGTCCAATGAGATCCCACACGTGTTCGATTGGTGAGAGATCCGGAGAGTACGCTGGCCACGGAAGCATCTGTACACCTCGTAGAGCGTGTTGGGAGATGCGAGCAGTGTGTGGGCGGGCATTATCCTGCTGAAACAGAGCATTGGGCAGCCCCTGAAGGTACGGGAGTGCCACCGGCCGCAGCACATGCTGCACGTAGCGGTGGGCATTTAACGTGCCTTGAATACGCACTAGAGGTGACGTGGAATCATACGCAATAGCGCCCCAAACCATGATGCCGCGTTGTATAGCGGTAGGGCGCTCCACAGTTACTGCCGGATTTGACCTTTCTCCACGCCGACGCCACACTCGTCTGCGGTGACTATCACTGACACAACAGAAGCGTGACTCATCGGAGAACACGACGTTCCGCCCCGCCATTCCCTCATCCAAGTCGCTCTAGCCCGGCACCATGCCAGGCGTGCACGTCTATGCTGTGGAGTCAACGGTAGTCTTCTGAGCGGACGCCGGGAGTACAGACCTCCTTCAACCAATCGACGGGAAATTGTTCTGGTCGATATTGGAACAGCCAGGGTGTCTTGCACATGCTGAAGAATGGCGGTTGACGTGGCGTGCGGGGCTGCCACCGCTTGGCGGCGGATGCGCCGATCCTCGCGTGCTGACGTCACTCGGGCTGCGCCTGGACCCCTCGCACGTGCCACATGTCCCTGCGCCAACCATCTTCGCCACAGGCGCTGCACCGTGGACACATCCCTATGGGTATCGGCTGCGATTTGACGAAGCGACCAACCTGCCCTTCTCAGCCCGATCACCATACCCCTCGTAAAGTCGTCTGTCTGCTGGAAATGCCTCCGTTGACGGCGGCCTGGCATTCTTAACTATACACGTGTCCTGTGGCACACGACAACACGTTCTACAATGACTGTCGGCTGAGAAATCACGCTACGAAGTGGGCCATTCGCCAACGCCGTGTCCCATTATCGTTCGCTACGTGCGCAGCACAGCGGCGCGTTTCACATCATGAGCATACCTCAGTGACGTCAGTCTACCCTGCAATTGGCATAAAGTTCTGACCACTCCTTCTTGGTGTTGCATTTGCTCTGTCAGTCAGTGTATATATATATATATATATATAATTCGCTGGGGCCATCAAGGACCACGTTCAGTCTTGTTGCATTTGACACTGAACTTGGCCTTCTTAGAGCCCAAATTTCTCTCATTCTTTGTGAGTGGGCCTGCTTACGCTCCTCTGTCCAAGGGGCACCGTGTCTTCTCTTCGGTTGTTCGTCTCGGTTTAGCCCGTTCGTCAATATTTTCCTGCGGAAGAGATCTCTGTTAAGGGCGTCTTCAGCTGAGATATGTAGCATTTGCAGGTCTTCTTTGGTATTTCTAAACCAGGGAATTGTGGTTTTGGGGTTTGTATCAAAAAAGTGAAAGATTTCTTTAGTTAACTTTCTTCCGTCCACTCTTTTCAGATGACCGTAAAATCGTGCCCGTCTTTTTCTGATTGTGCCGGTAATTTTCCCTATTTTGCTGTAGACTTCCTTGTTGGATCTCTTTTGATGGATTCCATTTCATTACTTTGATCCCAAGATTCCTCTCACAATTTTGCCTTGTCTTTTCTCCAGTTCTTCAGAGTCCTTTGTTGGCATTTAGAGACAGGATTTCGGCTGCATATATAACTACTGGCTTCAGAACTGTTTCATAGTGATGTATCTTGGTGTTTTGGGAAAGGCATTTTTTGTTGTTCTTGGTTCTAACAGCAAACGCGGTTCCAAGCATCACAGCTCCATTGAGGATTCCTCTTTGCACTTTGCTCTTGAAAAATCGGTAGCCTTCGGATTCAAAAATCTCTTCATCTGGGTACCTTGTTTCCTGTAGGGCCATTATGGATATCTGATTTTCGTGAAGAGCTTAGGTGAGAGTTTTCAGCTTGCCAGTTTGTGTGAGTGAATTTATGTTGAACGTTGCTAGAAAGGTTTTAGATTTTGGCCTTGGCTCCGACTTGTCTCTTGCATGATGTCGAGTCTCCCCCAGAATTCGAACGAGACTCGTGCGCCGTGTCGTTCACGACGAGGGATTTATCCGAAGATTTACCTCCTGGGGTATGTTTCTTGAAATGTTGTGCCATCATGCTTTTTGACTTGACTTTGCTTTGGACGGGTACCCATTATTTTACAACTAGGGTTGTTAGCCCTAGAGGTTGCCTCAAGATGTTTTCTGGCTTCTGGCCATTTACCAGTCTTCGCCGTAACCCTGGCAAGGGACCAGTTTTTTTCACGGTGGTATTTTATTTCCCTACTACCCTCTGACTCTGCTGGCGGCAGAGCCAGCGAGCTTCCCCAATTCCAATGGGACGCGCCCGATGGAGGTAACCGGTAAATCCCCACACGGGTTTGTATTATTATTATTATTATTATTATTATTATTATTATTATTATTATTATTAAGTCCGTATTATTATTTTATCTGTGAGATTACTATTATTGTATTATCATTCTTATTCAATTCAATTCCGCAATGCTTGTCGCTTGAATGATTGTATTTAAATGTATGCATATATACGTGTGTGTAGAATAACACTCAAGACATGTACAGTAAGAATTGCTGAATATCAGATGTTGGATGTGACATTGCTACATTGTGCAATACTGCTGGCGTTACTGCTAAGTCATGGCTACGTCATCGTGAGCATTTAGCGATGCGCTCACTGTCTTGGAGATACCTAGGGAGCTCCGGGCTATTACACCATTATAGGTAACACTTGTCGCGAGGTGGGAGTCGATGATGGTTATTTCTGGAGATTACGTAGGTGCGTCAACCTAACGTCTATAAAATGTGGCTGTATCTTGTAGCGTCAGTCATTATTCTACTGGAAGGAGAGACCATAGTTGGCCATTAAGTGAACGAAATGGAGTGGCCTCAGTCAGTCAACTGGAGTCATTAGTTAAACGGAAGGTGAAGAGAGAAGAAGTGGATGGTGAACAGTGATGGAGTCATAGAATGACACACTTGCAACGATGTCATAGCATACAGACTTACAAAGAAGTCATATGATATGGAGAAGAAGCAGTCACATGGATACATCACCAAATTAGGCGTGACACATCTACAGTAAACACCAGATCTAAGGAATACGTCGTAATTACATTCAAAGTGTTGAAGGTACAGTCAGGTGAACCAGTGAGGGATATATTTCGTATAAATTGTTAAATGTCCGATCAAGAAGAATTCAAATTCATGCCTAGTTTCATTCATATGCAATGTCATAAATCTTTCGTTTCATTTGTACAGTAAAATTTCTTAAACTCAAATTTAATGGGCAAACCGAACGCCAATCTACTTTTCCCAGAACTTATATGGTATGTTGTCAAAACTAAGCTTATTACCCCACACCCTAGAGATAGTGAAGATTCTCATTCTATTATTGCTGCACTGAGTGGTAGCTGGCGCCCTTCAAATAACGTATGTGTAAGTAAGCAGGTAAGAAGTAAGTGTGAGTACAAGGTTCGACGTTTGTGTATTTTATTTATTGGATATTGATTTTCATATTTTTCTATTTAAAATTCAGATTTGTATGTTTCAAAAGATAGTCAGAGAGTCAGGGAACTTCTCAATATCAAGAGCGCATAGTTGTACGAATTTCCTCAATGATAACTCAAGGTGAGACAGTTCTACCGGGCGAGTTCACCGTGCGGTTAGGGGTGCGCAGGTGTGAGCTTGCATCCAGGAGATAGTGGGCTCGATCCCCATTGTCGGCAGCCCTAAATATAGTTTTCCGTGGTTTCCTATTTTCACACCAGGTAAAGGCTGGGGCTGTACCTTAATTCAGGCCAAGACCGCATCCTTACTACTCCTAGGCGTTTCTTATCCAATGGTCTCCATAACACCTCTCTGTGTTGGTGTGACGTAAAGAAAATTGCCAAGGAAAAAAAAGGCGTATGGCTTTTAGTGCCGGGAGTGACCGAGGACAAGTTTGGCTCGCCAGATGCAGGTCTTTTGATTTGACTCCCGCAGGCGACCTGCGTGTCGTGATGAGGATGAAATGATTGTGAAGACGACACATACACCCAGCCCCTGTGCCAGCGAAATTAACCAATTCACGTTAAAATTCCCGACCCTGCCGGGAATCGAACCCGGGAACCCTGTGACCCAAGGCCAGCACGCTAACCATTTAGTCATGGAGCCGGAAAAATTGCAAAAAGGAGAGAGAGACAGCTGGAGAACTAGGACCTGGAGGACGTCATGGCTTGGTAATTTGTGGGACTTGTGCAGTAAAAGTAGTAATTCAATACTATAAGTTGCAAATCGGAAGTTCAAAAAGCTATAATGATCTCCGACAATTTGTAGAAGAAGGCAACTCAAGAAGAAGAGGAAATAGGATGTTTTAAATGTTTAAATACGTCCCATCGGGACTCCATCTCCAACGTGTCGTCATGTAAAACATTCGTGTAGTCACATTCGTTGATTTTCTTGCAGAAATAATAACAACTCTGCACTAGTGCATACGAGAGAACTCCATTTTCTCAGCCATTGGGCTACTACTGCTACTACTATTAATGATGTTTTCATTCGTCCACCGAAGAGGGAGATGGGCCTTCTAGACGTGACGCCATCCCTCAGGCCGGAAGATTTGTGTCGGAGAAGGAGATGTGCGGAGAAGTTGAAAGTGTTGGCGTCCATGGCCTCTTCCAGGGACTGTCCCGACATTCGTCCTATTACAGGAGAATGGAAAACCACGGAAAACCATCTCAGGACAGCCTACGGTGGGGATCAGCCCCTCTTCGTCCCCTTCGTCCCCCGAATACAGGGCGTACAGCCAAGGTGGAGCCGCGACCACCCCTCCTCTGCTCGGTACGACGATCGGAGTGCAGAGCTATTGGACCACGGAATAACCGTATCCACTTGTGTGCCGAGTCCTACTCTGCATCTGCCGACCATCTCTTGGGTTGATTTACAAAGTTAATAAGGAGGAAGCCTAAATGTTGTATATATGTTTACACAAAGTAGAGGAAGTCATATTATTATTATTATTATTATTATTATTATTATTATTATTATTATTATTATTATTATTATTATTATTATTATTATTATTATTATCATTATTTTGCACACTTTAATGGTAATGATATTCAAGCAATTGAGCAATTGTACAAATTTTAGGAAATCTAAGCACAATAAACCTTAATTTATACTACACTAGCAAATGTACCCGTGCTTCGCTACGGTATTCTACATTGTATACGGATATCGACGTAAATACTGTGCGTGCAGCAAATGAGATTGTTTTAAAATTGCATGTCTCTTAGCCTTATCCGAGAAATAGCATGGGGAGGTCCACATATGTTGTTTCCAATGTAAAGTGAGGGTTGCGGAGTTGTGATGATAACGGCAGGCTCACTTGCCTACTGCCATTCACAATCGAGTTGGCAAGTTTACATTATAATTGCAGGCCCCAATGCATTTTCCGAGAAACTGCATGGGCAGGTCCCCATACGTTGTTTCGAATGGAAAGTGTGAGTTGCAGAGTTGTGATGATAACGGCAGGCTTACTTGCCTACTGCCGTCCACAATTTAGTTGGGAAGTTTATACTATAATGGCAGGCCCCATTGCCTACTGTGCGGTCACAATCTATTTGAGGAGTTTTTATTATAATGGCAGTCCCCGTTTTCTACTTCCAGACAGATTACAGTTGAGGAGCTTTTATTATAATGGCAGGCAACCTCCCTACTGCCAGTCAAAATTGAGTTGTGCTATTATCCTTATAATGCCAGGCCCCTTTTCCTAATGCCAGCCAGCTTACTGCCAGTCACACCGAGGTGGTAAGTTTTCATTAACATAACAGGCCACTATGCCTAATGCCAGTCACATTTTAGATGGATACATTGGTTCATAATGGCGGGCGCGCTTGCCCACAGCCAAACACAATCAGGTAGGGGAGTTTTGAACAAAATTTCACGCTCTCTTGTCTTCTGGAAGTCAAATCGAGAAGGGAATTATTCATTACAATGCTAGACCCTCCTTACTAATGCCAGTTACACAAATGTTGAAAGAGGACTCCATTCCTACTACCAGGCAAATTCGATATGGGGAGTAGGCCTACTGATTACAATAGCAGTCGCACCCTTTCTCGATCGCTAAAAATGTACAACAGTGAACATATATACGAATGTACATGCACGTTTACAATATTTCAGAGCTTCATTTAGAGATTAACTGCCGCCAAACAGTAAGTCATATCGTCAAATGGATTGTACCATAAAACGTCGTGTGTAGCGGTCTAAATTGCTGGTCCTGTGATATTTTCTCCTATGTCATGTAGTCATGGATCAGATTGAGTTAGAAACGTTGAATAGGGTGACATTTGGGTAAGATTGTCTAACAGTGCATTACTTTTCGGATAATTATGTGACAGCTACAAACATAACATATGGGTCACATACGGATACCGGATGAGTCAATATCCGTGCCGAATTTGATGATTCTATCTTACATAGAAGTGATTCAAAGTATGAATTATCGTGTAAAATGTGAAAAAATTATTTACAATGGAGAAATAGAGAAATATAACATATAAGGAATAGAGATACGACAAAAAGTAATAGGTCCAAAGTTGTAGATTACTCCAAATTGAACTAAGATTTAGGGATCCGTTTTGTGATAGGACTTAATGTTTAGCCACGAAATACCCCGAAACCAAGGTCTGCACTGTCATTAAAATTGCCTCTATATTTCGAAACTTATCCGGGATAAAAAGTGAAAAATTTTACGTCAGTTACAGGCTAAAAGGTATAATTTTGCCAAATTTTAATTTTCTAGCTCGTATGGCAGATTGTGCCGCCATCTTGATTTTGAAGGAAGGGGGATAAAAATTAAGAAATTCCTGAAAATTAATGGAGACGTTACTAAGAAACTACAAAGAAATGAGCTGCCGTATGTCACTGAAGGTACACATCTTGCATTTTCTTTGGACTTCTTTCCTGAGAACTTGGCGGCTGTAAGTGATGAGCAGGGAGAGCGATTTCACGAAGACATTGCTACAATGGAGCAACGGTATGGAGGAAGATGGGATCCTCCGATGATAGGCGATTATTGTTGGTTTATACAAGGGGAAGATTCCAGTTCACATAAGAGAAAAAATAAGTAGTTTTTATATGTCTTAATAACTGGTCAGTTATTAATATACCAGTTGTATCATATCTAAGCTACCCTTGAAGACTTTCATACAAAAATGTGAACACAGTAATTTTTAACAGATCAAAAATCCTGATTCATTCAATGTATCAAGTAAATTTTATAACGTAAAATCGTGACGTGTTATGAACTTTTCACTGTCATTTTCGTGTTCAACGCATGCATTTTAGTTAAGATGAGGCTATTTTATTAATGTTATTATGGGAGAAAAGTTCAAATCTGTTGATCGTTTAATAAACAGTTTAAGCTGGTGTTCTTCAAATTAAAGGGCTAAGATAAGTTAGTTTATCTATCAGTTCTGTCTGCCTAAGTTTGTAGTATCTGGAATATTCTGAGGAGACTTTTGGGAGTCTTCTTTCTTTTTGCTCGAATTGTTCTTCTACCTTTTTTCCACATCTGTAGGGTGGCGGGTACGAACCTTGTCACGCATGTGGATATGGATCTGTTTTACGGCCATATGTCCTTCCTGGCGCCAAGCCTATAAGGAGGGTATAATTACTATTGCGTGTTTTTTTTTTTTGTGACTGGTGGTGTCGTGTAATGTCTGAATATGAAGAGGAACGTGTTGGGGCAAACATAAACCCAGTTTGCGAGCCGGAGGAATTAATAGGAGGCGATTAAATTTCTCGAAACAACCGGGAATCGAACCCGACACACTGTGAGCCAAAGGCCTCGTCGCTAACGATTCAGCTAATAAGTCGGACACAAGACTTCAGGGATTATTATGTTAAAACATAATTTCCATTTGGAGGAAACTTTACAGTCTAGAAAAATTGTGTATTGATCATCGCTTAGAAGGAAAAGTTTCCCATTGGGTGCAAAAATTGTTACACTTGCTTATTTTCGCGGTTTTGCTCTCGGTGTCAATTTCTAGGAACACTCTCCCTATTTCGTCGCGTTTGGGGAGAATTGAAAGTTCGATTTTCCTATGAATTTTGTGATTATGTTCTATGTATGGTAAAAGCAAAGCAAAGTCATCTCCGTTCAGGCCATGAAGGCCCTTGGAGGGGTGGAAGGTAAAGGCTTCCACTATCCGTAACCTCGGCACTTGATGGGGTAGAGTGGTTAGCTCTACGCCCGGCCGCCTTTGCCCCCAGGAATTACCCTGGTACTCATTTTTGGTGTAAGCTGAGTGAACCTCAGGGCCATATGCACCTCCGGAAGTGGAAATCTCATTTCTTAAACTTTACGACTTCCTGACGGGGATTCGAACCCACGTCCTTCCGGGCGAGCCGAGCACGCCTTTACCGCCTCGGCCAGGCAGTCTATGTATGGTACCAAGTTTAAAGTTTGTAATGTGCCTGGAGGTGCTTGATATTTTGGTGACTACTTACATTTTTAATATAGCTTTAAACATCGGTACCCTTCTAATTTCATATGTTAAAACGGATTGTATTATTTTAAGAAAATACAGGTGTTTCGCTGTAAGGCATATTTTTCAGTGTTCCTTAGTCCATTGAGGTAGGTTACTGTAATTAATCCTATCCTTTATTGAATAGCGTAGCAACGACCGTGAATGGAAGATTAATTATATTTTGCTGTATACTCTATTTGTAGCAGTCTACTATTCTCACTCCGACTACGGCATTGAGCTGGGTACTTCAGTGGAGCACCTCCTTATAAACTACGTTAACTGTTTTCCCGTTGGTTGTGAGTAGATATAGGTCACGTGGAGAAGTCACGCGTGAGCAGGCAACATATAATTGACCGCGGAAAAAGCAGGGCGAAGTCAAATCAATTCCTGTAGTTTTGATTGTCTGGCCCTGCGATTTATTGATTGTCATCCCAAAGCATAGCTTCACCGGGAACTGAGTCCTCCTAAAAGGAATAGGGTAGTCTGAAGGTACCAGTGGAATGCGAGGAATGTAAACACTTTCTCCCCTACCGATGCCTGTTATTATGGTTGCCTCTATTACCCTAGCCATTAACTTGTTCACCTGCAGCCTTGTTCCGTTACATAGAGCAGGGGGCTTCAAGTTTTCTGAGGCACATTATGGGAGAATTAACCTTGAGTGTAAGTTTATTTGGAGGCATCCCAGGAGGGGTCAGAGAATTGAGAAACTCAATGGGGTAGTTGATAGAATCACTCTCTTCGACTGTGCGATCAGTTGATAGGTAGGTTCTTTCTTCGGCCGAGAAAAGGTGCAAAATCCTACTGTTGATGCTATCAACTGTCTCGTTCCTGGGGGCGAGAATAGCTCTTTCGCAGAACCATTCCAAAGGTTTGGCATGAAGGTTGCCGATGTCTGGATACACTCTTGAGATTAGTTCTTCTATAGAATCGACCTTATTTCCCAGTTCCTTAGACAATTCAATCTCCCCGTTGATCTCTAAAACATCCCCATTCCCTATCTGCAGTAATAAGTCGGCAAACCTTTGCGCCTCAAGGTCTCCTGAATTGTGGACTCTCATGTTTGTTGCAAGTTTAAGAGTCTCGACATACGACCAAAGGTGAGAGCTCTTCATTGATGCCTTGACTTCATCAGCGCGAGTGCCTCTTGGTAGGACTGGTAACGTTTGCCGAAAGTCGCCTGAGAGCAGAACTGTCACTCCACCCATCACTCTATGAGTGTCATGCAGATCTTGGAGAGTTGTATCTAATGCTTCCAGGGCTCGTCTGTGAGACATAGAAATTTCGTCCCAGACAATTAGAACACTTTCCTTCAGCACTCTGGCGTCCACTGTCCCCTTTTTTATATTGCACGTAGGATTATCCTCGTAGTTTAAGTTGAGAGGCAATTTAAAGGCAGAGTGAGCTGTCTGGCCGCCTGGCAGTAAAGTGGCTGCAATGCCTGATGAAGCAACAGCTAAAGCTATCTGCCCGCGAGACCTTACATGGGAAAGTATTAGACTAAGGAGAAATGTTTTCCCCGTACCACCTGGTGCTTCCAAAAAGTATAGCTTCCCCAAGTTTTTATGGACACTGTCTAAAATGGCATAGTAGGCAGACCTCTGCTCTAAGTTTAGAAGAGGTTCATTGGCGTTGACAAAGATCTTCAGCTGGAAAGTATCATAGTTCTTTTCCACAGAGTATCTACTGCAAATGTCTCCCGCGGCACTGCCGTCTGGAGCAGGTAGGCCGAAGCTGTCCACAGTTCTACCACAGGACTTCAGGAGTTCCGTCTGAAGAGCAAGTAAAGTCCGGTTATAAATGTGTTTGACGTTAGTTGCAGCGTCTGTGATTCTAGCTTCGTGCAAATGATCTTCAGAGAGGTCATCTCTGAATTTCATCCACAGTTGTAGGGGGTCGGACACTTCACAGAAGATTAATATCACGACGAAAAGATTTCGTAATTTTTTGGGAGAGTCTGTGATCGATGCCTCTGCAATAGTCTGTTGCCATTGATCGTCGTCCTCGAGTAGTCCAAGAGCCTTGCACGCTGATTGGTAATCAGGGTGAAGATAGCCATTTACTGTCCTGAGGGCCTTGTAGGACGTGGGCCCTCTCACGTGATGAAGTAATAGCCGTAGGTAGAAACATTCCCTGTCCTTCATGTGAACTGTGTAGACTCGGCCAATGGCATTTGATTTCCTCACATGAGGGAAACCATGTACAAGAGCACCTTGCTTTCGCTGTGAGAATTCTTTGTTTTTCCACGTGTAGTATGATGGAACCTCAGGGTACAACAAAGTCTTGGCAAAGTCATCAGTGCTGCAAAGACTGAAGAAAGCAGTGAGTGTCGTAGCAGGTGGGTCACCAAGTTGGACGTTATTAGGGTTGAAATACACACGTTGACCATTCTCCAAGTGGACTGCCAGGTGCACAACAGTCGGCTCTCTGTCATGGATTGGGAAAGAAAGCATTCTCCACACGGCTTCAGAAGTGCTAATATATCGTCCTGTCTGGTATTGCAAAATTTCATCCCTCCCATTTTGAACAGTGAACATGGCCTGATCTGATCCTTTATTAATATACTTACAAATATATTTGATGGATTTCACTGAATTACAATATTCCATGTTGATGTGGGCCTTGAATAATCTACACAGTAATGGCGAGTATGGTACTACCCAGCGGTTGTCAACAGTAACGGCTCCTTGTCTCATAATCATCTCGAAGGACACCCCTCCGTCTGCAGGGCTTCTCCGCCTGTAGGTAGGGTACCCATCACCTCCTGTTACAGTTTCCTTTATGAACCTCTTAGCGTAGTTCTTTGAGCAATGTCCGTCTTTCATACACGGACTGTTGTAATTCAGAGCACCACAGGGCCCATGAATCATGTTGGATTTTACGATGTCAAAAAGTTCGGGATCGGTGTGAGGATCAGGGAGCTCAGCAGAGATGATTGAATCAATAGCATTAGCTGCAAATTTGTTTTCAAGCCATATCAAGATATGTACGTGGGGAAGGCCTCGTTTCTGCCACTCGATGGAATACATGTGGCACCGGACAGATCCAAAGATATTTTCTTTTGTGAGTAATCTCATGAGGCATTTTACTTTCAACTGAAACACTCTCGAGATAATGTCGTGCCGATCATGGGGTTTTTGGTGTTCGAACAACTCCAAATCAATCTCTTTCCATTTGGGGTTACATGTAAAAGTTATGAACAAATCGGGCTTGCCATAGTGCCGCACATAAGTCATCGCGTCTTGGGTTTTTTCGTACATGTAACGTGGACCTCCCGTAAAGGAGGACGGTAAAATGAAAGGTTTCCCCACGTCGTTGGCATTTCCATCACTCATGATTGCATCTCGCAAGTGGATGTAGTTTTCCACACGGAGTGCTGTCTGGTTCGCTCGTATGTAACATAAGCGTTCACTTTCAATTTTGGCGTACATATCTACTAAGAATTGACTCCATAATCTCCTAAAATAATGCAAACTATTTAAGTCATTCTCTCGGATCATGAGCCGGTACGCATAAAAGTTCATAGCTGAAACTTTGCCCTTGCCATCAGCGTGTTTCAGTAGGAAATGGTATCCATCCTCGCCTCTAGGGAAGAGCAGTGGATATTGGAGGGCGTCATACGACCTGTGTGTTTCAGAAATTTTGGTCAGTTTGTCATCCTTTGCTTTAAGTAAAATGTCCCTCCGTTCAAACTGCTGCCCTACTATGACCGCTGCTACTTCGTTGCATGTGGGAGCATTGTAACGTCCTCTGTGAGAATTGAGAGGAATTTTGTCCGCGTGAATGATAAGTGATAAATCTCCAGATGGGTTGTTTTCGAGAGTGTTTTTGAAACTGCGGATATATGTATTGTTATTGTGCAACATATTCTGCAAACCGTTCACGAGACTGGGATTGAGAGAAGGATTATTTCTACAACGCAAGTTTGTCTCGTCGTCACCTGTAAAATATATCTGTAAAAATTTTGATTTTGATTTGTCATCAGTGTGTAAAGGTGACCCAATAAGGTGATAAACTTGCCCTTGTATCTTGAACGTCGGCATAAAATTCCCGTGACGAATGACTTGAGCGCCGAATGACGTCATTTGGAAAGCCGAGTTATATTTTCTGGTGTTTTCAAGGAATGTTTTGGAGTATTGATTTGTACCAGTCAGAAGACCGTACAGAGGCTCAGGTGGATCACGGATTTTCTCTAACTGTATTTTCCCTTTAAGGCAGCAGGTTCGAGGGGGCTCATCACGCCACTTACGAGCTTGACAGTACTGACATACTACTGTCATTGTGCCAATTAGAACAGCTGGGTCGGTGTCGTAAGCCACCTTGGGGTCGTAGTGGAAACCTGAATCTTTCTTAACTCCCCAAATTGTCAAGTTTTCAAAACTATGTTTTGAAGTTCGTAGGCGTTTCTCTCGCTCAAGGTCTTTCTCAAATATTTTACGCCGTTTGATCTTTAATTCCTCCAACCTTTTCCGTTTTTCCTCTTCAGTTTCATCCTGTATTTTATTCCTACGATACACCCTGAAATTCTGCAACCTTTTCTGTTTTTCCTCTTCAGTTTCATCATGTGTTCTATTTTTACTATACACCCTTAAATTCTCCAATCTTTTCCCTCTTTCCTCTTCAGTTTCATTCTCTATTCTCTTCGTATTTTGCTTTCGTAAATTTTCCAATCTCCTCTTTCTCATCACTTGGGTCTCATTTGCAATTTTCCTTTTATTTCTTTCTCTTGAGTCCTTCAGTCTCAATTCGTGCTCTTCTTGTGTTTCGCTTCCAGTTCTCTTTTCGTTTCTTGTCCTCAAGTCGTCAAGTCTCTTTTCCCTTTCTTCCTCTGCTTCGAAATCTATCAAAGCTTCTTTCAGCCTTTTAGTAACACCCAAGGAGGCCTGTTCAGTAGGCCTACTATTTTTCCTGGTTTTGATCGGGCCTGGTCTCACTTTCCTTGGCCTGCCCCTTTGCTGAACAGGAAGAAGAGTACGAACAGTTTGAGAGACGTCGGAGGCTTCTTTACTCGCTTCCTGATACACATCAAAATGTCCGCCACATGGGTTCCCAGAGAACCTCAACCTCCTTACGCTAGCTCCTTCTCCAAAAGACACGACCCATGCTCTATTGGCGTAAACCTCGAACTTGTATTGTGGGTACACCTCGGCAGCTGCCTGTACCTCGCAAGCAGAGCCAAAACACCCATGTTTACCCATAGCCTTTTCATACACGCAAGCATTTGGGTAGCTCATATCATCTGCTGTAAGTGTACGCATGCTGTACTCCTTCCACCTATTCACGACATGACGTACAAGCCGTCGCCTCACCTCCATGTGGCGTTCGGCGTTACCATACACACAGAATGACAGAGCCCGGAATAAACATGATCCGTCGCTCTGCATATTAACAACACGGAGATAAGCGAACGATCCACTCTCCAGTTGCACTTTCTCCATATCTCAACGACTGTCTATCAAAGGTACTTTAAATATTGTAACTGAAATAAGCTACCAATTACTTCAAGTACTGTTCTGAATGCAATTAAGACACGTATATACGGACTCGAAAGGAATATAAACAAATGCCATATTGTTATTATGTCTATCTTTGGCGCAGACATCACACTTCTAAACATTCCACAATTTAATGGCACAAACGAAATCCAAGGAAAGCAGACGGTGAAGATAATAAACACCATGTTGGAGATGTGTGCGCTTTGGCGCCATCATACATACAGAAATACAGAATCCGGAATAATCATGACCCTTCTTCCTATATATGAACAGAGCTTAAATGAGTGGTTACGCTTTTAAGGGTAAAGCGATATTCCATCCCCGAGGGTTGTTATTCAAAGTTAATTGTAAGCTACTTGTGTCTTATAAGAATCTCACGATAAATAAAAATCTCAAATTTTGGCTTGTAAATTTGGAAACTGCTGAATGTACTGATTCCACCGTCTCAGGGTTTGCTTTTGTCCTGGTCCATGGCTAAATGGTTAGCGTGCTGG
The DNA here is from genome assembly GCF_040414725.1 of Anabrus simplex. Taxonomy (NCBI): domain Eukaryota; kingdom Metazoa; phylum Arthropoda; class Insecta; order Orthoptera; family Tettigoniidae; genus Anabrus; species Anabrus simplex. The sequence goes on from NC_090265.1 coordinate 1,459,738,659, forward strand.
CCTTTGGTCACAGGGGTCTCGGGTTCGATTCGCGGCAGGGTCGGAAATTATAATCATAATTGGTTAATTTTGCTGACACGGGGGCTGGGTGTACGCGTTGCCTTCATCATCATTTCATCCTCATCACGACGCGCAGGTCGTCTACCGGAGTCAAATCAAAAGACCTGAATCTGACGAGCCTAACTTGTCCTCGGACACTAATGGCAATAAAAGGCATACGCCATTTCATTTCTTGGTTTGTTGTTAAAATGTATATATACACGCTGTTTTTCTAAGAGTTTGAATATAAATAAATATCATTATTCTCACTTATTTCCAATTATACTCCATAATATGTCGAATATGATGTTAAAAATAAATATGTATTTTCAGAAAATTTATCAGCCCAAGAAAAGTATAGATCAAGGCTTTGCAGTGAATTACGAAAAGTTAATGTTTTCTCATCTGCATAGAGAAATCTGGAATCATGGATATGTTTTTAGGCTTAGACGAATTAATTTTCTCACCTTTCAACGAAGTACAGAATTTTCATTAACGTTTTTCGTTAAAATTATTAGTCATTGCTTTGTATACAGTGTCTATTTATAGGTCTAATACATCCAAGATCAACATCTTCCTAAAACATGCCTTTACGTCCACGCAAATAGCGTCATCCTTCCACACACATGGCGAACACTGCTTGCCTGGTTACGGTGTCGGAATTTTGTCCATGCAAAACTGTCCACGCTAATTTCAGATAGACACGCAGGCGGAATATACGCATTCTGCTGCTAAACGGTACGCGATATAAGGTGATTCCACCATCATCCGCAATCGTGATTGGTTTATGGGGTTGGTAAATAACATTTTCAGCGTTAGATTGAAGTGTAAAATTGGTTAGTATGAAATTTGTGTACATTTAAAACACATTACCTTATATTTCGTATACTTATGTGCAAGCTAGAATCATAAAATGAGGGTCGCATAATTATGTCTTCCTTCCACTAAGTTCAGAGTTTTCATTAACATTTTCCCTTAAAATGCTTAGCCATTTTTAGTTTAGTCTCATTTCATACGTATAATATGTAAAAAATAAACTTTTTCCGAAAACATGCATTTCCGTGTACCAAAATGGCGTACGCCACTTCTTCCATGCATATGAATTACTCAGCTTGCCAGGTTACGGTGTCCGATATTTGTTCACAGAAAACTATCCATGCTGATTTCAGACAGATGAGCAGCCCACAGACGTATGCATGTTAAAAAGATGCAGTGCTGATAAACTATACGTGCCTTAAACAAAGGAATTCGCCATGAGCAGCCATGGTTAGTGATCTAAAGGGTTGGTACATGATATATTCTGGTGTGTGGACTCCTTCTGCGTTAGAGTGAGTGAGAAACATTGATTGGAGTGAAATTTGTGTATATTTTAAACACATTAGATAATATTCGCATAATTATAGGGAAGAACAACGAAATTTGGCCCGTACGTCCAATATGAATATCTTCCAAAAACATGCCTTTCCGTACACCAAAAGGTTGTCGTTCTCCACCCATATGACATAAAGGTTGGCTGGTTAGGTGTCTGACAATTGTAGATGCAAAACTGTGTTCGCTAATTTCAGATAGACACGCAGATCAAAAATATGTCCATGTTATAAAAGGATTCATGGCCCTTAAGCGTAAGGCATATCGACAAACGGATGGCGCAAATATACACAATTTCGAGTGGTCTACAAGGTTGGTGCTACGAGATACACCCTGTACTTATGAGCGAAATTGAGTTAGAAATTTTGAATGCCGTGAAATATGTGTACAGCTTCACATATTCATTTACTGTTTGCATACGGGTACTCATGTGGGAGCAAGGGTCATGAAAATAAGTCGCATACAGCTACCGGATGACCAATGAGTGCACCGAATGTGATGATTTCATTTATTTAATAAGTATCACGTACCATAAAATATGCAGTTAAAAATTGCAGACCTCGACTTCGAGATTCCCTGCCACTAAACGGTACATGATATCAACAAACGCTTTGCGCCATAAAACGCCCCCTTTATCGCTCTACATGTTTGTTTCTAAACAATTTTATCGTCTGATAGGTAGCGCCTCCATCTTGATTTGGGGGAACGGGGGATAAAAATTAGAAAATTCCTGAAATATTTTAAGCCCACGAAACATATAGGCTGTCGATCTGTATAAATCACACCACTGCGTTCTGATGCTGAGCCCAAAATTGGAGGTCATCCAGCGTGCCCCTTTGATGGAATTATGAGAATTTTCGATTTTTCTAGGGATCCTGGGGTCATCAGTTTCCCACGTACCAAGTTTCAAATTTCTGAGATTTCTGGAAGTGCCTCATTAATTCACGTCTTTTTTCATTTTTAAATATTTATATATACATCGCTCCATACCGACTTGCTTTTATATATAGAGATAGAAGATAACGGATAAGCATGAGCACGTTGAAAAGTTCAGACTTCTACTTCGAGATTCATATCTCCTAAACGGTTCATGATATCAAGAAACGGCTGGCGCCATCTGACGCCTCTTTTATCGTTCTACATGTTTATTTATGAACCATTTCCTCGTATCTCCCATATTAAGGGGGTAAATTGAGTTCAAGTTTTGAATAGGGTGAAATTTGGGTGCATTTTTAAAATTTTACATTACATTTTGCCTACTTATGTATAAGCTAGAATCATTAAATTTGGTACACATATGTCCCTTAATCGTGCCAATGTGCGCACCTAACGCGATGATCCTATCATTCTTATAAGTGTGTCAAACAATGAAATATACTTGTAAAAATCACCAAATTTACGAACAATCCAGAAATACGGCCAAATTTAACGTATAAGGGAGAGAGATACGACAAAATGTCACAGGACCAAAGTTGTAGATCACTCCGAATTGAAGGGACATTGTGCCATCCGTGTTGTGATACGACTTACCGTTTAGCCAAAAAATAGCTCAAAAGGAATATCTGCACAGTCATTAAAATTGCCTCCATAATTCGATATCTTTGGGGGTAAAAAGTGAAAAATTTGAACATCTTGGAATTTTTCCGTCGGCTAGGAACCAAAAGCTATAATTTCACCAAATTTCAATTGTCTACCTCGTCTGGCAGGTTGTGCCGCCATCTTGATTTGGGGGGATAGGGGATAAAAATGAGGAAATTCCCGAAAATTTTTAAGCCCACGAAACCTATAGGTTATTGTTTTGGATATACTATACGACTGTTTTCTTATGCTGAGCCCAAAATTTGAGCCCCCCCAGCGTGCCCCCTTCAGGGAATTTTGAGAATTTCCGATTTTTCTAGGGATCCGGGGGTCATCAGTTTCCCACGTACCAAGTTTCAAATTTCTGAGATTTCTGGAAGTGCCTCATTAATTCACGTCTTTTTTCATTTTTAAATATTTATATATACATCGCTCCAGCCCGACTTGCTTTTATATATATAGATGACGGATAAGCATGAGCACGTTGAAAAGTGCAGACTTCCACTTCGAAATTCATATCTCCTAAACGGTTTATGATATTAAGAAACGGTTTGCGCCATCAGACGCCTCATTTATCGCTCTAAATGTTTGTTTCTATACCATATCCTCGTATCTCCCATATTAAGGGGGTAAATTGAGTTCACGTTTTGAATAGGGTGAAATTTGGGTGCATTTTTAACATTTTACATTACATTTTGCCTACTTATGTATAAGCTAGAATCATTAAATTTGGTACACATATGTCCCTTAATCGTGCCAATGTGCGCACCTAACGCGATGATCCTATCATTCTTATAAGTGTGTCAAACAATGAAATATACTTGTAAAAATCACCAAATTTACGAACAATCCAGAAATACGGCCACATTTAACGTATAAGGGAGAGAGATACGACAAAATGTGACAGGACCAAAGTTGTAGATCACTCCGAATTGAAGGGACATTGTGCCATCCGTTTTGTGATACGACTTACCGTTTAGCCAAAAAATAGCTCAAAAGGAATATCTGCACAGTCATTAAAATTGCCTCCATAATTCGATATCTTTGGGGGTAAAAAGTGAAAAATTTGAACATCTTGGAATTTTCCCGTCGGCTAGGGACCAAAAGCTATAATTTCACCAAATTTCAATTGTCTACCTCGTCTGGCAGGTTGTGCCGCCATCTTGATTTGGGGGGATAGGGGATAAAAATGAGGAAATTCCCGAAAATTTTTAAGCCCACGAAACCTATAGGTTATCGTTTTGGATATACTATACGACTGTTTTCTTATGCTGAGCCCAAAATTTGAGCCCCCCCCCCAGCGTGCCCCCTTCAGGGAATTTTGAGAATTTCCGATTATTCTAGGGATCCGGGGGTCATCAGTTTCCCACGTACCAAGTTTCAAATTTCTGAGATTTCTGGAAGTGCCTCATTAATTCACGTCTTTTTTCATTTTTAAATATTTATATATACATCGCTCCAGCCCGACTTGCTTTTATATATATAGATGACGGATAAGCATGAGCACGTTGAAAAGTGCAGACTTCCACTTCGAAATTCATATCTCCTAAACGGTTTATGATATTAAGAAACGGTTTGCGCCATCAGACGCCTCATTTATCGCTCTAAATGTTTGTTTCTAAACCATATCCTCGTATCTCCCATATTAAGGGGGTAAATTGAGTTCACGTTTTGAATAGGGTGAAATTTGGGGGCATTTTTAACATTTTACATTACATTTTGCCTACTTATGTATAAGCTAGAATCATGAAATTTGGTACACATATGTCCCTTAATCGTGCCAATGTGCGCACCTAACGCGATGATCCTATCATTCTTATAAGTGTGTCAAACAATGAAATATACTTGTAAAAATCACCAAATTTACGAACAATCCAGAAATACGGCCCAATTTAACGTATAAGGGAGAGAGATACGACAAAATGTGACAGGACCAAAGTTGTAGATCACTCCGAATTGAAGGGACATTGTGCCATCCGTTTTGTGATACGACTTACCGTTTAGCCAAAAAATAGCTCAAAAGGAATATCTGCACAGTCATTAAAATTGCCTCCATAATTCGATATCTTTGGGGGTAAAAAGTGAAAAATTTGAACATCTTGGAATTTTCCCGTCGGCTAGGGACCAAAAGCTATAATTTCACCAAATTTCAATTGTCTACCTCGTCTGGCAGGTTGTGCCGCCATCTTGATTTGGGGGGATAGGGGTTAAAAATGAGGAAATTCCCGAAAATTTTTAAGCCCACGAAACCTATAGGTTATCGTTCTGGATATACTATACGACTGTTTTCTTATGCTGAGCCCAAAATTTGAGCCCCCCCCCCCAGCGTGCCCCCTTCAGGGAATTTTGAGAATTTCCGATTTTTCTAGGGATCCGGGGGTCATCAGTTTCCCATGTACCAAGTTTCAAATTTCTGAGATTTCTGGAAGTGCCTCATTAATTCACGTCTTTTTTCATTTTTAAATATTTATATATACATCGCTCCAGCCCGACTTGCTTTTATATATATAGATGACGGATAAGCATGAACACGTTGAAAAGTGCAGACTTCCACTTCGAAATTCATATCTCCTAAACGGTTTATGATATTAAGAAACGGTTTGCGCCATCAGACGCCTCATTTATCGCTCTAAATGTTTGTTTCTATACCATATCCTCGTATCTCCCATATTAAGGGGGTAAATTGAGTTCACGTTTTGAATAGGGTGAAATTTGGGTGCATTTTTAACATTTTACATTACATTTTGCCTACTTATGTATAAGCTAGAATCATTAAATTTGGTACACATATGTCCCTTAATCGTGCCAATGTGCGCACCTAACGCGATGATCCTATCATTCTTATAAGTGTGTCAAACAATGAAATATACTTGTAAAAATCACCAAATTTACGAACAATCCAGAAATACGGCCCAATTTAACGTATAAGGGAGAGAGATACGACAAAATGTGACAGGACCAAAGTTGTAGATCACTCCGAATTGAAGGGACATTGTGCCATCCGTTTTGTGATACGACTTACCGTTTAGCCAAAAAATAGCTCAAAAGGAATATCTGCACAGTCATTAAAATTGCCTCCATAATTCGATATCTTTGGGGGTAAAAAGTGAAAAATTTGAACATCTTGGAATTTTCCCGTCGGCTAGGGACCAAAAGCTATAATTTCACCAAATTTCAATTGTCTACCTCGTCTGGCAGGTTGTGCCGCCATCTTGATTTGGGGGGATAGGGGTTAAAAATGAGGAAATTCCCGAAAATTTTTAAGCCCACGAAACCTATAGGTTATCGTTCTGGATATACTATACGACTGTTTTCTTATTCTGAGCCCAAAATTTGAGCCCCCCCCCCAGCGTGCCCCCTTCAGGGAATTTTGAGAATTTCCGATTTTTCTAGGGATCCGGGGGTCATCAGTTTCCCATGTACCAAGTTTCAAATTTCTGAGATTTCTGGAAGTGCCTCATTAATTCACGTCTTTTTTCATTTTTAAATATTTATATATACATCGCTCCATACCGACTTGCTTTTATATATATAGATGACGGATAAGCATGAACACGTTGAAAAGTGCAGACTTCCACTTCGAAATTCATATCTCCTAAACGGTTTATGATATTAAGAAACGGTTTGCGCCATCAGACGCCTCATTTATCGCTCTAAATGTTTGTTTCTAAACCATATCCTCGTATCTCCCATATTAAGGGGGTAAATTGAGTTCACGTTTTGAATAGGGTGAAATTTGGGGGCATTTTTAACATTTTACATTACATTTTGCCTACTTATGTATAAGCTAGAATCATGAAATTTGGTACACATATGTCCCTTAATCGTGCCAATGTGCGCACCTAACGCGATGATCCTATCATTCTTATAAGTGTGTCAAACAATGAAATATACTTGTAAAAATCACCAAATTTACGAACAATCCAGAAATACGGCCACATTTAACGTATAAGGGAGAGAGATACGACAAAATGTGACAGGACCAAAGTTGTAGATCACTCCGAATTGAAGTGACATTGTGCCATCCGTTTTGTGATACGACTTACCGTTTAGCCAAAAAATAGCTCAAAAGGAATATCTGCACAGTCATTAAAATTGCCTCCATAATTCGATATCTTTGGGGGTAAAAAGTGAAAAATTTGAACATCTTGGAATTTTCCCGTCGGCTAGGGACCAAAAGCTATAATTTCACCAAATTTCAATTGTCTACCTCGTCCGGCAGGTTGTGCCGCCATCTTGATTTGGGGGGATAGGGGTTAAAAATGAGGAAATTCCCGAAAATTTTTAAGCCCACGAAACCTATAGGTTATCGTTTTGGATATACTATACGACTGTTTTCTTATGCTGAGCCCAAAATTTGAGCCCCCCCAGCGTGCCCCCTTCAGGGAATTTTGAGAATTTCCGATTTTTCTAGGGATCCGGGGGTCATCAGTTTCCCACGTACCAAGTTTCAAATTTCTGAGATTTCTGGAAGTGCCTCATTAATTCACGTCTTTTTTCATTTTTAAATATTTATATATACATCGCTCCAGCCCGACTTGCTTTTATATATATAGATGACGGATAAGCATGAACACGTTGAAAAGTGCAGACTTCCACTTCGAAATTCATATCTCCTAAACGGTTTATGATATTAAGAAACGGTTTGCGCCATCAGACGCCTCATTTATCGCTCTAAATGTTTGTTTCTAAACCATATCCTCGTATCTCCCATCTTAAGGGGGTAAATTGAGTTCACGTTTTGAATAGGGTGAAATTTGGGGGCATTTTTAACATTTTACATTACATTTTGCCTACTTATGTATAAGCTAGAATCATGAAATTTGGTACACATATGTCCCTTAATCGTGCCAATGTGCGCACCTAACGCGATGATCCTATCATTCTTATAAGTGTGTCAAACAATGAAATATACTTGTAAAAATCACCAAATTTACGAACAATCCAGAAATACGGCCACATTTAACGTATAAGGGAGAGAGATACGACAAAATGTGACAGGACCAAAGTTGTAGATCACTCCGAATTGAAGTGACATTGTGCCATCCGTTTTGTGATACGACTTACCGTTTAGCCAAAAAATAGCTCAAAAGGAATATCTGCACAGTCATTAAAATTGCCTCCATAATTCGATATCTTTGGGGGTAAAAAGTGAAAAATTTGAACATCTTGGAATTTTCCCGTCGGCTAGGGACCAAAAGCTATAATTTCACCAAATTTCAATTGTCTACCTCGTCCGGCAGGTTGTGCCGCCATCTTGATTTGGGGGGATAGGGGTTAAAAATGAGGAAATTCCCGAAAATTTTTAAGCCCACGAAACCTATAGGTTATCGTTTTGGATATACTATACGACTGTTTTCTTATGCTGAGCCCAAAATTTGAGCCCCCCCAGCGTGCCCCCTTCAGGGAATTTTGAGAATTTCCGATTTTTCTAGGGATCCGGGGATCATCAGTTTCCCACGTACCAAGTTTCAAATTTCTGAGATTTCAGGAAGGGCCTCATTAATTCACGTCTTTTATCATTTTGAAATATTTATATATATATATATCGCTCCAGCCCGACTTGCTTTTATATATATAGATGACGGATAAGCATGAGCACGTTGAAAAGTGCAGACTTCCACTTCGAAATTCATATCTCCTAAACGGTTTATGATATTAAGAAACGGTTTGCGCCATCAGACGCCTCATTTATCGCTCTAAATGTTTGTTTCTAAACCATATCCTCGTATCTCCCATATTAAGGGGGTAAATTGAGTTCACGTTTTGAATAGGGTGAAATTTGGGTGCATTTTTAACATTTTACATTACATTTTGCCTACTTATGTATAAGCTAGAATCATGAAATTTGGTACACATATGTCCCTTAATCGTGCCAATGTGCGCACCTAACGCGATGATCCTATCATTCTTATAAGTGTGTCAAACAATGAAATATACTTGTAAAAATCACCAAATTTACGAACAATCCAGAAATACGGCCAAATTTAACGTATAAGGGAGAGAGATACGACAAAATGTCACAGGACCAAAGTTGTAGATCACTCCGAATTGAAGTGACATTGTGCCATCCGTTTTGTGATACGACTTACCGTTTAGCCAAAAAATAGCTCAAAAGGAATATCTGCACAGTCATTAAAATTGCCTCCATAATTCGATATCTTTGGGGGTAAAAAGTGAAAAATTTGAACATCTTGGAATTTTCCCGTCGGCTAGGGACCAAAAGCTATAATTTCACCAAATTTCAATTGTCTACCTCGTCTGGCAGGTTGTGCCGCCATCTTGATTTGGGGGGATAGGGGATAAAAATGAGGAAATTCCCGAAAATTTTTAAGCCCACGAAACCTATAGGTTATCGTTTTGGATATACTATACGACTGTTTTCTTATGCTGAGCCCAAAATTTGAGCCCCCCCCAGCGTGCCCCCTTCAGGGAATTTTGAGAATTTCCGATTTTTCTAGGGATCCGGGGGTCATCAGTTTCCCACGTACCAAGTTTCAAATTTCTGAGATTTCTGGAAGTGCCTCATTAATTCACGTCTTTTTTCATTTTTAAATATTTATATATACATCGCTCCAGCCCGACTTGCTTTTATATATATAGATTTTTACGGAGAATTTGAACTCATATATTTCCGAAAAAGCCAGTCGTGGCAATGACCACCGTCTTCTGCATACTCTTGTAGATGTTGGTATTGACATCCAACTTCTTCAGTCCTTACACCAGAGTTTTAATTATAGCAGCTCTACTCGAAAGGATGATTGGTACAATTATCACCTCTTCACACTGCCCCAATTTGTCGTCTTGAATTCTAACTTTATCTTCATATTGTAATCTTTCCTACCTTTAAAAACACCACTCAAATGTATTCGTCTACTAATGCCATTCTACGCCATATCTCCACTGACAACTCGGAACATCCCGCTTAGTCGAGCAGCTCGTCTTCTTACTTCTCAGTCTTCCCAGGCCAAGATTTGCAACATTTTCGTAACGCTACTCCTGTGTTTTGTTGCCAGACATTATCGATTGTTTTCTGAAAGGATTTCAAGCTTAATTTCGTAGTCCCCGGTACAGAGTAATTAGATTCTGAAACAAATTTAGATATGACTGGCTGATGTGCCCCTGCTTCGCTACGGAATCCTACATTCTAGATTAAGTACTCTATACGCTGTGAGTAAGATAATATTAAATTGTATAGTTCTTAAAGTTACCCAGAAAAGCGACGGGAAAGTCACCATACGTCTCTTCTCATGTGAAGACTGGGTTAGGGAATTATAATGGCAGGTCCTCTTACCTACTATCAGTCACAATGAACTTGGGGAGTTTTCACGATGATGGCAGGCCCACTTCCTACTGCCAGTGAGTCGAGTTGGACAGTTTGATGACAAGGGCACTCTCTCTCCACCTGCCTTTTTACATCCTCAGAAAGGCCGTCTTTGTGGTTTTCCCAACTGAAATCATCATAGGCCATTACAATGAAGTCAGCAGGAATGTCGCAATTACAAGCAATATTATCATGTGAAATACTCAATCAAATAGAAAACCGCACATTTTCTCATTTTTAACGAACAGTGCTATGCTGCCGATCTAACGATCCAAAGTTCCCGACCTGGAATGACCAGGCCGCAGATGGCCGTGAACACTCCTCTGCCATTATTCCTTTAAGTGTGCACACTGCTCATTCCAATCAGCGCCTCAGAGTAGGGATCAAATGCGTGGAATCCTGTTATACACCAGTGCGTTACGTACTGTACCAGTAGTATCAGACAATCGATGAACTAGAGGAATGTCATGCTAAGGAAGAAAGTTATCTAGCTCCACATCCCTCTGTGGGTGGGGGCAGTAGAATAACATTACCTGCCTGTCGTTAGAGGCTCTCAACTTGGGAGCGTGTGTTAGTGCCCACGGGGCACTGAGTTGAGTCCTGGCACTGCTCCCACTTACTTGTACCAGATTCCTCACTATCATCTATCCTACCCCATTCCCTTGGTCAACTCTTGTTCTTTTCCGACCCCGACGGTATTACAATTTTTTAGGCCTAGGGAGTCTTTCACTTTCACGCCCTTCGTGGCCCTTGTCTTTCTTTCGCTGATATCTTCATTTTTCGCAGTGTCGGATGCCTTCCAGTTTTCCCTCTGATAATCACCACCATCACCACATTAATACATAGCATTTCTCCTCTATTGGTTGCCGTCAAGAAAAACATCCAGCCGTAAACGTCTGCCAAATCTGCTACAAACCCTGACCCGCAGTAAAACCCGGATAAAGTGGGAAGTAATAGAAACGAGCCTAGTGGCATAACTGCTCGCTTCCTACCAAGGCAGCCCGGGTTTGATTCCCGGCCAATACGTGTGGGATTTACGAAATGAAATGCCACGTCCTATGGGTCGGATTCCACAAAAAAATGGAGGTCCTGTGGCTTATGATCACGCAAGTAAAAGTCACGTAAAACTCTAAGCGTATTTACTTTTTAATAGAAAAAACTTTGAAACAACGACAGAGCGTTTATGTACCTTTTAGATAATACCACACTTGACCAGATTGGCCTGAGAAACGGTTTTCATTGTTACATCAGTGTTCGAAAACACCATTGGCGGTAATACCTCGTATATGCTCGGCACCTTCGGAGAAAATTCTCTTGAACCCGCCTCAGTACCTTGTTGTTTTGACTGATGTCCTGGGCAGCTTCCAAGACACATTCCCGGAACTTTTGCAGAGTTTCCACTTCTCTGCGATAAACCTTAGATTTCATGAACCCCCAAAAATGTAATCTAAGGGGTTTTGATCGGGACTTCTTGTTGGCCAATCCATCGTTGTGGATAGGCGACGTCCAGGTGACGACGCACTGCGTGGTAATGTGCGGGGGTGCTCCATCATGTTTGCAACCACAGATGCCGTCGCGTATGGAGTGGAACATCCTCTAGTAGTAATAGTAGTAGTAGTAGTGGTATGGAGCCTTCTAGAAACTGTAGATAAGATACGCTAGCCATTATATGAGGTAATATCACAGATCCTCTGATAATGCTCCCCAAAATCCCTGTCTAAACATTAATGGGAAAACCGAACCTGGTAGTGGGAACGTCTCATAGCACGGGGCTTGTTCTCCGACTACATACACGTGTTGTCAAAACTGAAGCTGCCATTCCCTGTAAAGGAGGCCTCATTTGTAAACAAAATATCATTCATGAAGTCTTTGGGTTGAAGATAGACCTATTCATAGAAGGCTTTCTGAGGTGCATAATTCCTTTCCAATAGTGCTGAACACACTGCAAATGATACTGATGTTGCCGGTCTTCCCGCTATGTTCGTAGAACGGTCCACTCCTACCACTGTCGCAATTTGGCCAGTATACCTGCTGGGGTCCTCTGCAGTAAATTCTAATATGCGGTACTTTGTACGAAGATCAGGCTTAGACCCACCAGCTTCACGCATGGGCATGGCGTTTCTAATGTCAGTTATTCTCTGTAGGGCCTATACCTGCTACAACACTCCTCACTAGAACACACATTAACATTAACATTTTTAGCATCTGGTTTTTAGTGCCAGGAGTGTCCGAGGATGTATGTTGTGTGATGTTGCTGTGAGTGTAATTGCAAGGGCTAACATTTGGAGGAAGGTGCCATCAAGGCCTACCGAAGTAGCTGTAACTAGTCGTGCTGCAACGTACTGACCTAACCTGCTTGGTACCTTCTCCCAGACATGGAAACGCAGCTCCATATACCGACAAATATTAGGAAAAAACGTAAACGCATCACCATATTTCGTGTTGTAAGACATTGAGTTTCCCCCCAAAGTGTTACGTAAAGTAGGGGTAGTAGCTGTTGTTGAAATGTCATTGCACTCCGCATTGGTACTTCACAGGAAAGTTCTTGAAAAGCAACTGAAGAAGATGCTGCTCTGTCATATCTGTTTCCCGAAAATCCAGGGACTGGTCCTGATGATCCCCAAGAGCTGTACTTAAAGATCAGTTAACTGTAAAACAAATAATTCTTGTTAAAATATAACCGAACTCGTGTTATTCTAGTATTCAGCAGAAGATTACATGGTTGTACATTTCCTCCAAATTTGTAGGATTTTGTCCTTGAAGTACCTCTTGCGTCATGCCTATTTATGACCCATCTGTGTTTTCTTTGGGGAATGAATACCTCGGTTTATGGCATTCCAAATTATACATTACACTGACATATTTCAACGAGTTCTTGAATTGGGTTTAGGTATTACGCGCGCGCGTGTGTGAAGTAATGTATGTTTTATTTAGACTTTCGTAAGAAATGTACTCATTCATTATTATTTTTGAGCCTTTCATGCAATCGTTCGAATTGTTCTCCGTAAAGAGCTGTATAGGTTGTATTTCCCGATGACTAATATATTCAGTGTGCATTGATGAGGTGCAGAGTTTGCGGTTTAGTAGATGAATAGAACAAAGACAATTTCATTCCCTACCCCGTAAGCAGTGTTCTCAATTTTTGGCCTTTTCTTCAAATTTTTCTGGTTCTGATTTAGCTTACCTTATCTTGGGTGATGACAAAGCTTATTAAATGACAATTTGCTTGTCAACGCCGGTCGCATACGGCACGGTTACAGATTATGCGGTCGCTAGTGGCACGGATTTTTCAAGTAGCAGTCTTGCTCCACTTGATAACTTGGTCTTGTATATTTAACACAAAACTTTCTGTTTCTGGGAAAATTTTCCCTCCAATCAGCCATAAGTTTGATGCTTTTAAACCGACATTTTCTCGTCTAACTAAATATGGATGCTTCGCATGTAGTGGTTTAGATTGCCATGAAAATCAGTTCTTACTTCTCGCTCTAGGTCTTGGTGTTTAAGAAGTAACGGAGTTATATCATGCACTTCACGTATCACTCAGTGCAGGTCTGAGTTTTGAGCTGATGCATGAAAATACCCCTCAGTGATACTACTTTCCGTGTTAGCTGAGCTCCATTGTCCACAATACTACGACCACCCAGACAGCGATGCAGAGTCAGTCTCTCAACTGCTAACTTTGGGTGGTGTTTTCGTTCCTTGGTCATTAGACAGCACAGTTTCGTCTCAAGATTTTCTATGTCAGTCTTGCTCCACTTGATAAATCTGAATGAGTAGCTAAGAACTGGTATGGTATAGGTGTTGATTGCTTTTGTCGTATTTTTGCTGTTCAGGCCTGATTTGAGAATTAACCGGGTCCGTCTAACAAATTTCTCAACCAATTCGTACTTAAATTAGTGTTCTGTGCGCGATGTTTCATTGATACCCAAGAACTTGTAAGGCTCGCTTGAATTCATCGTTTCGATTCATCGCCCATCTCTCAGTTCAAATTAATTTTCCTCACATAATTTACCTTTGACCATTCTAACCATTTGGTATTTGTCATTCCCAAAGTCCCTACATATGTCCTTCTACAAGCTCTCAGTGATTCTCATTAGTTGTTCAAGCTGTTGCTGGTTTTCTTCATGCAGTCTGATGTCACCCATCTACAAAAGATGTCACAATTGGTAATGGCTTCGTGATTTGGACTTAATGGAATAGCCAAATCGAGTGGAGTTCAATATCCTTGACAATGGATTCATTGCCAGGACGAACCACAATGGACTTAAGGAGTCCCCTTGGAATATCGCATGTTGTATGCTTATTGCATCTGTTCCAATGTGTCCTGTAGATGTAATGAGATATAGTTTTGTGTTCCAAGTTAGCATGGCATAAGATAGGAAGTTGATAAGTTGTGGATCAACCATATAAATCTCCATCACTTTCTGTGGCCAGCCATGCGCCACGGAATCAAAGGCAATCTTGTAATCTTATGTACTCCATGCACAGGTTGCGATGCATAGTGTTGCCTGTCCACAAACGACTGCATCAATGATGAGTTGTTCCTTACATCCTTTCGAACCGCGTTGGCATCTTTTCTGTTGTATTGCAGTAATGTTATTCTGCTCACATTGCTTGTAGATTCGATATCTCGCATGATCATTGGCATTTATTTCATCTTTTGGGGGAACGTATGTGATCCCTTGAGTAAAGAATAGTGGCATTTGTGATGGATCGGTCACCAGTATGTTGATCAACTGTGTTAATTTCTCATGAGTACTCCATAAACTTCTGTACCAAAAGCTCCGAATTTTATCGGGGCCTGGCGCTTTCCAATTGGGAAGACTCACAATAATGCCTAGTTACAAAATCAGTCATCCATGTTGCATTTTCTGGCATTACAAAAGCATCTGTTCTTCACAAGCTACCTAACTTGCGTCGTTGTTATATTTAACATGAGTCGAGAGTTGGTCTTGCCAGAATTCCTTAACTTGTTGCTGTGTCGGGTAATCTGTTCAAACAAGTCAGGGCATTTTTAAATTTCCGATAGAACAACTTTTCAGTTCGGTCAAATAGTGTATTATCCTGTTTCCTCTTTCCAATTTTCTTGTATCTTGCAATGTTTGATGAAAATACTGAAAGATTTTGCTTAAGTTTAATAGGACGTGATTAGGAATAACATTTTCCTCATCATATTTTGTGTGAACATGATAACTGTACATAATCAGCCTCACCAGTTTTAACAGCTTCTTTGGCCTTATAGGCTTTAATGTGCTCTTCCATACGAGTTATATCTTGTCTGATGGTCTCTATGAGCTTCTTCATTCTCCTCTCCGACTTAAGAATTGTTATTGTTTCGCCAGCTTGTCCTGGCAACGTTCTTTGGGTGTTAAAGTCAATGCCTATTGCTCTAACTACTGTCACTGCTCCACAGTAGGTGTGCGCGTGGAGAGTTTGAAGGTTGTTTGCGGTGTGAATGTACTCCGGAAGCACATTTTTGTTCATCACTCTTATAACATTTGCCATTTTCTTTGAAGTATTAACCTTCGGTAATTTCGGTCTCGAGTTTGGAGCCATACCTTCAAATTCCATCCTGACCCCCTTCATCAAGGTCTCCAGTTTCAATTCCAAGTTATTCTCTAGACTTTGACGGTCAGGGCCAGTGGTATCTTGTGTTGGTTCCTGCTATTGTCTGTTGTTCTGCATTGTGAGATAAAGTGGTAACATTTGGCTCTTCATTACTTGTGGATGGACTATCATTAGTTGACTCAGATTTCATTTCCTGCTTCGTTTCTCGAGCAATCATATTGAGTTTTGTCTGAGGGATTAAGTTGTTCTTAAAGCTCACTCTGTAATGGTCAGCTATTCACTAAGATATCAGGATATTTATGGGTGAATTATCTGTAAAGTTTCTGCCTGTATCCAGATACATTTACTCCAAGATTCGTAACTTTGTACTGGGCGAGTTGACCGTGCGCGTAGAGGCGTGCGGCTGTGAGCTTGCATCCGGGAGATAGTAGGTTCGAATCCCACTATCGGCAGCCCTGAAAATGGTTTTCCGTGGTTTCCCATTTTCACACCAGGCAAATGCTGGGGCTGTACCTTAATTAAGGCCACGGCCGCTTCCTTCCAACTCCTAAGCCTTTCCAATCCCATCGTCGCCATAAGACCTATCTGTGTCGGTGCGACGTAAAGCCCCTAGCAAAAAAAAAATAGCGTAACTTTGTAGTAGATGTGCAAAATGTTCTGGTTCATGACATTCGTCCATTTCATGCGCTCTCTTGGCAGCCCTGCTTGGGTAAGCGATGGTTGTCTTTCCTGCTCAACACCTTCTGTAATTGAAGCTCTTGTTGTAATTGGGCTTCTTTGTTCTGTGAGGTTGAGCCCCACCAGGGAATCGACGTTTCCCTGGTCACTGATCGTTCCTTATAAACCCCATCATAGGACCAGATCCAGTAGGGGTAACCTCTTAGAGCAATTTCTTGTTTCTTGTTTGTTTTATCATAATCGTGATATTCCCGCGAGAAACTAGGGATGGACGGTTAAATGCAGCAGAGCACCGCCATGCTGCAGCAAGGCTGTTTACCTTTAGAAAGTGGCAGATAAATACTAATTAACAGCATAATGCCATAAAGGCTAAGGTAATAATACGTCCATTTTAATGGCACCCAGAGGTGTGGACTCCATGTCCTAGGTAACGCCTGCGAGAGCGTACAGAGTGCTCGTCTTCGTCCTGGCTTCCATGGCACTGATGGAAAATAGAACCAAATAGGGCAAATGCAAAATTAGTAAATTAATATATCGATGTCCCTCTTAGTAGATATGGATTGGAAACAAAAGAAGATGACTGACGCCTACGGCATAAAAGACAGACAATTTCACCAGACAACACCAACGCACACTCAATACATGCCACAGTGACACAAACACCGCCAGGAGGCCGCTAAAGAAGCACAGTTCCCCCATTATAGATGGAGATATGATGCACTAATGCCACACATGATCCTGCGTTTGGCAGTCACATTATTATTATTATTATTATTATTATTATTATTATTATTATTATTATTATTATTATTATTATTATTATTATTATTATTATTATTATTATTATTATTATTATTATTATTATTATTATTATTATTATTATTATTATTATTCATCATCATCATCATCTGTTTACCCTCCAGGTTCGGCTCTTCCCTCGGACTGAGCGAGGGATCCCACCTCTACCGCCTCAAGGGCAGTGTCCTGGAGCTTCAGACTTTTGGTCGGGGGATACAACTGGGGAGTATGACCAGTACCTCGCCCAGGCGGCCTCACCTGCTATAGTGAACAGGGGCCTAGTAGGGGGATGGGAAGATTGGAAGGGATAGGCAAGGATGAGGGAAGGAAGCGGCCGTGGCCTTAAGATAGGTACCATCCCGGCATTTGCCTGGAGGTGAAGAGGGAAACCACGGAAAACCACTTCGAGGATGGCTGAGGTGAGAATCGAACCCGCCTCTACTCAGTTGACCTCCCGAGGCTGAGTGGACCCCGTTCCAGCCCTCGTACCACTTTTCAAATTTCGTGGCAGAGCCGGGAATCGAACCCGGACCTCCGGGGGTGGCAGCTAATCACGCTAACCACTACACCACAGAGGCGGCATTATTATTATTATTATTATTATTATTTTGCCACAGTGCACGGCCTTAGGCAAAACTTCTTACATCTGACTTGCGCGCCATCCAGTCTACTTTTTTCAGAACTATGACCTAAGTTAATTTCATATCCTGGGATGGCATCCCTCCAAACAGCAGGTCGTACCTACTGTATATTTTCTTCATAAGACCTAAGCTAAGAACCGCGTTTCTCCTCTTGAGGTGACTATGTATGCACCTGGACTGGTGAAATTGGTGTCTGACTGTCGTGAAGGCAGTGGCTGTTGGGCGACAAGGAAGGCGAAATCTTCGAAACACTCTTGTTGGTTGAGAGAAATATTTGTATCGAAAATGAAATAATAACCATATAAATTTTAGGGCTAGGCTTTATGTTTAATTGTTCAATTATATAGGTAAAATAAGAGTCGTAAATTCTTAAGCGAGGAGTGGGGCACGTGTTCGTGTATTTATATGCGTCTCTTAATATCGCCACACACTAGTGTTACAGCCAACGGCCGTAGCCGTGTTGAAACACCGGATCCCGTGAGATCTCCGAAGTTAAGCAACATTGGGCGTGGTCAGGAGTTGGATGGGTTGCCACGCGCTGTTGGTGGGGGATAGGGGAATGGAGGAGCGGAAAGGAACTGGCCACTCTACCGCACGTAAACTCCGGCTCAGAAGCACCTCTGCGGAGGTTCGGACCTGCCTTCGGGCAGAACAACCCTTACCTACCTAGTGTTAGATCTTACTTGTAATTCTCTAAACGTCACTAGATTGTTCGATTGTGTTGCCCTTCGTTTACAGCTGGTAGTTCTTTTTCTAACCTGGAACCTTTCGATCATTTTCGGAATCAACATTTCCTTCCTTTCGGTCGCAGTTTAGCTTCGGTTCAGTCTCCATTTAATTGGGCAACCATACTCCAGTCAGATGTTATCCGTTTATATATGCTTACATGATTTCCTATTATTTTGAATCCCTTGCCTTTTGTTTTTAACGACCTGTTTCAACATTATTAAGATTTACTCTCGCACTTTTTTGAGTACAGATTCTTGTTGACTTCTGATGTAGAAGCTCTTTCATATCAAGTGGATACGCCAAATTTGGGATGATTTTGCATGTTTGTTATTTTGAATTTAAGGTAATTATATTAGTAGTTATTTACACTCGAATTTCCTTACTGGTACGTGAATATACCAGCCGTGTTTTCTAACTTATTAACATGGGATTTGCGTGCATGTAAACTGTGAACTTTCATCTCCATTAGAGATTTCTACAATTGCTCTGTGAGCCATTTATAGTTAGTTTATCACTAATTAGACTGAAATTTTTCCAGGCCGGTTCTACGAAAATTTCTAAAAAATTGGTGTAAGTTTCACATAAAATATTAACTGAGTTCGGTTTAATTACTTGTTTATTCGATGCGTAGTTAATTGAAAAGTTCAATTGAAAAAAAAAAGGTATTGGAATACAATGAGGACATTGAAGGATTATTTCTGCCTTAACAGCTACCACATCCAGACCTGTGATCGTGCCACTTACTTAAGCTTCTTTTTGTTACAATTATTATTATACTTTGTTTTTGTGAGAAAACGGTTCCCTGCATGAAACTGTATCAGATAATTTTCTGCGTGAAATTTGAAATATGTGTGCCAGTAGTCGTCATGGTGGCTATGATCGTTAAGGTATTAGGTCTTTGTCTGAGACCATGGTTATCTGATTGGAGTCCCGTTCGTAGAAGAATTATTCACCATCAGAATGTTGGCCTCCTCGGTAGGATAGATGGGAGTATATAATTTCTGATCAATGGATTATGTGGTAGATTCCTCGGATTAATTCCAAATCATAGGCCTATAACGTTGTTGATGGTGATCTGGCGATCCATCCGTCGGTTGAGGTCGATAAGCCTTGGACAGACGCCATGGTGTTGTTCGACATGAGTGTGTTGTGCGCCAACATCGGGTTTCACTCTTTACCTACTTTATTATAATCATCAAACAACTAGATGCATAGGTCGTTCATGGGCTTCAACTTTAAAATATTGCACCCAGTCCCTCTGGAGGCCAGAAGATATAGTACAAGAACATAAACGTGAACTTCTTAATGGGGATTATACACGAAATTAGGAGGACTGTCCTAAAAATATGGCAACATATCTTGGAAGTTGTTAGTCCTTAGTTAATTTGCATATTTTAACTGTTCATAATTCCTTTCATATTCTCAATGGGGCACATTCGATACAAAATTTGCCTTTAGAGTACTCAAGGTACTATCTGAAGATGTTAGCGAGGTCTCTGAGGCAAATAGACGTCTCCTTGATAAATATCGACAGGGATAAGAAATATGGCGTCGATGTCTTCTTCACTCCGTAACAGACCAACTAACACACTCCTGGAATATCATCAATTTATTCGGCGTTCTTTTTTGTAATAACAGCCTAGCGCACTAACTCTTGTGAAGCTATAACTTTATTGAGTGCTTTTTATTGAGCGCGCTGAACACGAGCCTGTTCGCAGAATTACTTCAACATCAATCTATCACAATGGTCACGCTTTCGAACAATGCGGAGTAGAAAGCTGCAAACATTCCACCCAGAAGTGCAGATTAGCTCTACCATATCATCATCATCATCATCATCATCATCATCATCATCATCATCATCATCATCATCATCGTCGTCGTCGTCGTCGTCGTCGTCATCGTCATCATCATCAATATAACATGTAAATGACGAAGGGTTATTTTTAGATTTCTACCAGGCCAATTTTAACCATTTTGATGCCTTTCGGAAACACTTGCCGAATGGATTAACCCCCAAAAAGGTTTAAGTGAAAGTTTTCATGTTGAGAACCTCCAACTCCATAACCGTTAAATACATCGAGGAGGAGTATCGATTCCCGGAACTAGAAAGAAATATTTTTTGTGTCAGAAGGAAAATTCATTATACGTTACAGCATACATTTCTAAAATGTACTTTGAAACAGTAGAGACTAATTTGAAGGAAGCTACTAAAGACGCTCCCTGGTTAACTGGCAGAGGAACTACTTGCGCATTGTTGTTTGATTAAGACATTGGCAAGAATGCTTTGCTTCATCCCGGTAAACACTCTTTATTGCTTGTTGTTGGAATACTTTTCATACTTTGCGATATTAGAGTGGTCCACAGTGGCGCAGTCTGTTAATGATATTCACTTTTCCGATCCCAAGATAGTGAGTTGGATCTTTGCTGAGGTGGGTGTCATTCCAGGAGTTTAACAACGACATGCCCGCGCCGTTCACTTCCTGCTCCTTTAAGAACTCTTGAGGTATGTAATTTTTCTCTACACCGCGTCTCTTAAGATCTATAGCACTTAAACAGCCACCAAACACTAACATTGTTAACAAATTATATCAGTTTGTAGGTGTTGATAATTCAGCTAGTTTTTGAATAACCGGCAGTTTGTAAAATGTACGAGTTCGGAAATGTCAGTGAGTATTATTGTTCCGTGAAGGTTTCATTTCTCTCTAGATATTATACTCAATGCATCGGTTAATACTGGTATCTAAAGCAATGTTTTGGGTTGTGTTAGAGGAGAACGAATCATTGCATCTACTGCACTTCCAATTCACTATCATTTCTAGCGATTCGTCCAACCTCCTCTGTCCAAATATTTTCTTTATATTGATGTTCATTTCATTTTTCTTTGCCATTCTGAACCAGCAAGGTCTTTTAGAATGGGTGCATACATTTGCTATTCTTTCGAAATAGTTTTACGGTATAAAGCTTCCTCCTTTCCTGTACCTTTCAGTGGACTCGTCCACTACACGTGTTTACGTTCGCTGATCCCTCTTTTATCACCAGTCAGTCGGTGGGAAGCTTTTTCTATAAACCTGGTTGTTTCCACCGTGCGCGACGTCAGTATTAGGAGTGTTTTATGAGTTTCATGGATTTATTTTTCTTCATCAATACAATGTGCTTCGCTATAAAAACTGGTATTTAATTTCATGGATATGCTTTTATTTAATAATATAATGTGTTTTGCATTAAAATTTGGTGTTTTGTTTCATGGATATATTTTTTATTAAAAATTGTTTTGCTATAAAATTAGTATTTTGTATACTTTTCTTACATAAATCGAAGTGTTTTGCAAGAAAACGTATTTTTATTCATGAAGATGTTTTTCTTGAATAAGGAAACTGGTATTTTATACTTCCGGGGCAAATCGACCGTGCGCGACACATTACGCAACTCTTTTGTCGCGGCCCCTCGCAGGTTGATCTCATTCATTTTTCTTATTTCTGATTTTTATTTCTAATGACATTATTTCCGAATATAAAAGCGCATAGTGAG
The DNA here is from genome assembly GCF_040414725.1 of Anabrus simplex. NCBI lineage: Eukaryota > Metazoa > Arthropoda > Insecta > Orthoptera > Tettigoniidae > Anabrus > Anabrus simplex. Next base: position 1,459,760,913 of record NC_090265.1, read on the forward strand.
TCATCTGGTGACAAATGAGAGAAACACTTCATCAATGGAACAAGGGTCAAAAACCGTTTGGTATTATTAAAATTGTAATGTTCCTGCCAGTGGAGGTGAGCTGCATGCACCTTGCGCGGTTATTCGAATATTAAGAAATAGCAAATGAACCCGTGTTTCCCTGCGATATTCTACATTGTATTCGGATTTTTCCGTAAATTGCTGTAAAGGCAAGATTATACTTATTATTATTATTATTATTATTATTATTATTATTATTATTATTATTATTATTATTATTATTATTATTATTACTATTATTATTATTATTATTGTGTATTGTTATCAACGCTTAATCGAATATTGTTTTAATTAATTGGCTTTACGTCGCCCAGACACAGATCGGACTTATGGCAACGATGGGATAGGATTTAGAAGGCAGCGGCCGTCGCCGTAATTAAGGTACAGCCATGTAATGTTTTTCGTTGCATATCTGATATGTCATATGTCATATTTTCCTGGTGTGAAAATGAGAAACCATAGAAAAACATCTTCATGGCTGCCGGCAGTGGGACTCGAACTCACTATCTCCCCGAATGCAACCTCACAGCTGCGAACCATTAACCGCACGACCAACTCGCGTGGTTATTCGAATATTAAGAAATGGCAAATGAACCCGTGCTTCCCTGCGATATTCTAGATTGTATTAGGATTTTTCTGTAAATTGCTGTAAGATTATACTAAATTGCATGTACCTATAAAACAGGGAGAGCGCCATGCGTTGTTTCCGATGTAAGGTAGGCAGGGGGAAAGTTGCGTTGATAATGGCAAACCGCATTTCCTACTGCCAATCACAATCGAGTTTGGGAGTTTCTACTATAACTGCAGGCTCACGTGGCAACCACCACTCAAAGTAGAGATAGAGAGTTTTCATTATAAAGACAGGTCCCTTTTCCTAATGCCAGTCACAATCAATTTGGAGATATTTGAGTACAATCGACAAATGCATCGCTATCTAACGTATCAACAACCGAGACAGGACAATAAGTCACAGGACCAAAGTTGCAGATCTCTCCAAATTGAACGGTGATTGTGTTATCTGTTTTGTAATACGACTTACCTTTTAGCCATTAAGTACTCATAAACTTAGGTCTGCACCGTCATTAAAATGCAACCATATTTCGATATTTTTCGGGGCCAAAAGTTGTACATTCGAACAGCTTGGAATTTTTCCAAAAAAAAAAAAAAAGAACAGAGTGTGTCCAGGTTTCGGGATTGGCTCTCGCATACGCAGGGAGTAATTAAGGAAGAAAGTAATACAGTTAAGAAATTTGAAATTAATAGAAAATAGGATTATAACTGAAGTCAGCCGGATAGGACAAATATGTAAATACCAAGTGGATGTATTGGAAAATAAAATGCCCCTCAATAAATAGTGATGGCATGAGTTACGATATAAGAAGGCGGTAACAGAGGAGAAATTTAGGGGCAGGGATTATTAGGTAAACAGATCAGAGATGACTTATGGTGTTATTATTTAAGCCTAAAGAGGCAAGGCAGAGGCAAGAAATTATATCGGAAAACAGAAGTAGAATAGAAATACAGTAAACATTAGAGTAAATGCCAGAAATCACCCTACGGTGTTAAATAATGGGCTACACTCCGCTGGACCGTTCATATATTAACAATGCTCCTTGGTGCTATCCGGGAACGATTGTAACCTCCAACGGTATTCCGCCAATATTCCGCTGAATTGCTGATTGACGTCTCTCTTGCTTTCTACCCAAGGAACACCCACGAGTTTAAAGGAATAAGGACGAAAATGTCAATACGGTACTTCCCTGCTGGTAAGCAGTCAGAGACGTTGCCGCGGTAACCTGTAGGTGCGTTGTCAGGCTGTCGGGCGCTCAATGCAGAGCATGAGACCCGCAGAAAATAATAATTTTCTCCGTCATTTTTAGAGTAAGCGAAATTAAGTAAATAACAAAAGTTGTTTATAATAAAGGGACGTTTCACTATAGTCCACGGATTTTACAGAAAATCGATAGTTTAAGAGAAAATGGTAGAAAGCTGCTCTGGTATTCCCATAAACCCACCGTCTATTCAGAGATTCTTAAGTCATATGCATGTCAAAACCTTTCCCAGGGTGAGTATACTCTAAACATGATGTTTTTCGAGATCTATCCAGCCATTTCGCTGTGATAGTGGAACAAACAAACAGACACGAAAAATCATTACCACTGACACGGTCTTGAGTTGAACTAAAACGAATAAGTATCTGAAAAATCTGCTAAACAAACAAAATTACAGGTAGCTGACCCTCTACAACTGTATTTATGTAGATAAGCATGGGCACGTTTATAAGTGCAGATCTTTATTTCGAGAGTTACTACTTTGAAACTGTACGACATATCGACAAACGGATTTCACCATCAGACGAACCTTTTTGGGTCCTACATGGTTGGTTCTATAAAATTTTGTCGTATCTCCTATATTTATGGGTCACACTGAGTTAGACTTACTGAATAGTGTGAAATTTGGATAAAATTTTGGCACATTGTTTATACTCATGTGACAGCTGGATTCATTTGGCTAACATATGGCCATTGGTCGTTTCAATATTAATGCTGAATGTGATAATTAAAATTTTTCCTATAAGTGTGTTAAACGATAACATACACGTGCAAAAAGTACAAAATTAACTTGGAATCGAATAATACAACTCTATTTAACGTATAAGGGGTAATGATACGAAAAAAGTCATAGGACAAAAGTTGTAGATCTCTCAAAATTGAGCCGCGATTGTGCTATCTGTTTTGTGATACAACTTACCGTTTAGCCACCAATGACCCTGAAATGAAGGTCTGCACCGTCATTAAAATTGCATCCATATTTCGATATTTTCTGGGCCAAATGTTACGCATTTGAACATCTTGGAAATTTTGTTAAAGAAAAGAGTGTCCACTTTTCGGGATTAGCACTCGCATATATAAGGAGTAATTAAGGAAGAAAGTAATACAGTTAAGAAAGTTGAGATTAATAGAAAATAGGATTATAACAGAGGACAGCCAGATAGGACATAGGCCTATATGTCATTACCTAGTGGATGCCATCAATAAATTGTGATGATATGAGTTACGAATACAAGAAGGCGGTAACAGAGGAGATATTTATTCGCAGGGATTCTTAGGTAAGATAAGAAGATGACTTATGGTGTGACTACTTAAAGGCTAAAGAGGCAAGGCAGCGGCAAGAAATTAAAGCGGAAAACAGAAGTAGAATTGATATACAGGAAAAATTACATCAAATGCCAAAAAACATCTTACGGTGTGAACTAATGGGCTACACTCCGCTGTTCTGTTGAAATATTAACAATGCCCCTTAGTGCTATTCGAGGACGATTGTAACCTCCAACGGTATTCCGCCAATATCCCGCAGAATGGCCGATTGGCGTCTGTCTTGCTTTCTACCCAAGGAACAACAATGAGTTTAATGGAATGATGACGAAAATGGCAATACGTTACTTCCCTGCTGGCAAGCAGTCAGAGACGTTGCCATGGTAACCTGTAGGCCCGTTGTCGGTCTGTCGGGCACTCAGTGCAGAGCAGAAAATAGTAATTTTCATTGTCATTTGAAGAGTAAACGAAATTAAGTACATAATAAAAGCTGTTTATAATGAAGGGAAGTTTCACATATAATTCACGAATTTTACAGAAAATCAATAGTATAAGAGAAAATGGAAGAAATCTGTTCTGGTTTTCCTATAAACGCACCGTCTTTTCAGAGTTGTTTAAGTCATATAAATACCAAACCTTTCCCAGGGATGAGTATACTCTAAGTACGCAGTTTGGTTGTGATATATCTGGTCGTTTCGCCGTGATGGTGGAACAAACAGACAAGAAAAGTAGAAACCACTGATACGGTCTTGAGTTGACCTAAAACGGATACATATCTGAAAAATTGGCAAAAGAAACGAAATTACAGACAGCGGACAGCCTTACAACTTTATTTGCATAGATTATTTGAATACTGGTCCAACATATAATGTCCCATGCTCTCTTTCATGCTGATTATCACTGTGTCCTTTTCCATTACTTTCATTAGAGTCTTAGATAGAAAGGTTTCACTCGCATGTTATTTTACATACCGCAGCGTGTTTCATAACCATCTCAGAGAAACAATTCTATATGTTCTTACCAGCCGGGGGAAAGGTGGGAAGAAATTTCAAAGAGAAGCTTAAAAAAAAAATTCTTACATTTATTCACTACAAAATGCATTAAAAGAACGAATTAATTATAGATGCACTGATAATAGCTCTATGAATATTTGCAACTGTCACGTGAAAAATTACTTAATCTATTTTATCCCGAGTCTGATACCGACTGTCGGATTTTTTATTATGGAAACTCGAGTTTATACTTCAATTACAAACGAACCGATAGACCTACTGCAAAATGAGGTTTACCAATATTTTTCTTGCTTAATTATGCATTAGGATGTATAAGACAAATTGTTCTTTATTTGTGGATGTAGAAAATATCATCCGGGTTTTTGACTTCTTCTCTATGAACCACTCATTAAAAAATATGCCTACATGAAAACCTATTTGTCTGATGGAAATGAATTCTTAGTGTAATACTCGAGTTATAATTTTATCAACCACCCCAAAAAAGTTCCTATCTTTTTTAAGCAACGTTTTCTCAGCCTAGGATAAACGTACAGCAGGAAACTTCGGCCTGTATTGAAGCGCTCAGTAGACCTGAAACTGCAATATATTACTGCAACCGCAGAGTGTGATACTGAATGCGTGAAGAGTAATATTGATGGGAGCTTGTGTGTGCGCTGGACCGCGATCACTCTAAGACAGAAGAGGATGAAATGAACTGATAGGTAACTAGTAGCCAGCCAGTATTTGGGAAGCATTTGGATATAAAGTAAATGCAAATCTGTTGAAAATATATATTTCATTTATGGCAAGTTGCCTAGTATGTTTTAAATACTGTTTTATGTTATTTATAAACAACTAAATTTCAAAATTATTGTTGATATAATTTAATTCTACAGTGGAACTTATTCACATCATAGAAAGGAAATATTATCAAACTCATGTCCAATAAGAGGCTTCAATCAACAACCCAAGACATGTTGTTGCTGGTTTAATATAAATAGTTGTAGAATGGTTTTACTTCTACCCAAAAATTTGCAAAATATCACCTATTAGAAGTAAGCGTTCCCTTTGATTTCTATTAGTTACCTTTGGAAACTCCTTAATTTCTTACTTCGTCAGTGCCCAATTACTTTTAATTATTTAAAATCACCACCTTCAAAAGTAATTTGATTTTTAGGAAAGCTAATGCTAATATATTAATATTTCCACAGGGAGCATGTATGCTTTCCAAAGAAAATTAAAGTCAAAAAAGACCTAAATAATTCTCACCATGGAAAGCGTCTAGCGACACCGACATGTTCGGTCTATTCTTCATACTTTCATATACATGTTATCAAATTTTACGTTAGTTTTAAATACTTAATGTGTTCCAGAAAAGAATAAATATGAAGGTGAATGGTAACTTGGCGTCTGAAGTGTCTCAAAGGCTTGTATGATATTAGTTTTGCCGGGCGGAGTGGCACAGACGGTTGAGGCGCTAGCCTTCTGACCCCAACTTGGCAGGTTCGATCCTGGCTCAGTACGGTGGTATTTCAAAGTGCTCAAATACATCAGCCTCGTAAAGGTAGATTTACTGGCACGTAAAAGAACTCCTGAGTGACTAAATTCCGGCACCTAGGCAACTCTGAAAACCGTAAAAGTAGTTAGTGGGGCGTAAAACCAATAACATTTTATTACTTTTAAAACATGTTTCGTGTACTCCGGAGGCATTTATTTTATGACCTTTCATAAACATCCACCTCTTCAAAAGTTGAACCAGAATCAGCCCTTAAGGTAACAGAAGTGGAAAAATAATATTATTGTTTGAAATAGAAGTTCCTAACTAATTGATTAGTTCGATGGTGGTGCTGATTATTTTTAAGAGGTATAATTGAGCAACCATACTCTCTTAATGTTAATCAGAGAAAAAATTGTGTATGATTCATCAATCACGGCCGGAAGTTCGTCTTTTTAACATGAATACGTTGTGTGAATGTAATGAGCCTCCGTGGCTCAGGCGGCAGCGCGCCGGCCTCTCACCGCTGGGTTCCATGATTCAAATTTCAGTCACTTCATGTGAGATTTTTGCTGGACAAAGTGGAGGCGGGACAGGTTTTTCTCCAGGTACTCCCGTTCCCTGTCATATTTCATTCCAGAAACATTCTCCAATATAATTTCGTTTCACATATTATTCATTAATCATTGCCCCAGAAGAGTGCGACAGATTTCGGCAGCCGGCACAATTCTTATCCTCACCGCTAGATGGGGGCTTTATTAATTCCATTCCTGACCCGGTCGAATGACTGGAAACAGGCTGTGGATTTTCATTTTCACGTTGTGTGAATGGAAATAGTTCAGATAAAGACATTATTTCAGTCAACTGTGTGATATTCAATAACAAGATATTACGTTTGTTCCGGTTCATTGCAATAAGTGTCCACCTCCGTAGCTTAAGGGTTAGCACTATTAGTTGCCGTCCTCTGTGGCCCGGGTTCGATTCCCGGTACTGACAGAAGTTTAAGAATGGAAGGAGTGCTGCTATGTTGCTAAAATGGTACATGCAGCTCACCTCCACTGGGTGTGTGTTTGGAAAGAGCTGCACCACCTCGGAGCGAGGACAAGAGTTTCCTTTCCTTTACAGTAAGTAGAATAAATGGAGTGTCATCCAATTAAAGCAAAACCGCAACTGAGGCGAGGCTGAGGACTTGGCCGGCAAGCTATTACTTCCTGCTGGTCGAGCAATACGAGAACAAACAAGAGTCACTGCCGATAAATACTAATGCACTTTAATTTCGCGTCATGAAGAGGCTCATCATGGAGCAGATTAGGATCTTTGGCACTCCAATATCAGCTGTTTTGAGAATTTACGTACCCACGTAAGTGAAACCACGCTTCGTTTGAGATGAGAATGTGATTGGGATCAATCGCCCAGTTTACATTCTTGCATCACAATAAATTTGTAGGGTTTTAAGTTAAGTAACTTCGTAGCTCTTTGTACCAAACCGAAAGAAATTGCTGAGAATTCTTAGAATTTTTCCGAAGTTGCCCAGTGTGACCTTCTTTGCTTCTTACCAGTATTATTTCCCGATTCCTGAAATGTATTGATGAATCTATGAATCATACCATGACTCTGAAGTCGAACACCTAGTAAACTTCTCTTGAAATTATATCCTAACAGCACGAGTGAGTACTGTACGGACTTACGAATCGTAAATAAATGGCCCGTGTGAAATTAAATAGAATAATTAAGCCTGTTATTATTAATGTCCATTTATTCTCACTTCACTTCATTTGCTCTCACTGAGCACGAGATAATCTACGTTGCGAGACAAAGCCAGAACTAGTAGTCAGCGTAGGCTCTCCTCCATCCCGCGCAGTTTTCGCCTTAGTCACTTATAGCCACCGCTCCGGTTCCAAGATAATTGGATGACACAGTGCATTAGTTTCATATTATTATTTCTGATACCATCTTAGTGAGGGTAACATCACAGGTACTGTTAGCGAACAGAATAAGCGGGTGGGCGGAAGAAAATGAAATTTTGACAGATTACCAAGGGGGATTTAGGAAAAAGAAAAGAACAGTGGATAATATAATGATAGTAAGGACTATTCTAGAAAAGTATAAGAATATGGCTAGAAGTACGGTTTATGTAGCAGCAATAGATTTTGAGAAAGCTTTTGACAAGGTGAATGGAGAGGCCCTATTAGAGAAATTAGGCAGGCTAGGGATTTCGGAGAAGATGTTGAGGGCAGTGGAAGGAATATATAGGGTTGTCAGGTTTTGTGTAAAATTGGGAGAAGAGAGACTGAGTGGACCCTTAGAGTCCAAGGTGGGTTTAAAACAAGGATGCAAGTTATCGCCAATACTGTTTATTTTATTTATCAACGATATTTTAGAGGGATTTGGGGGCAGAAAATTGGGCTGTGTCGGTGATTAATGGTTTAGAGGTACCAGGACTAATATTTGCGGATGATGTGTTATTGATGACGCTAACTTCAGGGGGGGATGAATAGGGCCTTAAAGTCAGTGACGCTATTAGCGAGGAAATGGGGATTGAGAATTAATGGAAATAAGTCTAAAATATTAGTAGTCCAGGTAGACAAAAGAAGAAAGATAGAAGGTAAATGGGTAATTCAGGGAGAAAGATTGGAACAGGTAGGAAGTTGGAATATCTAGGAGTTATTTTTAATGATAAAGGAACGTGGAATGACCAGATCAAAAAGGTGAAATATAGAGGATTGGCAGCCTTAGCCTCCGTCAGAAATTTTCTAGCCAAATACCCGGGGATTAGTTATAAAACACTGAGGCTAGTGTTAAGGTCGGTAATTTTTGGGAGGGTATTATACGGCGCAGAAGTTTGGGGGCTGGATGAGAAAAGAGAGGAACTAAGAAGGATTGTTAGTAGTTTTGCAAAGTTAGTAATGGGCTTACCGAGGTGCACAGCAAATGTAGGGACACAATTAATGTGTGGGGAGGATTTGGAATCAGAGGGTGTGAAAAGAATAGTTAGATACTGGATGAATTTAAAAAGACAGGAAGGTGGGAGGGTATTACAGGCAGCGTATGCACAGCAATGTAGGAGCATGTATAGGGGTGGATGGTTAGAAAAAATAAAGGGATATTTGGAGAGGATAGGATTAGGACACCTGTGGGGGAGGCCTGGTCGAAGACAGAAGTGAGAGGAATGAAGATACTGCAAAAGGAGAATTAGAGATATCCATAGGCAGAAATTATTGGGGGAAAGCAGACTGAGAAACTCGCTGGCTGTTTTGACAAAAATAGAGGAGATAGCAGGGTTGAATATTAGATACGCTGATAGGTCAAACCGGTATGGGATGATGTGGTGGCTCTTAGGATTGCAAAGGAATACAGGGTGGCTGCAGGGGAGGGATAAGACAAGGTGTATACTTCGCGGAGATGTGAATGATGAATTTCACTTGCTAAGAGACTGTGAGGTAACGAGGGAGATAAGACATGGATTATTGAGTGCCGAGCATCGGAAAATATTGGGGAGAGGGGATGAGAAAGCAATCCTGAGATGGATCATTAAACAGTGGGAAAAAGGGGTGAATTGAACAGGTATTTATGTGCGACAATAAAGGCCTGCGAGAGTAAAATGAAGGATGGTGAGTTAGATGGTGGACAAGGGAGTAGGGGGGGGGGTGGAATAGTTATGTATATAAGGGAAGGGGATTGTATGATAAAATTCTAATGGATTAGAGAATATAGGAGTCGAGTACTTAGTTAAGTATGTGGAGTTGGGTAATGATATGGGATTGCATGAAGACAAGGTCTGTCTGTTTGTGTTAGAGTTGGTTGGAATACAAGTGCTGAAATGCTGAGTGTTGTTGTTTGGTTTATTGATTAGGTGTAGGTCAGGAACAATAATGTGACGCAAGTACAGAGCACAATAAGGACACTGGATGAGCATGTTTGAACATTGAGTGAGTGACTGCTGCAGCTAATGACTGCTAGGAAGAATACTATCATATTTATATTATTATTATCTTTATCATTATTTCTCTCTGGATTCAATAGGGTTTTAATTCAATGGAATGAGGGGCATGGCACGAGGTTCTGAGGATGACTGATCCGTTTTCGGAATGTCCAACGAACCTCATGGCATGCCCAGGGGATATATGGGTTGTCCATTATTATTATTATTATTATTATTATTATTATTATTATTATTATTATTATTATTATTATTATTATTATTATCTATTATTTATTTTACTCTGCATGTGAACATGTATAGGGGCGAAGTCGCCTGTTATGTTCAATAAATGTTCTAGTTCTAGTCATCACAGGTACACTCGATTGTCTTGTTTGGGCAACGGTGGTATCGCGGATGGTAACCTGGGCAGTCGTCTCACCACTCTGTTCAACACCGCTCTATGGTACGAAAAGTACGAGACGTAATACAGGTTTTCCACGCTTCTGTACAGTGTAAAAGTGAGATATAGTCCATTTGCCCTGATTCGAACCCATCGTCAGCCCTGTCGCGCAGTCCATGTTGAACATGTCTTTCATGAAATCAATGAAATGTGTGTTCTGCGTTACGGCGACATTGAAATCGCCGCATGGGACTATCGCTGGGCCAGCCTTTTATTCCACTTATATCGGTTAACGCATGTATTCATTATGAAGTCTAGAAATAGACTGGCCACCCGAAATTATGTTTGGTTCATCGTAAACCGGCGCAATCTATATATTAACAAAGCAAATGGGAATCAGGTGCATGTTACAACAATAATTTGAGTTAATTTTTTTCAGATAATATTTATTCATATTGAAAATAAAAGCAATCGGGAGATACTTTATACATTTTTCTATCAAAACGTCATTTTAAAATTAATTTGAAAATAATAATGTGTTATACCCTACAGGGTAAATAACGATGCATAATCGAACTTACCTGCTTACCTGTTACTGAATAAATGCACCAGCCTAGCTGCAGTCGGCAGCCGGTCGATTACTGGGTCCTTGCGACGAGAGTATGGGGGTTAGGAAAATTACTCTATTTCTACAAATTACGAAATGAGGAACTCAGTTATGATTCATATTTTACTGGACAAAGCATGTTTGACTAATCAAATAAACAAGAATTTTGTTATCACTCTTTCCTACGTACAATATAAAGGCGCATATTCATAATTTATAAAATTACATTCAGTGATGACTCGGTGCTGATGAGTAAATCTGTGAACCAAACTTGTATTCCTCTTTATGGAATACCATCGGACCTATAAAAGTAAAAGTAAGAAAACATGATGCCAAGATCAGAACTGTCTCGCAGAAATAAAGCCATTGCAAGGGATCCCCTCACATATTGGGGAGTACACACACAAATAGTAAGTTCGTCTGTTACAACTACGACTAAAATAGATCTACCACTGCAACCGTACCTGTCCCTACCATGCATAGAGGTATGCATACGGATGCTAACTCATGTCTATTAAGTAATCATTGTATTTATAAGATAGCCTAACACTATTAATTCCTTATGGTCACGATGTCCTATATATAATTCATGACAATATTAACATGTAACCGGAAAGAGAAAGAAAAAGACAAATCAAAGAAACATCACTGTCAAATACTTCTCTACCTGAAGGGGAATGCCTTACCACACAAATAAACATACACACGGATGCCAACAATATACATCAAATTAATCATCTGGAATAAAAAGAACACAAGAGAATCAGACCAAAAATAACAATTCGCATGCAGACATACGAGACGAAAACTCCCCTTTAAAGGGTGTGGGTCGTGTCTTTGACCTGCGGAGTGGGGTGAGGATCTCTCCCTGACTAGCAGCAAAAGAAAAACAGTAAACAAACATGCCTCCTCGGCATAGTTCCTCTCAGCTGATGCGAACTTGACGGGACAGGGACTCTCATTCTTCCACTCTTACAAGCGAGCATATCAGCTCCCTCGGCCATTCCTACCACAAGGGATCATTTATTTTCACAAATACAAAAGGCTCAAACGCCTGGCCGCATCTAGGGCCTATCTCATTAAATCAGGGTACTCTGACGTACCAATTCATTATGAACGATAGGGCGCACTTTTCATACAGCGCAACATCTCTTCCTTGAGTCCCAGGTTCAAGTCAAGTACATAGTGAAAAACTCTGTCGGAAATTCAGATAATCTTACTGTTACGACGTTGCTACAATTCATATGCCGCCTCACCCAAAGCACTGGAAACCATGCAATACAACATGCAGATCCCGACTAACATTTTGTTCCTACCCAGACTCCGTCTTAAATTATCAGAACTTTCTTTTGACGACACTTACGTTGTGCAGATCCCTCTATCGTACCCAACAGAGAGAAACGATAAACTACTCTGAGTAACTCTCATTTACAAGAAAATTTTATACATATCCTAAGGAATATACTAATCTAATGTACACAAAACAAGCTCCCGTAATACTAGGCACTCTTCTTCCTATCATGTAACCTAATTTCTATCGTTGTTGCTGCATAAATATATATATGCGTTGCACATTAATGTTTTAAATTCATCTTAATGAATGGCCTGATAGGCTATAATCACATCATCTACCAATTATTTAGAAATTTAACTATTGTATTTCTGCTCAACAACCCCCGATCTTAACATATGTTTAAGTATAAATCACTTATCTATCATTTTGGAGACTTCTTCCTCTCCTTTCGGGTTGAATCGCGCCAGCTTAACCCATCATGGTGGTGGTATGGTCCTGGATCGAGCCTCTGGGTCCAGTCTCCATGTGTAGCTCGTTCATGATGTCTCCTTCGGCTAGGATGGCTCGTTGGTCGTCTTCTTGTGGTTGTAGCCGGAAGATCCCGTATCCCACGTCTCTTGCACACGTCACAGGTCTTTAGGCCTACTACAATGAAATTCCTAATTTATTCACAGCATACCAACTCCCGGTATATTTTGTTTACTTTTGAAATGGAGATCAATACTGGCTATCTGCGACCTCAAATTTGAAACCAACACTGAGTCATTAGGGGCAATTCTTACTATTTCATGCACCACTGATCTAGTCTCCTAAGTCTAGCAGGAATGACACCGATTGCTTTAGTTTATCATTGGTATGTCTTTTGGCATTCGTAAACTTCACCCTTACTGCTTCATAATGAAGTCTATAAATACGGCATTCTTTACCGTCAATTAATTATGCACTCGCGATATCACTGCAAAGAGTCTAAATATTATCGTACACTTGAATTACTACTGGAAAGTTTAGGGATCTCCGATCCACTGAATCTAAGTTATCGCCACTACACTTATTATTCACAGTCTTTGTCCTAAACAAAGGTTTCTGGCGAAAATACAAGCAGACACGCGACACGCGACACGCACGGGCAGCGGTCTTATAGTTGAATGAACAACCTCCTTCCACATCTTTCAGCTCTTATAGGAGGCAGAAACCCACGCGACGCCCCGGGAAGCCCATGGAAACAACTTGAGATTGGTATGCAGCCACTAAACAGTTTCTCACGGTCGGCGGCTGGCCACGTAGTTATTATTCTGATTATTTATTAACAGCATTACACGTATCGTTGGCTTCGTAAAATTCTGGAGATAATTTCTATCCTTTTATTATCCTGGAAAACCTTCAGATAGAGGAGATATCGCTCAATTCCCGTGATGTGGTGAACCTGACTACTCCCGCTTAAAATTGTTGTTAGGGTGGCATGGTGCTCCCCCCAAACAAATTCTTATCTCTCTCCCTTCCACATACTCTGTCTCACTCATGCATCGCCTAGGGAATCACCTTCTGAGTTCCCGCGTTCTACATGGCATCATGCCCTTCCAGTTGGCGTCATGTTGCGCAATATTATTTCGGCGTTAAATATCATTTGCTAATAACTGAACAGAATGGTACAGTGTATCAACACAAAATTGAAAATAGAGTGTCACCTGTTGCAATGTACCCCGCTTGAGGGGTAAGTTGCAACAGTGCATGTAAAATGGCGAAACACTCAATAGGAATATTCATTATTGTTAGAACAGTCTACACAGATACAGTATGGATTGTTTTTAGTACGCGCTGTTTACACTTCACACACTGGACCAAAACCTCGCCTTTTTTACACACAACTCCGCAATTCAGACAATAACAGTCGTGTTCTTCTGAATAGGAGTCCACAATAGTGTTATCTTCCTTTTACCGCAAAACACAGTGTTTCTTTTGGTTGATTCGGATTTAGCCACATGGCTATTTTTCCTCTTGCTATTCCTTTTCTTCTCTGTCTATTTCAGTATGGTACACTGTTTTTCTGGAGTGTCCGTAAGTATAGAACAACGTCTTGGTTTTCGTACTCTATTATGGAAAAGCGGATTTTGAAAGTTTTGAAATTTTTCTAATTGAAATATCACCGTCTCCTTTATTATCGAGGACAAGATTTGCAGCTCTCTTCATCAGTTCCAATGGCGTCTAACCTATTTCTGTTTCCCGCTTAAATTTTCTCATGATGCTAGCCTAAAATTACACACAATTATATAAAGAACTTGTAAATTAAATATTACCTAGCTATCAAGAAATACGATTAAACTACAGCTCAGATTCTAGTTTTACGTGACTGTTTATATCGTGATCATAGTCATGGTAGCTCCAGTTTTACGAGGAATACTAACCACAGGGACGAGATTTTTCTTTTCCAAAATTCCACAAGCATTGGCCGGAATTCGAAACATGCCCGTCTTGGTGCGATGCCAGCAGCTATCACACCCAAAAGTACGATTTTACTGTAAAAGATCCTAAGCAGCATATAGTAGTGTGAAGTCGGTGTTAGAACACATGCTGGAGTTAGTTGTAATACCTGTTCCAACATTCCCCGTTACGCATTCCTTGACAGAATTGGCGGTGATTCACAAATAACAAAGCGGATGCTAAAGCACTAATTGAAGGTTTGAAGTAAAATAATTTCCCGCTCATCTTCATATAAAACTAGGACAATAATTCTAAACGGTATTATCTACTATATAAAATATTAAGGTCAGAAAAAGTTGCTCGCTAGGCAGAAAAATTGATAAAGTCCCAGAACACAATACAAAACAACCGTATTTTCTCACATTAGCACTCAAAATGAAGGTCTAGAGCAGTTGCATGAACTTTCACAGTGTGGTAGCACTTAATTGGACCTTTTTTGAATAAAACATGTGTGTTGCAACCTACCCCTCTTGCAACAAGCCCCGGCCTCCTCTACTGGATGAAAATACAGTTGACAAGGATTTTTTACAGTAATAGGTATCACAGCATACATAACATGCATAATTCTTACCAATAAAAAGCCAAACATGCTGCCGTCGTGACGTGCATGAATAGTAGTTTGATATGAACTACTCACTCACCGAAATGAGCTGTGGTAACACACATGGCTTCGGTGAAAAAAGGTAAGTTGGTGGTTTTCGACAGAGTCGGCAGTTTTCCGCGATTCAACGAGTGATTGCACTTAATTTACAGCCGGAACTCTTTCAACATTATCTAATTGTTGGAGAAGAGTGAACGCAAATCCTCAAAGTGCTTTGTCAGATCTCTGTCGAACTACAAGCGATCACGAACACTGCACTCCAGTCTGAACTCATGTATTGTTGAACATGCTGTAAAAGCGAGTATTTCTTGTTTTCTTCGCACAATTCGCACACGTACACCTCTTCTCTCTTCATGCCTAGTTGCTCATTATACTGTAGTACTACCTTTGATTTTGTGGTTTCTTATAACTGCTTTAGACGATCCAACCGGCCGCTGTGCTGGTGGTAACTTCGGACACAGACTAAAACAAACCTCGTATAAGTTCCAGATACGTTCAGGAAGAAAATGACTTGGAGCTAACACACTGTCATATGCCTTTTTTTTTTTTGAAACTAATCAATAGTTGATTTTCAGATGAATATTTTCATGTCATTTTAAATATGCATTTAGAGCCAAACCCTTCACCTGATGAGTCGTCTCAACGTCATATCTATTAACACATTCGGTTATGGAGATCGATATGTTTCGAGAGACGAGTATTAACAAACATATTTTCTTGCAGCATTCATTGAATTATTTTTTCTTGCTTCCCTTCCAACTTAGAAAAGAAATTACGCTTGAGGTAATTGATATTGTGAAGCTGCTTAGTCCAGAAGGAAATTTATTCTAGAGTCACGCTCTTTCACTCAGCTTACAAATCTAGCGAAAAGATTTTACAATGGCTCCAAGAGCTTTTAACGGATCAGAACTTGGGTGGACCGCTAAAAGGAGCACTTAACGAAATGGACAGTGATGACACCTCTTGATTCCATGATAAATGAGCTATCATCTAATTCGCTTCCTCTGCGACGTGCTTCGTGGGACCTTCATTGGGGCCACTCTACTCGCCAACCAGTGAAATCAGCTGGCATTATAACCGTGTGATTAAGATTTCCCTTCCTAAGATGAAATATCTGTAGTATCAACATATGAATCTGAGTAACGCCCAATGTGTTATTGCTCTTCTGTTCGAGAAATGTAGCTGCCAATGTTAAAAATAAATTTTACTTCCACAGAAAAGCATATCGATACTGTATATCGTGTATTTATCATTCACCAACGTTTACAAAATACCACAGAAATCCATGGCACATTTAGCTTGACCTTACAAGACGACTGCTACGCAGTCTGATGTACAGTACAGCAGGTGTTGGAGTGCAAAGTTTTCATAATATCGACATCCTCAGTCGAATTGTTCAGCTTTCAGGGGCATGAACGCCGAGTGACAAAGCCACTCGCTTCCCAGCAAGGCTCCCTGGTCTGTATCCCGGCTTTGGAAATTATGAAATAAAAAATACATCCCTGTAGTTCAGTTTCCACCTAAAGATGGAGATCCCGAGGCTACGATCACAATATCAACAGACACGGAAAACTGTAAGATCTCTTCGATTGTCCATGGTTTTCATGACCAGGTCCACTGTCTCTCATGTCACACAGCACCTCAGATGGTCTTGCAGGATTGCAAGAATCCTGCTACAACTCTCTGTCCTGGGTTAGAATTCTTGGACCAGACGAGCATTGAACGTTGGGTCTCTAGTTAAGAGGCAAGACCCCAACACCACGGGAGCCACACGCCAATCAACAGTACAGTTCTGGCAGAAAGTTTCACAGGCGACCCTGTAGTTATATTGTTAGATTAACTGACAATGTCTTTAGCTGTTAACTAACAATGGTACAAGACGTATCTACGACGATGGGTACTCTCAGAAAATGGTATAGAATTTTAAGCAAGCGAAAAATGTTTACTTTTGACACTAAAATGCAAAATTACTGAATAACTAATTGCGATGCAAGTATGATTTATTGATGGATTGTTTCTAACGCTATGTTTTAAATTAGTAGGGATAAAGTATGACTCTGAAAATTTTTTAATGCCATGCATTGTCTGAGGTTTGTTTTCTCTAGATAAAGGGGGGGGGGGGAGGATATGGTATAAGTTGTTTGATATAACTTTCGAATGGAATCTGTGACTGTCAGACTGGAGGACGGTCGTTACTAATGTATTATCCAAAGCTGAAGTATTTTCTTTTTTCGCTAGTGGCTTTTACGTCGCACCGACACAGATAGGTCTTATGGCGACGATGGGATAGGAAAGGCCTAGGAGTAGGAAGGAGGCGGCCGTGGCCTTAATTAAGGTACAGACCCAGCATTTGCTGTGAAAATGGGAAACCACAGAAAACCATCTCCAGGGCTGCCGACAGTGGGGTTCGAACCCACTATCTCCCGGATGCAAGCTCACAGCCGCGCGCCCCTAACCGCACGGCTAACTCGTCCGGTGGCTCAAGTATCCTTGTTAAAACCGTATCCCCAGAGAGTCAAGTAAAGCCTCTCTAAAGCATATTTTTCTTTCCTATGCTGTGTTGAATCTCACTCTTTTATAGCATGTCTTGTGCGTATGTACATTATTGTTGGCAGGACACTAACAGTTTCCGTTTTCCAGGTTAATGATAATGATACATTATTATCAAGCATGAACTAGACGACGGATGTATTTTCCAAGAAAAGAGATTGACCTGGATATCCTCGTAAATGATGAAGACACGCTGATCACGTTTATGACTCTTATAGCACAGGCAGTTTCTGTGATAAAACATCGAAGATTATTTTTCTGTGGACATGAAATCTACACAAAACAGCTCTCTGATTATAGACTGGTTTGTAGTAAAGTACAATGGGTTACAATCAATCTCAATCAATCACTACTGACCTGGCAGTCGCCCAGGTGGCAGATTCCATACCTGTTGTTTTCCTAGCCTTTTCTTAAATGATTGCAAAGTAATTGGAAATTTATTGAATATTTCCCTTGGCAAGTTATTCCAATCCCTAACTCCC
Source organism: Anabrus simplex (assembly GCF_040414725.1). NCBI lineage: Eukaryota > Metazoa > Arthropoda > Insecta > Orthoptera > Tettigoniidae > Anabrus > Anabrus simplex. The sequence continues at coordinate 1,459,778,889 of NC_090265.1, forward strand.
TTTCCTATAAACGAATATTTGCCCCAGTTTGTCCTCTTGAATTCCAGCTTTATCTTCATATTGTGATCTTTCCTATTTTTAAAGACACCACTCAAACCATTTTTGTGTTCTTCCACCATTCTTTCTCCCTGTTTAGGGGTTGGACTCGTGAACCATGTTTGTTTTATATAACCACGTGGCATTATGTTTGGCTACTATCTTTTTATTTTCCGTAGCCATATATTTATTCTGTGGCCCATTTGGTTCGTACTGTTTTTGTCTATGTGACATTATTTATATCAGCTATGTTTTTCCTTGGTGTCACAACTCGGTACATTGATCTGTGTCTTACTATCATTGAGTCTCTGTTTTGAGTGAATAAGCACTGTTGCGCCTTGGAAGTGAGTTACGTCGGTTTTTTTTTTCTACGGTTCATGTTGTGGGGTCTCTATCTTGTTATTCATGTTTCAATTTGCTTTCCGTTGTCCCCGCTATGTGGTTGTGTATCGGAAAAGCAAGTACATGGAGGCTGGTGTTGCGTTAGCTTTTGAGTTGTACATGAAAGACTTACTGATGATGTGAATCGAGCCTCCGATGTTGCGTGGGTTTGGCCTCGCGATTGCGCCCGAGACATTGTTTATGAACCGTACTTCCACAAATTCCTTTTTTTTTTTTTCTGACCGCTTTTCTCCGTTATATGTTCTCTGTTCGCTGGACCCTTTTAACCTATTGCGTGAGTGTTTGAATGTGAGATATGTAGGACGCATTACCTAGCTGTGTCGTTTGTTTGTTCTTATCTTGTGTTTGACTTTCTATTTCCTTAGCAACTCCTTGTTTATCCCTGATCCCAGGCGCCATTCTTGCGCGTGACTCTCCCCTTCTTTTGATCTTTGGTCCAGCCATGTTTCCCTTTCGGCCTTCACTTATCGTGACGCTCGATGGAAACAATTGTTATGGGTTGTATTTTATTTTATGACCGTGTGCCATGTTCGGTAAATACTCGTCCTGTTAAACTGGATATCAAAATGATATATTGCTTTGGGCCGAGGACTGCGTAACGCAACAGGGATATTTTGTTCTTAAGGTAACAATTTCAATCAATCAATCAATCAATCAATCAATCAATCAATCAATCAATCAATCAATCAATCAATCAATCAATCAATACTGATCTGCATTTAGGGCAGTCATGCAGGTGTCAGATTCCCTATCTGTTGTTTTCCTAGTCTTTTCCTACATGATTTCAAAGAAACTGAAAATTTATTGAATATCTCCCTTGGTAAGTTATTCCAATCCCTAACTCCCCTTCCTATAAATGAATATTTGCCCCAGTTTGTCCTCTTGAATTCCAACTTTATCTTCATATTATGATCTTTCCTACTTTTACAAACAACACTCAAACTTATTCGTCTACCAATGTCATTCCACGCCATCTCTCCGCTGACAGCTCGGAACATACCACTTAATCGAGCAGCTCTTCTTCTTTCTCTCAATTCTTCCCAGCCCAAACTTTTCAACATATTTGTAACGCTACTCTTTTGTCGGAAATTACCCAGAACAAATCGAGCTGCTTTTCTTTGGATTTATTCCAGTTTTTGAATCAGGCAATCCTGGTGAGGGTCCCATACCCAGGAACCAGGGGCGAAGCGTCAGGGGAGACAGGGTAGACAGCGTGTACCCTTAACATTTTGTGAACGAAATACTGTCTAGTTAATTCAATTATTTTTAGAACATTAATTATTTCAACATTCATGATATTATCGTTATCCCCGCTTTACTTATTTTCGTCTCACTTCGGCTCGCGTCAGTTACACGAAGCACGTAGGCAAAAGTAGACGCTGTCCATTCTATGTACGATCCCTTTGATTTTCAAAGCTTTCAGATAGAACAACCTTAACGCTATCTGTAGGTGGTGACTGTGGAACTAGGACTTTCCTATACACCGCCGTCTCGATCCTCTTATACTGCCTGCTCTATGCCACTAGTTTAACACAGGAAGGCGCGACTACCAATAGTTCTCCAAATCGCCGTAAGAGTGCAGCAGTAGACGCACAATCTTCGCTGTCAGTGTGGGTGTAGCACTGTATTATTGGTGCGTGATTGTGTATGAAAACCTGAGTTATTTTGTACAATGAGTAAACGTGTCTGGTCACTTTCGTTCGTACAAGATATATTTTGAATAGAACTGTGAAATGAATTAATCATGTTATGTTTATAGATATTTCAAAAGTGATTTTAAGGTGGAAAGGAAAACCCCCCCGCAATGGCCATGTCATTGCCTAGTATGTCAAGTACTTGTTTCTTTCCGTTCGTGCAAGGTATATTTTTCGTAGAACTGAAACTTCAGATTCTTTCCCCGAAATATTCAACTGTTGTATACCATGTTGCCAATCTCAGCAAGGTTGTTCGCAGACAGAAAATATACGACTCCATGAAATACAGTCTAGAAGAGAATTGAGAGAAACCGGCTGTCGGCTTTATCTAGGCAAGGACCTAATGAAGGAAGTAATTGGATATCCTCAGATTACTCTCGTATCTGTGCCTTTACACCTTATTTCAGAATTTGATGGAGCCTCCGCGGCTCAGGCGATAGACGCCGGCCTCCACCGCTGCGTTCTGTGGTTCAAATCCCGGTCATTCCATGTGAGATTTGTGCTGGACAAAGTGGAGGCGGGACAGGTTTTTCTCCGGATACTCCGATTTTCCCTGTGATATTTAATTCCAGCAACACTCTCGAATATCATTTCATTTCATCTGTCATTCATTAATCATTGCCCCGGAGGGATGCGACAGGCTTCGCCAGCCGGCACAATTCCTATCCTCTCTGCTAGATGGGGGCTTCATTCATTCCATTCCTGGCCTGGTCGAATGACTGGAAAGAGGCTGCGTATTTTTTTCCAGAAGGTGATTAAAGCCGTGGAGGATAGTGGATTCCTTGCGATAAAAATTGTGACGGACAATCACTAAACGCCTTCATGTTTAGACATTTTGGACAACCTCAGATTTACAGACGATAATATTCCAATCAAACTAGAAACAGGAAATCAAATCCTAGCTTGCGGGTACTAGGTTCGTGTTGTTGAAGAGAGGACGGAGTGTGACATTTGTGTCAGCAACATCTCACTGCCTAGAGCTTTGACACCTCTAAATGGAACTGATTATACATCAGGACAGAGGAGGAGTTCGATACCCAAAACCTAGTTTTGTTGCTCTGGTGAAGCATCTCCAGGAGTTCGTTTAAACTGATGTGCCCTATTGTCGAAGTCCTTCAAGCGTATGAGCGTAATACGAGGACTTGCGACGTCTTCCCTTTCAGAATACCGGGCGAGTTGGCCGTGCAGTTAGGAGCGCGCAGCTATGAGCTTGCATCCGGGAGATAGTGGGTTCGAACCCCACGGTCGGCAGCCCTGAAGTTCGTTTTCCGTGGTTTCCCATTTTCACACCAGGCAAATTCTGGGCTGTACCTTAATTAAGGCCACGGCCGCTTCCTTCCCATTCCTACGCCTTTACTATCCCATCATCGCCATAAGACCCATCTGTATCGGTGCGACGTAAAACAAATATTAAAAATCTTTCAGAATGTGTCTTGTTACAGTGTGAGGTCAAAGAACATCAGCAAAATGTTAGTGATATTATCCTAACCAAGTTCGTAAGACCTCTATTATTTGATATTGCGTTGGCAAGAACACAAAAAGTACGGTACCACTCCAAGCCTTCGTCCAGAAAAATCTTTAAATTGTGCATGAAGAGGCCAACTGCGACTTCGTGCAGGTAATATTGCCTATATTTAATATTACTGATGTATTTTACGAGCTTCAGTGAACATATGACCATACTGCATAGTGTTTTGTAGGCTGTCGTCATTAGAATAAGTTTAGACCATTGTGCGTCTATGTCTGCCATCTAGCGGAGAAATTTTGTCTCAGCGTAGTCGCAAAAAGGCTCGCATAGAGCAGGCAGTATAGGAGGATCGAGACGGCGGTGTTCCTATAGCAACATTTCTCCGCCCAGTAGACAGACTTGCCAGCGTCTACTCTTGCTCTCATTGGCTAGTATTTGGATCTCAGGTATAAAGGTGCTCTTACTGGCTATCATCTCAGACATGCTTTTAATGTATTTAATTAATATTAATAGCAAACTTACGCCTAATAATTGAATGATAGCATGAAAACCTTTCAAGTACATGCATTTTCTTGCCCGCCAATATTAGTTAAGGTATTACAACCCCCACGACTATTGGCTTACATTCTTAATAATGAACTCCAGAGTGTGCGTACGGAAACAACAACATTGCTTAACTAGATTCCGTATATTCCGTTAACGCCAGTTTCTAGTGAACGCGTTATGAGTGCCGTGAAACGAATTCAAAACTATTTAAGGAATTCAGTGACCAACAGAGACTGACTAACTTGGAAACTTCAGCTATGTATAGAGAAGGAAATGCTGTGGCACCTTAGCAATTCGCCTGACTTCAAGACGAGGGTAATAGATACCGGTATATTTGCTGAAATGAAGGACAGGCGGATTGAACTCATTTACAAGAATATTGTTTAAGGTGACTTGTACGAAAATATATTTATTTCCTATTTCTCTTATTAAATCTACATAGCAATGAAATATATTGCTATTTTTTCATTCTAAAAGTATGTTGTTATTTGACAACTCCCGCTGCCCATTTAGTCTTTATAGCCTATAAAAATAAAACGAGTGCATTTAGGGTTATAGGTTGTTATAAGATTTGTCTTAGTTTCACTCATTAATATAATATTTAATATAGATCTGTATGCGTCGAAAATAAAATTCCATATATAATGCGATTAAAATAGTTTAAATAAAACATCTCTGTCTCCCCCCTTACTTAGTTCACGCTTCGCCATTGCCAGGAACCATACTCGAGTTGGGGTCTTACCAGAGACTTATATGCCCTCTCCTTTACATCCTTACTACAACCCCTAAACACCCTCATAAACATGTGCAGAGATCTGTACCCTTTAATTACAATCCCATTTATGTGATTACCCCAACGAAGATCCCCATGTTCTGAATATTTTTATTTATGGGGGTTGAACCTGTTGACTGGACCTTATTATGGGTAGACACGACTCTATGATGGTAGTGGAAAGGTTTAGGCCTATATGTGTTGATGTCCGAGGCCTGTTTTCATCCATTATTTTGTTTCTCATTTTCTTGTGGCCAGTGATGTTATTTTGGTTTCCTTATGTTCATTTAATAAACTCTGTGTTCGCTGCTCGACATTATTATTGAAGGAGTGGGAGGGGCAGACTTTTAAATTTTATCCTTTTGATTTAGTAGGCTCGAGTTCATTTCATGACTTTTCTATTGGTCATTTTTGACCCGGTCCGCGCAAATTTTGATATGTATTTATTTATCGCCCCATTATCTCTGGTTGATTGGAGCTTCTACTGATTTTTATTTTATTTTTCCATTTCTTTCTACTTGTGTGTGTTGTGTTTTACGGTTACTTATTGCTTGGTGTTCATTGTGCCAAGCCCTGCCGTGGGCATACGAGAGGAATAACGTAGGCTGGTCTAGCACAAGAACATGCCACATTTATCTAAATAACAGAGATGATTTGGTATTTTGGGGCTAGGTTAGCTGCAGCTCTGGTCAGGATATTGTGAATAGTTGGGTGGTTTCCATGATTACCTTCCACTTGCAAACAAACCCATAACCTTCATCCGTTTACAATATTGGCGTATAATAATAATGATGAACCGTATCAAATCACGGTCCAATTAATTTAGTTTTTAACACTGTGAAACATATTGAATTTAGCGCTGAGGAACGAGCTAAGGAATGCTGGGTGACCATGTGTATATACGTGCCGAACCCGTAGCAAGCAGGGTGCGGCGCTGTTCCCTTAGACGAACCAAGGCAGGATGACGTAATTTTACTGGTGTAAACCACGTCGATAGCTTGGGTACGCGAGGAGAAAAGAGAGTAGGCAAACAGCATTCAAGGGACAGGGCGAGAGATTTGAAAGCGGAGAACTACCGAACAGTGCCAGTATTTCCTCTAACACGAAATATCTAGCTCTGGAAGCATTTGAATTCGATTCCGGATATAAGTCACAGAGCCATATCTCACAGATCCAAGTAGAGAACAATTTCTTTTGATATTTGCGAAATAGATTAACCCATAAAAATGATGTAACTGTGCTTTTTTTTTTGCTCATTTCAACTTGTTTGAAATATCCGTTGAGAGGTTGCTGGCCGAAAACAAAGCGAGCCGGTTGTATCTCGCGGATATACTGACGAGTGCCTCCCTAAACACAGACTATAAAAGAAGAAAGCGTTAGCGCAACTATCTCCAGTAACTTCAATATCTCCAGTAACTCCACTAACTTCTGTGCCCGTAGTAGCTAAGTGATATTCGAGGAGTGCATAATTTCAACCTGATCATCATGGCCTAACATATCAGTGATAGAGGAGACTTAGTAAAGAAGTTTTAATCTCACCCGAGCAACATTTGCTCAGTTAATATATGTTTTAATACGAGTTCGCGCAGTGTAATTATTCCGCGTGCAGCAAATGACAGCTACCCACTGCGAAAGACTAGATCGGATCCGGGAAAATATCCCTTAATTTGGTGACTATCGTTTGACAGGACTAATGTCTCGATAGGGGATATTGTCGATTGTATCCTTACCAGGGTTACTACAGTGTATTCGTGCACGAACGAAGCGATGAAGAGATTTGGTATTGACAACTGTTACCAGGTTACAGGGACATATCTGCATTACGTGACCGAAGACAGCACACATGGGACCAGAAGGACCGAACTAGCAGACTCCTAGATCCATCTACAGCAAAGCTGTCATGAGTTAAATTATACCAATGAAGCGGGTCCGAGGGTACCGCTAATGGCAGAAATGGAGATAAAGATAAGTTGAACTGTTTATAAGCAAGAAATATAGTGATCATATTCACATGTGGCCATTTTGTTAAGTGTATATAGTAACTGCAATGTAAGTCAGAGTGGCATTGGTTTGTTTTAATTTACTGCGTATATCGTTTGGGGTTGGATGCATGCTATACTCCAGTTTTTGCAGTGTTATTTAGAATTGGGATACGAGGGCTATGTCAGGATTTAGTGTAGATTTTTTACTTTTATGTGTCTCATGTGTACTCATGTCATTCAGACACTAAAGTATAAGCGATTTCAAAGCCATCTATGCAAACTGGAGGGCAATGGACCTCCTGAGGATCGAACGGGAACTTAGAGATGTATAGAATGAATCTATAGACAGCCCATGAATGCAGTAGTATTACTGCATGTGTTGTTTTTCAGTTGACGATGTGTGCAGAGAGCTATCTCCATCATTGCATTTCGTGAGGGTCATTTATAAAAAGTGGCAGGTAAACCCTACCTGTGCTCCAGCACTGAACCGGGAACTATTGAATATGAGGCCGTGATGAGCCGTGCTTATTGTGTTGAGGCCTAGAATTTTATTGGAAAATTATTGTGGCTGACGTAATGAGTTGTAGCTGGTTGTGAGAGCGTGTGCCCCAAACCAGATGTCATAATAAATGATAGGCTATATTTAAGGGCCTATAAGCCGAGATGTTCTTTCCACTGGGCAAGATTGTTTCCCAGGTAAAGAGCGAAGAATGTCTATATCCCGCTCGAGGCCTTGAGTGGAAGTTTACGCATAGTCCCTTTAACTTGGGGATTGCTTGAGCCACGCGGGCCAAGGTTGTGATTGCTTGTTCCCTGTTTGAGAACATGTAGCGAGGAATAGCCCGTGTACTGTATTGTGACTGACTGTCACGAGAACTCCGCAGTTCCTCAGAGAGATTACCGCTTGATCCGATATTGAACGAGTACCATTCATATCTCTTTTTTCCAGAAGTGGTTTAATTGTGTTCATACCGGACGAGTTGGTCGTGCGGTTAGGGGCGCGCAGCTGTGAGCTCGCATCCGGGAGATAGTGGGCTCGAACCCTGAAGATGGGTTTGCGCGGTTTCTCATTTTCACACCAGGAAAATGCTGGGACTGTACCTTAATTAAGGCCATGGCCACTTCCTTTCCATTCCTAGGCCTTTCCTGTCCCATCGTCGCCATAAGACCTACCTGTGTCGATGCGACGTAAAGCAAATAGCAAAAACAAAAATTGTGCTCATTGTTTATATGTGTCTTATGTATGTGATAGTGGTCATTTATTTGTGTTGATTAGTGCTCCACGGCCCGTTGGCTGTAGTTGGATTGCGAGGTCTCCAAACCTCTGTCTTATGCCAAGATCCAGATATCGTGTATTTAGAATTGGTGTTTTTTGGCTGGTTTAAATTTAGGGCCAGTCCCAAACACAGTGTTCTTTTTTATGATGTTTATATACGACAAAATTAGGAATGAATGTAACTGGGCCAATGTTTGAATTGATCATTATATATTAATGGGAGAGACGGTTCTTAATCGCAGCCTGCGGGCTAATCACAGTCAAATTATCTCAATCTCCGGTATAAATAGGTAGATTTCATGTTTCTGAAGTTATCGAACTTTATATGCCCGGGTTCTCGACCCGTAAGCGTTGAACAACCTTTAGTGTCGAATTTAATGTTGTACATTTCTTTGTAGTATATAATATGGAGTTTTCATTAGGGTTTAGTTTTTGCTTGAATTTTACCTTTATGTTCTAGACTGAATAAATTATTCTTTTACCTCCTTTATCTTGCTGAGTTCTCATTCACGAATATGTACTCTAGATCCTGTTCCGATCTTGTATGATAAATTTTTGTTAGACAAATGCTTTTTCCAGACGTACCACGCAGCGTCTCCGCTGAGCTAGGCCATCTGGGAGAGGGGAAAGGTGCAATGAGTGGCTATTTTCATTATCAACCATATAATAATAATAATAATAATAATAATAATAATAATAATAATAATAATAATAATAATAATAATAATAATAATAATTGTGTAGCATCAGCTACGAATAAGCACATCCTAATTTAATGCAATTTAGACTGACTGACAAAGTTTAGTCATCCCACATTACTCTACCAGATGGCAGAAAAATGGATCTCTCTTAAGCAATCCATCGCTGAATTATGGTTAATTTTGTCGGATAATCACTAAATACGATCATTTAAATGCCGGCAAGATACGGCATGGTGGGCCGAACGGACTTCTTGAACTCTTCAATAATCCGACTACATTTTACACGTTTGAACCTGCGATCTTGGGATTAAACATTTTACTACTTTTCCTCTGAAGGAACTAACAATGTGAAACCCTTAAACACGTGAAGCGCCATCAACTAGATAAGCCATCACTAATTACTACGAATGCCATTAATTTTAATAGAGTACTGTATCACTATATGACTGATAAATGTTCGTCATATTTGGTGTCTTGTTTTCCTTTTATAGGTAGGTCCAATATCCTATATCTTCAATTTCCTCAATTCAAGTTTCAATTCAACGTTAGAATTAGCTTAGTAATTATATTTACTCTCACTCCATAGATGAAATATTGATACTCATTTCTGTCGCATAAGTCTTAATCTCGAGACGTATCTGTTATTAGAAGTACAGAACCAGGAAGTCATCAGTTTTTATGTCCCTGTAGACTTATCATTCTGCTTGTTTGTGGATTAGCTTCCCACTTTTTGCAGCGTAGGAGACAGATTTGTAGGGAAGATAAGGATATTTCATTCAGTTTTCGAATTATTACAGCATAATTCCAATGATATTGACTGTTTTCTTATATTTAGGGTCATTAAACACTAAAGTGAAATTTAGAAACGTAAATTGTGGTGATGTATGTAATAACAAAACAAAAAGAAAACGGTAACATACATCAGTACATTGACAGTAAGAACAGCATGATATCTGGCAGTACATTTGGAAGTAGACTATAGGGCCTGTTAAAATGCTTCCATGCATAAAGATACGAATGTCATTTTCACAATGCATAATATCATAATTTTCCTACAATAAGTCTCATTACTGAATGGTCAGCGTTGACGCCTTCGGTTCAGAGGGTCCCGGGTTCAACTCCCGCCCGGGTCGGGGATTTTAATCGTAGTTGATTAATTATTCTCCCTCGGGGACCGGCTGTGTTTGTTCGTTCCAACATTTTCCTTTTCATATTCAGACAACACACTGCACTACCAACCACCACAGAAACACGCAATAGTGATTACATTCTTCCATATAAGATTGGCGTCAGGAAGGGCATCCGGCCGCAAGACATGACCAAATCCACATGTGCTACACAGTTCATACCCGCGACCCCACATGTGTGCGAAGAGTGTTAGTAGAAGAAGAAGAAGAAGAAGAAGTCTACCGATGCCCCTCAGTGTTTGAATAGCGTACCTGCCTCATACCCGGAGACCCCGGGTTCGATTCCCGGCCAGGTCAGGAATTTGTACCTGCATCTGAGGGCTGGTTCGAGGTCCATTCAGCCTACATGATTGCAATTGAGGAGCCATCTGACGGTGAGATGGTGGCCCCGATCTAGAAAGCCAAGAATAACGGCCGAGAGGATCCATCGTGCTGACCACACGACACCTAGTAATCTGCAGGCCTTCGGGCTGAGAATCGGTCGCTTGGTAGGCCATGGCCCTTCGGGGCTGTTGCGCCATGGGGTTTGGTTTGGTTTGGTTTGGTTTGATTTGGAATGAGAGTAAATATAATTACTCTTGTCACGAAAACGATTAGATTGACTTGTTCAGCGGCCCCAAATATAATGTGAATAAGGGAAAAACAATGCCCATTTTAGTGCAATTTTGAAATACTAGCGAACCCGTGCAAAAAAGTTTCATAAACCATACTTTCTCGAATAGGTTTATAGTGAGAAGGAAAAAGGTTATGTTTTTATTTCAAGCAAATGATTGTAGAATACTACTTACAGTTTTATGTCTATATGTACAGTACTTCCTTACAAACAACATTGGAAGTGACAATGCAGTCTTCCAGTACAACTTGTTTGAACGAAGTCCTCCGTTATACAATATTATACAGCAATGCATGGTACATGGACCATGAAGAACGTTCAACACTAACAGTCCTTGTATGCAGGATGGTAAATGTACCAAAGGGTAACCAAAAGACTTTCTCAATGAAATAAATGTTAATGTTCAAGGTTACCCCATATGCCGAAGGAGTGAAAATGGACTTCGGATTATTGTGGGCTCCCATTAAGTAAATAATCGCCGGATTGAGTTTTATAATCCTTACTTATCCCTCAAATATAAACCCATTCGGGAAAGTGTGGCTTATGAACATGCGAGATTTCTCACACGGGTCCATGCGAAATACAGAAGAAAATCCTGTAAAAGAATTAACGTTTAATAGTTTGAAGGATTAGACGACAACTGATAATTAGAGCATGTTATAATTACATAAAACAGGCATCCAAGCGGCCAAAATGTGAAGTGGACAGCAATGATGGCGCGTACTTTCCTACAGCCCAGCAGTATTTGCAAATCGCATACTTCGTACACATTTTTAAAGTCATTTTTAAAGAAATTATCTATATTTATGAAGTTAGAGTGAAAGTTGTCAATGGTAATGTCTATTCTCTTTATTTTGAATGCTCATTTGTCACGATCGGTTACTTGTGAGCGCCAAAAAAGGGATCTATACTACTTAACTAATACACTGTATATGATGTAAACATGTAATGGCGCTGGGTTGTTTGCCAACTGATCAGTAAAACCTCGTTCCATGTGGACTCATAACAAGTTGTTTTATTACGTCCACTCCATCACAACATATTTGGAAGAAATAGACAGCGGATACCTAATTAAACTTTAAGATAGTGCATTTCTGGCTATTTCGTATATGCCAACGATCATGCCATAACTGTTTAAGGTGATGACTTAGAGTTCGTCGAGCAGAAACTATCTGAAGCTCACTCACTTTTACACGGAGATCCACCTCAAACCTATTCCGTCTAAGACGCAAACTTGTGTTTTCTATCTCACGAACAGGCGGACATTGGACAGGCATTCCACTGGAATACTGCAGTACCCCCAAACATCTCGGAGTTACTCTTGACCGTGGTTTGACCTTCCGAAATTACTGCTTTAACATCAAGCAGAAAGTAGCTGCTAGAATTGACATCGTACGGAAGTTTACTGGTACAGTTTGGGGTGCAAATCCATAAATCTTGCCATGTAAATACTGTGGATGTTCCAGTAAACGAGACATGCCAAATTACCACTGGTTTTCTGCGTCCTACTCCTTTGTAAAAGTTCTATTGTCTTGCTGGTATAGCACCTACCGACATCCGTCTAGAAACATCTACCAGGAAAGATAATAATAAAGCAATGACATCACAGGTCCATCCTCTGTTTTTTTATCCGCCAAATTGCCAACGTCTTAGATCAAGTAGAAGTTTCTTATGATCTACTGAGGCACTTCCAGGTACATCACGGCGAGTAAGAATTAAGGTGAGGCAGGCTAAAATCCAGAATCCAAATGAATGCTTGATACCAAATGATATTTTCCCTCCTGATCATAATTGGACGCCGCTCAACATACTGAGCGCTGTTTTTGCCAAACCAAATTTACAAATTTTGTCTGTTGCAGTCACCAATGAAAATCAAATCGAGATAATAACTGTGGAACTCAGTAACTGCACCGTTTCAGGTGTCTACGAACCAACAAATGTAGATTTCTCCTTTAAAATTCCAGATAGCTACTTCAAGCAAAAGACAAACTTTGTGGTTGGAGACTTCAACAGCCATAATAGTGCATGGGGATATACAGATGATGATAATAATGGAGAAGCTGTGTTAGAATGGGCTGATGATTACCAATTACAACTTATTCATGACCCTAAACTACCTCCATCCTTTAACAGCAGTAGATGGCGACGAGGCTTCAACCCAGACCTGATATTTGTGAGTGAACACGTGGCACAGCAATGTGTGAAATCTATGTGCAATCCCATTCCAAATACCCAGCATCGGCCCATAATGTGTCACTTTTCTCTGCAATTCAACCAATAAAGGTTCCGTTTCGAAGGAGATACACTGACTGACAGAGCAAATGCAACACCAAGAAGGAGTGGTCAGAACTTTATGCCAATTGCAGGGTAGACTGACGTCACTGAGGTATGCTCATGATGTGAAATGCGCCGCTGTGCTGCGCACGTAGCGAACGATAAATGGGACACGGCGTTGGCGAATGGCCCACTTCGTACCGTGATTTCTCAGCCGACAGTCATTGTAGAACGTGTTGTCGTGTGCCACAAGACACGTGTATAGCTAAGAATGCCAGGCCGCCGTCAACGGAGGCATTTCCAGCAGACAGACGACTTTACGAGGGGTATGGTGATCGGGCTGAGAAGGGCAGATTGGTCGCTTCGTCAAATCGCAGCCGATACCCATAGGGATGTGTCCACGGTGCAGCGCCTGTGGCGAAGATGGTTGGCGCAGGGACATGTGGCACGTGCGAGGGGTCCAGGCGCAGCCCGAGTGACGTCAGCACGTGAGGATCGGCGCATCCGCCGCCAAGCGGTGGCAGCCCCGCACGCCACGTCAACCGCCATTCTTCAGCATCTGCAAGACACCCTGGCTGTTCCAATATCGACCAGAACAATTTCCCGTCGATTGGTTGAAGGAGGCCTGCACTCCCGGCGTCCGCTCAGAAGACTACCATTGACTCCACAGCATAGACGTGAACGCCTGGCATGGTGCCGGGCTAGAGCGACTTGGATGAGGGAATGGCGGAACGTCGTGTTCTCCGATGAGTCACGCTTCTGTTCTGTCAGTGATAGTCACCGCAGACGAGTGTGGAGTCGGCGTGGAGAAAGGTCAAATCCGGCAGTAACTGTGGAGCGCCCTACCGCTAGACAACGCGGCATCATGGTTTGGGGCGCTATTGCGTATGATTCCACGTCAAGGCACGTTAAATGCCCACCGCTACGTGCAGCATGTGCTGCGGCCGGTGGCACTCCCGTACCTTCAGGGGCTGCCCAATGCTCTGTTTCAGCAGGATAATGCCCGCCCACACACTGCTCGCATCTCCCAACACGCTCTACGAGGTGTACAGATGCTTCCGTGGCCAGCGTACTCTCCGGATCTCTCACCAATCGAACACGTGTGGGATCTCATTGGACGCCGTTTGCAAACTCTGCCCCAGCCTCGTACGGACGACCAACTGTGGCAAATGGTTGACAGAGAATGGAGAACCATCCCTCAGGACACCATCCGCACTCTTATTGACTCTGTACCTCGACGTGTTTCTGCGTGCATCGCCGCTCGCGGTGGTCCTACATCCTACTGAGTCGATGCCGTGCGCATTGTGTAACCTGCATATCGGTTTGAAATAAACATCAATTATTCGTCCGTGCTGTCTCTGTTTTTTCCCCAACTTTCATCCCTTTCGAACCACTCCTCCTTGGTGTTGCATTTGCTCTGTCAGTCAGTGTATAATTTCAAAAAAAGCAGACTGGGAGAAGTTCAGCTCAACCCTTGATGAAACAATATCAGATATCCACCCAACACCAGAGTTTTATTATCAGTTTGTTGAAGCTGTGAAGAAAGCTTACCGCGCTTCCATACCACGATGATGCAGAATTAACTATATACAAGGTCTAACTTCAGACACAGCTGCCCAAATGAACACATATATTTCACTGTTTCAGGAAGATCCACTAAGTGAAGACACTATCTCAGCTGGAAGGAAACTGCTTTCCTCAATTGCAGAGGCAAGGAAAGATGCTTGGATTAAACTTATGGAGGAAACAGACATGTCAAGGGATAGCCGAAAGGCTTGGAAGCTTCTCAAACGACTTAGCAACGATTCAACCAAAGGACCAGTCCATGCAAATGTTACGGCAAACCAAATCGCAAGTCAGCTTGTCATCAATGGGAAAACAAATCACCCAATAAGGAAGATGGAACATAATATCCGAAAAAAACGAGGTAATGAAGTGCAGTAACCTATCCCGGCCATTTGAAATGACGGAATTACAGAAAGCGATTCAATGTACCAAAAATGGAAAAGCGGCAGGATTAGATGATATCACAATAGAACAAATAAAACACTTCAGTTCAACCACACAGGCATGGCTTTTAAAATTCTTCAACACCTGCTTTACTTCCCTAAAAATTCCAAAACTATGGAGAAAATCCAAGGTGATCGCATTTCTGAAACCTGGAAAGGAACCTTCGAACCCCAAAAATGTCAGTTTAAACTCCTTACTCTGCCACCTATACAAAATAATGGAAAGAATGTTGCTCAATCGCTTAATGGGAGTAGTAGACCAAGTCCTAATCCCTCAGCAATGTGGCTTCCGCCCAGGAAAGAGTTGCACAGCACAGATTTTACATCTAACCCAGCACATCGAGGACGGGTTTGAAATGAGGAAGATCACTGGTGTGGCTTTTGTGGACCTCTCAGCCGCCTACGATACAGTAAATCACAGGATATTATTACACAAACTTTATAGAATGATTACAGACATTAAGGTAACCAAGATGATGGCTACTCTCCTGGAAAATCGTCGCTTTTTTGTCGAATTCCAAGGACGCCGAAGCAGATGGAGGAATCAAAGGAATGGACTACCTCAAGGCAGTGTACTGGCTCCTATTCTTTTCAACATCTACACTAATGACCAGCCATTACCAGAAAACACTAAAAGCTTTATCTATGCCGATGACCTTGCACTTACTACTCAAACTGATACCTTTGATGAAGCAGAGATCTCTTTAACTGCTGCATTAGAAGAGCTAGGTACCTATTATGAGAAAAACCAACTCAAACCAAATCCAGCTAAGACTCAAATTTGTGCGTTCCATCTGCGACATGCACAGGCCTCTCAGAAACTCAAAGTACTATGGAAGGGGAACTTACTGGAACACTGCTTTACACCAAAGTATCTGGTAGTTATGCTGAATCGCACATTAACATATAAGAAACATTGCCAAAACCTGAAACAAAAGATAGCTGCCAGAAACAACATTCTACGAAAGTTATCAGGAACAAGTTGGGGAACACAACCACAAACAATTAGAACATCAGCTCTAGCTCTATGCTATTCTGCAGGAGAATATGCCTCCCCGGTTTCGTACAGGTCAGCTCATACGAAGCAGGTAGACATCGCTTTAAACGAAAGCTGCAGGATCATTACTGGATGCTTGAAACCTACACCCATTGAGAAGGTCCAGCTTTTAGCTGGTATCGCTCCCAGTGAGATTCGTTGGGAGGTAGCAGCTAACAAAGAAAGGCTCCAGTCATCTTCTTCAGAAGCACAACCTCTCTATGGATACCACCCAGCCACACAGGGGCTAAAATCTAGAAAACGTTTTCTCCGCACATCTGTTAACCTTGAGGGGAAGGCAGAGAATGCTAGAGTCACAATGTGGAAAGAGAGAATCCACCACCTTTCCAACTGGATAGAGCCGAAGGAAAGTCTTCCATGTGGACACCAGGAGAAGTGGACAGTATGGAAAGCCCTTAACAGACTCCGTACGGAAGTCGGCAGAACAAAAGTAAATTTGCAGAAGTGGGGCTTCTCAAGTGATTCATCACTTTGTGATTGCGGAGAGCATCAGACGATGTAACATCTATGTCAGTGTATTTTATGTCCTTCAATGTGCACTATGAAAGACTTGATTGCAGCCTCCCCCAACGCTATTGACGTCGCCCAGTACTGGGCAAGCATCATCTAGCTCTCGAATATTGTTGCTCTATCTGTGATTGTATAATAGACTTGTATATTTGTATACTAGGAATGTAGATATCTTGTTGCTTTTGTTAAATTTCTGTAAGTAGAATTGATACTTATGACACGAATAAAGAAAGATCTTTTTAATGTATTGTATTTTTGACACGATAAATAAATAAATACATAATTCATAGTATGAAATTAATAATTTTTGAACAGCATATACGGTCATATTCTCAATAAGTAAGGTTGTGTAGGTTATGAGATTCATTGAAGTAAGCAATGTTCTCAATGGAATTCATTTCGAAAGTTGTTATTTTCGAACGTCGTGGATCTTGACTTATTGAAGCTGTGTGTACCCATTTCTAGACTCTTCAACAAAGAAATGAATAAAAATAAAAACTGGGTCATTCAAATCAACAGTGAAAACCAGAGTGGGAAATGGGCATAATTGAACAAATCCCTATGGAAATATTTTAGGAGAAATATCGTAACAACGTGAAATCTTACCAGACTGCGTTGTTCTTACGGTATCTTGTGAACGATTGTTAAATAACTGAATGAATGTTAAATTTAATGAACAAATAGAAACAAGAAACATTTGCAGTGAGGTGGAAAAGTCGGCAAATACTTCTGTTCGTGGCATCGAAGACGTAAATAGAACCGCAAATGAACGAACAAAATGCACGGGCTGTAGCTGCAAGACACTTTGTAATAATAAAGAAAATTAAAGCCCTAGCTCTTGGAGACAGAATGGTGTTCGTAAATAGCTGTTGTCTCTTTAGACCCTGTGTACTTGTAAACTCAATTTAGTGCTCCATTATTGCTGACATGAATGGTGCATGACAAAAGGAGCACAATTTAATTAATGTTCCCCGGATGTGTGCCCGTCAAGTGGTAACTTAAAGAAACGAGCAACATTCAACTCGGCCTTGCTTAAATCATAACACAAATTGTGCTTTGCGTCAGATATTACTCTTAAATGTGTATGTACAATCTATATATACAAAATAACTTGTCCTGACTGACTGATTCATCATCGCCGAGCCAAAACTACTGGACATAAAGAAATGAAATTTTGGGGATACATTCATATTAAGACGCAGGTGCTTGCTAAGAGAGGATTTTTGGATATCCGTCACTAAGGGGGTGAAAAGAGGGGGGGGGATGAAATTTTAAAATGAATGTATCTATATCTCACAACTTTAAAAGTTTACAGATGTAAAAATTGGTATTTATAATCTTCTTTAAAAATAAGGAATCACGTATTTTTTTTTTGTTTTCAGAAAATCCCAATAGGATTGGTGAAAAAGGGTGAAAAATCGGTTGAATGCCTTTAATCAGGATACCGGTACTTATATCTCAGAAACTAAAGATGATACAGACCTGAAAATGGGTACTTTTGATCTCTTCTAAAAATAAAGAACCACGTATTTTTTGTTTTTGGAAAATCCAATTAATGGGAGGGTGAAAAGGGGGTGAATTTTTTAAAATGAGTGCATCTATATCTCAAAACTTTTAATGTTTACAGTTGTAATAAATTGGTATTTAGAATCCTCATTGAAAATAAAGAAACACGTATTTTTTGTTTTCGGAAAATCCCAATATGAGGGATGAAAAGGGGTGAAGAAGGGGTTGAATGTCTTTAATGAGGATACTTATATCTCAGAAACTGAAGATATTACAGTCCTGAAAATTGGTGTTTGGGACTCCTTTAAAAATAAAGAAACACGATTTTTTTGTTTTTGGAAAATCCAATTAATGGGGCGGGTGAAAAGGGGGTGAATTTTTAAATTAGTGTGTCTATATTTCAAAACTTTTAAAGTTTATAGGTGTAAAAATTGGTATTTAGAATCTCCCTTAAAAATAAAGGAACACGTATTTTTGGTTTTCCGAAAATCCCAATAGGAGGGGTGGAAAAGGGTGAAAAATGGGTTGAATGCTTTTAATGAGGCTACTCATATTACAGAACCTGAAGATATTACAGACATGAAAATTGATGTTTGGGATCTCCTTTAAAAATAAAGAAATACGTATTTTGTTGTTTTTGGAGAATTCAATTAATGGGGAGTGAAAATGGGGTGAATTATTACAATGAGTGTATCTACTGTATATCTCAAAACATTTAAAGTTTATAGATGTAAAAATTGGTATGGAGAATCTCCTTTAAACATAAAGAAACACGTATTTTTTGTTTTCCGAAAATCCCAATAGGAAGGGAAAAAAAGGGGTTGAATGCCTTTAATGAGGCTACTTATATTTCAGAACTTGAAGATATTAGAGACCTGAAAATTGGTATTTGGGATCTACTTTAAAAATAAAGAAACAGGTATTTTTTCGTTTTTGGAAAATCCAATTAATGGTGGGTGATAAGGGGGGTAAATTTAGAAATTGAGTGTGTCTACATCTAAAAACATTAAAAGTTTACATATGTAAAAATTGGTATTTAGAATCTCCTTTAAAATAAGGGAACACGTATTTATTTTTTGTTTTCTGTAAATCCCATTAGGAGGGTTGTAAAAGGGTGAATAATGGGTTGGATGCCTTTAATGAGGATACATATAACTCAGAAACTGAAGATATTACAGAACTGAAATTTTTTATATGGGATCTCCTTTAAAAATAAACACGTATTATTTTGGAAAATCCAATTAATGGCTGTTAAACAGTAGTGACAAATTGGAGTGATTTTTTTTGAAAGACTATATCTACAGAATATCTAAGAAACGTAAAATGTTACAGACGTAAAAAGTGAGTATTTGGAATCTCCTGTAAATGTGAGGAAACATAGGTGATTTTTTTTGGAAACTTTACTTAAGGGGAACTAAAAAGGGGTGAAATTTTAAAATGAGAATTTCTGCAGTATACCTCAAACAACTTAACATGTTACAGAAGTGAAAAATGGTACTTTTTATCTCTATTAAAAATAAAGGAACGTGTATTTTTAGTTTTCGTAAATACCACTTGTGTAGAGGGGGGTAAAAGTGACTGAAAATGGTGTTGAATTATTCTATTTGGCTACTGATATCTCAAAAATGAAGATGTTACAGACGTGAAATTTTATATTTGAAATCCAATGAAGGGGAGGGGTGGTGTGCGTGAAAGAATTGAAAAATTAATTGACTTAATTGTATGAGAATACATACATCTAATAAAAAGTAAAATTGTTACAGACGTGAAAGTTGATATTTGGATCTCCTTTAAAAACAAAGAAAACGCGTTTGGGGGGGGGGAACCATCTTGGGGGGCGAGAGTGAAAAGGAGTTGAATTCCTTTGATGAGGACACATAAATCAAAAACTGAAGAAGTTAGAGTCTTGATAATTGGTATTTAGAAGATTGAAGATTAAGGAAACAAGTATTTTTTGCCGGAAAATTCACTTGGGGGGGGGGGGGAGGAGTGTGAAAGGAAGTGATAAAAGTGAATTATATTTATGGGGATAGTACTTATATCTCAAAGCTGAAGGTAATAGACGTGAACATTGCTGTTTGGAATCTCTTTTAAACATAAAGAAACTCGCCTTCTTTTAATTTTTTTTTGGGGGGGGGGGGGTTGGTAAATATACTTAACGGCGGTGGGGTGTAAAACGAGGTGAGACCAATTGATTTTACTGTTCATAATGTACTTATAAGGAGCTCCGTTGCTCATGCGGCAGTGCGCCGGCCTCTCACAACTGGGTTCCGTGGTTCTAATCCCGATCACTCCATGTGACATTCGTGCTGGACAAAACGGAGGCGGGACAGGTTTTTCTCCGGATACTCCGGTTTCCCTGTCATCATTCATTACAGCAACACTGTCCAATATTTCATTTCATTTGTCATTCATCGATCATTGCCCCCAGAGGAGTGCTCCGGCAGCCGGCACAATTCCTGGGGCTTTATTCATTTCATTCCTGACCCTGTCGAATGACTGGAAACAGGCTGTATATTTTCGATGCACTTATTCTGATCATAAACCAATCATTTTAATCTTTCCTCGATTCGTTTTCAACAGCCATCTTTTCCTTCGGAGAACGTTCTTAGTTTACAGTAGCTCCTCCTGGCATATAAATAAAAATTTAAACACATTTGAAATAAACGATAGGAATGAGATTGACCGTCAAATTTTTTACCTCTATAATAAGGTAAATAATGCACGGAAATATGTCATTCGTATCGCCAGAAATCCCGCACACTTGCCTACGCGCGACAATGGTGCTGGTCATATTGTCAACAATGACAATGGCAGCAGATGTAACCGCCAAGTAGCGGTCTTGCATCTTGCTGTGGGGTCCAGAACATCTATAATAATAATAATAATAATAATAATAATAATAATAATAATAATAATAATAATAATAATAATAATAATAATAATATTCTAGACCGTCGTCAAATGTGCGGACCGCGCTGGAAACGGGTCCTGGAGGGGTAATGACTAAGAATGCAGTCCGGCCGCGGGTTCAGTACCGCCAAGGCACGCCGGATCTCCTTCAGGATTTGATCCATATTAAAAATGCTAATAGGAAAAGATGGCAAAGATTTAGGGACCCAACTGACCGGCTGGAATACCTGGACCTAGCCCAGGAAGTACGAAATCGATTGCTGGAAAGAAAGATTTTAAAATGGGAGAAAACTTGCCGTACTCTGTTAGAAAACGAGTCAGATCACGAATTTTGGCGGATTCTCTCAGAAATGAGTCAGATCGCGAATTTCGGCGGATTACATATAAAACAATAAGCATTCAGTTATACATTTCAGTATAATACCGTAGCGAAGCACGGGTATCTTGCCAGTACCCAATAAAACCAAGGAACAGAGGTGAAATATCTGATTTTACCGTTCATTTAGAAGGAGGACATTGTTTTTCAGTGTGGACTCAATTTATGTGATGCAAGTTTCTTCAACAGTCGAAACAAAAAATATAACACTATTAGTAAGATAATGACATGTTTCGTTTTACAAGAACACCCTGAGATTCCCTCAAATCTCTTCTAACCATGCGTATAAACAGGTTGGGTCCGCCTCTGTTGTGTAGTTGTTAGTGCGATTAGCTGCCACCCCTGGTGACCCAGGTTCGATTCCCGACTCTGCCATGAAATTTGAAAAGTGGTACAAGGGCGGGAACGACGTCCACTCAGCCTTGGGAGGTCAGTTGAATAGAGGGAGTTTGATTCCCACCTGTGCCATCCTCGAAGTGGTTTTCCAGTGATTTCCCACTTTTCCTCCAGGCAAATGCCAGGATGGTACCTAACTTAAGACCACAGCCTCTTCCTTCCTTCTTCCTTATCTGTCCCTTTCAATTTTCCCATACCCCACCAGGGTTCAGCATACTAGGTGAGGCCACCTGGGCTACGTACTGGTCCTCCCCAGTTGTAAGCCCCGACCCAAAGACACACGCTCCAAGACTTTGCCTTTGAGGCGGTTGAGGTGGGATCCCTCACTGAGTCCGAGAGAAAAGCCAACCCTGGAGGGTAAATAGGTTAAGAAAAAAATATGTAGAAGGAACGATGGCACAATTGGGTTGGCGGAGAAAATTTTCCGTTTCGAAGAAAATGAGGTTAATTTGTAACTTCCGGATGCGCAATTCAAATTTACGAACTCACCGTATTTGCTCTGCCAGATCGCAAATCGCCGCACGCTGCTGTGCTTCAGTAGAAGGAATGGAGGGGGAGTAATGGGAGACAGATATAATTCTCGGTGCGAATGCTCAAGTTTCTCGTTCGTTTAACGCAGTCGCTTCCCAGCCCCATTAGGCAGTATACAGTTTATGTCCACATTGGTTACAAAGTTCGCGGTATAAGTTTGTGAGAATGGTTCCGTTTCAGTGCAAAAAATGGCAACGGGATAGAAACTGCACTGATTTTATCGGTATAATTTTGATATACCTTGTGACTGACTATGAATGTGTGATATTATGAACAAGTGTGATAAATGTGGTATAAATGTTGAAGTCCGTTATTGACACTTTGGTATCTTGGAGGAAGTTTCTTTTCTGAACGTAATTTAAAAACTTTCTGATTTCATTCCAGCATGCCAGATTGGACTAATTTCAGGTCAATGGACTTAATTCTAACTTCCTAACTGAGGCAGGTCTATAGAGGAGGTAGGGGAAGACGGAGGGAAGGAAAACTCTCTTCAGCTGCAGACAGTGACGTACCGTAGGAGTAAAGAGGGATGTATGCCCTGAATCCTCGACGAGGGTGTTTGATGTGGCTGAACAGTAATAGCCATGCGCACCACAAGTCCGTTCCTCGCGTTCGTTGATGCGACGGGGCCATTGGCTTTAGATGTAGACCAGCCGTCCTTCATCGACCCAGTGATCCCATATCCACTTCACTTTGGTTGCATTCCTTCCAACGCGAGATCATTTTCGCGATAGGCCACGATTCTCCCAACGCCAGAGGTGGAAATTCGTTTATAGGGTTGTCATGTTCTTTGACGTGCAATTCTAACTTCTTCTGTGCACGCGAACGGTGAGGAAACACAATGATATTGCCTCTCAGCGACTCTGTAGACATTCACTTACATACCAATAATCAGAGTCGCCATTGGCGCACTCTGTTGAACAACTAATCACGTCACTTCTCTGTCCTGCTTAACTCATTCCACCAACATGCAGGTGTTTCTTTAACGTTGTTGAATTTTAATGTCTTATACGAATATTAAGCTAATCCAAAAAAGGAAATTTCTGTTTCACGGAAAGTTACCATAATAAGGGTTTCAAAATTTATTCATTTTTGAAATCAGTCAATATTCAAAAGCTTTCTCTCGAGCGAAGCCGTCATGAAGACCCGAACAAATTACATATATTCATATTGCTTCATAGTTATTTAAATATGTCGAGATGAATATCAGCAAAATAGTTGAAAACTTTGTATATAATACCTCAGATTAACCTCAAATACAGAAATTCACGGTAAATTTTATTCTGAAAGTAACATGTTTATAAGAGTGCTAATAACTCACTTGTTTTACAGTGGATAGGATTCTTACGTCATACAATATAATATAAGAACAATAAATATGGGGATTATAATTTTGAAATACCCTTGTCATAAATTCTGATTAGTTTATTTTCTATAACACTGACCAAACAGTAATAAATATTTATATGAAATGTTATAAATATACACCGACGTTTCACATGGAATTTTCATAACCCAGTTATCGCGTTCAAATGTATATAATCAATCAATCAATCAATCAATCAATCAATCAATCAATCAATCAATCAATCAATCAATCAATCAATCAATCAATCAATCAATCAATCAATCAATCAATCAATCAATCAATCAATCAATCAATCAATCAATCAATCACTACTGATCTGCATTTAGGGCAGTCGCCCAGGAGGCAGATTCCCTATCTGTTGCTTTCCTAGACTTTTCTTAAATGATCGCAAGGAAATTGGAAAACTATTGAACATCTCATTTGGTAAGTTATTCCAATCCCTAACTCCAGTTCCTATAAACGAATATTTGCCCCAGTTTGTCCTCTTGAATTCCAACTTTATCTTCATATTGTGATCTTTCCTGCTTTTAAAGACACCACTCAAACCTATTCGTCTACTAATGTCCTCCAATGCCATCTCTCCGCTCATAGCTCGGAACACACCACTTATTCGAGCAGCTCGTCTCCTTTCTCCCAAGTCTTCCCAGCCCAAACTTTGCAACATTTTTGTAACGCTGCTCTTTTGTCGGAAATCACCCAGAACAAATCGAGCTGCTTTTCTTTGGGTTTTTTCCAGTTCTTGAATCAAGTAATCCTGGTGAGGGTCCCATACACTGGAACCATACTCTAGCTGGGGTTTTACCAGAGACTTACAAGCCCTCTCCTTTACATCCTTACTACAACCCCTAAATACCCTCATAACCATGTGCAGAGATCTGTACCCTTTATTAACAATAATATTTATGTGATTACCCCAATAAAGGTCTAGGTACTTACAATGATCCCCAAAAGGAACTTTCACCCCATCAACGCAGTAATTAAAACTGAGAGGACTTTTCCTATTTGTGAAACTCACAACCTGACTTTTAACCCCGTTTATTATCATACCATTACTCACCGTCCATCTCACAACACTATCGAGTTCACCCTGCAGCCGCTCACAATCTTGTAACTTATTTATTACTCTGGTACAGAATAATATCATCTGCCAACAGCCTTATCTCTGATTCCACTTCTTTACACATATCATTGATATATATAGGAAGATATAAAGGTCCAATAATACTGCCTTGAGGAATTCCCCTCTGAATTATTACAGTGTCAGATAAAGCTTCACCTACTCTAATTCTCTGAGTTATATTTTCTAGAAACAGAGCCACCCATTCAGTCACTCTTCTTTCTAATCCAATAGCACTCATTTTTGCCAGTAGTCTTCCATGATCTACCCTATCAAATGCCTTAGATAGGTCAATCGCAATGCAGTCCAATTGGCCTGCTGAATCCAGGATATCTGCTATACTCGTATCTTGCTGAAATCCTACAAGCTGAGCTTCAGTGGAATAACCTTTCTTAAACCCAAACTGCCTTCTGTCAAACCAGTTATTAATTTCACAAACATGTCTAACATAATCAGAAAGAATGCTTTTCCAAAGCTTACACGCAATGCATGTAAAACTGACTGGCCTGTAATTTTCAGCTTTATGTCTATCACCCTTTTTATATACAAACGGTCTACTATAGCAACTATTCATTCATTTGGTATACCTCCTTCAACCAAACAATAATCAAATAAGTATTTTAGATATGGTACTATATCCCAACCCATTGCCTTTAGTATATCCCCAGAAATCTTATCAAGTCCAGATGTTTTTCTAGTTATCAAATTTTGTATCTTACTGTAAATGTAATTGTTATCATAGGTAAATTTTAATACTTCATTAGTGTTACTCACCTCCCTTATCTGGACATTATCATTGTAACCAACAATCTTTACATACTGTTGACTGAATACTTCTGCCTTTTGAAGATCCTCGCATACACACTCCCCTTGTGCATTAATGATTCCTGGAATGTCCTTCTCTGAACCTGTTTCTGCCTTAAAGTACCTATACATATCCTTCCATTTTTCACTAAAATTTGTATGACCACCAATTATGCTTGCCATCATGTTATCCTTAGCTGACTTCTTTGCTAGATTCAATTTGCTAGTAAGTTCCTTTAATTTCTCCTTACTTCCATAACCATTTCTAACTGTATTTCGTTCCAACCTGCACCTCCTTCTTAGTCTGTTTACTTCTCTGTTATAATATAGCGGATCTTTACCATTCCTTACCGCTTTTAATGGTACAAACCTATTTTCACATTCCTCAACAATTGCTTTAAACCCATCCCAGAGTCTGTTTACATTTACCATTTTCCAGCGATCTTAGTTACTTTTTTTAAACTCCCTCATGCCTGTTTTATCAGCTATATGGTACTGCCTAATAGTCCTAATTTTATACCTTCCTTTCTTTCACATTTATTTTTAACTACGGAAAATATAGTTTCGTGATCACTAATGCCTTCTATTATTTCGGTTTCTCTATAGAGCTCATCTGGTTTTATCAGCATCACACCCAAAATATTCTTTCCTCTAGTTGGTTCAATCACTTTCTGAATCAGCTGCCGTTCCCATAGTAACTTATTTGCCATTTGTTGTTCATGCTTCCTGTCGTTCGCATTACGTTACCGATCGACATTTGGTAAATTGAGATCACCTGCTACTATCACATTATTTTCTATATCACTTCCAACATAGCTGATTATCTTATCAAATAATTCTGTATCAGCGTCAGCGCTACCCTTTCCCAGTCTGTACACTGCAAAGACATCAAGTCGCCCATTATCTTTAGAGATGAGCCTTACACCCAGAATTTCATGTTTTTCATCCTTAACTTATTCGTAGCTTACAAATTCTTCTTTCACCAGAATGAATACTCCCTCTCCTACCATTCCTATCCTATCTCTACGATACCCACTCCAGTTCCGTGAGAATATTTCTGCATCCATTATATCATATCTCAGCCATGATTCAACGCCTATTACAATATCTGGTAAGTAAATATCTATTAAATTACTTAATTCCATTCCTTGGTTTACAAATGCTTCTACAGTTGAGCACTAAAAATAAAATCTAAAAATGATAAATTAATAAATTATATAGTCACCAGTACCAAGTCCCAAACATACTACTAGGTAATATGACATTCAACAGTAAAACTAAGGATATATAGCATACTGTATTTTGAAGATAAACTCAATTATCATCAAAACTAAAAAAATTATTTAAAAATACCGCATTAAACCGCATGGTTTGTGTATACAGTTTATATCATCTCTGCATAGTTATAAAGAGTTTGAATACCATTTTTACTGGAGGATATTTTACTTTGACAGACTGTAATAACTTTTCCAGATATGAGCAAGATCGTAAGTAGACTGAATTTAATTTGGAAATCAGATTTATCAATATAATGTAGCAAATATATCCTTCTCATACAGTACTTACGGTTGTGTTAAGGACTAAAAAACGTCAAAGGGGAAGTTTTGAAATGTACTCAACCATCAGTAACATGGTAACAGTATATCGCCAGTGGAATCTGTTGAACGTTGAATTTTTGTATGTAATGTATAACCTTGTTTGCAGAGAAATGTGATATTCCTGTGATGGACATACTGCGCAGAGTAAAACAACAGTAAACATTACGGATAATTAACAAGTATCCAACCCTATGAAATAGTCGACTACGATGAATTTTAAATTGAACACTAGATCTTCGATTGATCAACAATAAAGATTGGAAGTGTATATTTTCTGAAGGGCCATACACACACACACACACACACACACACACACACACACACACACACACACACACACACACACACACACACACACACACACACACACACACACACACACACACACAGTGAATTAGGCCTTCTAAACTTTGAAAAACCAGCCAACCCCATCAAATCAAACAAACCAGTGAGCCAAAACCTGCCATCTTCTCCTACAAATCGCGATGAAATCATACGTCACATAAAGAGACTGAAAAATAACAAGGCTCCTGGTGAAGACTCTATGATTACGGAACTGTGGAAACATGCCGCGGAAGAAGCAATTGACATCCTACACCAAACCATTGTAGATATATGGGAAAGAGAACAACTACCAGAGGACTGGAGGCTTGCTTTGATCCATCCTTTACACAAAAAAGGAAATATAAGAGATGTGAACAATCACCGTGGTATTTCTCTTCTGCCAGTAGCATACAAAATCCTGTCACTATCCATCCTTGAAAGACTAGAACAGCAAGTTGATCACAAACTCGGGGAACACCAAGCAGGTTTTCGGAAAGGTCCATCAAGTGGAAAATAATACCTAAGAAAATAAGATACCATATGCTGGGAGGTCGAACCAATGTATCGACATTTATAGATTTCAGGAAATCATACGACTCCATTGTCCGTGATTTGTCGTTTAACATACTTGCAGAAAAGGGAGTCGATGAGCAACTGCTGGCGGTAATAAGGGCAATGCTAACTAATTCCAAATCAAATGTAAAATTCTCTCTGAAAATTCTCCCTTAAACCTCTTAGATCAAGACAGGCGTTCGACAGGGATATAGGCTGTCACATCTTTTGTTAAACTGGGTACTTGAGAAGGTAATACAGGAGTGACGGAAGACGTTAAAAGAAAGAAACCTTTACAAACTCTGAAGGCTTGGGACAAAGAAAAACGGAGTGGAAATAGATTGCTTAGAATTCTTTGATGATATAGCCCTGATGACATAACATTTCGAAAGTGCAACAGAACAGATCAATGTGTTGAAGGAAGTAGCTGAACAAACAGGTTTACAAATTTCCTTAGCTAAAATTTCGCAGTTTTCTTCATTTGATGTTGCAAAAGTTCCATCTTTCCTTAGAAAGCCTTGTATCATTGCACCTTCTTTTTAAAATTCCTGAAGTATTCACGGGTCTCACCTCTATGAAAATTGTGTTCAATCTGTCCATTAGTTCTTTTCCATACTTGCGTTTCTCACTGCGTATTATGGTTGCTGTTTGTGCTGGTTGTGTTTTGTACATTTTCCAATCTTCTTCTTTTTTCGAGGTGTAATAATTTTTTCAGGCATTCAGATGATCCCCTAAAATCTTCTTGCAGTTATCGTTCCACCACATGTGCTTCTTCCTTTTCTTGATTTCGGCCACTCCTTTTTCAGCTTGTATCATCTGCTTTCTCGTGCTGTTGAAATTATTTTGCTCTTATTGGGCAAGTTATTTGAATTCATTCCCTCTTTCTCTGAGCTTTTTTTGTGTCAAAGCGAATTATGGTAGGTTCGTTTTTCTTTTTATTGAGAGGGATTGACCGGAAATTTATTACTGATGCGTAGTGATCTGAGTCTATCTTTATTCTTTTTTCGATGGTAACTTTCACGATTTGCGAAATGTATCTTCGAGATCTCCTATTGTTTTGTTTGGGAATCTCCATGTCGTCTGTTTTCTAGGTAAGTGACGAAAGTATGTTGATATCAATTAGAGGTTATGGTTATTACATAGTTCAATGAGGCGTTCTCCGTTTTTGTTGGTTCTTTTGTGTGCTTCGTACAGCCCAACATCTTCCCTCTGTTTCCGTTCACCGCCTACCTGTGCATCAAAATCGCCCATTAGGATCTTGACGTGGTGTTTCGGGATTTTTGCTAATCCGGCATCCAGGAGGTTCCAGAATCTATCTGTGTCTACCAGGTCTTTTTTGTTTTTTCATTAGTTGGAGCATGTGCATTGACTAGCGTATATGTTTTGTGTGCACAACGCAGGCATGGTAGGCATAGTCTATCATTAACAGCTTCAAAATTTGAGACTGACCAAAGGATTCTGGTGTTGGCAGCAGAAGCTGTACCGAAGATAGGGGTGTTTTTCATTACTCTCTTATGGGATTTGCTCTTGAAGAACCGATACCCTTCAAACTCAAACGTATCTTCGTCAGTGAAGCGAGTTTCTTGCAGAGGAATTACTGCAATTTTATTTTCGTGGAGGGCATTGGCCAGCTGTTTCATCTTACCAGTTTGTATTAGACTGTTTATGTTGAACGTTGCCAAAAAAAATATTCCTAGGTATGGGTTTCAGCTTTCGTGACTGTTGAGGATTTCCAAGACGCTCCCACTTGTCTTCCGCATTATTATTATTATTATTATTATTATTATTATTATTATTATTATTATTATTATTATTATTATTACCTTTATTTCCATTGTTATCTATTATAATGCACATTCAGTGGCCACGTGTATTCCATTTATGACTTTACTAATAGAACTTCTAACAGTCCCATTGCTGCGGAAGTTACCTCAAATGCGCCGTAAGTCATTCTTTCCAAAGTTGTGACATGTTTAATAGAAGTACAGTCTCAAATGTTGAATTACGAGACCAGTTGTCCCTACTATTGAGCAGATACTGAAATATGTGTTATAGGCTGAACCCGATGAACGGCAATTTGCGATTTTGTCTACGCATATCCAGATGTACCTAAAATAAACTTAAGAATCATTGAATTATGACCACCTACCTAACAGAACTACGTATAGCGCATAGAACCGCGGCCACTCAGTGAAGCATTGCTTCAACGAGACGATATAGGGTATCCTGGAGTAACTCATAGCTCACGCATAACAGGAGATCTTCTCGTTGACGTTCACTGCGAGTTGGTGTTAATGTAACACAAACCTAACTCTCCCATGTTGAACGACTAATTCTAAACTGGGTTCATATCTGTGCTCTTGCGGGCAACATACTAAAGCAAATTCACTATCTTCTTCAAACTAGTCCTTCAAAATGCTGGTAGTGTTGCATGGTGAATTATTCCGCTGGAAATGGTCGCCACAAACCGGGAACACTGTTGAAGTAATTGAATTCCACACCGGACAGCTGTCAGGGATTTGTGTACCGGAATAATGGGCACGATGTGTCCCATGAAAACATCACCCAGACGAACACATCTCTTCAACTTGTCTGTCGACCTGTTCCTAACCATCCACAGTGCAATGTCGATGATTTTGTGACCATCTCATGCGCTGCTGACCGTGGAGTGTAGTAATCATTCAGGGGCGAAAGGATCTCCACCTTGGCAGTCAAACGCGCAGCCGGATTAGCTGAATGATATTTTGTAAAACATTGCCATCTTTACCATTGTTGTCCTTCCGAGAGTTTTCTCGAGCTGTGGCCCTGCAAAAGCACCAAACAATCCACGACATCCTCCGCTGGTCTTTGGCATCAATGAGCCGCTGTCAACACATCGCTCGACGATGAATCGTTTACGTATTTCGTTGCAAGAATTAGGATAAATGCTCACTACAGCGGCACGAGAACAGTCAACAAGAAATGCTTGGACCAAGGTGCCGTGCGGTCACAATTTGATGCTATCAAGCTCAGAGAGATAGCCAGATTTTCCCATTCTAACACCAAAGACAACTAACAGCGAGGCTGTTGACCTGTCTTATATTTCACACTTTTAGCTTCTCAAGTTTACCTCTTTATTTTTCGAAGTGTCGGATCCCTTCCTTTTTTTTTTCTCTGATTAGTGTAGTATAGAAGATGGTTGCCTACTTGTACTTACTCTTAAAAACTAATCACCACCACCACCACCACCACCACCACTAAATGCGTCCCCAAAGATCTCTACGTGCGTAAATATTCCCGGGTTTGGGTAGCGATAATGTAACGTAACGCCGGTCTACACTTCCGGCTCATCGAGATTGACCTAGGTTTATGTCGATATACACACAATATTGTAGTGATCAGTCAGTTTTCAATAATGTAAAGCAGTTCTATTAAATAACATGTAATTTTTTTTTTTTTTTTGCTAGTTGCTTTACGTCGCACCGACACAGATAGGTCTTATGGCGACGATGGGGTAGGGAAGGGCTAGGAGTGGGAAGGAAGCGGCCGTGGCCTTAATTAAGGTACAGCCCCAGCATTTGCCTGGTGTGAAAATGGAAAACCACGGAAAACCATTTTCAGGGCTGCCGACAGTGGGGTTCGAACCTACTATCTCCCGAATACTGGATACTGGCCGCACTATATTTGTTTTAAAAATTATTCAAAAATTCATATAATAATAATAATAATAATAATAATAATAATAATAATAATAATAATAATAGTTGTACCGGGACCGAGCTCGATAGCTGCAGTCGCTTAAGTGCGGCCAGTATGCCGTATTCGGGAGATAGTGGGTTCGAACCCCACTGTCGGCAGCCCTGAAGATGGTTTTCCGTGGTTTCCCATTTTTACACCAGGCAAATGCTGGGGCTGTACCTTAATTAAGGCCACGGACGCTTCCTCCCCACTCCTAGCCCTCTCCTGTACCATCGTCGCCATAAGACCTATCTGTGTCGGTGCGACGTAAAGCAACTAGCAAAATTGTACCGGGGGTTACCTTCTCCGGCCAGTTAATGCAACTCCATCTCGTATATGAATGTCTTCTTCCGAACGCAAGATTTCTGATTTAAGCGAATGGATAACAAACGTTAGGAATCAATTATGTCATACATGTCTACCACGTACTGATGGAATAGTTGACGCCATTGCAGAATATGATTTCTTCCATTCTGAGGTATCATTATCTTCTTCTTCTTCCTTTTTTACCTGTTTACCCTCCAGGGTCGGGTTTTCCCTTGGACCCAGCGAGGGATCCCACCTCTACTGTTTCAAGGGCAGTGTCCTGGAGCGTGAGACTCTGGGTCGGGGATACAACTGGGAAGGATGACCAGTACCTCGCCCAGACGCCCTCACCTGCTATGCTGAACGAGGGCCTTGCGGGGGATGGGAAGATTGGAAGAGATAGACAAGGAAGAGGGAAGAAAGTGGCCGTGGCCTTATGTTAGGTACCATCTGGGTATTTGCCTTGAGGAGAAGTGGGAAACCACTGAAAACCACTTCCAGGATGGGTGAGGAGGGAATCGAACCCAGCTCTACTCATCTGACCTCCCGAGGCTGAGTGGACCCCGTTCCAGCCCTCGTACCACTTTTTCAAATTTCGTGGCAGAGCCGGAAATCGAACCCGGGCCTCCATGGGGGGGGGGGGGTGGCAGCTAATCACACTGATCACTGCACCACAGAGGCGGACGGTAACATTATGCGGTATGAATAACAATTCATCGCTGATACTTTTTTATTGAGTTGTTAACCTGTAAGAATAAAGAGAACGAGATACCGTATGAATAATGTCAATTACATCTACAAAGAATGCAAAGTTAAAAAGAAATGTATATTCTCATTTGATAGAATGAAATAAAGATATCTGTAGTTATCTGTGATTGGATTAGTTTGCATAATATTGAATTGATATTCCCACTGCCTTCACAAAAAATTATGGGATATTGCAGCGCATCGTATCGTATGGACGATGTGTTTCAGCGACACGTTAATTTGTGTTATTCCGTCGCTGAAGAATTATATCACACGTATCACGTTTTCCGCTAACTATGACAACTGCTACTTCATTGATGGTAGGTGCGTTGTAGCGTCCGGTATTCTGTACTAGTGGTGATTTGTCGCCTCGTATTTGAATCGCTTAATTATCCGCTGGTATGTTGTCAAATTCAGTTTCGGATATTTTTAACAATGCATTGTGTTGGTGGAAAAATGTTGCAAATCGAATATAATGTGGCCTTTGGTGCCTGGAATTGCATCCCGGCGTTGATCAACTTGTGCATCATCGTCACACATAAAATGTATTTGTAGAATTTTTTGTTCAGCGTCCGAAACGGGTAGAAATGAACCAACACGGTGATATATTAGTCCTTGCATTTTGAAAGTATGCATGTAACGATCTTGAAAAACGTTATCTGCTCCGAAAAAATGTCATTTGAAACGCTGATTTATATTTGGGAATATTCTGCATAAAGTGTTTGGAATCAGGTGAGACGCCTGAAAGCAATGCCAATAATTGTTCAGGTGCTGGATGCAATGTCGGTAATTTTACTTTGCCATTTGCGCAGCACATTCCAGGTGTTTCATTGTTGAACTTAAATGAACCGCTATGCCCACATGCCTTATCCATTTTTCCCATATTTACACTGGGATGCAAACTGTAATAGTATGTAACACGATATTGAAATGCTGCAAGATTCAAATCAACATGTACTTACTGTTCGTCGAGATCGGGTAGCTCGTAAACGTTCCCTTTCAATTGTTACCGCATGCTGCTCTTCTGATTCTCATACACGTGATCGGGTAGCACATAAACGTTGTGTTTCGATTCTTCCCGCATGTTGATCTTGAGATTCTGATGCACGTGAATTTGCAATTCGTGAGCGATCTGCTTAATTGCTAATTTGTCGTTTCTCTTTTGTTTGAGAAGCTCAAATTCTCTTATTTCTACGTGCTGCGCTGGTAGATCTAATAAGTGACGAACGTTTGGGAGGCATACTTTTTGACGAAACAATGTAACATGAAAATCACATCGACGTCTCTCAAGTGGCCTACACAACTCGTCGCAGAAGACTCTCCTGCTACTTTTGATCGGCCGGGTGGCTACATATCTTTACTATCCGCTCACGCCGAGCCAGCAAAACATATAGGCCGACTCCTCGTTGGATGTCAGCCTCCCTACTATCAACCACCATGACGACCACCACCATCACCACTACCTTTGCGACCCCTGCTCACACCTTCTCCTCCCTTTCCATCACAACTGTTACGTCGTCCCATTCATCGCCGCTTCTATCCACCTCTATTCCCGCACTACCTCCTGTTGGTCCACCTCGACTATTACGTATTTCTCCCCGCTACTTCACCCGCCCTTCTACGCCGTCTACATCTGCCTTGCCAACTACTACGTCACCACCGCCGTCCGTCGAACCAGCATCAGCCGCTCATCAATTTCCATCACCGTCAGCAACATCAGCCACAAACGAAGTCTTCAGTTGCGTCGTCCGCGGCGTAAGCCCACTCATCCCGGCAACCGACATTCAAGAGCAACTCCGCCTTCAAGCCATACCCGTCAAGAGGGCGTTACGTATCTACAACTCCACCGGCCCGACATACTTAATCAGACTTCAGCTTCACAGCGCAGCAGCCGTCGTCCACCTGATCTCCAACGGAGCACTTCTCTACGGCCGTCATCATACCGTCGAACCCTCTCCCTCACCTCCCCGCCCTAGCTGTCGCACCTCCACATCTCGTCGCCATACCCGGCCAGATCATCCCCGCTTTCAACGTTCTTTCCATGTCCGTCCACCTACTTCCTCTGTTAATCTATCCCAGCCTACCTTGCACATCTCCAACACCTCATAACTGTCCTTTACCATATCGCCTCAACACTTCACCACCTTACCTTTCCACGCAACTTCCTACTCGACACTCTGGAGTAAACCTCCATCTAAAGTTATTTCCCCAAGCCGAGTGGCTCCTCCATAATATTCACATCGCTTACCCATCTCCTACATCTATAAGCATCACATTACTCTCTTCACTGCTCCTGGCCCGAGAGATTGCATTACGATCTAGGGGGCCGGCCTCACCCTCCGGGAGGGGAATGAAAACGTTTTCGTCGTCGTAACATGACAGACACGTCGGTAGATGCAGAGTGGGTTTCGGCCCTTGGGTTTCGTCCCTTAAGAGGCCAGGGCTTGTCCGTGGTCCAAAAGCTGTGTACTCTAACCGGCCAACCGAGCAGAGGAAAGGTGGCCACGGCTCTACGCCTCTGCATTCGGGAGACGGGTCTGGGGCACAGTGCCGGACTACACGCCTGGCCCCAACTGTCGGCTGTCCTGAGAATGGTTTTCCGTGGTTTTCCATTCTCCTGCACTAAGAGGAATGCCGGGACAGTTCGTAGTATAGGCCACGGCCGCTCACCCCCTCACCTTCTCCGCACATCTCCTTCACCGTAACAAATCTCCCGGCCTGACAGACGGCGTCACCGTCTAAGAGGCCCGCCTCCCCCTTCACGGGAGGAATGAAAACGTTTAGTAGTAGTAACATGACACGTAAACGTCCTCATCTTTCGTCTATCTCTCCTAATACGGACAGCTCTGACCTGCGACAAATCACCGAATACACAGTACTATCCTCTTCATTTTTGTTGCCGGCCGGGTGGCTCTACATGTCTAACACAGCGCCCCGCCGGACTCAATAAAGCATATAGCTGCGTCCACGATTGGAAAGTCAGCTCCCCATTATGTCTATATCCAATTCCGTCATTACAATCACCACCACTACCACCACCACCATCACCACCATCACCACCACCACCACCACCACCACATCTACAATTACCCTTCCCCTTGTTCCTCTCACCACCATATCTATGTCTCACCCATCCCCAATTATGTCATCGTCCCTCCTGATCTCGGAAACCCCTGACAGACCCAGTCTTCTGTATATACCCCCCGCTACTTTGAACACCAACGACATGAAGAAGAAATCTCTGTCACGCCTGCAACTACCTCAGCAGCCGCCGCACCATCACCGTTGACACCACAACGACCACCACCATCTCAAGCCATGTATAGTTGTGTCATCCGCGGCCTCAATCCCGCCATCTCCGACCGTGAAATACTCAGCGAATTCCACGCAAAAGGCGTCTCTGCCCGCAGAGCCTTCAGGATCCGTAACGTCTACGGTCCAACATACCTGGTCGGCTCCATCTCCCTACAGAAGATGACGTCCAGCGCCTCATCAGCACGGGAGCGTATATCTACCACCAGCTACATCAAGTTGAACCCTCTCGATCCACTCCGCACACTTTCCCTAGCCATCCCACCAACAATACACGTCATCGCACCCGGCCAGCCCCTCCATACCAAACTCGTCAACCCGTCCGTCCACCACTTCCCCCACGCAGTTTTTTCCACACGACTCGGACCCTTGATATCCTGAGACTCCTCACCAACTCTCTATGCAACATCAGCGTGACCATCCACATCCTACTCTTCATCTCAACAATAGCACACTTGTATAAACCTCCACACATTCCCCGTAATTTCCATCTCCGTTGCCAAGCGGCCCCATCAATTCTCTTCCACTAAAGAATATCATCCTTTTCCCATATTTTACCTTCAAAACGTCTCCCACCTTCTCACACTTCTCCCAGCCTGAGAGAGGGCGTAACCCTCTGAGAGGCCCACCCGCCCGAAGGAAACTTCTACGTCGTCGTCGTAACATGGCATCTCTCGTTGTTATTGGGCATCTCCAATCTCTGCAACTTCCTATATTTTTGCTCGGCCGGGTGGCTCATCAACTTTAACTACAGCTCCCGCCGACTGCAAGAAAGCATATAGGCCGACTCCGCACTGGCAGTTGGCCTTCCCAACTACAATCCTTTCCCGTCACAATGATCATCACCACTACTACAACCACGACCTCCGTTCGCACCCCTCGTTTTGTAACTCTCACCATGCTCACGTCTTCCCATCCACCTCCGATCATGTCCTCCTTCCTCCTTACGACACCTGCACGCCCCAGTCACAATCGACGTCAGCGACTTCAAGCCACACCTGCAACACCAGAAGATACGACGGTCGACGTACCTCTACCATCGTCACCAACGCCAGCTCCGTCACACCATGGAATGTATAGCTGTGTTATCCAAGGCGTCGATCCTACTCTATCTGTCTCAGCCATTCTCCGAGAACTCCATGCCGCAAGCGTTCCGGCACGCCGAGCCTTCCACATCAAGAACACTACTGGCCCGACATTCTTGGTACGCATTCATCTACCTACGGAAGCAGACGTCCGTCATCTCCTCACCAACGACGTATATATCTTCAGGCATCGAGATAAAGTTGAACCCTCTCGTTCCCCTCCCCGACCATTATTCAGACATTGTCCCCCACACCCAAGACATCGCACCCGGCCAGCCCCTATTTCCTATAAACCTAGCGCTTCTGACCGCCCACCTCTCCCTCAACTCGTTCCTTCATTCCAACACCGCTGCAAGCAGCCCTTCTCCGACTATTCACTACTCCCTTAAGCCAGCTCGACGCTACACACCTCCCCAATCACCTCAACCCTGGCACTCTCGTATAACCCTCCATCATGCGCATCATACCTCCATCACATCTTCCACGCAAATCTCCTCTCATTCTCAACACTGTAGCCAAGAGGCCTCATTTTGCTCCTTACTCAACTCATCACTTCGCTCTATTTACCTTCCTCATCTCCACGCACCATACATTTCTCGTCACAGCTATGGCCCGGGAGACGGTGTTACCGTTCAGGGACCCGCCCAGCCCGAAGGGCGGGGAATGAAACTCGTATTCGTCGTCGTCGAAGTAGCTTGATTCACTTAAGTAATAGAAAAATTACTGTTTGCACTATAAAATTTCCATTAACTATAACTTACATTGACCGGCATCGATAATAATAATTCTATTTTTGTTTGTGTGAGATAAAATCCGACTAACATGTGGGAGGACCAAATAATCATGTACAAAAGCTCAACTCAGACGTTAATATATACATATTTTCATATTTTGTTGCTATAGGAAAGCTACAGTGTTGCTATGTCCAAAGAAAATTTATTTCGGTGTGAAAGTGAAATATCGAGATTGACATGCCGAACATTTGCTGTTTGTATTTTGCCGATTGTCAATTGTCGAGATTTTCTGTTGTGCCCATATGTCTGAAGTGTTCCGGCATAAGTAGTGGTGGCGGTGATTATTGTTTTAAGAGGAAGTACAACTAGGCAACCATCTATATATATATAAAATAACTTGTCCCGACTGACTGATTCATCATCGCCGAGCCAAAACTACTTGGGCATAAATAAATGAAATCGCTGAGTGAGGATTTTTGGATATTCCGTCGCTAAGAGGGTGAAAAGGGGGGGGGCGGAGAAATTTTAAAATGAGTGTATCTATATCTCAAAACTTTAAAAGTTTACAGATGTAAAAAATTGGTATTTAGAATCTTCTTTAAAAGTAAGGAAACACGTATTTTTATGTTTTCAGAAAATACTAATAGGAGGGGTGAAAAAGAGTGAAAAATGGGTTGAATGCCTTTAATCAGGATATCGGTACTTATATCTCAGAAACTGAAGATGATACAGACCTGAACATTGGTACTTTTTATCTTTAAAGAAACACGTATTTTTTGTTTTTGGAAAATCCACATAATGGGAGGGTGAAAAGGTAGGGGGAATTTTTAAAAATGAGTGCATCTATATCTCAAAACTTTTAAAGTTTACAGTTGTTAAAATTGGTATTTAGAATCTTCATTAAAAATAAACACGTATTTATATTTTGTTTTTGGAAATCCCAATAGGAGGGATGAAAAGAGTGAAAAAAGGGTTGAAGGTCTTTAATGAGGGTAATTTTATCTCAGAAACTGAAGATATTACAGTCCTGAAAATTGGTGTTTGGGATCTCGTTTAAAAATAAAGAAACAAGATTTTTTTTGTTTTTGGAAAATCCAATTAATGGTGGGGTGAAAAGGGGTGAATTTTTACAATGAGTGTATCTATATCTCAAATCTTTTAAAGTTTATAGACGTAAAAATTGGTATTTAGAATCTCCTTTAAAAATTAAAAAAACACGTATTTTTTTGTTTTCCGAAAATCGCAATAGGAAGGGTGAAAAGGAGGTTGAATGCCTTTAATGAGGCTACTTATATTTCAGAACCTGACAATATTACAGACCTGAAAATTGGTATTTGGGATCTACTTTAAAAATAAAGAAGGAGGTACTTTTTGGTTTTTGGAAAACCCAAATAATGGGGGGTGAAAAGGGGGGTAAATGTTTAAAACGAGTGTGTCTACATCTTAAAACTTTAAAAGTTTACAGATGTAAAAATTGGTATTTACAATCTCCTTTAAAAAAGGAACACGTATATTTTTGTTTTCTGTAAATCCCAATAGGAGGGTTGTAAAAGGGTGAATTATGGGTTGAATGCCTTTAATGATGATACATATATCTCAGAAACTGAAGATATTACATAATCGAAAATTTGTATATGGGATCTCCTTTAAAAATAAAGAAACACGTATTTTATTGGAAAATCCATTTAATGGCGGTTAAACAGGAGTGACAAATTGGGGTGATTTTTTTGAAAGACTATATCTACAGAATATTTGAGAAACGTAAAATGTTACAGACGTAAAAATTGGGTATTTGGAATCTCCTGTAAATGTGAAGAAACATAGGTGATTTGTTTTGGAAACTTCACTTAAGGGGAACTAAAAAGGGGTGAAATTTTAAAATGAGAATTTCTACAGTATACCTCAAACAACTTAACATGTTACTGAAGTGAAAAATGGTATTTTTTATCTCTATTAAAAATAAGGATACGTGTATTTTTAGTTTTCGTAAATACCATTGGGTGGAGGGTGGGGGTAAAAGTGACTGAAAATGGTGTTGAATTATTTTAATTAGGCTACTGATATCTCAAAAATGAACATGTTACAGACGCGAAATTTGTTATCTGGAATCCAATGAAGGGGGGTGGGGTGAAAGAATTGAAAAAATTGACTTAGTGGTATGAGAATACATTCATCTAATAAACACTAAAATTGTTACGGACGTGAAAGTTGATATTTAGTTCGCCTTTAAAAACAAAGAAAAACGCGTTTTTTTGGGGGGGGGGGGGGAACCATCTTGGGGGCGAGAGTGAAAAGTAGTTGAATTCCTTTCATGCGGACACATAAATCAAAAACTGAAGAAGTTAGAGTTTTGATAATTGGTATTTAGAAGATCCTTTACTATTAAAGAAACAAGTATTTTTTTGCCGGAAAATCACTTGGAGGGGGCGGGGAGGAGTGTGAAAGGAAGTGAAAAAAGTGAATTATTTGTATGGGGATACTTATATCTCAAAACTGAAGGTAATGGACCTGAACTGAACATTGGTGTTTGGAATCTCCTTTAAACATAAAGAAATACGCCTTCTTTTAATTTTTTCTTGGGGGTGGGGGTTAAATAAACAGCGGTGGGATGTAAAAGGAGGTGAGACCAATTGATTTTACTGTTCATAATGTACTTATAAGGAGCCTCCGTTGCTCAGGTGGCAGCGCGCCGGCCTCTCACAGCTGGGTCCCGTGGATCAAATCCCGGTCTCTCCATGTGACAATCGTGCTGGATAAAACGGAGGCGGGACAGGTTTTTCTCCAGATACTCCGGTTTTCCCTGTCATCATCAATTAAAGCAACACTGTCCAATATTTCATTTCATTTGTCATTCTTCGATCATTGCCCCAGAGGAGTGCTCCGGCAGCCGGCACAATTCCTATTGTCGCCGCTAGACGGGGCTTTATTCATTCCATTCCTGACCCTGTCGAATGACTGGAAACAGGCTGTGTATTTTCTATGTACTTATTCTGATCATAAACCGATCATTATTAATCTTTCCTGGATTCGTTTTCAACAGCTATCTTTTCCTTCGGGGGACGTTCTTAGATTACAGTAGATTCTCCTGGCATATAAATAAAAATTTAAACACATTTGAAATAAACGATAGGAATGAGATTGACCGGCAAATTGTTCACCTATAAAATAAAGTCAATAATGCACGGAAGTATGTCATTCGTATCGCCAGAATTCCCGCACACTTGCCTACGCGATACAATGGTGTTGGTCACATTGTCAACAATGACAATGGCAGCAGATGTAACCGCCAAGTAGCACTTGCACCTTGCTGTGGGATCCAGAACATCTATAATAATAATAGTAATAATAATAATAATAATAATAATAATAATAATAATAATAATAATAATCTGGACCGTCGTCAAATGTGCGGACCGCGCTGGAAACGGGTTCTGGAGGGATCATGACTAAGAATGCAGTCCGGCCGCGGGTTCAGTATCGCCAAGGCACCCAAGACGACACCACGCCGGATCTCCTTCAGGATTTGATCCATATTAAGAATGCTAATAGGAAAAGATGGCAAAGATTTAGGGACCCGACCAACCGGGTGGAATACCTGGACCTAGCCCGGGAAGTATGAAATTGATTGCTGGAAAGAAAGATTGAAAAATATGGGAGGAAACTTGCCCTAATCTATTAGAAAACGAGTCAGATCACTAATTTTGGCGGATTCTCTCAGAAAACGAGTCAGATCGCGAATTTCGGCGAATTACATATAAAACAATAAGCATTCAGTTATAAATTTCAGTATAATACCGTAGCGAAGCACGGGTATCTTGCTAGTCCTCTATAAATCATTAATCAGGGAGAAAAACTGGAAGGGATCCGAAAAGCAGCTAGAATTGATAAGGTTTCGGGGGATATACTAGCGACAATGTGTTGGGATATAGTACCATATCTTAAGTACTTGTCTGATTATTGTTTGCATGAAGGAACTTTGCCAAATGAATGGAGAGTTGTTATAGTAGCACCTGTGTATAAAGGAAAGAGTGATAGACATAAAACTGAAAATTACAGGCCAGTCAGTTTGACAAGAATTGTATATAAGCTTTGGGAAAGCATTCTTTCTGATTATATAAGACATGTTTGCAAAATTAATAATTGGTTTGATAGAAGGCAGTTTGGGTTTATTAAGGGTTATTCTACTGAAGCCCAAATTGTAGGATTCCAGCAAGGTATAGCAGATATCCTTGATTCAGGAGGTCAATTGGACTGTACCGCGATTGACCTGTCTAAGGCATTTGATAGGGTAGATCATGGGAGACTACTGGCAAAAATGAATGTAATTGGATTTGACATAAGAGTGACTGAATGGGTGGCTCTGTTTCTAGAAAATAGAACTCAGAGAATTAGAGTAGGTGAAGCTTTATCTGTCCCTGCAAAAATTAAGAGGGGCATTCATCAAGGCAGTATTATTGGACCTTTATGTTTTCTTATATATATCAACGATATGTGTAAGGAACTGGAATCAGTGATAAGGCTTTTCGCAGATGATGTTATTCTGTACAGAGTAATAAATAAGTTACAAGATTGTGAGCAACTGCAAAATGACCTCGATAATGTTGAGTGATGGACAGTAGGCAATGGTATGATGATAAACGGGGATAAAAGTCAGGTTGTGAGTTTCACAAAGAGAAAAAGTCCTCTCAGTTTTAATTACTGCGTTGATGGTGTGAAAGTTCCCATTGGGGATCATTGTAAATACCTAGGTATTAATATAAGGAAAGATCTTCATTGGGGTAATCACATAAATATGATTGTAAATAACGGGTACAGATCTCTGCACATGGTTATGAGAGTATTTAGGGGTTGTAGTAAGGCTGTACAGGAGAGAGCATATTTGTCTATGGTGAGACCCCAACTAGAGTATGGTTCCAGTGGACGGGACCCTTACCAGGATTACTTGATTCAGGAACTGGAAAAATTCCTAAGGAAAGCAGCTCGATTTGTTCTGGGCGATTTCCGACAAAAGAGTAGCGTTACAAAAATGTTGCAAAGTTTGGGCTGGGAAGACTTGGGGGAAAGGAGACGATCTGCTCGACTAAGTGGTATGTTCTGAGCTGTCAGCGGAGAGATGGCGTGGGAGGACATCAGTAGACGAATAAGTTTGGAAGGTGTCTTAAAATTTGGAAAGATCACAATATGAAGATTAAGTTGGAATTCAAGAGGACAAATTGGGGCAAATATTCGTTTATAGGAAGGCGAGTTAGAG
The DNA here is from genome assembly GCF_040414725.1 of Anabrus simplex. Lineage (NCBI taxonomy): Eukaryota > Metazoa > Arthropoda > Insecta > Orthoptera > Tettigoniidae > Anabrus > Anabrus simplex. Next base: position 1,459,822,054 of record NC_090265.1, read on the forward strand.
ACTGGAATGACTTACCAAGGGAAATTTCCACTTTCTTTGCAATCATTTAAGAAAAGGCTAGGAAAACAACAGATAGGGAATCTGCCACCTGGGCGACTACCCTAAATGCAGATCAGTAGTAACTGAAATTGACTTCGATAAATGAAGATATCAGTCAAAGCAAGATAAGGGCCACTAAGGGCGTGAAAGTGAAAGACTCCCTCGGCCGCGAGGGCTCTAATACCGTGGGGGTCATAAAAGAGCGAGAGTTGACCATGAGAAGTCGCATAGGATAGATAAAAGTGAAGAGCCTGGCACAAGTAAGTGGAACCAATGTCACGACTCATCCAAAGGCCCCGTGATCGCCAACCTACGTTCCCAAGTTCAGCGACACTGAGCCCTCTGTTAGTCGCCTCTTATGACAGGCAGGGTATACCGTGTGTGTTACTCTACCGTCCCCACCTACAAGGGAGTGTTTCGGCATAAATTTCTTCAAGAATAATGTGTTATAACGGAAGAATTTAAGTACTTTGCGATTCTCTGGCAATACGTAGACTTTAGAGAATCGATGGCCTTCTGAATTTTATTATCAGTGAGTTTAGGCAGGCATTTTTCTGAACGTATATCAAGCGCTGTGTTTACATTGGGAAGGCTCAAAATGGCCTCGCGAAACTCAAGTAGTCTGAGCAGATTTGATATTAGTGCGATTATAAATGATAACCTAAAACATCGTTCGTTGATGATAGAAAAATTACTGTTTTTTTGGAAAATTTCCGTTAAATATAACTTACATTGATCGCCATGGATAATAATAATTCAATTTTTTATGTGTCCGAGATAAAGTTGGAATAATATGTGGGAGGACCAAATAATAATGTACATAAACACAACTCAGACTTTACTATGTACTTATTACCGGGCGAGTTGGCCGTGCGGTTAGAGGCGTTAGGCGGTGAGTTTGTATCCGGGAGATAGTGGGTTCGAATCCCACTGTCGGCAGCCCTGAAGATGGTCTTCCATAGTTTCCCAGTTTCACACTAGGCAAATGCTGGGGCTGTACCTTAATTAAGGCCACGGCCGCTTCCTTCCCATTTCTAGGACTTTCCTATCCCATTGTCGCCATAGGACCTATCTGTGTGTGTCGGTGCGACATAAAGGAAAATAGCAAAAGGAAAAGTGAGAAAATACTGCCCACATTGAAACAGGCCTTAACGAGATCTTTCACTTTTCTTAAGGGTTGGATAATACAAACAACACAAAATTTGAAGTCAAACGTTTGTTATTGTATAAGGAAATTACAAATTATCTCAGCATGGCAACGGCCGAGTTAGAAATGTAGGTACTGAGGCCGAATCTGTATATTTAAAACGCAAGGCGTTTTCTTTTGCAATCCGCCAACAACTCCATACCGGACCGATTTTTATGAAATGTGATTTAGATGCTCTTTTTTTTTTTTTTTGCTAGTGGCTTTACGTCGCACCGACACAGGTAGGTCTTATGGCGACGATGGGGTAGGAACGATGGTTATAGGAAAGGCCTAGGAGTTGGAAGCAAACGGTCGTGGCCTTAATCAAGGTACAGCCCCAGCATTTGCCTGGTGTGAAAATGGGAAACCACGGAAAACCATCCTCAGTTTTGCCGGTGGGTTTTCGAACCTACTATCTCCCGGATACAAGCCCACAGCCACGCGCCCCTAGCCGCACGGCTAACTTGCCCGGCAATTTAGATGACATGTACCTATATATACTATCACTATTGTTCACTTTATTTCAACAATTATTAGTATTTTATTTTACGAAATTAACATCAGCATAATGCTATTCGTCCTTAAGTGACAAGTTTGCTTTCTGTCTACAACCCGTGAACGACTTCTATTTGGCCAATTTTCAAGTTATTTGCTTTAAAATAAAGATACGTACACTGACTGACAGAGCAAATGCAACACCAAGAAGGAGTGGTCAGAACTTTATGCCAATTGCAGGGTAGACTGACGTCACTGAGGTACGCTCATGATGTGAAATGCGCCGCTGTGCTGCGCACGTAGCGAACGATAAATGGGACACGGCGTTGGCGAATGGCCCACTTCGTACCGTGATTTCTCAGCCGACAGTCATTGTAGAAAGTGTTGTCGTGTGCTACAGGACACGTGTATAGCAAAGAATGCCAGGCCGCCGTCAACGGAGGCATTTCCAGCAGACAGACGACTTTACGAGGGGTATGGTGATCGGGCTGAGAAGGGCAGGTTGGTCGCTTCGTCAAATCGCAGCCGATACCCATAGGGATGTGTCCACGGTGCAGCGCCTGTGGCGAAGATGGTTGGCGCAGGGACATGTGGCACGTGCGAGGGGTCCAGGCGCAGCCCGAGTGACGTCAGCACGCGAGGATCGGCGCATCCGCCGCCAAGCGGTGGCAGCCCCGCACGCCACGTCAACCGCCATTCTTCAGCATGTGCAAGATACCCTGGCTGTTCCAATATCGACCAGAACAATTTCCCGTCGATTGGTTGAAGGAGGCCTGCACTCCCGGCGTCCGCTCAGAAGACTACCGTTGACTCCACAGCATAGACGTGCACGCCTGGCATGGTGCCGGGCTAGAGCGACTTGGATGAGGGAATGGCGGAACGTCGTGTTCTCCGATGAGTCACGCTTCTGTTCTGTCAGTGATAGTCACCGCAGACGAGTGTGGCGTCGGCGTGGAGAAAGGTCAAATCCGGCAGTAAATATGGAGCGCCCTACCGCTAGACAACGCGGCATCATGGTTTGGGGCGCTATTGCGTATGATTCCACGTCACCTCTAGTGCGTATTCAAGGCACGTTAAATGCCCACCGCTACGTGCAGCATGTGCTGCGGCCGGTGGCACTCCCGTACCTTCAGGGGCTGCCCAATGCTCTGTTTCAGCAGGATAATGCCCGCCCACACACTGCTCGCATCTCCCAACAGGCTCTACGAGGTGTACAGATGCTTCCATGGCTAGCGTACTCTCCGGATCTCTCACCAATCGAACACGTGTGGGATCTCATTGGACGCCGTTTGCAAACTCTGCCCCAGCCTCGTACGGACGACCAACTGTGGCAAATGGTTGACAGAGAATGGAGAACCATCCCTCAGGACACCATCCGCACTCTTATTGACTCTGTACCTCGACGTGTTTCTGCGTGCATCGCCGCTCGCGGTGGTCCTACATCCTACTGAGTCGATGCCGTGCGCATTGTGTAACCTGCATATCGGTTTGAAATAAACATCAATTATTCGTCCGTGCCGTCTCTGTTTTTCCCCAACTTTCATCCCTTTCGAACCACTCCTTCTTGGTGTTGCATTTGCTCTGTCAGTCAGTGTATCTCTACATTGCGTATCACTGCGTTTTCTCGTTGGTAGTTACCACTTTAATATTAATTTTTCAGTATTCGCACGAAACTGGGCAGGGAAAACCTGGGAGAAAGAAGACGAGCTGCTCGACTAAGTGGTATGTTCCGAGCTGTCATTGTAGAGATGGCGTGGAACGATATTAGTAGACGAATACATTTGAGTGGTGTCATTAAAAGTAGGAAAGATCACAATATGAAGATAAAGTTGAATTTAAGAGGACAAATTGGGACAAAATTCGTTTATAGGAAGGGGAGCTAGGGATTGGAATCACTTACCAAGAGAGATGTTCAATGAATTTCCAATTTCTTTGAAATCATTTGAGAAAAGGCTAGGAAAACAACAAACAGGGAATCTGCCACCTGAGCGACTGTCCTAAATGCAGATCAGTAGTGACTGATTGAAGCTTCCTCTCGGCTTCATAAATCAGTTACAATGAGTTCCAATAACTAACAAGAGATGGCAATACCCTACTTCATTCTGTGATTGTCAACAGATGGAGTGACCACATTTAAATTGACCTTGATTCTGGTCACATAAACAAGGGGGTATGCCCTTGAATGACGAAATATATTAGTGCCCACATAGAGTCTGAATATAGCGGCTCAATAAGTAACATTCTTGTCCTGGCCTGTATTAAATCTTGCTTTGCATTCTCGCATGTCGTCAAAGATATTGGTGAAGATATGAAAACTTTGTCGCTAGGAGATTACAGGGTTTTTTTTTTTTTTCTCCAAGCTTTAGACGGTAGTACGTGTTCTGCCCACGGCCTGTTTCAGTGTTGCTGTGGAGAGAGATTTTCCCGCTCATTCACTCTGACTTTCCTTAACCTTGAGTTTGCATTGTGTGGCCGTCTCATACGTAAATTGCACATTAGCATTATAATTAATAAATTGTCGCTGTTATTGTTCACTCCCCTTCGTTGTGATTATTTCTCCATATTACTTTGTTCTGTATGGTGGTGGAAAGGTGGATACCGTCTTTTAGTTTCAGTTCTTCTTCGTTGTGTTCATTACGATGTTATAATCATGGAATGCCGAATTATTCCTATAGTCGCTGAGAGAAACTGTTTATTTCGGTCTGTAATACACTGTTTATACAGTACTCAGGAATGTACTCATGAAATACGTTTACAGGCTGTTCAGACAATTAAAACTGCATGGAAATTTTATCAAGATTTTGTTGCTGGTGACCCAATCTATAGACTGGTCAAAGACAAAAGATAAAGACACCTCCGTACAGGCCATGAAGGCCCTTGGAGGAGTGGAAGGTAAAAGCTTCCAACATTGTTAACCGCGGCACGTGATGGGGTACAGTGGTCAGCTCTTGCCGCTTTTGCCCCCAGGAATTAACTTGGTACTCATTTCTGGTGTAGGCTGAGTGAACCTCAGGGCCATATGCACCTCCGGAAGTGAAAATCTCGTATCTTAAATTTTACGACTTCCTGACGGGGATCCGAACCCACGCCTTTACCGCCTCGGCCAGGCAGCCCCTGACCTATAGACTGGAAGATTATCTCTGGACGGTGAATACGCTGGCCATGTTGAATTGCATTGTATTGGTCAGTTAGTCCCTGATTATTTATTCACGTTTAGCGCAGATAAGAGTTTCGCAAGTTTTGACTATGGTACTGGAAACAATATTTGCAACCTACTTTCTTTCTGACAATGTTGATGCTGGCCATTACAGTGTTTTGGAGTTCCATTATAATGTTTTACAACGTTCACCACCATCGTAGTAAATGATACTGTAAAAAAAAACACGTAAGAGGAGAAAGACACTGACTTCCTGTTGGGAAAGTGCAGCACGACGCCTAGCATTTCAGACGGCGACAGAATTCACCCATTTCACGTGCCACTTGGCATAGGTCTAATGCTGTGCAATACATAGCGCCCGCGAGAGTGAAGGTGAAATCTATCTAAATAACAATAATAATTATTATTATTAACCATAACAATATGATTAAAATAATCAAATATGAATGAAATAAAATACGTGATCGCCAAATGAAATCTTATAAAGTGTATATGAATAAATTAAATAACTCAAATTAATGAAATAATTGAGACAAAATAATTGAAATAAAATAAGTTAACATATAAATTAATCGAAATGTCTGTGGTATGGGCGCCAGAGTTCACCAGATTGGATCCCTCAAATTTTAATAAAGCATGATAATTCTCTCTTCCAGGGTGTGGACATAATGCTGCGCACTGGTACATCTGCTTCAGGTCTTACCTAACTAGTTTCATCAACAACTCCACTGATTATAAAATAACTAACTATATTATAAATAATATGCATGCGTGAAGATCTCATCAACATACCAAAATATACATAAAATACACTCACAAAATACTGCTGGAAGACTCCATATTTAGAACAACAACAACAACAGTGGGAAACTGAAAGCGAGGGCCAAGCTACCATTTGCACTCAGCCCGTTGAAAGTTGATTACAAAGCATATATATATCGTTGAATAACCCTTCACTGTCTCTGTGTATCAACACAACTTGCATATTCTCATTATTGGCACTTGTGAGATCACACAGATACTGTACCTTTAGTATACTGTGTTCACTGGCATTATACCAGGTGCCTAAGCACACCAAGAGTGTAGGCCAACCACGTTCCACAAACATAATAAGACCAAGTTCCGTAAAAGTTGCAGTATATCTCCTCTCTTCCGTTGTTTAAAGTCAAGTTTGAAATCAAGTACATTCAACAAAAGTTACCTCTTCTCTTACTACCATAGTTTTCAGTCCCACTCTCCGCTGTTTTCTCACAAGCCTACATTGACCTCAGTTTCCGCTTACTCTCACATGATATGTCTAGATTGATCCTGGCCATTCAATCACGAGTAGAAAATCCTGTTGCCGTACAACCACGCCCTGAACCTCTTCCGGATCCCATGACAATAACATCAACGGACTCTGGGAAGTTGATTATGACTCACGCAAAGTTTCCGAGTTGTAAATAGCACTGTTTTCCTATCCGTTTCTACAGAACAAATTACTCATATCACATATTTAGACCTTCCACCTTAAAAAATTAAGAATAAATATAAGTGAGATAATAATGACAATAATGACAGGAAATTATGACATTGCAGCTGAAAAAAACTAGGCATGAATTAGAATTCTTCTTGACCGGACATTTAACAATTTATACGAAATATATCCCTCACTGGTTCACTTGACTGTACCTTCAACACTTTGAGTGTAATTACGACGTATTCCTTAGATCTGGTGTTTACTGTAGATGTGTCACGCCTAATTTGGTGATGTATCCATGTGACTGCTTCTTCTCCATATCATATGACTTCTTTGTAAGTCTGTATGGTATGACTTCATTGCAAGTGGATCCTTCTATGACTCCATAGTAAGCCTTTGCGTCCGTATCTTCAACTAAGTGACCGACCAACTGAGGCCTCTTCATCCCTATCACTCACTGACCCACTGTGGCCTCTGCTTCCAATAGAATAATGACTTCTTCACTGTTCAACTTCCGTTTAACTAATGACTCCCGTTGACTGACTGAGACTACTCCATCTCGTTCACACTCCGACCAACTGTCTCCTCTCCTTCCAATAGAATAATGACTGACGCTACAATATGCAGCCACCTTATATAGACGTTAGGTTGACGCACCTACGTAACCTCCAGAAATAACGATGACCTACTCCCACCTCGCGACAAATATTGCATGCAATGGTGAAATAGCCCGGGGCTCCCTAGGAAACTCAAAGGAACTGAGCTCATCGCTAAATGCTCACGATGACGTAGCCATGACGTAGCGATGACTCTGCATTAACGCCAGTAGTATTGCACAATGTAGCAATGTCACATCCACATCTGACATACAGCAACTCTTTACTGTACATGTATTTAGTGTTAATCTACACACACGCAAATATGCATAGATTTAACTACAATCACGCAAGCGACAAGCATTGAAGAATGGAATTGAATAATAATTATAACACAATAATAGTAATCTCACAGATAAAATAATAATAGTACGGGCATAATAATAATAATAATAATAATAATAATAATAATAATAATAATAATAATAATAATAATAATATCACAGATGAAATAATAATAATAATAATAATAATAACAATAATAATAATAATAATAATAATAATAATAATAATAATAATAATAATAATAATAATAATACAGATATCATCTTGTAACGGGATTTGAACCGTCACATCAGAGGACAATTATGAAAAAATTGAAAAAGGGGATAACAGTCCTTGACTGGGCGGAGGGAAAGTGACATTTAGGAAGGTGCTCTAACAGCACTAAATTTCGGAGACATTGGACATAAATTTCCCTGAAAATAAGTACTACATACTTCAGTCTTTCAGTTAAATTCTGGAGTCTGTATTTAGCCACTGCAGACTACATGTAACAAATGCAGCCACTCAACAGTTTTTAAGTGCCAGAAAAATATACTTCGCCAGGGTCTTAGTGTTACGTTGAATTTCAACTGTTTCAGTCTAGTCAGTACAATTCTAATTAGCAATCACCCCCACTTGGATACAAGTCGTATGCAGCTAATTATGCACGCACCTTGCATCTTTTTTTCAATAAAATAATTTAAAATTGCGCACGCTTTTAAATATATATATACCCCCGAAATAACCTCAATCTGAGTGCCTGGCGTGATGTCTAATTATCCCTTAGCTAAGTCTAGCAATGCTGTCATTCACTTGAGCCATACTCTTGAATTTGATCTTTACTATTGGACCATTCTGAGTGAACTCTTGCTCTCCTTTGATCGTACGGTTTACATGTGTGTACATTTTTAAGTGTTTCACAACCCACCGATTTCTTTCCTTCCTTTTACCGATGCCTTTATTTTCATCCTTACCTTCATCATTTCTTTCCCTGTGATGTGCATAATTCTAAATCTTTGTAGCATAAAAATAATCCTTACTTCGGTACCTCTGAGAGACAGATGCACAGTATGTCATCATGGTCATATACGTGTGATTATTTAACCTGAATTGGATACGTAAATCCTATAGTTCATAAACTATATACTAACGCCGTGAGCATTTTTATTAGATTCGATTCAAGCTATGGGATATATTCATTTTTATAGGCTTATAGATTATGGGATTACTTGTAGATAATATCTGGAAAGCTTCAAAGACAACGCATTTATCTGTGGCATGATTTTATTAATGCAGTACGAACAGTTTTGCACTAAGTTGCTGGAATACACATTTTTTTAATGCCATACGGCCATTAAACATTTCAAACTGACCTACACACAGTAAATATCTGAATCGACATCCGGTAAATTTCTTGATGTACAAAAATTGTGTAAATACATTTTATAAGCAAAAGTATGCGAACATCAAGTGGAAATTTTAATCAGACTATCTTATGACACACTTGCCGGTGGGTATTAAATATTTGAAGTAGTAAGGGCAGCCTTAATCAGTGAAGCCATGCACCACCACAAAATTAATTATATTCAATGCTAATGAAGTATCTTTTTGAGAATATTTTATAGTGTCCTCCCCACTCGCAAGGTAGGACGTACATTATATTTAAGAGCTTGTATGACGGGTAAAATAACACGTTGTAGCAGATAAGTACGTAATAAAACAAAATAGTTTTCCTTCCATCTGATGAATTCATACACCATATCATCCTGTAGTAACAAGTGTATTGTATGTTATAATCCAGAGATCGATGTTACCCTATATATAACTCCTTCTTACCAAAAATATATTCCTCTTGAATCATGCGAAGATAATTTGAGATTTACGTCGGAAGAGGATATACCTTTAACGTACCTTTTTTACTAGAATTATTAGTTCAAATTCCTATATCTTACCTGACTCGTAAATAGAGCCTCCGTTATGGGAGACAGAAGCAGAAGTTGCTTCTGTTGAATTGTCATCCTTCCGATATTTACGTACCTGAAACAAGAAAGAAAATAGTGTAAAATTATTTACATTACTACGGAGATTAGCTAAATTACACTGAATGGCCAAAAGTCACGGGAAGGGGTGTCCCAATAGAAAATGTGCCGTGTATGACCCCTGAGCGTTGCGGCTAGCTGCGACATAGCTAGCAGTCTGTCACAGACACTAGTGTCGCGAAAATGTCAACACGTCGCGAGATAACCGACTTTGAACGTGGGATGATCTGCGACGTACGGCGCATGGATCATAGCATTGCGTAAATTACACGGGAATTAAAGTTTCCGAGGTTAACAGTGTCGAGGGTGGACCTTCAATATTGCAGAGAGGATGTTACCACCCGCATAAACCACCGCACGGGAATACCACAGGTTTTTAACGAACGGACATCACGTCGCCTCAGCAGAACCATACTGGGCTCTCGACAGGCTCCTGTGAGTCATATTACCGCCCAATTGAATGTTGGGAATCAGGAACCCGTTTCTACCAGGACTGTAAGGAAGCAATTGCACTTCGTAGGCTTCACCAGCCGACGAACAACTCGTGTACGTTTTCTGACACCTCGACACAGAACTCAACGACGTGCATGGTCACTCGAACATCGACAATGGACCATGGAACAGTGGCGGTGTGTGGTATGGTCCGATGAATCCCGGTTCCAGATCTATCGAGCTGATGGGCGCGTGAGAGTGTGACGTATGCCCCATGAAGCTATAGATCCTGGGTGTCAACAAGGTTGTGTTCAGGCGGAATTTGGCTCAGTTCTGGTCTGGGCGGCGTTCTCATGGTCGCAATTAGGCCGCATTTTCTGACTGCAGGGAGCGCTGAATGCTGCACTTTATGTGGACAGTCTTTCAGACCATTTGCATCCCTTTCTGGCCCCAGATTACCCTGAAGAAGATGCCATGTTTCAACAGGAAAATGCACCACTCTGTGGTACCACGCAGATGATTAGAGGAGCGATCCAGTGCAGTTACGACCATGGAGTGGCCCTGCAGTTCCCCGGATACTAATCCAATCGAGCATTTATGGGATGCTGTCGATGTTGATTTACGCTCCATGAACCCCGCACCAACTACACAAGATCAATTGAGGGTAGATAGATAGATAGATTTGTTTATCATCAACAGGTTATTCGCACAATTATAGATGATTAAATAAAACAGTATATACAACAAATAAGCCTAAAATAAATAACACTAATTTCCTAAAGTTAGAACTTGCTTTACGTCGCACCGACACAGAGAGGTCTTATGTCGACGATGGGATAGGAAAGGGCTAGGAGTGGAAAGGAAGTGGCCGTGGCCTTAATTAAGGTGTGAAAATGGGAAACCACGGAAAACCAACTTTATGTCTGCCGACAGTGGGATTCGAATCCACTATCTCCCGGATGCAAGCTCACAGCTGTGCGCCCCTAACAGCACGGCCAACTCACCCGGTAATTTCCTTAAGTAATAACCAAGTTTAAACCTAGAGACATTTATATATACATATTTACAACACATTAAATAAATAAATAAATAAATAAATAAATAAATAAATAAATAAATAAATAAATAAATAAATAAATAAATAAATAAATAAATAAATAAATTAAATAGATAATAAATAAATAAATAAATAAATAAATAAATAAATAAAAGTGAATCTCTTTAAATAATGTCATGATTAAACTATATCCAGAGACATTTGCATACACGTATTTATATATTTTACTGAGAGTACCGGTACCTTACATTCATGAGGTCGTTAGGGCACGTCTAAATTTAGACGGGGGTGAGTGGAAAAGGTCAACTGATTTACCCATCTAATTAACTGACTTTAGTGCCCTGAGCAGCCATGAGTTTGTCCTAGGCACAGTTCTCACTTTAGGCATATGGCAAATACACTTTTGCCTAGTTTTGCGACGAGGAACATGCAATGGTATCAGTTCCAATAATGTTGAGCAACCCACTCTATTCGTCAGACTGTTATAAAGAAAGATTTCGTTGGCACATCTGTGCCGTGAGTGCAAAGCCCTCATGCTCATAGTCTCACAAAAAGACTCGTAACCGGACGAAGACAGCTAAATACCCAAACCTTTGTAGCTGGTCCATTTCATGAACCTTATTTGGACTCTTTTCCAGTATTGTATTAAATACTGGGGAATGGTAGCCACACCTCGCAACAGTATTCTAACGACGGCCTGAGTATAGTGCAAAATAACGTTATTATGAGTTCTAGGAGTAAAAAATTCGGCGCAGTTTCTTTTCAGAAAGCCAAGTAATTTAAACCCTTTCCTAGAAAACTTGTCTAAAAGTTTCTTGAAGGAAAGACCGTAACAGTTTGAAAGTGTCACACCAAGATCATTTATTTCATTCGCACGAGCTATTTGAAAACTGCAAAAATGGCAAGCGTAATTCATTGGTTCCAACTTACGTGAAAATGTAATTGCATTGCATTTTGAAGTATTCAAACCAAGTAGCCACTTTTGACACCAGTTACTTAGGAGGTTCAAGTCAGACTATAGCAACTTAGAGCCTAACTCATTATTTACCACCTTAAAATATTTAGTTCGTCAGCATAGAGAAGGCAATTACTGTGTTGTATAAATGTTATTACATCATTTACCAATATGACAAACAAAATAGGACCCAGTAAAGAGCCTTGGGGGATACCAGAGGTAGGATGGTACGGCTTAGACGTAATACTATGATATTTTACTACGTAAACCCTGTTAGTGAGATAGCTTCTAATCTACTCCAGAGCACTTCCTCCTATCCCGTATGATGACAATTTGATGAGTAGAGCATCATGTTGAACAGAATCAAAGGCTTTGGAGAAGTCCGTGTAAAAAAAATCCACTTGTTGCCTCTTATCCAGAGATTCTGAAACGAAATTCATATATACAGCCATATTGGACACGGTAGAGCGTTTCTGTACAAAACTGTGCTGAGCTATATTAATATACTGTGAAAAGGAACTGTGCAATCTCTCATACATGATCTTCTCTGTCACCTTTGAAATCAGAGACAATAACACAATAGGTCTATAGGTATCAAAAACGATTTTGTCTCCTTTAAAACACTGGTATAACGTAACCTTTCTTCCACTCACACGGAAACTACCCTGACGAGAACGACATATTCGTTATGATTCTAAGTGGCCTACCCAGCTCAAGTACACATTATTTCAAAGCAATTGCGGCTACGTAATCCGGACCGTAAGATTTGGAGGTATCTCTGCTGCAGAGGTCACTATAGAGGTTAGGCCAATATCACATGGGGATGAGTGGACAGATTACACTTTGCGGCAGGTGAGTGATACTTTTCAATCCTGTCTGCAAAGCTGTCAATGATGCTCCTTTTGTCTTGCAATTCTTTTCCATCTTGAAGCATAGTAGATGGCAGACGAGATGACCTCCGTTTGTTGCTCACGAAGTTTCAAAAACACTTCGGGTTGGCAGCTAATTTCGATTCCATCGAAGTTATATAGTTTCTGTGCTTTCTGAGAAGAGGCCGCTTAAATTAACCGCGTATGTTCGAAGATTTCACGTATTCACTACTATGGCCCGTTTTTTGAAACTTATTTCTTGCCCTCTCCTTTTCCTTTAATTTATCTATTACCTCCGCATCGTACCAGCGTGGGTATTTCCGCGTGCTAAATTTCCGGGACGGTACAATGTCTTTTATTACAGCGCGAAGGAGGTCGTAGAAAAGTGTTAGCGCCTCATCGACGGAGGGGGGATCTCCGATTGAATTCCAAGGACACAATGAAAGGATATCTCTCATTTGAAGAAAATCGGCCTTAGTCCATGCGAACATTAACTTCCTCTGCGGCACGGGGCGCATGACTAGCGGTAAAGATAAAGTGAATTCTACAGCTGAATGGTCGGATGTAATGACCTTTTCTGTCTCAAAGCAATCCAAGTGCAAGATGCTTGGGTCCAGATCCCTCCAGAACGATTCCAACACCTTGTAGAGTCTATGCGTCGCCGTATTGCTGGCGTTTTGTGAGCGCGCGAAGAGCAACTCATTATTAACATCACATTCAGTGTCTTCCCATCACTTTCGCCCACTCAGTGTACATATGTTCGTCAACTCTGAAAGTTCTTGTTTTTTGGAAACATGAGAATGTGTTTTTTTTAATATCATACGTGTACTTCATCGTTTATTTTATCTACTACAAGAAGCGTCTATTTATCCTTCAGGCTTTTATCAGCACAGATGACTGATTTTAAGGCACGCGAATGAATGATGAAATAAAATGAACCTAAATGCATCCTTTTAAGACGTTTTAATACGAGAGGAGACATTGTTTTGAAGGAATGCTCTCTTAAATTCAATATCTTAACATTCCACACAATGTCTGATTAGTGAGTTCGACTACTGTGGTAAATTGATGAATCTTCATAAGTGTACGTTTTATCTGCATTATGTTGCTATTGCCTAAGTTAAGGAATATCAATCAATCAATCAATCAATCAATCAATCAATCAATCAATCAATCAATCAATCAATCAATCAATCAATCAATCAATCAATCAATCAATCAATCAATCAATCAATCAATCAATCAATCAATCACCATCGATCTGCATTTAGGACTGTCACCCAGGTGGCAGATAATCTGTTGATTGTTTACCTTGTATTTTCTTTAATGATTTCGAAGAGCTTGGAAATTTTTTGAACATTTTCCTTGATAAATTATTCTCCTCCCTAATTACTTTTACCACAAGTGAATATTCGTCCCAATTTGATTTCTTTAGTTCCAGCTTTATCTTCATATTGTGATCTGTCTTACCTTTGAAGGCTCCGTTCAAGCTTATTCACCTACAAATTTCATCGCACGCTATCTATTCACTGGCAGCTCGGAATATACCACTTAGTCGAGCAACTCGTCCCCTTACTCCCAAGTCTTCCCAGCTCAAAGTTTGCAACATTGCCGTAAGACAACTCTTTTGTCGGTTATTATATAGATTTTTTCCAGTTTTCATATAAAGTAAACATGATGTGGTTCGCATGCACTAAAACCGTTCTCTAATTGGGGTCTTTCTTTAATGATTTTTGTTCGTGGCATCGACCTCTGTAGATCTTTTATCACTACTTGCACCATATGATACGAACCTGCGAGTAAGTGGAATTGCGGAAGTGTAGAGTGTTGAATGTGGGGAAAGGAACGTTAAGAACGACACGAACACCCAGTCCCCAGGCCAGGGATATTAATCATTACAATTAAAAACCCATGACCCGGCCGGGAATCGAACCCTGGGCCGCTGGGTGACAGGCGACTGCGTTGCCCCCTACACCGCAGGGCCGGACAATTCGACCAGAGACGTATACGTCCTGTATTTTACATCTTCTTCTTCATCAGTTTAACCTCCAGGGTCGATTTTTCCCACCTCTACCGCCTCAAGGGCAGTGTCCTGGAGCTTCAGACTCAACTGGGGATACAACTGGAGAGGATGACCAGTACCTCTCCCAGGCGGCCTCACCTGCTATGCTGAACAGGGGCCTTACGGGGGGGGGGGGAATGGGAAGATTGGAAGGGATATATAAGGAAGAGAGAAGGAAGTGGCCGTGGCCTTAAGTTAAGCACCATCGCGGCATTTGCCTGGAGGAGAAGTGGGAAACCACAGAAAACCACTTCCAAGATGGCTAAGGTGGGAATCGAACCCACCTCTACTCATTTAACCTTCCGAGGCTGAGTGGACCCCGTTCCATCCCTCGTACCACTTTTTGAAATTTCGTGGTAGAGGCGGGAAACAAACCCGGGCCTCCGGAGGTGGCAGGTAATCACGATCAATGCGTACCTTGGGTGCAATGCAGCCGAAATTCATCGACGGATGAGTAATGTGTACGCTAAAACTTTCATGACTGGCAGCAAAGCGCGGCAGTGTTACAGGAACTATGAAGGAGGGTGTACAGACGTTCATGATGCAGGCGTTCAGGGAAGAAAGCGAGTGTCTGGCGATGATGTTGTTCAGCGAGTGGATCAAGCGATTCAAGAAAATTTCTTTGCACCCCTCAGCATGAAGATATCGTATAACCGAACGCACTTCACATTTGGCGGGAGAGCCTATTATCCTACGCGAGTTTACGTGCTCACTGCGTGCTCGGAACTGACAAATGCGACGTGACGCGGTCGGCAGGCATTCCAGAAACACTGCGCAACGCTTCATCGGATTCTCGCTGTGGTTTTAATTTCGCGACCGATCGGAGGTTGAAAAAAACAGCCATCGTAAAATTAGTCACATTGGTGCCTAGTACTCCATAAATGTGTAATGCCCCATTTTAAGCACTATTTTCAACGTCAGCAGCGCATAAAGACATTACAGTAATACTCCTTTGTTTATAAAAAATGTAATGTAGGCTATATCAGAACAGTATAGCCAAGACTGAACCAAAATATCCAATAATGGGTTCATGAGCGTCACGTTATCACAACGGAAGGCCTCCGGATTGCAGGCATAGACGATGTTACATGTAACGCTGGGCGATAATGGGTTTTAGTCAGACTTTGAATTATCTCCAAGACGATTTCGTCTAATCCCTGACAGTCAATGTTTATCCAAGGTACATTAAAACAATTTTACAGCACTATCCGAAACTAGCATATTCTTTTCTGTTCAATTTAGTTTTTGCTTACCCAATGGGCATAATCGCTTGGATTCACAAACCTTTGTCGGAGTCAAGGACAAAAGCTTGTAAACTCACTTCCATATACGAATCGTTAATTCCACGATAATTTCATTAACGGTTGGATACAGAAGAACAGGCAAATAAAAACATTAAGTTCTTTAGGCTTCTTCAATCGTTTTGAACGGGAAAATAGTTCATGAAATAATATTCAGAACTCTAAATTAAGGCATAGTTGTTCGGTTATTTGAAATAGACATTGGCTTTTAGCATTTATTTGTTGTGTTTTGATAGATACTCATGTATTCACCGTAGTCGTAATGTAACGCATTTTTGCGCATCTCATTATCTGAAATTTTGCGTGAATGTGACCAGGCGAGTTGGCCGTGTGGTTAGAGTCGCTAAGCTGTGAGTTTTCATTCGCGAGATAGTGGATTCGAACCCCACTATCGGCAGCCTTGAAGATGGTACTCCGTGGCAACCAATTTCCACACCAGTTAAATGCTGGGACTGCATCTTAATTAATGCCACGGGCCAGTGTTGCCAATTATATTTTCAAGATCCGCTAAATATTACTAAAAAACCGCTAAAATTTCGCCAAGAAATCCGATCTCAAATAATGAGCAATAATAATAATAATAATAATAATAATAATAATAATAATAATAATAATAATAATAATAATAATAATAATAATAATAATAATAATAATAATAATAATAATAATAAAAGTAAATGTCTGCACTCACCTAATCTGTTTCACTGGGATTAACCCCCCTCTCTGCGAGCCGGCGGGCTAAAACTTATAGGCGTTTTAGTGCCTGGTGCAAACTATGTGAATCCTCTACCTCAAGGGCCACAACAGAGCAGGCCAGTTCACTAAACGGTCTTCCTTCGTAGCATAAATATAAATGCTACTCTCTCACAGTTTCATTACCTGTCGTCATTCGTCAACTAAGAGATAACTACCCTTTCCCGACGCATTACAAATTTATGATACCAGGGTTTCACAACATCAAATCCAAATCACATGTTTTCCTCATGTGACTGCTAGCTCCTGACAAAAAATACGGAATAACTCGGAGACAGACTGGAGTGCAAATTAAAAAGAACATAAAATGGATACAACACTAAATTCCACTATAATAATTCTAGAATTCCGCCAAAAAGTCCACTGTCCGCTAAATGATACATTTCTCCGCCGACAGTCTTCTAATTCCGTCAAATTTAGTGGAAAATCCGCTAAGTTGGCAACACTGCCACGGACGCTTCCATGTCACTCCTATCCCCTTCCTATTCCATCATCACCAGAAGTCCTATCTGTGTCGTTGCGACGTAAAACAAGTTGCAAAAAATATAATACAATTTTGTGAATTGATTTATGGTACCTGTGCCTGATTCCTTGGCTAAATAGTAAGTGTAGTCCCCTTCTGTTCAGAAGGGCCTAGTTTCGTTTCATGGCAGTTTTTGGGATTTAACTATGTATGGTCTCTTCCTACGGCTCGTTGATTGGGTGTTTGTGTTCGTCTTATTACACTTCTCTTAACGTACTTACACCACACCACACCACACCACACCACACCACACAATTAACCACTTGAGAAAAACACAAGTGAATATATCTCTCCATGTGGGATTGGGGTCAGAAAGGGCATCCGGTCGTAAAACTGAGATAAACCTACACTATGTGACGACCCTAATAAATAGGGAAAACAACCGAGAAAAATTAGAATAAGAAGAGGAGAGATGGTACCAGTCAAAGTTCGTGCACATCATTTTTATCATTTATGTCGTTTATATTCTGTTCAGAAAGAATATTTTTCAAATTTTGGCAATGTTCGTATAGCAAAGCAAAGTCACCTCCGTACAGGCCATTAAGGCCCTTGGAGGAGTGGAAGGTAAAAGCTACCACCATTGTTAAACTCGGCACGTGATGGGGTAGAGTGGTTAGCTGTATGCCCGGCCGCCTTTGCCCCCAGAAATTAACCTGGTACATATTTTTGGTGTAGGCTGAATGAACCTCAGGGCCATATGCACCTCTGGAAGTGGAAATCCCTTTTCTTAAATTTTACGACTTCCTGACGGGGTTCGAACCCACGCCCTTCCGGGCGAACCGAGCACGCCTTTACCGCCTCGGCCAGGCAGCCGCTGGCAATGTTCGTATGACTACTATATAATCACAGTAATTATACACGGCACAATAAATATTATGAAAATATTAAAATTAAAATCTTTGTGAAATGTAAATACATTTTGATTGTTAAAGTAGGATATGCTTGCAAGCCGGTACATGTACTTCTTTCTTTCGTATTTTTACTTGCCCGTGTAAGTGTATTCATGCACTTGTTTTCTGTGTTTGTGATAATAAGGGGATTTGCCTGAGAAAAATGGACTGATAAAAATTTGGTACACCGGGCGAGTTGGTCGTGCGGTTAGGGGCGCGCAGGTGTGAGCTCGCATCCGCGAGATAGAAGGTTCGAATCCTACTGTCGGCAGGCCTGAAGATGGTTTTCCGTGGTTTCCCATTTTCACACCAGGCAAATGCTGGTTCTTCTTCTTCTTCTTTCTTTTCTAGCCTATTTCAATCCACTGCTGGATATAGGCCTCTTCCATGTGCTTCCATCGTCTTCGGTCTTGAGCCACTTGGAACCAGCGTGTTCCAGCCAACAGCTTTATGTCGTCGAGCCATTTCTTCAGGGGTCTTCCAATGCCTCCCTTGTGTCCCCATGGTCTCCAGTGAACAATCCTAGAGGTCCACCTGTTGTAGTCTTGTCGAGCTACGTGTCCTACCCATTGCCATTTTAGTTTTGCTACTATCTCTAGGATGTCTGTTACATTAGTTCTTCTCCTGATGTCCTCTGAACGGATCTTATCCCTAAGGCTGATCCCTAGCATCTGTCGCTCCGTGGCTCGTTGTGTTCGCTGAAGCTTGCGAGCACTTTCCTTCGTCAGAGTCATCGTTTCCAGACCGTAAGTTGTAACTGGCAGCACGCACGTATTATAAACCTTGGTCTTCAGGTTAATTGAAACATCCTTGTTAGTGAGGATGAATCTTAGTTTTCGGAATGCAGTCCAACTCATACCTATTCTGCGAGGAATTTCTGCACGTTAAATGCTGGTTACTGTACCTTAATTAAGGCCATGGCCGCTTCCTTCCCATTGCGACGTAAAGCAAATAGAAAAAAAGTGGTACATTGTAGAAAAATAAATATGGTTCAATTTTTGAAGAAAATTGATGTATTTTGTTTCGTTCGGTGACACTGGAATCACGCCTGTTACACAAGTAAATATTTCATGCATAAGCAATGTATTTTATACGATTGCGATTAGAAAACCGAGTTTAGAATGATAGGGAAAATATGATATGATATGATATGATATGATATGATATGATATGATATGATATGATATGATATGATATGATATGATATGATATGATATGATATGATATGATATGATATGATATGATATGATATGATATGATAAGGCTAGGAGGGAAATGGAATAGTACACGTGATTAAACATTTGTATAGCTATAATGGCGACGTTTAATGTTCAAAGGCTCTTCTTGATTATAAACCTTGCACAACCCTCTTAACGCCTCACTTGATCCATCTTCTCCTTAACGAACAATACTCCATTATCGCTTCCCTATTAAATGCACTCTGTTATCGTCGGCCGGCTTCTCCCTCTAGCGCTCGTATATTCCATTAACTTTCACTGGAAAAGCTTTTTTGAAGAACTACCTCCTTCCATCATGTAAGACATAATACCGGAGAGAATATTTCCTTCATAAACTCTTCAAAGAAAGGCATTTGCTACGTCGCTCCTTCCCAACAGTTCCCAATAGTTACCACTCACAATCCAGACGCAATACAATAAGAGTCATCGCTAGTAACAAAATACGCTATTCTCTCTGTGGATCAGTTGAAGAGTGCTGGCCTCGAGATCGCGGGATGAAATCTGGCAGAGGGGGTCGGATTTTTGAAGGGTGGTAAGAAGTCCTTTCGGCATTCCATGTTGTACGATGCCAGCATGTATATGATCTCTGATAACTCACTGGTGTTAATCGCGGCAAAATTAAAAACTCAGGCATAGATCGTCCATCAGCACCATTTCTCTTCCATCTGGTAGAGTAAAATACACTGACTGACAGAGCAAATGCAACACCAAGGAGGAGTGGTTCGAAAGGGATGAAAGTTGGGGAAAAAACAGAGTCGGCACGGAAGAATAATTGATGTTTATTTCAAACCGGTATGCAGGTTACACAATGCGCACGGCATCGACTCAGTAGGATGTAGGACCACCGCGAGCGGCGATGCACGCAGAAACACGTCGAGGTACAGAGTCAATAAGAGTGCGGATGGTGTCCTGAGGGATGGTTCTCCATTCTCTGTCAACCATTTGCCACAGTTGGTCGTCCGTACGAGGCTGGGGCAGAGTTTGCAAACGGCGTCCAATGAGATCCCACACGTGTTCGATTGGTGAGAGATCCGGAGAGTACGCTAGCCACGGAAGCATCTGTACACCTCGTAGAGCCTGTTGGGAGATGCGAGCAGTGTGTGGGCGGGCATTATCCTGCTGAAACAGAGCATTGGGCAGCCCCTGAAGGTACGGGAGTGCCACCGGCCGCAGCACATGCTGCACGTAGCGGTGGGCATTTAACGTGCCTTGAATACGCACTAGAGGTGACGTGGAATCATACGCAATAGCGCCCCAAACCATGATGCCGCGTTGTCTAGCGGTAGGGAGCTCCACAGTTACTGCCGGATTTGACCTTTCTCCACGCCGACGCCACACTCGTCTGCGGTGACTATCACTGACAGAACAGAAGCGTGACTCATCGGAGAACACGACGTTCCGCCATTCCCTCATCCAAGTCGCTCTAGCCCGGCACCATGCCAGGCGTGCACGTCTATGCTGAGGAGTCAATGGTAGTCTTCTGAGCGGACGCCGGGAGTGCAGGCCTCCTTCAACCAATCGACGAAAAATTGTTCTGGTCGATATTGGAACAGCCAGGGTGTCTTGCACATGCTGAAGAATGGCGGTTGACGTGGCGTATGGGGCTGCCACCGCTTGGCGGCGGATGCGCCGATCCTCGCGTGCTGACGTCACTCGGGCTGCGCCTGGACCCCTCGCACGTGCCACATGTCCCTGCGCCAACCATCTTCGCCACAGGCGCTGCACCGTGGACACATCCCTATGGGTATCGGCTGCGATTTGACGAAGCGACCAACCTGCCCTTCTCAGCCCGATCACCATACCCCTCGTAAAGTCGTCTGTCTGCTGGAAATGCCTCCGTTGATGGCGGCCTGGCATTCTGAGCTATACACGTGTCCTGTGGCACACGACAACACGTTCGACAATGACTGTCGGCTGAGAAATCACGGTACGAAGTGGGCCATTCGCCAACACCGTGTCCCATTTATCGTTCGCTACGTGCGCAGCACAGCGGCACATTTCACATCATGAACATACCTCAGTGACGTCAGTCTACTCTGCAATTGGCATAAAGTTCTGACCACTCCTTCTTGGTGTTGCATTTGCTCTGTCAGTCAGTGTATAACGTTAAAACTGCTACTCGGCCAGCCTAGAGGTTTTCAGTTCAAAATGCCTGCACACGGTAGATGAGACCATACGATTATTATTATTATTATTATTATTATTATTATTATTATTATTATTATTATTATTATTATTATTATTATTAACTTCCGACTAACGACACTATTAAACATGGACATAATTAATTACTGTAAGAGATGTTAAGTGAACCATTACATAATTCAATGATCGGTTTCTTAAAAGGAACCACTCAATAAGCAAATAACTTTCAGACTTCACTTGAACCACTGCCACAGTCATACTCATGGTTACAAATGAAATTGATCCTTTTCTGAAGTGACGAAAAGATCCTAAGATCTCACACAGCATATCTCTCTGAAATCACTAAAGAGAGGATCGAACACCAATTTTGTCAGTGATGAATTGCCACACAGCGTCTCCTAACGCATTCCGCCATGAAACTGAGCCAGCAATAATGGTATTAACTAGCAAATGTACCCGTGCTTCACTACGGTTTTCTACCATGTATACAGAATTCTACGAAAAATTACTGTACGTGCAGTAAGATACACTCGTATTAAATCTCATGACTCCTGAGGTTATCCGATAAACAAAACAGGGAGGACGCCATACGTTGTTCCGATGTAAGGTGGGCATTGGGGAAGTTTTGATGATAATGGCAAGCCACATTTACTACTGCCATTCAAAATGGAGCTCGGGAGATCCTACTATAACAGCACGCCAACTTGCCAAATGTCATTCACAGCGGAGATGGAGAGTTTTCATTATCAATAAATGCCCCTTTTCCGAATGACAATAGAAATAGAAACATATTTATTAAAATGTAATTACAATTAGGACCAGAGGTCCCTTTGGCTGTAACTAACGGCCACTTTAACTTAAATGTATCAACTAATATACACAATCTAATAAAAATGCATAAAAAGCGTAACATACATTTTCCTACTAAGAATATTAGAATAAGATTAACAACTAAACATCTAAGAAATTACAATAATACTTTTGCCATTTCATAAACACAGACTATATTAACAAGGAAGAGAAGACATAAGAGAAACCTAAGAATTTTAATGCCGAGCATGAATTAAGAGCATCTAAACATGTATCTTGGAGATTATGATATTTCGTACTATTAAATTAATATTTTGAAAATTCACTTACATGATTTAATAAGTGGAAAGGTGGCAGCATTATACAGTGTACCAAGTTTACGGAAGTTGTCATTCAATACTGAGTTAAAAAGTTTTAAGTTAAAACATCAGCCCAATAGTGATATATGGTTTGACATCAATCTGGGACCAACTCAAAAAGGAGAACCACAAGGAAATCGGAAACTTAAAAGCAAGATTCCTGAAAAAGATCTTTTGTATTTATTAATTTGAAAGTATACACCCTTACGCCTGGCAGATATACTCACCAGAGAATCCTTCTGCATTGAGGATTTGAGATACGAGCTATTCCTGCCATCAACAGAAGCATACCACAGTCTACTCCGATAAATGCAGGGAAAAAGGGAGGACATATTTTATGAGTTTTACGTTACGGGTGCAATGATCAACAAAGAATGGATAAAAGTCAATTAACTTATACATTGAGACACACCACCGTATCTGCATGAAAGACATCTACCATCAACCGGACGACCAATGCGTATGCAAACGTTGTTGTAACCCACATGAACCATTCGACAGATATCATGTAATGACATGTAAGCGCAGAGAAGTGTCTCTGATGAAATTCTGTGAAAGTGCTTAAGATTTAAAATTATGTACCCTATTCTACTTAGGTGTTTGCATGCACATTGTGTAAAATGAAATGAAATTATTGCAGCTACCGATATTAGCTTAAATGGCGCCACGTTCTGTTTGTTGAAATGTATGCAGAGAAGGACTGGGTAGGGGAAGAAGCCTAAGTTTAAACGACTTATGGGGTTAGAAAAATGAAGGGCAGAACGATAAGGGTAGTGAAGAGAGTGCCAAAATGATTAGAAAGGAGGAGTGGGGAACAGATAGAGAAGGAGCGAGGGTAACGAGAAGTAGAGCGACCCATATAACAGAAGGAAATACATATAAGGGAGGGAGGGAAGAGGATGGAGAGGGGAATAAATAGCTATGCTGGAAAATAGGATTTGTAAATTTTTAAGGGGTGCTAAGTAAACTGGGTAGCAGAGGTGGGGGTGATAAATGTAGTGGAGAATTTTGATATTGTGGCCCTTTTGGAGACATGGTTAGAAGAAGGAAAGAGTCTAACGTGGAAGGGGATTGTGGTAAGTAACATAACGGATAGAAAACAGGGGAGAAGGGGAAGAAATCGAGGCGGAATGGGATTGCTAATAAAGGAAGAAATATGCGATATGATTGAAGTATTAGAAAATCAGATGGAAGAGGTATTTTGGTTAGGTTTAAGCTAGGTGGGGGAGAGCCTAAAGAGGTATGCCTTTTTTATATAACCACCCTAGTGGCACAGTATATGCAAATGATAGTTTCTTCGAGGAGTTAATATAGGAAATTAGTGGGATCAGTGAGAAGTATGAAGAAGCGGGGATGATATTGATGGATGACTGGAATGCTAGAATAGCAAGTTTAAGTCCAATATACAATAAAGAGAGGAAAGAAATAAGGAGGGTGAAAGACGAAGTAACGATATAGGAAGAAATGGTTATGGGCAGAAACTGCTGGAATTATGCTCGGCAGATAATCTATATATTCTGAATGGATGGTGGACTGGTGATAGCGAGGGAAGTTGGGTACATTACCAAGCAAGGAGGGAGTGTTACTGACTTGGTAATCAGCTCGGAGGATATGTTAGCGAGAATTGATATTGAGGTTGTTGACTCGAATGAATCCCATCATGCCCCAATATTATTAAACTTGAGGAGAATGGAGCACGGGGATAGGTTGGGAAAAGGAACGAGGGGTAGAGAAAAGGGTAAGAGACTCTTTGAATATAAATGGACAGAGGAGACGAAAGTGAGACTTGATACGGATTTACAAAAATTTCCAAATTATTAAGGTAGCGTGTGAAGTAGCATTGAGATGCAATAATGTGGATAGGACCTTAGAGATAGTAGAATACCCCATTAAGAGGGTAGCAGAGGTTACAAGATACAGAGGGAAAAGGGTAGAAGAGGAATAGGGTTGGTATAATAGGGAGTGCAAGGAATTGAGTAGAGTAGTTATGATGGCGCTGAAAGACTTTAGGAGGCATGGGGGGAGAGAAGAGAGGGAAAATATTTGTAGACTGAGGAGGAAATGCAGGGAAAAGATAATAGAAAGGAAAATGTTAAGGAAGAAGAAACAATTTGAGGCGATCAACGGGGAGTGCATAAATAAGGAAGGAGAATAGGTATGGGAGAGAATCAATAAAATGAACAGGGGAGAGAAGCGTTAGGGTAAACCGAAAATTGACTATGAAACATGAATGGAATATTTTCGAAAACTGTTAGGAGGGAATGATAGGTGGAAGGGAGAGAGGGGTGGAGGTGATTGGGAGGGAGATAACGGTAGGGAGTTATGAGCTGGATAAAGATCAGGGCAAGAGAATGGAAGTGTTAGGCAAAGCAAAAATAGTACAGTAGGGAGTGGGGACGGAATAACAAATATATTTTGGAACGAAGTGACAAAAATAGTATGATGAGGGAGAAAGTTAATTAATAAGGTGTTCGACGGTACCAACTTCCCGAAGGTGTGGCAAAAATGTATTATATGCACTATTTACAAAAACGAAGGAGTAAGGAGCAACCCTAGTAACTACAGGTGCATAACTTTATTAGACGCATTGAGTAAGGTGTACACGAGCATATTAGCGAATAGGTTGAGAAAATGGGCGGAAGAGTTTTCTATACTATCGATTTATCAGAGTGGGTTCAGTAAAGGACGTAGGACGATGGATAATGTAATGATAGTGAAGACAATAATTGATAAAAATGTGAGGAAGGAAGGAAGGAAGGTGTATATAGCAGCGGTCGATTTTGAAATGGCTTTTGACACAGTGAGTAGGAAGGCGCTGCTTGAGAGATTGGGTAGGGTGGGAATTTCCAAAAAGATGAGACGCGCGATTGAGGCCATATATGAGGAAGTGTCTTGTAGCATTGGAATAGAGGAAGGGGTTGTAAGTGGTAAATCGAATCAAATATAATTTTAAAACAGGGTTGCAAATTATCCCCAATCCTTTTTTATTTTTATCAATGACATATTAGACATGCTTGGGAAGGAGTGGGCGTATCCTGTATTAGTAGAACTAAAAATCCGTGGTTTGATATTTGCTGATGATGTATTATTGATGACGATGACGGGAGGGGGATTACAGAAAAGTGTAAATGAGATTTTGGAGTATGCTAGTAAATGGTCGCTGAGAGTAAATAGTAGGAAGAAAAAAGGTTATGGTATGCAAGAAAAGTAGGAAACGGAAGACAAAGAATCAATGGGTAATAGAGAAGACAGTTAAGCTAGAGTATTTGGGAGTTTATATAAGCAAGCAAAAGTTGGAATGGTAAAGTTAAAAATGCTAAAGATGTAACAGAAGCAGAGGACATAAGGGAAAGATGGATGGAATATGTAGAAGATCTGTATAAGAAAGACCCGTGTATTACTGATAATGAAGTTCATGTGCTCTTAGAACCAGAACCAGATATTTTAGAAAGTGAAGTCAAATGCGCCCTAGAGAATACTGCTAAAACAAAGCAAGTGGACATGATGGAATTCCAGTAGAAATGTTCGAAGTAATTGGAGATAGTGCAGTGAAAGTTTTGCATTGCATATGTCAGCAAATATGGAAAACCCAACAGTGGCCATGAGTCAGGAAAAGTTCAGTATTCATCCCAATTCCAAAGAATGGAAATTCTAAAGAATGCTCCAGTCACCGAACAATTGCACTTATCTCACATGCTAGCAAAGTTCAGTATTCATCCCAATTCCAAAGAATGGAAATTCTAAAGAATGCTCCAGTCACCGAACAATTGCACTTATCTCACATGCTAGCAAAGTCATGCATAAAATCTTACAAAATAGACTTCGCCAGTTTGTAGACCGAAAGCTACCTGAAGAACAAGCTGGATTTCGTAAAGGAAGAGGGACCAGAGATCAAATCACTAACATCCGATGGATAATGGAGAAGGCAAGAAATTCCGGAAAGATGTGTATCTCTGCTTTATTGATTATGCTAAAGCCTTTGACTACATCGATCATAATGAATTATGGAAAGTACTAAAACACATGGGAGTACCAGATCATATCATTAACGTCACACGGAACTTATACTCTGACCAAGATGCTACGGTGAGAACCATATGTGGAACAACTAAATGGGTCAAGATTCAGATAGGAGTACGGTAAGGCTGTATATTTTCACCTTACCTTTTCAATCTGTATGCAAAACACATTATGAGGAATGTGGGGTTAGATGAAGAAGAAAGAGGAATCAAAACAGCTGGGTTAAATATAAACAACCTGAGATATGCAGACGATACTATTCTGACGGCAGAAAATGAAGAAGACTTAAAAACCCTCTTATTGAAAGTCAAAGTTCAAAGGCTGGACTAGTGTTGAATGTCAATGAAAAAAATATGGCAACTACACCTGTCAATTCATGGCATGTAGGAGGAGAAAAATGGAGGTGGTCTGCGTTTTCAACTATCTTGGCTCACAGATTTCTGCTGATGGTGACTGTAGCAATGAAATCAAAAGACGATTGCTAGTTGGTAGAAAGGCAATGACCAATCTTCACAATATCTTAAGGAGTAGAGACATAACACTAACAACAAAGATCCGTATAGTAAGGGCTATGGTTTTTCCATTTGTGATGTACGGATGTGAGACCTGGACCATAAGAAAAACTGAACGCCGTAGAATAGACTCCTTGGAATTGTGGTGTTGGAGGAAAATCCTTACAGTCCCATGGACTGCGAAGGGAACAAAAAGGTCAGTTTTACAGCAAATAAAACCAGAGTGTTCCTTGGATGGCCTAATCCTGAAACAAAAACTAAGCTACTTTGGACACATCATGAGAAGACACAATTCATTAGAAAAGACCTTAATGCTGGGAAGACCGAAGGCATAAGGAAAAGAGGGCGGCAAAGAATGAGATGGATTGATGGCATGACCGAAGCACTAAATTCCAGCTTGGAAAATATTCGGGAGGCAGTGCAGGACAGAAGAAATTGCATATTTTAGTTCATGGGGTCACGGAGAATTGGAATCGAATAAACGAACAGAGAGAGAGAGAGAGAGAGAGAGAAGTAAGCAGAATGGTAAATGGTCCGACCAAATTATACAAGCTAAGTGTAGGGGAATAGTAGCACTCTCAGGTATAAGAATACTGGAAAATAAACTCCTGGGGATTGATTTTAATATAAAGAGAATGGTATTTAAAGCAGTGGTATTAAGTAGGATGTTATGTGCAGTAGAAGTATTGGGGATTGAGAAGTATAGTGTTATATTAAATCAGATATTTAGCAGATTTGGAAAAATTGTGATGGGCCTTCCCAATTGCACGGATAATGCAGCGGCTAGAGTTCTGTGCAATGAGTACATAGAGGTTGATATCATGAAGAGAGTGTTGGGTTACTGGAGAAGATTGAAAATGGGTGGGAGAGGCTTACTCCTGCAGACGGCTCACCAGCACCAAATTAAGGGTACGTATGGAGATTACTGGATTGATAAGGTGAAAAGTATTATTGAGAGGTTGGGTTTAGGAAACTACTGGGGGAAGGAACGGGAAAGGAGGAATGAAGTGCGTTGGAGGAATTTAAAAGGATCGAAGATAATCAAACAGAGGAGATGGAGGCTGAGTACAGCAGAAGGACGATCCTAAACATGTTTAATAGAATCACAATTAAATTAGCATATAGCGGGTTCCACCTTTTTAATACATATGAAATGTTGTTGGATGATATTTACAACATTATTTATTACCGATTACAGAACATGTTTCGGTGTACAATCATTACCACCATCATTAGCCGCATGGAAAGTGTGTGACAAGGAGTGTATAAAATCATAGACATTAAGGAATTGAAGACCACTCATATACCAAATGAGGAATTTTATATTTTGACTTGCAAGAGTTTCCTTGTCACACATTACAGTTTTAATCTAGCAACAACATTCTATTGTCTGTATATATGGAGTTAAGTATGACAATATGCTGTTCATTGTTTTGATCGCCAAGTTTCTATACATTTTCCATGCAGCTGATGATGGTGTTAATGATTGTACACCGAAACATATTCTGTAATCTGTAATAAATAATGTTGTAAATATCGTCCAACAACATTGCATATGTATTGAAAAGGTGGAATCCGCTATATGCTAATTTAATTGTGATCTCAGTTCAATACGGATAAAAACATGAAATTCCTTACGTTTAATGTTTAATAGAATCAAACAAGTAGTAAATATAAGAATAGAAAATGTTAACAGATTAGAGAGAAGAGGACTAATTTGGTGGGTGATGGGTATTTGTATGAATAAGGGGTGAACAAGAATGAAGGTCAATTCAATATGTTTATTGTGCGGTGGTACAAGAGTAGAGTTTCACTTGTTAATAGTATGTAAGGGAACTCGTGTGGATTAAGATAAATTCATGAGTGAGAGACAATTGGAAGCCATGAAACAGCCGGGTAACGAACAGAAGATCGCAAACTGGATAGTGAAAGAGTGGAAAGAACCCGGGAATATAAGCAAGTTTTTAGAGGTAGGTAGAAAACGCTGTATACAGACGTTAAATGAAGCAGTATTTAGAAGATAGTAGTGTGGTATATAAATATGTATTGTATCTCCTGCCGTAGTTATTGTTTTTGTAAATAGGAAGTAGCAGGGAGAGATATTTAGGTAAGCAACAGTGAACCAAAGTCTCCTCATACTGTTGGTTAGCATAGTGGGGGGAGAAAGTGTGTGTGTGGGAGTGGTGTCCTAGGTCAGTACTCAGCTGCCTGACTCTGCTGACGATGGAACAGGCAGCTGGCTGTGGGTACACACACGCTGACGCACGCCCATTGTAAGTAGACTTTTTATGGTAGGCCATTATTTGGTTTGTTTTGTTTTCAGTTCCGTTTTTGCCGTCTGGTTTTGTTTAGTAGTGTTGATTATTCTATCTATCTAGAATTAGCGTTCAATATCGCTGATGTATCAATGTCATTAATGCACATATACGTTTCTTTCAAATAGGCCTCTGCGTTACATGTGTCCAGTGTCGACATTTAGTTTAAAACTCTATATTTTCAGACGGATCTCCTTATTTTGTTATTTGAACTTAACATGCTATAATCAAATTTGTACGTTATTTTTGACAACTTCGTAATTCAATACGATAATCAGGAGGTTATGTTTATGTATCATAGGTTTGTTTACATTCAAACGATGCGTCGACCTTTTATTAAAGTCTGATACTATTGGAGATGGTCTTGATGTAGGCATCGCCCTCTACTATGACTGTGCTATTACGCATTCCCAATACAGCGATATGAGCGATATGAACCTATACTCCGTACGGCTCTACTTCTAAATTGACGTTTCAGCAGATTTTGTCTCTGCCTGGTGGTTATGCGCTGAAGCATAGACATCCAACCAATCCCAAACTGCCATTCTTATCGATTTATATCGGCAGAGAACGATATCCAAACCTAGTTGCCACGTGGTTAACCTATCTCGCTCAGCGTGTATGGTATTCAGTACGGTTCACGATCTTTTGCATTTTCCTTCAATATTTAGTGTGTTTTACATATTGTTGGAGGGTTGGAGATCAGTAGAGTGTTTCCTTTGTAGGCCATAATCTCCTTTCTGTGTCAGCCATTAGCCGTTAGTGATGTGTTATTTCCTCATTCTCTTTTATTGTTAATAATATATTCTCTTTTAGTGCCAGATATTGTTAGAAAGTGCAGTTCTTATGAATTTGTTTTCAATCCATATTCATTAGTTTTTCTGAGTACGGTATTACATTTTACAAGGGCTGTTTATCGCGGTCGTATTGCATCAGCTGTTCTCGTGGGCGTAGCGCGCTGGCAAAAGAGGAAAGGCGATGCGCATTTGTTTTGCGAAACTTCAATTTAGAAGTAAGGCCTTGCGGAGTATAGTTTCCATTTTTACCGCCGAGCGTTGCATCGCTGGCATTGAAATACGATTGTTCATTCCAGCACGCAAAAGTTTATTTTTTTTTTACATTTATGTTTAAATATATTGCCAATCACTCGATAACAATTTTTAAATCACACCTTACACCTTAATAAAGAAGTTGAGTGAAGAGCGTGTCCCAATGAAGTAGAAAAATCCGTAAAACATAATGTTAACGGTAGTAAATATTGGAAAGAAGTAATGTCACATACCACTCGATTTTGGAGCTACTTACACAATATGGGTGGTGTGAATAAAAATGAGCATGCACTCTTTACTCGCGGATTTAGAGCAGGCACTCGCAATGAGGTGAATAAAAACCGCCTGTCGGAAGCCATCACTCACAGCAGACCTGTGACCTTGAGCACACACTCCAGTCGCTCGACTAGCAGAGCGGGCGCTTTAGATTTCTGGTGAATAAAGATAAAGCAGGCACTCATTTCCGTTAGTGCCTGCTCGTGTTTCCTTGAGCTGGTTCAGTAGGTGACTCAAAGCGATAGTGTCAAGTTCAATACCATGGCAGAGTTTATGACAGTGGTTAATCGGAAAAGGAAATTATATAAAATTCGCAGAGAATCATCTCAACTTGATTACAAAGTGTTATATAGGTTCAGTAAGGAACATGTTAAATGGTTAGCGGAGCATTTCCTTGGGCATTCCGAAGAAACAAGAGGTGGTGCACTAACAAATGAAGAAAAAAATGAGAATTTTCTTGCGTTATGTTGGTGACCCAGGATTTCAGAGTGGAGTTGGTGAAGACGTCGGTGTAAGTCGGAGCACTGTGTCAAAAACATTTTCGCAGGTTTTGACTTCAATAGAAATGAAAGCAGATTATTGGATAAAATTTCCAAAAAATTTTTGCTGAGATGCAGGAAGCACAGGCTAAATGGCAAGAACGTTTTTCATTTCCTTGTGCTATCGGAACTGTAGACTACTCATGTACAAATTTACAAGTCACATGTTATGGGAATTACTACATTTACAGAAAAGGCGTCCCTAACATTAATGTACAGGCCACTTGCAATGGAAAGGAAGAATTCAACCAGTGTCGATGTACCACGGCCTGACTCTGTTTATGACTCGCGAATTTGAAGAAACTCCAATGTTTGCGGAGTTATGACGCCTCTGTTGGAAGTCGAAGAGATGACAACTTCTGCAGATCCTACAACTTGCTTTACGTCGCACCGACACAGATAGATCTTATGGCGATGATGGGATAAGAATGGCGTAGGAGTAGGAAGGGAGCGGCCGCGGCCTTAATTAAGGTACAATCCCAGCATTTGCCTAGTGTTCAAATGGGAAACCACGGAGAACCATCTTCAGGGCTGCCGACAGTGGGGATCGAACCCATTATCTCCCTGATGCAAGCTCACAGCTGCGAGCCCTTAACCGCACGGCCAACTTGTCCGGTCCTGCAGATCTGGCTCCTTAAAAATTATATTCAATTGTCAATATATATTATTTTCATCATATTTCATTTTCCTCAATTTATTAATGTCGTAATATTCAGGCTAAGATTTCCTACCTTTCAGACGGCCGATGATAGGGTTATTCTCCCCCTCCATCAGAATCATCAGCCGCTTCTCCCATCGTTTTTACGATATGCATTTGTTTCCCGTACGCTTTAATTCTACTTTATATTTCAGTCTTGTTTACATGTTTTGTAATTTTTTACGAACAGTTGTTGGTCGGAAATTCTTCTACCGCTTTACCCACCTCTTTGGGGTCGCGGGTGAGAATTGTGCCACACATATGTGGATTTGGCTCTGTTTTACGGCCGGATGCCCTTCCGGACGCCAACCCTACATGGATGAATTTAATCACTATTGCGTGTTTCTGTGGTGGTTGGCAGTGCAGTGTGTTGTGTGAATATGAAGAGGAAAGTGTTGGGACAAACACAAACACCCAGTCCCCGGGCCAGAAGAATTAATCAGAGGCGATTAAAATCCCCTTCCCACCGGGACCCTCTGAACCGAAGGCCTCAATGCTAACCATTCAGCCAGTCAGATAGTTGTTGGACGGACATATTTAAGTTAAATTTACCAAGTAGTTCACACTGAACTTCATTTATTGCACTTGTTTTCTTGTGCTTCTTATCCGGTAATTGTGAGTCGATAGCTGCAGTCGCTTAATTGCGGCCAGTATCCAGTATTCGAGAGGTAGTGGGTTCGAATCCCACTGTCGGTGGCACTGAAGATGGTTTTCCTTAATTAAGGCCACGGCCGCTTTCTTCCCAGTCCTAGCCCTTTCCTGTCCCATCGTCATCATACGACCTAACTGTGTCGATGCGACGCAAAGCCACCAGTAAAAAAAAAAAGTAATTGTATGTTCCTTTAAAAAGTAGATAAAAGCGGACTGGAATTCCACACTGTCGTCTGCCATGTTAAGCATTGAACTACCCGGAAGTCATCGAAGTGTTATCGCAGTCTAAGGTGTTATATACATTGCACGTGCACGACCTTGATCAGTGACACTAAGTTGCTGCTCCAGACACTCGAATGTATACTGTGCTTCCGCCCTACATTTTTATTCACCGCAAATGTTGAGTGGAAGCTCATCGGCAGGAAGACACTCAGGCACTCAGCGAGCACACGCTCACTCGCTTAGACTCATTTTTATTCACACCACCCAAAATACCTTTCTCTTTAAGGGTCTCGCGTTCAAATACGTCGGTATTAAAAAGATTTCTGTTGTTGATGTGGCTATGTTACTTATGAATACAGGAATACCAAACTCGAAAGTAACTTAACGCAATAACTGTGAATGTCTGATTTCAGGGCAACTGAAGTGAAGGAAATCCTACAACATAGTCCGTCACTCATACCGTAGACGCACACATGGTTGTGATTTCAATACAAAATAATGTATGACTTTCAAAATTCACTGCAAAAATTCATATGGGTACTGCGGCCTGCTGTTTTCAATGTCCATTAGCACTGATCAGCACCTTCGTCTTGTCACAAATATCAAGCTGGTATCACACTTGATTTTTTGAACGACAAAACCACCTATATACGACAGATATGCTAACTTCATAGAATGATAGCACAGAGCAGAGAAAAAAGAGGGATTTTAAATTGTGGCTCAGACCAATAACGAAGAAATAGTTATTGTACAATATATTTAAACATTAGCTACCGTACGCAAAGAAATTACTTACCAAGTGACTTGCGCAGATCCCGAAGGGTACAAGTGACATGATATGGCAACTATGCTGTGTTGCACTATATTGGGGCGTGTTTGGAAGATACTTTTCTGCATTTCCGGTCACAAAAGTGCCTGTCTCCACCTCCACGTTTCTGCATGTTTAGCCACGATTCCCGTCTTCAAAAAGCCGTTGAGTCAGAAGAAACTCTAGCACCCAACATATTATTGCTGTCTGACATTTCACTGTTGAAATCTCGGGTCAGAACAAAATGAAATCCTGTGGTAATTGATACCCACCACTGTTGATGCTGTAGTCACCAGAATGGCCTTATACGCCTCCCTGATAAGGAATTTTCTTTCCATCTTTCTCACTGAGATCTTACGTTCGTTCAGGTACTGAGGAAAAATCATTTTCGTTCACTGAAATATCTCGTCATCCAAGCTGAAGAGATACATCTTGTCCGGCTGCAATATTGCTACATTTGTGCAACTGGCATCATGTATGCCGAACAATTACTTTACTGATAACATGCATTTCATAGTACCACCTGTATTATCAAAATCGTGTGCATATTTATGACATTAATGATCTTTTAAGTATTCTGGGCTATTATTATTTCAGTCGCTAAAATATTTTAATTTTCTCACAGACAGCTCAATGTGTTTGCGTGTAAAGAAAGGAACCGGTGCCGCAGTTTATTTTGATTACATCTGATGCAGTTTCTTGATAAAAATACCACTTATGTGTTGGTAAGCATCAAGCATAGATTTCTCGAATAAAGAATTTCTTACGTTTTACAGAAAGTGCCATTGGTAGAAAGCAAGAAAAAGAGGCCTTTCACTATCAACGGGATGACACATCTTCGGTTTAATGACTTTTGAAGAAGGCAGGCTTTTCATCATGCTGACATTACTCTTATGATTGTCGCTCACAATACGCAACACGAAAAAACCGCAATCTTCGACTTCCTTTATGTTGTGTTGCCCCTGAAAGCCTCCCAGAGAATAAAAGTGATGCTGGTAGCCTGTATTTTCTTGTCACAACAGAAATTTTAAAAAATGGGAAGGTTATTGGCCAGGGTAATTGGATTTCTACTTTCGTTTGCATGGCATTCATCTTGTGTAGTTTTTATTCGCTCAACATGGAATGAAACGTCTTTCTGTTCAAAGAAGGTGTCCAGTTTATTTTCATATATAACATCTGCTGTTCGATGGACTACCAATAAACACAATCTCTCTGCTTCATTTCGGCGCTGGCTTTCTGCTATGAGGCGCTTCTTTACTAAGGGTGTTATTCCAGTCTCACAGATTATATTGCCTAGGTAACGTGAAAGTGTGGATTTACTCGGTGTGGGGAACATATAGTTTCGGTGATCTCGGAATGAAATCCGGCAAGAAATCCTTTCTTGAAATACAATTTTAGCCATTCTTGAAGTTGTTGTCCGGAAATTCATGAAACGAAATCCCTTTCCCCGATCTGCTTTTTATCTTCAATAAAGGCACACAGCAGTATATACTATATACATAAACATTAAAACAATTTACGACCAAAGAAACAAACTAAATAAGGCAAACACAAGCTCAAATTACACCAGCACTCTTAGTAATGATCACTGAACGAGTCTCGTCAAGCAGACTAAAGCCAGCTTCTCAGAGCTCCAAGCGCCTGAAATGGTAGCTACGCCGTGTTCTCTCGTTTAGACGTGTGACTGGGTGAACGAGAAGGCATATTAGCAGTCGTAGTAGAGGGCAACGATGCAGCCCACAAAAGCTTAGAAATATATTCGTCAACTCATGGTGGTGAATCCACGTTTGTGTAAAGCTTGATGACATTTATGCTATTTGTAATACTCGGTAAGATACGGTTTACAAGTACTCTGTGCCCAGTCTTGGGGGAAACTACCATACAAAATATAAAGGACATGTTTTTAAGTTCCCGAAAGAAAACACGCTGAAAGACCAGTGGTTATCTGCAATAAAACATGACGATTTCATTCCTATAAAATATACTGTGGTAGGTAAATCTTCCTTTACCTTTCATAAATTATACAATACATGAACTATATCCTCTTTTGAGAAACATGGAAATGAAAAAACTGTAATCAGAAAATAGAATAGGCCTAACCTTCAAACGTTCAGTTTTATCGCGTGCACTGAATGGTATTTCTTGAAATTTCTTGCAGTAAGTTATGATGTCCTTTAATAGTGATTAAACTAAAATGTTCCGAATTTCAAACACGTTATCAGCTATGTTTATGACCATACTAGTAGGTGCCAGCGGCTTCGTCCGCGTTTATTAATTCAACCACGTTAGATGTTTCTAAACCGTTTAATTAGATGCAAAAGAAAAACTGTATTTATTAACATACATCGTTTTCACCTTTAATATTGGTCGTTTTATATTATTTTAATATTTTACCCCCTTTCCAACCCCGATCGTAGGGCTGTCTTACTCTACAGTTTTCTTACCCAAACAATAAGTCATATGGGTATCATGTTTGGTTGAGAGCTATGCTGGAAAATGCACACTTACATCTATGATTTCGGTCATTTTAGATATTCCGTTCACCCCTCTTAACCCCCATTCCGATTGGGAATGAACTTTGGAGTAAACGGCATCCAGAGTGTCACGGTCCATCTTGTCTACCCCAAAGATTATGAACTCGCCACTAACACCGGTCATTATTCGGATTTTCACATTTTACTCCTTCCTTTAGGGGTGCTAGGTGTTTCTTTCCCCTGCAGTAATTTTTCCAGATACTAAGTAATATGTGTGTCTAATTTGGATGAGAGCTATGCTGAAACATACGCACACATTCACCCATAATCTCTGTCATTTTCGACATTCTCTTTCTTCATTCCTTCTCACTCCCTATGCCACGAGGACTGAACTTGGGATTTTCATTTTCATATACCGTTTATGGAAGTGGTAGAAGAAGATAACTTTTAAGAAACACATCATACAGTAATATGCACATTCGGTTGGTTAGGCAACCCACAGATCAGACTTGTCATGCCTTTCCCTATTTGTTTTTTTTCTTTCTTTTTTGCCCTTCTCAACCTCTATGCCGAATAACCCATCAGATTTCGTCCAAATCACTTGCTAACCCTTCCCAGGAGTAATAAGAACAAATTGTGAAATTTTCAGCCAGATCGCTCCAGTAGTTTTTAAGTTCATTCGAGTCATATATACAAACACTCATTTTTATATACCGGGTTGTTCACCAGCCCCTTGCGTTTTTCGGAGGTAGGTAACCCAACTAACGCGTATATCATACTCGTCCGAAAAACATTAGTACCATATGTTTTATGGGCTTAGTACAATAGCTATACCGTTATATAATGTCCGCGAACATGGTAGATGTCATTAGCGGCAGTGTCATTACTATTACTTAAACTATGTATAAAACAATCACAGATGCGAATAACACTACCATACGTCTGGATAGGAAGTGTATATAAGGACAACAATGTACTAGCTAGGCACTACGGCTAGGGGTAGCTAAGGTGCCTAAATCAGCTGTCTGGTAGTATTTTCGATTCACAGACTGGTACACCTATTATTTATTAACGCCATTTACAGTGGCTGCAATATGGCCACATGTCATCCTGTTCTAAAAGGTGAATTTTTATTTGGCCGCCTTTCTGGTGTAGAGGTTAGCGCGATTAGCTGCCACTGCCACGAAATTTGACAAGTGCTACAAGGGGTGGAATGGGGTCCACTCAGCCTCGGGAGGTAAACTGTACAGAGGGGGGTTGATTCTCACCTCAGCCATCCTCGAAGTGGTTTTTCCGTGGTTTCCCACTTGTCCTCTAGGAAAATGTCGGGATGCTACCTAACTTAAGGCAACGGCCGCTTCCTTCCTTCCTTCCTTCCTTCCTTCCTTCCTTCCTTCCTTCCTTCCTTCCTTCCTCCACT
Source organism: Anabrus simplex (assembly GCF_040414725.1). NCBI lineage: Eukaryota > Metazoa > Arthropoda > Insecta > Orthoptera > Tettigoniidae > Anabrus > Anabrus simplex. The sequence goes on from NC_090265.1 coordinate 1,459,859,726, forward strand.
ATCCCTTTCAAATTTCCCATCCTCTCGACAAGGCCCCTGTTCAGAATAGCAGATGAGGTCACCTGTGCGAGGTACTGGCACTCCTTCCCAGTTGTATCACCCGACTCAAAGTCTCACGCTCCAGAACACTGTCTTTGAGCGGTAGAGGTGGGATCCCCGCTGAGCCCGAGGGAAAAAGCAACCCTGGAGGGTAATTTGATTAAGAAGAAGAAGATTTTTTTTATTTGGTGCTGAGTAGAACCGTTTATATCCGATGTTACGTAGCCAGGTTGGGATACGATATGATGGTCTGTAGATAGGAAGCACGGTACCCGGCATATTCAGTGTAACAAGTGTTCGAAATGTTGACCACCTGGGTTTACGCAGATTTCAGCATGACGTTTGAAAACATTCTTGCACGTTGTAGTATTATTTTCTTTCTTTCTTAATCTGTTTACCTTCTAGGGTTGTTTTTTCCCTCGGACTAAGCGAGGAATCCCATCTCTACCGCCTCAAGCGCAGTATCCTAGAGCGTGGACTTTGGGTCGGAGGATACAGCTGGGGAGGAGGACCAGCTCCGCTCCCAGGCTGCCTCACCTGCTGTGCTGAACAGGGGCCTTGTGGGGGAATGGGATGATTGGAAGGGATAGACAAAGAAGAGGGCAGGACGCGGCCGTGGTCTCTAATTTGGTACCACCCCAGTATTTACCTGGAAGACAAGTCGGGAAGTGCGCCTTTGTGGTGTAGTGGTTAGTGTGATTAGCTGGCAACCTCGGAGGCCCGGGTTCGATTCTCGGCTGTGCCACGAAATTTAGAAAGTGGTACGAGAGCTGGAACGGGGTCCACTCAGCCTCGGGAGGTCAACTGAGTAGAAGTGTGTTCGATTCCCACCTCATCCATCCTGGAAGTGGTTTTCCGTGGTTTCCCACTTCTTCTGGTAATCCTCCCCAGTTGTACCCCCGACTCAGAGTCTGAAGCTCTAGAACACTGCACTTGAGGCGTCAGAGGTGGGATCCCTCGCTGAGTCGGAGGGAAAAACCGACCCTGGAGGGTAAGCAGATAACGAAGAAGAGGAAGAAGAAGACAAGTGGGGAAACCACGGAAAATCACTTCGAGGATGGCTGAGGTGGAAATCGATACCCCTACCCCATTTCGTCTATTCATTTGACCTCAAGAGGCTAAGTGGAAACCGTTCCAGCCCTCATACTAAATTTCAAATTTCGTGGAAGAGCCGGGAATCGAACCTGGGCCTCCGTGGCTGGCAGCTTATCATGCTAACTACAACACCACAGAGGCGAACACGTTGTAACATGAGTAGTATAATACACGGGTTCGGCGGCCACCTCCACCTCAGGCTCCCAGAGGCCACCTCCACCTCCACCTCAGCCAGAGGCCTCCCAGTGGCCACCTCCACCTCCACCTCAGCCAGAGGCCTCCCAGATGCCTCCTCCACCTCCACCTCAGCCAGAGGCCTCCCAGAGGTCTCCTCCACCTCCCGCGGGAAATTTGAATTTGTAAACAAAGCCACGTGCTTTTTGACAGCTGTCATCGACAACAACGCATCGCTAACCTCAGTACTGCCATCTTGACGGGCCTAAACCTCAGTAGTGCCAACTTAACCTAACTAGCGCGAGGTAAACAAAGCCACGTGCTTTTTGACAGCCACGTGCTTTTTGACAGATTTGTAAACAAAGCCACGTGCTTTTTGACAGCTCTCATCAACAACAACGCATCGCAAACCTCAGTACTACCATCTTGACGGGCCTAAACCTTAGTGGTACCAACTTAACCTAACTAGCGCGAGATAAACAAAGCCACGTGCTTTTTGACAGCTACGTGCTTTTTTGACAGCCGTCATCCGCCATCTTTAAACTACAGAGCACCGTGCTGCCCTCTTTCGTCACCTGTCATCGGCAGTGCTGCCATCTTGACGGGCCTAAACCTTAGTGCTACCAACTTAACCTCACTAGCTCGAGATAAACAAATCCACGTGCTTTTTGACAGCTACGTGCTTTTTTGACAGCTGTCATCCGCCATCTTTAATCTATAGAGCACAGTGCTGCCCTCTTTAGCTACTTACCTTTGAAATGTGGTGGCGGATAATTTGAAAAATGCTTTTCGACAAGCAGCCATCTTTAATCCAGAGAGAACAGTGCTGCCCTCTATGTGGTGGCGGCAAATTGAAAAATTCTACGTGCTCTTGTTTGAAAACAAACTCACGTGCTTTTTTGACAGCTGTCATCTGCCATCTTTAATCTATAGAGCACAGTGCTGCCCTCTTTAGTTTGAAATGTGGTGGTGGTAAATTCCACGTGCTCTTGTTTGGAAACAAAGCCACGTGCAGCTGTCATCCGCCATCTTTAATCAACAGAGCACTGTGCTACTATCATGCGGGCAATTTCATCACCTGTCATCCGCCATCTTTAATCCACAGAACACCGTGCTGCCCTCTTTGTGGCTACTACCTTAAGCACGTAGTAGCGGACAATTTGAAAAGTTCTGTTAGCTATCATCCGCCATCTTTAATCAAGAGAGCACCGTGCTGCCATCTTTAGCTAGATACCTTTGAAATGTGGTGGCGGCAAATTGAAAAATTCCACGTGCTCTTGTTTGGAAACAAACTCACGTGCTTTTTCGACAGCTACCATCCGCCATCTTTAATCAACAGAGCATAGTGCTGCCCTCTTTAGTTTGAAATGTGATGGCGGCAAATTCCACGTGCTCTTGTTTGGTAAACATAGCCATGTGCTTTTTTGACAGCTGTCATCCGCCATCTTTGAGCACCGTGCTGCCCTCTTTATCGTAGTAGATGTAAATTCGTCACCTGTCATCCGCGGTGCTGCCATCTTTAGCTAGATACCTTTGAAAAGTGGTGGCGGATAATTTAAAAAGAAAAATTCTACAGCAGCCCCCTCTCGACGCTAATTGCATAAGATGGTGGCTATACATGACTCCTTAAGGGTGCTTACGCAAGATGGCTGCTATACACAGGTTCTTATGAGACGCCCTTGGGATGCTTGCGCAAGATGGCAGTTATACATGGCTCCTTATGAGATACCCTAGGGATGCTTGCGCAAGATAGCGGCTGATCTTTTGGGATGGCTTAAGGGTCCTTGCACAAGATGGCTTGAGACGCCCTAAGGATGCTTGCGCAAGATGGCGGACACAAGATGGCAGCTATACATAACTCCTTATGAGACGCTTTAAGAGTGCTTGCGCAAGATAGTTGCTACTCTTAGCTTAGAGGCTAACGTGTCGTGATAGTTCGATTCATTAAATTTAGGGCTTAAATGCAAAATGTTAAATATATCGAAAACGGTGCACCGTAGAGCAAAACGGACAAAATTTTTCTGCCTAATACCTAGGTTCGCAGTATGAGGAACAAGAAAATCATAGTCTAATGATGGGATCAACGGTTCGGTTCCTACTTAGGCCCTTTGGCATTTGCTCTGTTTTAGCTTGTATTGAAGCGAGTCTTCGTAACATGATCAGGTCTAGCTATGGTAGAGAGTATAACGTACCGTGCAGGTTCGATTCATTAAATTTGGAGGCTTAAATGCAAAATGTTAAATATCTCGAAAACGGACAAAATTTTTCCGCCTAATACGTAGGTTCGTAGTATCAGGAACAAGAAAAAACATAGTCTAATGATGAGATCAACGGTTCGATTCCTACTTAAGCCCTTTGGCATTCGCAGCTATCTATTTCTACAAGATGGTGGCTGCTCTTATGAGAAACAAGATGCCTTGAGACGTCCTAGGGATGCTTACGCAAGATGGCAGACACAAAATGGTGACTATACATAGCTCCTTATGAGACGGCCTAGGGGTGCTCGCACAAGATGGCGGCTACTCTTATGAAGAAAGCTAGCTTAGAGGCTACTGCGCAAGATAACAGCTGCTGTTATGCATGTGGTGGAGGGCAATTTGAAATTCTATGTGCTTAATCAACAGAGCACCCTGCTGCCCTCTTTAGCTGAAATGTGGTGGTGGATAATTTGAAAAATTCTTTTGACAGCTATCATCTTTAAACAAAGGCGACTATACATAGGCTGTTAAGGCCTTATCATTCTCCTCCTCCTCCTCCTCCTCCTCCTCCTCCTCCTTCTCTACCTCCTCCTCCGCCTCTTATGTCAAGGCATAGCTTTATATCGAACAAGTTTAAACCTGCATCGCGAAGGCAAGCGTGTGCAGCGATAACATTATTGTGCATGTTTAGACTTTCGAAACATAAGAAGAGTAGAATCAAACGCTGTACTCGATACGACATGTGATCAGAACATTGATTGATGCGTTCAGAAAAACAAAATAAGTGATCAAGACTAGAATCGAACAATGTACTCAATACATCATGTGTTTAGAATATGTCAGGGGATACGCTTGTTCTAAGAAGATCAGATTGAAACATAACAAGACTAGAATAGAACACTGTAATCGATGTTGTTAACTTCAACATGTGATCAGAACATTGATTGATGTGTTCAGAACACAAAATAAGTGATCATGACTAGAATCGAACACTGTACTCGATACAACATGTGATCAGAACATTGATCGATGTGTTCAGAACACGAAATAAGTGATCAAGACTAGAATCGAACACTGTACTCAATACAACATGTGTTTAGAACATGTTAGGGGGTATCCTTGTTCTAAGAAGATCAGAATGAAACATAACAAGACTAGAATCGAACACTGTAATCGATGTTGTTAACCTCAACATATGATCAGAACATTGTTTGATGTGTTCAGAGCAAAAGTACAATTTTGATGATTTGCTTAGTGTAAAATCAAAAACTATGGAAACAAACTGTGCACATATCGCGTAGCTAACTCGCTCAGTAAGCAATATTGCAAAACTACAACTTCAATGATTTGCATAGTGTAAAAATCAAAAACACACTGCACCCATACTGCGCAGCTAACTCGCTCGGTAAACGATATAGCCAAAGTATAACTTCAAATTATTTACCTTCCATCATTCGTCTTGTGTGTAAAAATCAGTCGAACAAGTTATCGCATAAACATGGCTGAAAAAAATCGTGATAGGGTATGGAACCCAGGGGTTACATCTTATCAGAAGGGCAAAAAGGATGAAAGGACTCTTCCTCCTCCTTACCGCACATTCCTTGAAGGGCTAATTAGCTGAAGGGCTAATGGGCTAAAGGGCTAAAGGGCTAATGGGCTAAAGGGCTAATGGGCTAAAGGGCTAAAGGAGCAACAACCTCGTCGATCGCTATCAGCAAGAACGCTTGTACTTTGTTAAGTGTAGAAAATTAATCTTTATTGGTAAATGGTTTCATGTTCAGAACAAGGAATGGAAAATCCCCGAGGTGCGATGAGTTACGTTTTTCGAACTAGTGTTTGGAACACTGAACTTTTCAAGATGATAGCAGAGAGTTTAGCAATGTTCTGTTGTTGGATTTTAAATTCCGCGCTACAACATGCATAAGGTGGTAGCCTTGAGGTTTACCGCCGTAAAGATGGCAAGAGTGAGGTTAACAATGTTCTGTTGTTGGATTTTAAATTCCGCGCTACAACATGCATAAGGTGGCAGCCCTTGAGGTTTACCGCCGTAAAGATGGCAAGAGTGAGGTTAGCAATGTTCCGTTGTTGGATTTTCAATTCCGCGCTACAACATGCATAAGGTGGCAGCCCTTGAGGTTTACCGCCGTAAAGATGGCAAGAGTGAAGTTAGCGATGTTCCGTTGTTGGATTTTAAATTCCGCGCTATAACATGCATAAGGTGGCAGCCTTGAGGTTTACCGCCGTCAAGATGGCAGCAGTGAGGTTAGCGACGCTCTATTGTCCTTCAAAGTGAGGTTAGGGTTCGTCAAGAAGACAGCTGTCAAAAAAGCACGTGGATATGTTTACCAAACAAGAGCACGTGGCTGTGACGTCACGGTCACGTAATCAATCCTTAGCTCGACGTCGTTAAGAGCAGTATTAGGATTAGCTATGCTTAAAAGTCTTAGGAACAGAGCAGCAGTATGAACTGCTATGTTTCAAAGCGTGAACACATCACCTATCGAATTTGCATGCATCGACTCTCGTATTAAACTTCTTCCGCTAGATTGTGCTGCTATCTTAGCATGACCTTAAAGTACAAAGAATAGCCACGTTTCAAAGCGTGTACACATTACCTATCGAATTTGCATGCAACAAATATCGTACAAACTTCTTCCGCTAGGTTGTGCTGCTATCTTAGCATAACTAAGACGCATGAACTTAAAGTACAAAGAATAGCTATGTCTCAAAGCGTGTACACATTATTATTGATTTTGCATTCATCGAATCTAATACTAAATTTATTCCGCTAGATTGTGCTGCTATCTTAGCATAACCTATACGCATGACCTTAAGGTACAAAGAATAGCCATGTTTCAAAGCGTGTACACATTACCTATCGACTTTGCATGTAAAAAATATCGTACTAAACTTCTTCCGCTAGGTTGTGCTGCTATCTTAGCATAACTCATACACATGAACTTAAAGTACAAAGAATAGCCATGTTTTAAAGCGTGTACACATTACTTATTGATTTTACATTCATCGAATCTCGTACTGAACTTCTTCCGCTAGATTGTGCTGGTATCTTAGCATAACCTATACGCATGACCTTAAGGTACAAAGAATAGTCATGTTTCAAAGCGTGTACACATTACCTATCGATTTTGCATGCATTGACTCTCGTACTAAACTCCTTTTGCTAGATCGTGCTGCTATCTTAGCATAACCTATACCCATGAACTTAAAGTACAAAGAATAGCCATGTTTCAAAGTGTGTACACATCACCTATCGATTTTGCATGCAACAAATATTGTACTAAACTTCTTCCGCTAGGTCGTGCTGCTATCTTAGCATAACTTATACACATGAACTTAAAGTACAAAGAATAGCCATGTTTCAAAGCGTGTACACATTACTTATTGATTTTGCATGCATCAAATCTCGTACTAAATTTATTCCGCTAGATTGTGCTGCTACCTTAGCATAACCTATACCAATGAACTTAAAGTACAATGATTAGTCATGTTTCAAAGCGTGTACACATCAACTATCGAATTTACATGTATCGACTCTCGTACTAAACTTCTGCAGGTAGATTGTGCTGCTATCTTAGCATAACTAAGACGCATGAACTTAAAGTACAAAGAATAGCTATGTCTCAAAGCATGTACACACTACCTATCGATTTTGCAAGCATCGACTCTCGTACTAAACTTCTTCCGCTAGATTGTGCTGGTATCTTAGCATAACCTATACGCATGGCCTTAAGGTACAAAGAATAGCCATGTTTCAAAGCGTGTACACATTACCTATCGATTTTGCATGCATTGACTCTCGTACTAAACTTCTTCCGCTAGATTGTGCTGGCATCTTAGCATGAACTTAAAAGTACAAAGAATAGCCATGTTTCAAAGCATGTACACATTACCTATGGATTTTGCATGCATTGACTCTCGTACTAATCTCCTCCCGCTAGATTGTGCTGCTATCTTAGCATAACCTATACGCATGACTTTAAGGTACAAAGAATAGCCATGTTTCAAAGTGTGCACACATCACCTATCGATTTGCATGCAACAAATATCGTACAAAACTTCTTCCGCTAGGTTGTGCTGCTATCTTAGCATAACTCATACACATGAACTTAAAGTACAAAGAATAGCTATGTTTCAAAGTGTGTACACATCACCTATCGATTTTGCATGCATCGAATCTCGTACTAAACTTCTTCCGCTAGATTGTGCTGGTATCTTAGCATAACTTATACCCATGAACTTAAAGTACAAAGAATAGCCATGCTTCAAAGCGTGTACACGTCACCTATCGATTTTACATGTCTCGTACTAAACTTCTTGCGCTAGATTGTGCCGCTATCTTAGCATAACCTGTACGCATGAACTTAAAGTATAAAGAATAGCCTTGTTTCAAAGCGTTTACACATTACCTAATGATTTTGCACGAAACGACTATCATACTAAACTTTTCCCACTAGATTGTGCTAAAATCATGTAAGTGTGCTGCTATCTTAGCATAACCTATCGATTTTACATGCATCTACTATCGTACTAGACTTCTTCCGCTAGAGCATGTGGCAATCGCTTTTGTGTATCCCAAACCCATGTGCACGAACTTAAAGCATGAAGATGAGCTATGTTCTAAAGCGTGTACACATCACCTATCCATAATGTATGTATCGAATATCGTACTAAACTTCTCCTGCTAGAGCGTACGAGTATCGCTTGTGCGCGCACGAACTTAAAGCATAAAGAATAGCAATGTTTAAAAATCTTGTAAACAAAGCAGCAGCATTACGTATAGTCAAGATTAAATGCGTGCACACATCATGTATCCATGATGCACACAGTACTAAACTTATTACATTAGAATGTACAAAGTTCGCATGTGTTTGTACTGCTATCTTAGCATAGCCTATGTGCATGAACTTAAAGCATAAAGAATAGCTATGTGTAAAAAATCTTGTGAACATAGCAGAGTGTTAACTACGTAGGTGTAGACATTGAACTTTACATGCTGAGGCAACATACTACGTGACCGTGACGTCACGACCACATGCTCTTGTTTGGTAAACATAGCCACGTGCTTTTTTGACAGCTGTCTTCTTGACGAACCCTAACCTCACTTTGAAGGACAATAGAGCGTCGCTAACCTCACTGCTGCCATCTTGACGGCGGTAAACCTCAAGGCTGCCACCTTATGCATGTTATAGCGCGGAATTTAAAATCCAACAACGGAACATTGCTAACCTCACTCTTGCCATCTTTACGGCGGTAAACCTCAAGGGCTGCCACCTTATGCATGTTGTAGCGCGGAATTTAAAATCCAACAACGGAACATTGCTAACCTCACTCTTGCCATCTTTACGGCGGTAAACCTCAAGGGCTGCCACCTTATGCATGTTGTAGCGCGGAATTTAAAATCCAACAACAGAACATTGTTAACCTCACTCTTGCCATCTTTACGGCGGTAAACCTCAAGGCTACCACCTTATGCATGTTGTAGCGCGGAATTTAAAATCCAACAACAGAACATTGCTAAACTCTCTGCTATCATCTTGAAAAGTTCAGTGTTCCAAACACTAGTTCGAAAAACGTAACTCATCGCACCTCGGGGATTTTCCATTCCTTGTTCTGAACATGAAACCATTTACCAATAAAGATTAATTTTCTACACTTAACAAAGTACAAGCGTTCTTGCTGATAGCGATCGACGAGGTTGTTGCTCCTTTAGCCCTTTAGCCCATTAGCCCTTTAGCCCATTAGCCCTTTAGCCCTTTAGCCCATTAGCCCTTCAGCTAATTAGCCCTTCAAGGAATGTGCGGTAAGGAGGAGGAAGAGTCCTTTCATCCTTTTTGCCCTTCTGATAAGATGTAACCCCTGGGTTCCATACCCTATCACGATTTTTTTTCAGCCATGTTTATGCGATAACTTGTTCGACTGATTTTTACACACAAGACGAATGATGGAAGGTAAATAATTTGAAGTTATACTTTGGCTATATCGTTTACCGAGCGAGTTAGCTGCGCAGTATGGGTGCAGTGTGTTTTTGATTTTTACACTATGCAAATCATTGAAGTTGTAGTTTTGCAATATTGCTTACTGAGCGAGTTAGCTACGCGATATGTGCACAGTTTGTTTCCATAGTTTTTGATTTTACACTAAGCAAATCATCAAAATTGTACTTTTGCTCTGAACACATCAAACAATGTTCTGATCATATGTTGAGGTTAACAACATCGATTACAGTGTTCGATTCTAGTCTTGTTATGTTTCATTCTGATCTTCTTAGAACAAGGGTACCCCCTAACATGTTCTAAACACATGTTGTATTGAGTACAGTGTTCGATTCTAGTCTTGATCACTTATTTCGTGTTCTGAACACATCGATCAATGTTCTGATCACATGTTGTATCGAGTACAGTGTTCGATTCTAGTCATGATCACTTATTTTGTGTTCTGAACACATCAATCAATGTTCTGATCACATGTTGAAGTTAACAACATCGATTACAGTGTTCTATTCTAGTCTTGTTATGTTTCAATCTGATCTTCTTAGAACAAGCGTATCCCCTGACATATTCTAAACACATGATGTATTGAGTACATTGTTCGATTCTAGTCTTGATCACTTATTTTGTTTTTCTGAACGCATCAATCAATGTTCTGATCACATGTCGTATCGAGTACAGCGTTTGATTCTACTCTTCTTATGTTTCGAAAGTCTAAACATGCACAATAATGTTATCGCTGCACACGCTTGCCTTCGCGATGCAGGTTTAAACTTGTTCGATATAAAGCTATGCCTTGACATAAGAGGCGGAGGAGGAGGTAGAGAAGGAGGAGGAGGAGGAGGAGGAGGAGGAGGAGGAGAATGATAAGGCCTTAACAGCCTATGTATAGTCGCCTTTGTTTAAAGATGATAGCTGTCAAAAGAATTTTTCAAATTATCCACCACCACATTTCAGCTAAAGAGGGCAGCAGGGTGCTCTGTTGATTAAGCACATAGAATTTCAAATTGCCCTCCACCACATGCATAACAGCAGCTGTTATCTTGCGCAGTAGCCTCTAAGCTAGCTTTCTTCATAAGAGTAGCCGCCATCTTGTGCGAGCACCCCTAGGCCGTCTCATAAGGAGCTATGTATAGTCACCATTTTGTGTCTGCCATCTTGCGTAAGCATCCCTAGGACGTCTCAAGGCATCTTGTTTCTCATAAGAGCAGCCACCATCTTGTAGAAATAGATAGCTGCGAATGCCAAAGGGCTTAAGTAGGAATCGAACCGTTGATCTCATCATTAGACTATGTTTTTTCTTGTTCCTGATACTACGAACCTACGTATTAGGCGGAAAAATTTTGTCCGTTTTCGAGATATTTAACATTTTGCATTTAAGCCTCCAAATTTAATGAATCGAACCTGCACGGTACGTTATACTCTCTACCATAGCTAGACCTGATCATGTTACGAAGACTCGCTTCAATACAAGCTAAAACAGAGCAAATGCCAAAGGGCCTAAGTAGGAACCGAACCGTTGATCCCATCATTAGACTATGATTTTCTTGTTCCTCATACTGCGAACCTAGGTATTAGGCAGAAAAATTTTGTCCGTTTTGCTCTACGGTGCACCGTTTTCGATATATTTAACATTTTGCATTTAAGCCCTAAATTTAATGAATCGAACTATCACGACACGTTAGCCTCTAAGCTAAGAGTAGCAACTATCTTGCGCAAGCACTCTTAAAGCGTCTCATAAGGAGTTATGTATAGCTGCCATCTTGTGTCCGCCATCTTGCGCAAGCATCCTTAGGGCGTCTCAAGCCATCTTGTGCAAGGACCCTTAAGCCATCCCAAAAGATCAGCCGCTATCTTGCGCAAGCATCCCTAGGGTATCTCATAAGGAGCCATGTATAACTGCCATCTTGCGCAAGCATCCCAAGGGCGTCTCATAAGAACCTGTGTATAGCAGCCATCTTGCGTAAGCACCCTTAAGGAGTCATGTATAGCCACCATCTTATGCAATTAGCGTCGAGAGGGGGCTGCTGTAGAATTTTTCTTTTTAAATTATCCGCCACCACTTTTCAAAGGTATCTAGCTAAAGATGGCAGCACCGCGGATGACAGGTGACGAATTTACATCTACTACGATAAAGAGGGCAGCACGGTGCTCAAAGATGGCGGATGACAGCTGTCAAAAAAGCACATGGCTATGTTTACCAAACAAGAGCACGTGGAATTTGCCGCCATCACATTTCAAACTAAAGAGGGCAGCACTATGCTCTGTTGATTAAAGATGGCGGATGGTAGCTGTCGAAAAAGCACGTGAGTTTGTTTCCAAACAAGAGCACGTGGAATTTTTCAATTTGCCGCCACCACATTTCAAAGGTATCTAGCTAAAGATGGCAGCACGGTGCTCTCTTGATTAAAGATGGCGGATGATAGCTAACAGAACTTTTCAAATTGTCCGCTACTACGTGCTTAAGGTAGTAGCCACAAAGAGGGCAGCACGGTGTTCTGTGGATTAAAGATGGCGGATGACAGGTGATGAAATTGCCCGCATGATAGTAGCACAGTGCTCTGTTGATTAAAGATGGCGGATGACAGCTGCACGTGGCTTTGTTTCCAAACAAGAGCACGTGGAATTTACCACCACCACATTTCAAACTAAAGAGGGCAGCACTGTGCTCTATAGATTAAAGATGGCAGATGACAGCTGTCAAAAAAGCACGTGAGTTTGTTTTCAAACAAGAGCACGTAGAATTTTTCAATTTGCCGCCACCACATAGAGGGCAGCACTGTTCTCTCTGGATTAAAGATGGCTGCTTGTCGAAAAGCATTTTTCAAATTATCCGCCACCACATTTCAAAGGTAAGTAGCTAAAGAGGGCAGCACTGTGCTCTATAGATTAAAGATGGCGGATGACAGCTGTCAAAAAAGCACGTAGCTGTCAAAAAGCACGTGGATTTGTTTATCTCGAGCTAGTGAGGTTAAGTTGGTAGCACTAAGGTTTAGGCCCGTCAAGATGGCAGCACTGCCGATGACAGGTGACGAAAGAGGGCAGCACGGTGCTCTGTAGTTTAAAGATGGCGGATGACGGCTGTCAAAAAAGCACGTAGCTGTCAAAAAGCACGTGGCTTTGTTTATCTCGCGCTAGTTAGGTTAAGTTGGTACCACTAAGGTTTAGGCCCGTCAAGATGGTAGTACTGAGGTTTGCGATGCGTTGTTGTTGATGAGAGCTGTCAAAAAGCACGTGGCTTTGTTTACAAATCTGTCAAAAAGCACGTGGCTGTCAAAAAGCACGTGGCTTTGTTTACCTCGCGCTAGTTAGGTTAAGTTGGCACTACTGAGGTTTAGGCCCGTCAAGATGGCAGTTCTGAGGTTAGCGATGCGTTGTTGTCGATGACAGCTGTCAAAAAGCACGTGGCTTTGTTTACAAATTCAAATTTCCCGCGGGAGGTGGAGGAGACCTCTGGGAGGCCTCTGGCTGAGGTGGAGGTGGAGGAGGCATCTGGGAGGCCTCTGGCTGAGGTGGAGGTGGAGGTGGCCACTGGGAGGCCTCTGGCTGAGGTGGAGGTGGAGGTGGCCTCTGGGAGCCTGAGGTGGAGGTGGCCGCCGAACCCGTGTATTATACTACTAACATGTCAGGTGTAACAGCTTGGCATGCCTCGGTGATCAGGTGCCGAAGTTGACCAGGATCTTCAGGCTCCTGTGCACACATTGCTTGTTTTATCTTATACTTGCAATTGACTTCACGTCGAACCGACACAGGTAGGTCTTACGGTGACGATGGGAACGGAAAGACCTAGGAGTGGGAAGGAAGCGGCCATGGCCTTAATGAAGATACAGCCCCAGCAAGTGTCTGGTGTGAAAATGGAATACCACGGAAAACCATCTTCAGGGCTGCCAACAGTAGGGATCGAACTCACTATCTCTCGGATGTAGGCTCACAGCTGCGCGCCCCTAACTGCACGGCCATCTCGCCCGGTCTACCTGTTTTAGGTGACTCCACAGGAAGAAATCAAGTGGCGTTAGATCGGGTGATCTGCCGATCCAGTGAACGGGTCCTCCCATTCCTATCCATTTATTTGGATATAAAGCATGAAGATGGTTCCGGGAGACTACAGATCTGTGAGGTCGAGCCCCGGCTCGTAATCGCTCGCGCAGTGGCACGTTCTCCAACAACTGTGGGTGTTCATTTTGAAGGAAATGAAGGTAGCGTGCTCCCGTTAGATACGCCGAAGGAATATGGTCCGGTGCGATAAACGTCCATGATCCCGCACCAGCCATTTACTCCCCACTGCACTTGAAATGGGTGCTGTCTTACCCGATGGAGATTCTCCGCGCTCGTATGGTGCATATTGTGCCAATTCACGACGTAACTGTTGTGAATTCGTGATTCGTCTGAAAACACGACTCTTGACATGAAGGTTGTTTCATTGGTGACTGTGCGAAATGCCCATTGACAAGATGTTACTCTAGCATTGAAATAACGCCCGTGGAGCTGCTGGTGTAACTAGGCCTTTCCTCTCCCATCGTCGCCATAAGACCTATCTGTGTCGATGCGACGTAAAGCCACTAGCAAGAAACATTTTTATGCAGTACACGCATGATTGATGACTGGCTGATGTTAGCCTGTTGTGCAAGTGTCCGAGTACTAATGGACGGCGTCCAAAACAGTCACTTCATTTGCACCAGACATTATAGGAGAATCTCTAACGGAAGTTACCCTTCCAAGCGTTTGAGCTGACCGCAGTCTTCGTTCAACGTATTGTTAGTCGGTAGTATTTTGTCAGGAAAACACTCGTGATAGAGACGTTGCCACTAGACTTCCTTCTGCCTTGAGCACTATCTATCGGTCAAAAATAAAAAGAAACACGCATAAGATTAGAATCGAACCACTGCATTACCGGCATTCAGACACCTTGTATCATCGGCCCAGAAACTAATCGGCCACAAATACAGAATACAAGGCGCCCGCTAAAGGATTATACGTTCGATATAATGCTTTACAGTGTTAATTTCACTTTTTACCATTACGGAGCACGTGGCATACCTATTAATTCGACCGTACGTTCTCCATAAATTAGCAACAACTCAACGTACTCTTCATAGGAATACATCGTAAGGAAATGAATAAGTGCTGTCAAGTGTCCTCGTAGCTGGGGATTATTATTTGTTGTACTCGGGAGGTTGCGGATTCGAATCCCATGCTGGCCGTCCTGAAAATGGTTCCCCTCGCATTCCCATTTTCACCAGCAGGCAAATGCTGGGACGGTACCTTAGTAAAAGACCTAGGCCGATTTCCTTCCCAGTCCTTCCCCCTCCCATCCTTAAAGGAAAGATGTCAAATCAGAGCGCATCTCTTAAACCAATAGGAAAAAAATATTGATTTTTATTTTATCCCAGCTTAAATGGAGCATCTCTGTCGTTCAAAATATTTGCCTTTTGCTCGATTAGAACCACTACGCTGCTGTTACGCACCTTGAGCTCGGGCATTTAACAGATTTGGCCACGAAGTCAACGTACATGATACTCGCTAGAGGTTTAATACTTAAGTATGGCCATTCTACCTCGAAAGTTGATATCCGTGTCAAAGTCTCCAATGATGTTTTATAGTGTTCATTTAAATTCTTTACATTACGGAACATGTGGCATAATCTATTAATTCCATGGTATTATGAGTATCTATTTTATTTCAAGGCGCAATAAATAACATATTTGCAGAATGGCCCTTTGCCTGGTATTTGGCGCGGAATTGCGTATAGCAGTTTTTCCTTTGTTATTCCCATAGATCCATTCACAGTAATGACACGCAGGTAGCTTAGAGTCTTATCGACCATAAGGTGATATTTCAAGTTATTTGGTGTTTATAAAACTAAATTATAAAGATCTTCAGGTTATATGAGTTATTTGGGTTGCCTATCTCCGAAAAAATAAGGGACTGGTGAACCATCAGGTATACAGATGATAGATGATGCAGGTTGCGTTGGTCGCAGTATCTATTTATATACTGTAGCATATATGATGCAGAATGTCTGTTCATCTGTCTGTAAGTTCTATATAGAAATACATACCGTTCCACCATCCGGGACCAAATTTTGTTTACTAGCTATTCGGGAACCTGCGGTACAAGTAATTTTAACAGCCCTCTCCATTCCTTAGATTTAGACCTTTTGGCACATTAACACATGCTAATATAAAGGAATATCGAACTTGTCCTACAGGGACGAAATAAAGCTCATTTTAATCCCCACGACGCGAAGAAAAATTTCGCGAGACAGAAAACCATGTTTAAGGCCCTAAAACCAACCGTTATGAAGATATTGGCTCCACACTACCCCCACTCTAGGAATCAGTGTGAAGAGCGCCAACATTTTTTTTTAAATTCATAGACCGCATTAGCCTAATCTACCGACATACACTTCATGGTTATTGGATTCAGATTCTCAAACTGTTATCACAATAATGACAGTGAATAGCACCTAAGTGATACTTTCACTATTTACAGGAGTTCTGTTTAAATATTTAAAATTCATAAATTGGTACACATATGACTTACTGTCGGGAAAAGAGCACCATTGGGGTAAGCCACCACTAGCAACCATAGGGGCGGTAGCGGGGAGGGGGTGGCATGGAAAATTAATCGAAAATAGTGTGGAATTTATAGTTTTCGGGGTCACTGACATGAACAGTGACACTGTGGATGTCATTTAAGTCCATGTTCAGCCTCCATCAGCATGGGAGGTGAAAAGGAGTGAAAGAGAAAATGTCCAAAATGAACGAGATTACGGATGAATGTGTATATGTTCCAGCATATCTCTCAATCAGTCTCGGTACTAATATGAATTACCGTCTGTAAAAACGATTGTAGATGCAATACACCCCTAGCACTCCTAGGGGTGGGGATGAAGTTTAAAAATAAGTAAAAACGACCGATATTAGTGTCAAATCCATAAGTTTCGGGGCCGCCGAAATGAACTGAGACAATATGGATGCCGTTTAAGTAATATTCAGACCTAGCCGGAATAGAGGTTGAGAAAGATGAAAAGGAATGTCCAAAATTATCGAAATTATGGATGTATGTGTAAATGTTTCAGTATACCTCTTAACCGAACATGGTACAACATATGACAAAGTATCTGCAAAACAAAAAGGAAAGAAATACTGTAGTGTTAATAAACTGCTAGCATCCCTGTGGGAGGGGGTGAGGAGACGGTGACATGTAAATATAATCGAAAACGACCAATATTAGTGTCTATTCCGTAGTTTTTTGGGTTTCTGAGAAGAACTGTTTACACTCTAAGTGCCATTCACGTTCAAGTTTAGCCTCCATCGGCAGGGCGGTTGAAAAGAGATGAGAAGGTGTGTGTGTGTGTAGGATACAGCATAGCTATCAATCAAACTTGGTACACATACAACTTATTGTATAGGAAAATTTATACTGTGTGGGTAAGACACCACCAGCAACTTTAGCGGTAGGGGTGAAAAGGAGTCGAAATATAATAACGGCCCATATTAATGTAGAATGAATAATTTTGGGGGTTGATGAGATGAATATTGACACTCTGGATGTCGTTTAAGTCCAACTTAAGATCCCATTGGCATGGGGGTTGGGAAGGGGTGAAAATGAAAACATCCAAAATGACCGACTTTATAGATGAATGTGTGTATGATTCAGCATATTTCTCAAGAAACCTTGGTATACATATGATATACTATCTGAAAAAAGTATACTGTGCGGGTAAGACACCTGCAGCACCCCGGAGGGAGGGGATGCCATGTAAAAATAACCGAAACATCTATATTAGTGTTGAATCCACAGTTTTCAGGCTTGCTGAGATGAATTGTGACACTCTGAATGCCGTTTAATTCTAAATTCATCCTCCATCGGCATGGGGGTTCAGAACGGTGAAAAAGGAAATGCCCAAAATGACCGAGAGCAGTGTTGATTCCATAGATTTTGGAATCCCTAGGCTGATAGGTGACAGTCCCAGTGAGAGCTGGAATCATGTCCATCATATCTGTATAGCGATGCGCAAATACGTATGGTTATAACTTACTTTTATTATTTGCATGAAAGGATCAAGTACTTCACAGACAATCTGGTGAGGCACAAGGAAATAGTTTAACGAGAAAATAATCTCAAACTAAAACTTAAAATAATACACAACAACATTTCAAAATCTACAAAAGCGTTCGTAAACTATCGGTCAAAGTCACAATAAAGGAATCCACAAAACATTACTTCAAATAGATAATACAAATCCTAAAAGTAAATATTCAGGTAGTGTATTTTAAAATGCTACGATCGTTAAAGCACCCAGGCGCATAGATACTGGGAAACTGATGCATCCTAAAGTTGAAAGTGCTCTTGAATAGGAGATGGAAATAATAAGAAACACTAGGCCAACAGAGGTGAAAATCATCTGGAACTCCACAAAACGATAATTGAAATACAGGAAATTCCATTGGGTACATCACCAAATAACAAAAAGCAGATCTGGATGACAGGCGAAACTTTAGAACCTATGAATGAAAGAAGAAAATATAAAACCAAACATTAAATTCGGTACAAAATCCTGCACAACGCCATACGTAGAAAGTACAGAAAAGCCTGAGAATGAATAGCTATAAAATTCCTACGCTGTAATAACCATGAGATGAAATTTAAAAATATTGCAAAAATTTGGAAATTTAGAGGCAAGTGGTAAATTTATACGAACGGAATATCAGAAAACGACAATTAGAAGATGTGCCAGTCATCAGTCTCGAGCAGATTCTGCAGAGAATAAGCGTGAAGATGCCACTTGGCCTCGTACTGTAACGGTGCGTGCGTTAACGACTGCCTTTAACCAATGGATGTAGACATCGATATGTAACGAGCGAGTGGCTGGGCGGTTTGGGATACGTAGTTGTCAGCTTGCATTTGAGAGATATTGGGTTTGAACTTCACTGTCGGTAGCCCTGATGATTGTCTTCCATGGTTTCCCATTTTCAAACCATGCAAATGCTGAAGGTATACCGTAATTAAGGCCACGGCCACTTTCTTTCCACTTTTAGCCTTCAATCCTATAGTCGCCCTAAGACCAATCTGTGTCAGCGCCTCGTAATGTAAATTAAAAGTAATAAAAATTTAATCGATGCCCACTGATAAGTCCATGAACATCGATACCACTCGTTGAGTTGCTCTTCGCCTCCACCATGGTCGACCATGCATCGCCGGAAGAGTTGTCACTGCGCGAGTTGTGGAAAGTGAGATGGAGAACTAGTAATTACACACGTCCGTTTTATTTATACTGATGAGGCAAAAGCCAAGAAACATTGGTTTAATCCGCTGAACTTTTAATTTCATACCTGGGGCGTAAATAAATATTATGGAAATAATATAACTGGGCTAATTAAACTCAAATTTGTTTGAAGCCATGAACAATTATCAAAGTTGGAACTGTACTGTAATCAAACGTATGAAATCTCTAAATGACAGCTGCAGGTGGAACACTACCGGCGTAATCAACAAAACCTATTCATAGTAGATAGCATACCGATTCAATCAGTAGTATATTCAGTGTTAAACTGTAATTACTGTAGTGATGGTCGTGAAAATCAGGATTGCTCGTATTGGAGCAAACTGTGCTCCCATAAAATCTGCTTGTATTGAAGTTGTAGCGTTGTCTGAACGTGATATTTCTACAACACTTATCACTCACATCATGTTTGTCCTATCCTGAGATTGGCCAAATGTCAATAACTCAGAAGGGATTATCCGGCTACTAGAGATTCTAAAACAAACACCAGCTACAGGCATGGTTTTGCTAGGATCCGTGGAAAAACCGTTCACTCACATACACTTCGGAGGACTTGAAAATAGACAGCACATTGATTTCGTTCAAATAAAGTTGAAGGAGTAAGTTGAAATTCAATAAAATATGGACCTGTGCATGTTTTAGACTACTACACTAATCTCAATGTATAAACTGCAACATTTCTAGTGTACTTTCTTTATGACTTCGTACGAATTTTTAAGGAACATAAATATTGTATATACATATTTGGAGTAACCTTTGGGGACATGGAAAATGCTACACTCTCTTCCCATACATGAAATTTTATGGAACCATCACAGGTTGGCAGTTCAAATTAAACACTAGTAGTGATTAGTGTGGGACGCCTCAAGTACTCTTTGTTTAATATCCAGTAAGCATGTGTGCGGTCTCCTTTACCGTCTATAGAGTCAATGATGCAAGGAGACATACCATCTTATACCATTGAGATAGTGTCTTTAGGAACATCCAACCATTCTTTGTGCAACTAACTGCACACTGTTGAATCCGCCTGCAGTACTTGCTGGGTAGATTGAGTAGCTCAATAGTTGCTGTGCCGGTCCCAACCTCGTAGAAAGGTGGAGGGTTGGTTTAAAGGCGTAAAATAACAGCCAGAAATCATTTTGAGGCAACCTCAAAGGCGCAATACCTTAGGTGTAACACAGATATTGATTATAATCAATCTCCCCAGTACTTTCAACTTATCAGCATGATGCCATTTTTTTAATATTTTGATTAATGTATACGCGTAAATAAGAGTAAAGAACTGTGATGAGTAAGAGAACTGTTGAACTGTTGGCAAGTTCGGTGTTAAAAAAAATGTGAAACAGATTAACACTAGGACATAGTGGATGGAATAAACAAGCAGGGTGTAAACAGGTGTATTGAAATTGGTAATGTAAAGAAATGTGCAATTAATTAGTGGGTTTTTAAGACTAAGAGATGCAAATAAGATGAAAGATCGGTGAGAAATAAGGAAACTGTAGAACTGTTGACAGTTCAGTGTTGTTAAATGGTGTATAAAATATTAACTCTAAGACATAGTGTTGACAATATAGTGGATAAGTTACTATAAGGTAGATGAATAGGTGTAAGTGAAGAAGAGAGTTGGAAAGATTTGGAAAAGGGAGGGAGGGGGGATATAAGGTGGAAGGATGGCGTGCGAAAGACCCGTCCCAAGGTGAGAAAAACAAACATGTTCGCACATAGAGATAATGGAGAGTCAATGTGTATCAAGACGACTCAGATTGGTAGGCGGGACAATAGAGAAGAGCGTGACGAATCGCATGACGGTCTGGTATCCACCTCTGCGATTCGCCACGCAAAGAATGGGGGGAAACACATTCCTTTAGAGGTTTAGGTGGGGATGACATCTGACCCACGGGTGTGGCTGATAGCGGTACCATGGGTGAAAGGGGTTCCCTCATTACCAGGGGATACCGCGAACAGCTAGTTGTCTCTGTTTTCTTTTGTTAGTTAGTTGTAGTTAGTAGAATATTAGCTTTAGTGAAGGGTGGTGCAGCTTATGGTTTGGAAGTCCTCCTCTGCAGCGCCACCAAATTAGTTAGGGTATGTAATTAGTAGTTTTAAGAGACATAGATTAGATATTGTTTGTTTAAAGTTTTGTTTTTGTTTCTATGTATTTTGGTGTCTTTATTGCCTGTAAGCCGATGGTGTATACTAGGGTGGGCAATAAAATGATGTTTACAAGATTAATGTATACGTGTTATTTCCTGATTTGGTTGTGATCGGGGACATTCTTACAGAAGGAGATGTAAAGTTTATTACTTAATTTCTTGAACAACAAAACCAACAAGAACGGAGAAAGAAAACTTCTGCGAAAATTTTGAGTTAAAGCTGATGTCAACCCATTTACTGGCTTTTACATACATGAAAACAATCTGGAAATCACCAAATTTTCACTTAGGAGATTTTTAAATAGACCCTGTAGCAATTTACAAAAGAAACCAGAAACAAAATTATGAATGTTAAAATGAAAAAGTGTGTCATTGACTCCGATCACCAATGTTCTTTAATCAAAGTAAATTTCAACCTGACAGACTCCAACTCAAAATAGCCAGAAGCACATGAATTGATCCCGAATTTCAAACATTTTCCTTGAAAATATCTACGAGCAAAGTATTTCCAATTGGATAGAATTAAAATATAGATTCTTGGGAGCTTCCCGGATTATTGGTGTTCTTCCTCGTCAACGCAAAGACGGTGGAAGAAGATCAGCGAAAAGGCCATAGACCTTCGAATTTAAACCTGAAAAATAGAGTTCAAATAGAGTAGAATGCAGCCGGCATAAATTCCTCAAATTCAAGAAAGAAGCCTAAAAATGATTAGATCAGACAAACGCAAATATTATCAAAATAACAGAAATACATCAACATTTCTCGAAAAAAAAATACAAGAAACATTTACAAAACATTCGCTGAGGAACTATCAAATTACCATGCACCTAGTTTATGTTTCAAACGTCCGAACGGGCGCCTGGAAACAAATAATGTCCAATAACGGACCATTTATGTTGGTATAACAAATAATAAAGAAAACTGTCAATTTCCCGCAAACTACTTCCATGAACTTTAAATTGTAAACCTCCTGTAGAACAACTCTCATTTGAACAGCCTACTTCAAATCCAGATTCAGAGCCCCCATATTTAGAAGAAATCAAGCAAATAAGCGGTGAAATTTAAAATGACAAATCCCCACGAAAAGACGGTATTATCCCTGATATGTTGAAATTAGGAGGTGAAAGCCTAGCTCAGAAAATTCAAATAATTCTTGAAGACATCTGGATTACGGAGAAAATTCCTGAAGACTGGAAACGTGCCCTTATTCACCCTATCCACGAAAAAGGGTATAAAACAGATATTAATAACTACAGAGGAATATCCTTACTATTAGTTGCGAACAGAATTGTGCTTGGCCCTTGAAACACCTTATGAAACTGCAGCTAAGACTGGGCTCCAAATATCGTATGAAAGAACTCAGTACATGGAAGGATCCGCTCGTTATTTAGATGGAAAACCTCTAAAGACTAAGTTCGGCAAAATTAATCAAGTGAATAAGTTCAAGTGCTTAGGAGAAGTAATTATGCCATCAGGCCTGAATCGTACAGCAAGTAAGGAGAAGATCTCAAAATTACGGAAGGCCTATAGACTCACCTGGAACAGATATAACAAAAAAAAATATCCAGGAACGTAAAATTAAGACATTACGACTCAGTTATCAAACCTGAAGCACTTCCTATATGCCTCGGAGACCTTGATCATTCGAGGTAGATCACTTATCAAAGATATAGAGAAACAGGAGAGGAAGATATTGTCCAGTCTACTCAGAGGGAATCTGATATAAAACGGAAGACTCGGGAGATTTATCAACATTCCGAAAAGATCAGAGACACAATCAGGAAAAGGCAATTATATCTCTATGGCCACATTATCAAAATGAACAATGAGAGGCTCACCGAAAGGATTCTCTACCTTGCTAAATGAAAGTCGAGAACAACTGGCCATGCAAAATAGAAAAAGATTTTCAGGAAATTGGCATCCCACAGAAAAAGTACAGGATCGAATCCAATTAAAAAAGGCAGTCAACAAACGTCATTTCGCTGAGAAAATGAATGCCAGGACCAATAAATCACGGAGGAAAATTTTCAGTGCCCAGGTGAAGAGATTTTTTAATAATAAAATACAGCATTAGCTAAGTAAGTACCATCGCGCTCCACGTTGTAAATAATACTACTACTACTACTACTACTACTAATAATAATAATAATAATAATAATAATAATAATAATAATAATAATAATAATCTTCAGTTCTTCATCAATCTAAGTCATGATGACGTCCTGACAGAATTGGCCAGTTATACTACGTCAATACTCATACATTACAATCAACCTATATTGTAGGTTGTGAATTTCAGAAACTAAACGGAATTCTCTAGGCAAATATTTACAGGTGCAGTATCAGGCAAGTTAATCAAAATATAACGAAGGTAGCAAGATAATATTTAAGGGTTGATGAAGAATGCTATGACCAATAAATGTATGTTAGAATGATGAGTAGGAAGACGTACATTTCACTTCTAGAAGGAAAACCTGCCTTTGACCTAAAGAGAAAGGAGAAAAGAAACGGTTATGAACAACGAATTATATCGTGAAGGAGATACTGAAATAACTAAAATAGAAAAATCCTCATAAATTATAACTTACATCCAAAAATGGAACACTAAATATTAAATAACCTGTATTAGGCATATTTAGCGACGTGCATTAAAAAATACGTAAGAATAAATGTGAAAATATGTTCACGTTAACTTGAAGAAGTCAGTGGATGGATCAAGAATCTACGAAATCTCTGCAGCGTTGAATTCGCGTCATGTCTATATCTCCTCTATTCCCCTACAGGAACTCATTCTCAGTCAATTCACTGAGCTGATGACATACTGAACACTAAGAGTTCTTTTACCCGTGCCGTCAACTAAGGCTTAACCTAGTAACTTTCCTTTTATTTCAAGTTATGCAACATTCAAGAATGAATTGATGTGGTGGATGAGAGGAACCATGCCAAGGATAGATAATCTACGGAAAGAAGTTTCCATTTTAGGCCATCCTAAAAAAGCTAATGGTTTACCACCTTATCTCCATGTGAATACTGGAAAGGTTCTAACCTATAGATTAGAACCTCTTCTTTTCTAAACCTACCCTAATTAGGTATAGATGTAAGTGCAGATACTACACCATCGGAATTCACTCTCAGAAAGTTCGCGGAGCTGATGACATGGTGTCCCTATTCCGTAATATTCTTAACAACAATATCAGCAAACTCTTCCCACAGGTGCCAGGAATAGGTTGTGGCTGTTTCTATAATGAAGTGGAATCTTGCCAGAGATCACTAAGACCCCATGTAATACGACTCTAATCTGTTTAATGGACTTAACACTTTGATTGTTCGTATACATGCATATTATGTTGGTCACCTGGGCACGTCAGTCAGATGGGCGCTCAAAGCTCAATCTTCACGCAGATTCTCACCATCATCCACTTTCCTACGGAGCTTTGTGCTAAAATCTGGGAAGTAAGTAAAGTGCAGTGGCGTCTACCGTAAACAGGACTTGCTTTAAGCCGTAAACTTGATGGAGTGTCGCGCTCTAATGGCCCATTATTGTCAACCGACGTCTATCCGGTAATCTCATGTGTTACACTTCCTAAAGCGGAACATTATTCGGCACATTAGTGAGATAATACTACTGTTTACATGAACGATGGACGGAAAGTACGAGGAAATCCTGATAAACATGTATATCATAATATTGGACGGCATTTTCCCGTTAATTCACGATTACGGATTATGTTCAATAACTGCGGTTGTAACTTAATCTACTATCACTAAAGAAAATCCATACTTCAAATTTACATGACTAATGTTTAGTAGGAAATAGCTTCCTTTAAAATGACATTAGCTGAAGGGAAGATGTTGACATTGTTTTTGTCCTCGGGAATCAAGTTCGAATGTCACGCCCTATGGATTTATGTACGATCATCACAGCACTTACACAGCCCGACAAGATGCGCCAGGATGCAACAACTACGAGAGAAACAATGGGTCTGAGTTGAAGGTTGTTCAATAGAGGATGGTTGCCTAGTTGTACTTCATCATAAAACAATAATCACCATCACGAACACCACTTGAAGGTTGTTAGTAGCCATGGTTCCCAGTAAACGTATGTGGACTTCAGTTCGAATCGGTTCTCACTGTGTCTGGCGTAGCCTTGTTCCACTGGATCGGAGACTTGGTACCAGAGTCTCCAAGGAGACCAAGTTGTGTTGCAGGTCTAAGTGTTCCTCATGGTGACTAGTAAGACCCACAGTAGCAATTGCAATGCCAACTACAGTTGCTTAAATGTGGTACTCATGATGTCAAGTAATAATAAAATAAAGAAATATCAACCCAATTACACATTAGATTGTTGGGAGACTGCTGTCAAGTTAATAAAACGCTTTAACTACGGTTGGGTGAAGATGATTAAAAGCAAGTATTTATCATTTCTGTACACTTTTACTGGGTAATTACAGGATCAGAGAGTGCCAGCTACCAAAATTAATACTGGATCGAGGACACCAATTTTCCTTAAGACAAATCCAAGAGTGCGCCTCTGTGGTGTAGTGGCTAGTGTTATTAGCTGCCACCACCGGAGGCCCGGCTCTGAAAAGAAATTTAAAAAGTGGTGTGAGGGCTGGAACGGAGTCCACTCAGCCTCAGGAGGTCAACTGAGTAGAGGTGGGTTCGATTCCCACCTCAGCCATCCTGGAAGTGGTTTTCTGTTGTATCACGCTTCTCCTCCAGGCGAATGCCGGGATGGTACCTAACTTAAGGCCACGGTCGCTTCATTCCCTCTTCCTTGTCTATCCCTTCCAATCTAACCATTCCCCCGCAAGGCCCCTGTTCATCATAGCAGGTGAGGCCTCCTGGACGTGGTACTGGTCATCCTCCCCAGTAGTATCCCCCGGCCCAGAGTCTGAAGCTCCAGGACACTGGCCCTTGAGGCGGTAGAGGTGGGATCCCTCGCTGAGTCCGAAGGAAAAACCGACCCTGGAGGCTAAACAGATAACGAACGAACAAATCGAGGAAATAACTTTTATATCTGATATAAATTAATCCAAATGGACATCAAAAATATAATAACCTATTACGAATAAGTTGATAATGAATGCACTAATTTTAAGGATTGTGTCTCTTGTTGTTATACTGTGTTTTCATTTAGCCGAATTCGGAGGTTTGACTAAAGGAACCCAGGCACTTCTAAATACCACAATTGAGTATAAGGGATCAATGTACAGTATTTTGTGCCTTGCGATGGTTCATAACCGTTACAATGAGGTGATTCATGTGAAGCTGTACTGATTTTCACTAGTAAGGATTCAAGTTGAGGAAGTGTTCCTACAAAATGTAGGATCAAACGGGGGTTTGACTAGTTACCCTACTAAGAGCACCATGATTCTGGCCTGTATTAAAGCAGGTGATTCATTTATGCTATCATCACAACAAGCAGGAATTAAAATATATTTTAAATTACTCTTCCTTTAAAACATATAGAATCTAAAATGATGGAAGAACACGCGGCTAATGGATGGATTTTCGTTTGGTTTACTCGAGGCTTACAGTAATTGTGTAAACGAAATTACTTGCTGACCCTAAACTCAGCATTGATATTTGATATAATATGTACATTTTCTTCGCATAATTTACGTAGTAGCGTCCTCAAAAGTCACCCAAGTAAATTATTCCGCCATGTAAGTGGCTGATTTCAACGACTGTACTTCATCAGAGTTTATTTAACCCATAAATAGATATATGAGATAAGGAAATACAACTGACAATGGACCTTGGTGACTGATTAAAGGAAATATTTCGCAAATTTCAAGTGAAAAGCGTAGCCTTTTCATGCTTTTCATTCCTTCTAGATCCAGTTCTTTCCTAACGCATATTTTAGTTCCTTATAGGTAACTTACAACTTTTAAAAGACTTTTCCGATATTTTAGACTCGTCCCCCTGTCGGGGTGGGGGTGGTATAGGATACATCTATGGTTTCCTCTACGTGTCGTAAGAAGTGACTAAAATGGGGCTAAAGGGGCTCTTAACCTGGGAGCATGGGTTGGCTACTATGGGGCCTTTAGCTGAGTCCTGGCATTGCGTCCACTTGCTTGTGCCAGGCTCCTCACTTTCATCTATCCGACCTCCCTTGGTCAGCTGTTGTTCTCTCCATACCCCGACGATATTACAGCATTCGAGGCCTAGGGAGTTTTTCATTTCCACGCCCGTCGTGGCCCTTGTCTTTCTTTAGCCGATAAATAATTTGTCAAAGTGTCGGATCCCTTCCCTTTCATCCCTCTGTTTAGTGTTGATAGAGGATGGTTGCCCAGTTGTACTTCCTCTTAAAACAATAATCACCACCACCACCACCACCACCCCCTTTAGGCTCGACACCGAGTATAATTATACCAGTCTTCTTGACTATTCAGTAAACTTCATCGATGTCTCTCTCTCTCTCTCTCTCTCTCCCAAACATTATAGACATCTCACTCCAAGTAACACCCTTCACAGGTAGAAAAAGCAGTCAGATCAATACGAACTAAAGCTAAAGGTCCAGATAATATTCCAGTATCCATGATTTCTACCTGCATGGACATATTTCTTCCTGCCCTTGTGCACTTATTTAACTTCTCTCTACAGAATGGTGTTTATCCCTCAGAGTGGAAGCGTGCCAATGTACGTCCTGTGCCCAAAAAGAAAAAAAACCAACAGTCTGTAGTGATTTTAGGCCTATCAACATCCTCTGTGCACTTAGTAAGGCACTAGAAAAAATTGTTTATGAGCAGATATGTGAATATTTGTCTAAATACAACATTCTAAATCCCTACCAATCTGGCTTCAAGAAGGGCCATAGTACTACTACTGCGCTTCTGAAGGTTACAGATGATATTCGCGCGGCCACCGATAAGAGGCAGCTTACTATCTTATGTCTCTTTGACTTCTCTAAGGCATTTGACTCTGTTAATCATGAGTTGTTTCTTGCTAAGCTGAAGTCAATTGGCTTCTCCCAGAGTGCTCTGTCGTAGTTTGAATCATATCTGTCAAATAGATCACAAAGAGTCACGTTCGTTGACGGTCGATTCTCTAGCTGGAAATCAGTAAACTGTGGCGTACCACAAGGATCAGTCATCGGTCCTTTATGCTTTTCTATTTATATTAATGGCATATCTGAAGTCTTTAAAAGCAGTACCTTTCACATGTATGCGGATGACTTACAAGCTTACTTCCACTTTTGTCCCACTAACGCATCTTCTTGTATAATGCATTTTAACCATGACATCTCTCGGTTGATTGAATGGAGTGCAAATCATAACCTCCAATTAAATGTGGCTAAGACCCAGCTTATTTGCATAGATTACACAAAACTCCTGAAAACTGTTGACCTCAAATCCCTCCCAGCAATAAAAATTCTAGAGACAGATATTCATTATAGTGACACCGTTAACAATCTAGGTCTAATTTTCGACAGAACCTTATCCTGGTCTGATCATACGTCAAATGTAATCCAAAAAGTTGTGTCATCCATGCATATTTTGAAACGTAACGTGTCATGTACACCACCTTTCATGCGAAAACTACTTGTTCAAAGTCTTATATTTCCAATAATTGACTATGGTGCAGTCGTATACAACGACTTATCTGAAACTTTGAACATAAAACTGCAGAGGGTACAAAACGCATGTATTCGTTACGTTACAAATGCCAGGCGTGATGAACACATAACACCCTATTACATACAGCTACAATGGTTGAAACTCCATGAACGTCGAGAAATCTCAGTAGCTGTTGCCACGCAGAAAATTCTCAAACTGAAGACACCATCCTACCTTTATAATGCATTTAAAACTATGGAGTCGGTATATAACAGAGATAATAGGTTTACAAAAACCACCCTTCAAATTCCCCTTCATCGTACCACTAGATTTAACAAATCCTTTGTTTGCACTGCATCACGTATCTTTAACGCCTTTAATCTTCACCGTTTCGCAAATAACACTAACTGTACACAACTAAAGTAGTTCTTAACATCATCTTTCTGGAGGAGTACGCAAGAGGCTGAGATCAGGCATTCTTGTGTCGAACAATCAGAAATATATTTCGAAGAAAATTGCTTCTCTGCCTTAGCTTTATATTCTTTAAATCCATGTAGTCCAAAATGACAGAAGGGCTTAATGACTTAATTTCTTACTTATTATATATTGTATGTCTTAACCTTACTGGATTTGGTATCTGTATTTTCATTTTTTTATGTTTCATGTTTAGTTTAATACTTTAATATTATAAGAATGTAGTTACTGTGATCATAAATCTGTATTGTATTATAAGAAGACGCTACATAAAGGGGCTTTTCAGCCTCAGTGGCATGTAAATCTGTCTGTCTGTTAGGTCATCAGCCCAGAGGCTGGTTGGATCCTCAAATAGCACCACCAAAGGTTATGCGGTTATAAGGAAACCGCAAAAACCAATGGCAGCACCAAAATGAGGCGTACTAGGCAAGACGAGGAGTGAGGTAGTTTGCCATTGCTTTCCTCACTGGGTCAGAAAGTGCTATTGCAGCACGACTGACCCTATGAGCAACACCTTTCATAACACTCAGATGCACTAGTCGTGCTCTGAATGCCATTACTCAGCACCACCCATACCCCAGCAGCTTCCATATTGTCACAGCCATGGATGAAGTGGAACTTAGGCCATGATCAATAAATTCAAATTCAATTCAATTCTAATCCCTGATAGACGAAGTTAATTTTTGTCCAGGATGTAGACATGAGAAATCCTTATTTTATTACCTCTTGGTATCGCGGGTACCAAAGTGAACAAACTGCAATAGGCATTCATATTGTTAGCTTGGGTCTTACTAATATATAGTTATATATCGCCTCAAATTTTCCCTGTCTCGTGTCTTTTCCTTTAATTGAAGTTTCTTTACCCTTCCGTCGAAATTCAGCTAAAAGTAAAGATGTTTTAATCCGATTCCCCGTGATAAACGGGGTGAAATATTTGCACCTTCCCGAAACCCAGTATCACTAAATCGCACACTTCCCACAAAAGACAGTGCTGAAATTTGGCACAAGTTTTTCCTTAAGCTAATTTGAAAGTGTAAGGATGTTTTATGCTGATATTTTATGATTGAGAAATACAGTATAACGCATTATCCCGTGCGAAGAACAGACATTCAGCTAGTGCACAAATATGAGAACCTTTTATGAATACAACGATGCTTCCATACTTACTATAGAGAGACCTATCTAGATACGAATGGTTTATTAGTAGCCTACACAAATATTTTAAAATGTGAGCAGTATTCACTACTGGTTTACATTTTGTAGCGATTTATATTGAGGTGATTCCTGCTGTGAAACTGCTGAAAATATAAAGAATGTTACTTCTACCATCATAAATTAGAGTTTGTTATTTAGTTAGCTTTAGGAGGTTGTATATCATCCTGATTTAAATGGAGCGATTTACATAAACATTAGGCGCACGGGGTTGTATATCATGTTATTTATTCATTATTTTGTAAACTAGCTGAATTTACAGACATATTCCGGGTTTAAGAGTCAAAACATCGTATACGTTATCTCAATGCTATATCAAGTCATTATTTATCTGAAATTAAATGGGGTATGTCATGTAGTGCCGGGAGTGTCCGAGGACATGCTTGGCTCGCCAAGTGCAGGTCATTTGATATGACTGCCGTAAATGAGTTTTGCGTCGTGATGAGGATGAAATGATGATGAAGACGACACATACACCCAGTCCCCCCCCCCCCGCCAGCGAAATTAAATGGTTAAATTCTTCGACCTTGCTGGGAATCGAACCCGGGACCCCTGTGGCCAAAAGCCAGCACGCTAACCATTTAGTCATTGAGCCTGACTATTATTTTTCTTAAGACTGGTCACGCTACCCAGCCACATGTGGATATGTTGTCCATCAGAACAACGTTGGTTGTGTTCATTTTCATATGGTTATCCGTAAAGGAAAATGAACCTTACGTAAAGCGCTATAGGAATGTAGATTTGCATGATCTATATACGCACTCCTAGAGTATAGTGTATAGGCCTAGGTTCATTTTACTTGGCACGTCAGCGTGGGAAAATGAACACAACGTACACTGTTCTGATGGACTGCATATCCATATGTGGTTGAGGGGGTGTGTCCAGTCTTAAGGAAAATAATGGCTAGAAAGAGTATTGTGACTACGAGGTTTTGTCTCTTAACCCCCGATTTGTGCTGAACAACAATTAAGATTCCAGGATACTTGGAAAATTGCAAGTGAGTTTGCTAATTTCTTATTATCTAGAGATCACTTACTACGTCTCAGATATTACCTTTAATAAGTTTATTTCCGTCCGCCTCTGTGGTGTAGTGGTTAGTGTGATAAGATGCCACCCCTGGAGGCCTGGGTTCGATTCCCAGATTATCCACGAAGTTTTAAAAGTGGTACGAGGGCTGGAAAGGGGTCCACCCAGCCTCGGCAGATCAACTAAGTAGAGGTTCGATTACCACCTCAGCCATCCTGGAAGTGGTTTTCCGTGGTTTCCCACTTCTCCTCCAGGCAAATGCCGGGATGGTACTTAAGGCCACGGCCGCGTCCTTCCCTCGTCCTTGTCTATCCCTTCCAATCTTCCCATCCCCCCACAAGGCCCCTGTTCAGCATAGCAGGTGAGGTCTCCCCTGTTGTATCCCCCGACCCAGAGTCTGAAGCTCCAGGACACTGCCCTTGAGGCGGTAGAGGTGGGATCCCTCACTGAATCCGTGGCAAAAACCGACCCTGGAGGGTAAATAGATACAGAAGAAGAAGAAGAAGAAGAAGAAGAAGAAGACGATTTCCACATTTGAACACTTAATCCCATATTTTCTAATCGAGTATTCGAGTACACTTTCATAAAATAACCTCACAAAAATTATAGTGATGATGATGATGGGGGTGGTGAATGGGTGATTATTGTTTTAAGGGGAAGTACAACTGCGCATCCATCCATATATTAACACTAATCAGAGGAAAATTGGAACAGTCCGACACTTCGAAAAATGAAGTATCGGTAAAAAGAAAGGGAAGGGCCAAGATGGTCGTGAGAATTAAAGACTCCCTAGGCCTCCAGACCTAATACCATCTGGGTCGGAACAGAACAAGTGTAGGCCAGGGAAGGACGGACAGGAAAAATAAAGGCGAAGAGTCTGACACAAGTAACCGAAAGTAATGCCACTCTCGGCTAAATTGTGGTCGTTAACCAGCGTTCTTAAGTTATGAGCTCTCGGTCCACTTAACAGTCGCCTCTTACGGCAAAACGTGAATGTCGTGGAGGTATCCTTCCACCCTCGCAGTAAGGGTAAAGATTAGAGTAGATTACGTGGAATCAGCACTAATTACATCAGATTTCAGCAGATACCTTTTGTTTTGAACGGTGTTGTTCTCTCATGCGCGGAAACGGGAGAGTTTAATGTGTGGTTAGACTCGCCAACGCAAAGCAAACTTCTGCAATGTTCCTACAATAGGGCTCAGGTTCATCAAGCGAACTAACCTGCATGCAACGAATACCAGATCGTAATGGAACTGTGGTTCAAGCAAGCAGATATAAGGATTAAACTAAGAGTTTTTCTACACGTTGTTTTACGTCGCACTGACACAGATACGTCTTATGGCGACGAATCTAAGAGCTTGCAGGAAGAAAGTTCAACTATACACCCCAAGTACATTAAATGGCTCGATTTCACTCACAAATAAACCTTGACTCGCACTTCATGCTTAAGTTTAACGATTATTTTGTTCATAGTGGTGTACACGTATACGAAAATTTACTTTAATATTTGGTCAATCATTAAATGCCAACACTTTGTGGAATGTAGAAACACAGTTTGTGTGGAAGTTATAATGTACTCTAATACGCATTACCACATTAAAAAGTTTGAAATAATAATAATAATAATAATAATAATAATAATAATAATAATAATAATAATAATAATAATAATAATAATAATAATAATAATTCCAGATTTGGAGTATTATCGGCACACTCTTTAGCGATAGATATTTGTACGGGGTTGAGGAGTAAGGAGGGAGCTCTTCCGGTTCCGGTAGTACTGCCAACTGAATGGAAATTAAATCTGAATTGAATCGATAATATGATCGGTCGATATGAATTTTCTAAACCTTTATTATCTTAAGCCAACAACTGTGTCACACACACACATTACAGTATATAACATTTGTCAATGCGAATCGTGTTCCTAGCATGAATTCTATAGTTTGGCTTTGCTGTGTAAACAACAACAGTACTAGTACGTAAAGGGTACGCCAGATGTCGCACACCGATGCATAAGCGATTCATGTTTTGTGTTCAAAGGTTGCCAATACGAATCTCGAAGATTGCCGAGGTCTACCGATTCAGCACTGGGGTATAAATCTATCGCTAAATAGTGCCGATAATAATATTCATCGTATTATGGCGACAAAGCATGCAACTTCAGAAATCGGCATCCGCTTCAAAGTGCTACTTGCTTCGTTACGGAATGACATTACCTGTGATCGACAGCTAGCTAATGCATTTGTATTGTTTACTTACTTGTGTGGAATTTATAAACTGGAAAGAAGCGAAGAAGTTGTAATACAACATTGGGACAGCAACAGATAGTCGTGTTTCACCATAAATGGAAAATTCTGACAGAAATATTGCCAAGTTACAGAATATTATTCGAATTACGGTCGGCGACATCATAAGAAGCCGGCCCCGTGGTGTAGGGGTAGCGTGCCTGCCTCTTACCCGGAGGCCCCGGGTTCGATTCCCGGCCAGGTCAGGGATTTTTACCTGAACCTGAGGGCTGGTTCGAGGTCCACTCAGCCTACGTGATTAGAATTGAGGAGCTATCTGACGGTGAGATAGCGGCCCCGGTCTAGAAAGCCAAGAATAACGGCCGAGAGGATTCGTCGTGCTGACCACACGACACCTTGTAATCTGCAGGCCTTCGGGCTGTGCAGCGGTCGCTTGGTAGGCCAAGGCCCTTCAAGGGCTGTAGTGCCATGGGGTTTGGACCTCATAAGAAGTTATATTCGTGGAGACAAAATAAAATATTTGCCACAGATGGGAGAACCAAAGAAACTTAACGAGCGATAAAGACGTTTGTAAAAGAAGAAGAAGAATACAGGGCTATCAGTGTCCTGAATTTCAGCTGCAATACTAGAAGAAACGGGTAATTTGGCTCATCCTGAGAGTATTAGAAAGGCTATCTGAAGGAAGGATAAATCCTTATATCAGAGCGACCAATGGAAATAAGAAGTTAGCATTTGCAAATTACGGCTAAGAGAGATAAAGAATGGTGGCATGATACCATCTTAATGATGGCAGCAAATTCAGCGTCTTCCAAACAGATGTAAGAGGACTCATATGGCCCTAAGAAATCGAAGAAGTAGAGAAACGGAATCTGCAACAGACTGTGAATCATGGTAATGTTGTGGTGCTACAATATAACGACAGAAGAGGTAGCGGAAATGACTTTTATTGAATACACTCTGGATAGTAGTACCTGAACATCTTATAAACTTATTTTCACAAAAGCGCAGACAAGCTTGGGGTAAGGTAGACATTCAAATTATATCAAGACAACGATACTAATATACGGCTCATTTAGTGGGAGAATGGCTTTTGTAAAACAGTCACAAAGTTATAGAAACCCTACCCCAAACCTCAGATGGTAATCTCAATGAGGACTTAAGGGACGAGCTTAAAAATATATTCAGAATAAACCTCATTTCTGCGGGGAAACTGGCCACTTCTTCCGACTGAACATACGCCATGACTTTCGAAGGAAGTAATAAAACTCAACGGTAATGCCAAGGGATGGGCTACTGAACTTGCGTCTTATAGTAGCTCAAAACATAGGGAATATTGAAGTGATGTTGATAATGATGATGCTTGTTGTTTTAAGGGGCCTAACATCGAAGGTCATCGGCCCATTTATAATTCTTAGATGAACTGTATATTTAACTCGAAGTGGCATATTATTAATGCGAGTCTCTGAAAATACATATATTCTTATACAAAAAAATTGAATCAGAACCGAGAGATTATCTTCCACTCTACGGAAGAACAGAAATTGGCTGCTCCCAGAGAAGTGATATATGTATACATACATGTCAGTCACACAGCGTCTCTTTCTCCTCTGTCCAGCTCCATGGCTAAATGGTTAGCATGCTGGCCTTTGGTCACAGGGGTCCCGGGTTCGATTCCCGGTAGGGTCGGGAATTTTAACCTTAATTGGTTAATTTCGCTGGCACGAGGACTGGTGTATGTGTCGTCTTCATCATCATTTCATCCTCATCACCACGCGCAGGTCGCCTACGGGTGTCAAATCAAAAGACCTGCATCTGGCGAGCCGAACTTGTCCTCGGACAATCCCGGCACTAAAAGCCATACGACATTTCATTGCATTTCATTCTTTCTCCTCTAATTTCCTCCTCACACTCTACAAATGATTTT
Source organism: Anabrus simplex (assembly GCF_040414725.1). Lineage (NCBI taxonomy): Eukaryota > Metazoa > Arthropoda > Insecta > Orthoptera > Tettigoniidae > Anabrus > Anabrus simplex. The sequence goes on from NC_090265.1 coordinate 1,459,895,132, forward strand.
CTTCGGCTTATCGCCGTTATTTCTGGGGTAGCTGGAACCACCCAGCTGGTTTATGGCCGGATACCCTTCCTGATACCACGTGATTTTTCAACTAAGCCGCTGAGCTAATCAGCCCTCCCTACCCCCCCCCCCCCCCACACACACACACTACAAATATTGAGATAATGTCTTATTTTTCATATTGGACCTCCTTTTATACTTAACCTACTTACAAATAGTTCTTGAAATACACAGATTCCATACTGGCAATGGAACTGTAAGGTTTGGAATAAAGAGATTTTTATGATACTTGGTGGAATGATGGTTTAATACACATTCTAACTTTAACTGTAAACAAACTGCATGGCTGAATGGTTAGCGTGCTGGCCTATAGTACAAGAGGACTCTGGTTCGATTCCCGGACGGTTCGGGGAGTTTAACTTTCTTTGGTTGATTCCGATGGCTCGGGGCTTGGGAGTGTGTGCATGTGCGGTATTCATCACAGATATGGCTCCATCCTCACAGACCCGCAGCTTGGCTATCTGGCGTCGATTCGTAAGGCCTGCACCAGGCTCCTCCGGCGGTCACATGCCATTATTACTGTAACTAACTTTTGTTGTAAAGTCAACGTAGTAGTACTATGTGTGTGTATGTACTGTGGAAATAATACATCTGATTTTACAGTTATATAAAATATACCGAAAATGAGGTTTTGATAACACGAACAGAATTTTATATTCTATAAACCTATTTTATTAACACGTACAGTATTGAAATATAACAAAATATTGGGATGCCAATGCTTCTACATCGTTTATAATATATTTTAACAGTGGACGGCCCTAGCTTTATCTCCAATATCTCCTATTAAGAGGCGGCCGGAGTCAGTTCTAGATTCACATTTTATTTCAAAATATCGCCACTAGTCTCGTTGATGTCGACAACTAACTCCACTGATAGTTACATCGAGGGTGCATAGATGGCAGTACGAAAGGCCAAGGCCGAACGAGCGATTCCCCTCTCACCCTCCAGCCACTGCCTTCGTGATGTCCAGGCCGTACTGTACCGAGCGCGGGAAAGCAATCAGCTGATCGTTAGGGGGGAAATTTAGCACATGAGTTAGTAGAGTTAAACATAGATTTTCGCAGTTTTATTGAAATTTTTACCAGTGGACGCATGTTCACTCAGATATATGCGAGAATGAGTCGTCATCGACTGCATTATTAAGTGGAAAGTCGTTAATTAGTGAAGAAAACTTAGTGTGAGCGTGTATTTATGTGAAGCTATAGGTTAAGAAGATCGTTCTTCAGTGTTTTAATTTTGTAGTTTATTTGTGTAAAGTGATATTTATAGTGTAAAATTAATTGAGTTAGTGCATTCTGTGTTTTATTATTAACCACTAATTGTATATACTTGAATTAAGATGATCAGTGAGGGAAATCACCATGCCTAAGAGTTGCTGTGTGCCTGGCTGCAAAGCCAATTATAAACAAGGAGAGTACACTCCGGTATTTTGTGTTTCCTTCTGATGAAGAACGAGTTAAGTTATGGAAGAAGGCTATTCCCAGGGAGAATTTAATAGTTAATCACAACACAGTTGTGTGTATCAAGCACTTTCCTGAAAATCACATCCTGAGAGAAATAAGAGTGTCCCGTCCAGATGGTGAGTTAAATTTTTTTATTATGTCATAAACATGGGTAACATTATGTAGCCCTATATGTTTATGTAATCAGACCTACGGCTTATCTGAATTCGGTGAATTTGAACATGCAAGTCATATTTATGAGTATCACCGAGCTCGATAGCTGCAGTCGCTTAAGTGCGGCCAGTATCCAGTATTCGGGAGACAGTGGGTTCGAACCCCACTGTCGGCAGCCCTGAAGATGGTTTTACGTGATTTCCCATTTTCACGCCAGGCAAATGCTGGGGCTGTACCTTAATTAAGGTCACGGCCGCTTGCCATTCCTAGACCTTTCCTGTCCCGTTGTCGCCGTAAGACCTATCTGTGTCGGTGCGACGAAAAGCAAATAGCAAAATAATAATAATAATAATAATAATAATAATAATAATAATAATAATAATAATAATAATAATAATAATAATTTATGATTATCAAAGAGCAGTGTGATTTACGTGAATCTTATCTTCTGACTGATTCAGATCTTATTTATGAATTACCTTCAGAAGTAAGATATCTGAATTTCCTAAATCGAGGGGGCTTAAAGTATCCATCAGACATGTCAATAGAACATGGAATTGAGGTGTACAAAGTATTTTGTGTGTTAGTGTCAGATACATATAAGATGGTATCTCTAAATTCAGACAATCCTAAGTGTGTCACAAAATCCTTGGCTTTGGAGTCAATGCAGTTGGCAGATTCCCTAGTCATTTGTGACTGCGGGAAAAAAATGGAAGACCTGGCTGGACACTGTAGGCCTATATATATTTGGGTGAATATATTTTTAAATAACTTATTTAAAATTCACACCGACTTGTGTATTCAACAAAGTGCTTCAAAGAGAGCAGACCTACTCCATACTGGTGTAACATCCTGCAAGAGGTCCAGGAAAGCTGCAATGTTCATGGAATAGAAACAGTGAGGTACGGTAGAGAAATAATTTATATTTGTAATAAATGAATAGTAATGGTAATTGGCTGTATGTTTTCTGTCAGTGTGTATGATGTGAATGTTCCAGTTGACCAGAAAATGGTTAAAATCGCAAGAACATGTCTCAAAGTACATTTGCTGTACTCACGCAAACGAACGTATATATGCGAGAAATACAACGTTACGGAGAAGAATATGCATTGTATGTCAGAATTAACAAATATTTGAGGATAGGTTTTGGTTTTATAAGGTGTTAACAGTTCTTTAAGTAATTTAAACGAGTGTGTTATTCAAGCGGAGCGTATGCGTATCGCCTTCAAGTCCCCCCCAAAGCGTGACGTCATCAGAGGTACAATACGGCCTGGACATTACGAAGGCAGTGCTCCAGCGTCACATAGTCTGTCACCAGGAAGTTGTGATACAGTACTTGCACGGAGCTGATGGTGTTGACATTTGTACGGAATGCGAAACATTCCAGGAAATTATTGAGCATGGGTTAGTGCTGAACAAAACAGTCAAAATAACGTACTGTTTCCGACAAATATAAATGAAATGGCGTATGGCTTTTAGTGCCGGGAGTGTCCGAAGACAAGTTCGGCTCGCCAGATGCAGGTCTTTTGATTTGACACCCGTAGGCGACCTGCGCGTCGTGATGAGGTTTAAATGATGATGGAGACGACACATACACCCAGCCCACATGCCAGAGAAATTAACCAATTATGGTTAAAATTACCAACCCTGCCGGGAATCGAACCCGGGACCCCTGTGACCAAAGACCAGCACGCCGGACACTGTTTCCGATGATGAAATGAAGTAGAGCATCAATCCCGTCCCCGCCTCACGTCTTTCCCTGTACCGGCCAGTCAGTGAAACATAATATAATTCTATCCAATGAAAATACAAACTGATATAACAGAAGTTAATTCATTTACGAATTTTTTAGTCACACAGTGATACTTTGGACATACTATAAATATTGTAACGCGACCAAGAACGGAATTTTCCAACAACCGTGAGTAAAAAAAAAGAGCCTTACAAATTTATAACAGTTTTTTTTTCCTTTTGGATACAAACAGTTCTGAAATATATAAACAATGCATAAAACATCCCATTGCATATTGTGTTAAAATTTGAATTCGATCAAATAACGTGTTTTCGGAGACACAGAGATGCCGGAATGTTGTCCCGCAAGAGTTCTTTAACGTCTCGACCTTCCAATACCACCGCCCTGAGCCAGGATCGAACCTGCCAAGGGGCAGAAGGCCTGCGTTCCCGAGCCGTTGTGAGAGTCTCTTTGTCTTTACAAAGACGGATTTCAAGTCATATGTTTTCGTATAAGTTTTAAATAATAAATGTTACAGCATCTAAATATCCATTAGTTCTGTATTTCATGACTTGAGTGGAGTGTAATTAGAGTAACTACTAAGCTCAAAAATACAGGTCTACCACTTCATTCTCGCTTTCGGTGACGTCAGGCGCTTTAGCCAATAGCAACGCTGCTCACCGGAATGACCTATCTGACCTGTGAGTTATTCCAGTTACGTTGGATAACCCAATTTCCAAGAAATACAAGGACTGTAAACGACGGTTTTGTATACCTACCCGTTATGAAAATCGGAAACGGTGCTGGTAAAGAACGCAACAGCTGAGGGGCACTGCAACTTCCCTCTGTAGGTGGGGGTAGTAGAATAACACCCACAGTATCCCCTGCCTGTCGTAAGAGGCGACTAAAGCGGGCCCCATAGGCTCTGAACTTGGGAGTCTGGGTTGGCGACCACGGAGCCCTTAGCTGAGTCCTAGCTTTATTTCCACTTACTTGTGCCGGGCTCCTCACTTTCATATATCCTTCTTCTTCAAGTGACATCTCTTTTTTTTTTTTTTTTTTTTTGCTAGTTGCTTTACGTCGCACAAACACAGATAGGTCTTATGACGAAGATGGGGCAGGAAAGGGCTAGGAGTGGGAAGGAAGCGGCCGTGGCCTTAATTGAATCGATTATTTCAGAAAGCAGTCAAGTACCAAAAAATGGAAAAATGAGTTATACGCACATTTTGGTGCTGAAACCAGTGAAGAAACGTCGTCCTATAATAGTCAGGCATTACGTTGAATTTCGTATTTAGTTCAGAAACCAGTTAAGTGACACCGCTTGGTTGGTTTCTGCGATAAACTGCTGGTACCTTTCCGGTTGGCGCTGCGTTCTGAATCCAGAATAACCAGCTGTTCATCTGTTTTTGTTGTCATTGTTGTGTTTCTGGAATCGCATGTTCCTAGTTTTGTGAACAACTGATTCAAAAAGTGTTTCTTTTGTTCAGTGCAGTGTTTTTTTATATTCATAGTAATATGTCTCGCCTCTGGTGTAGTGGTTAGTGTGATTAGCTGCCACCCCCAGAGGTCCGGGTTCGATTCCCAGCTCTGCCACGAAATTTGAAAAAAGTGGTACGAGGGCTGGAACGGGGTCCACTCAGCCTCGAGAGGTCAACTGAGTAGAAGTGGGTTCGATTCCCACCTCAGTCATCCTAGAAGTGGTTTTCCGTGGTTTCCCACTTCTCCTCCAGGCAAATGCCGGGATGGTACCTAACTTAAGGCCACGGCCGCTTCCTTCCCTCTTCCTTGCCTGACCCATCCAATCTTCCCATCCCTCCACAAGGCCCCTGTTGAGCATAGCAGGTGAGGCCGCCTGGGCGAGGTACTGGCCATTCTCCCCAGTTGTATCCCCCGACCCAAAGTCTGAAACTCCAGGACACTGCCCTTGAGGCGGTAGAGGTGGGATCCCTCGCTGAGTCCGAGGGAAAAACCGACCCTGGAGGGTAAACAGATTAAGAAGAAGAAGAAGTGATATGTCTGAAAATTCAGAAGCGGGTTCGAATCCCACTGTCGGCAGCCCTGAAGATGGTTTTCCGTGGTTTCCCATTTTCACACCAAGAAAATGCTGGGGCTGTAACTTAATTAAGGCCACGGACGCTTCCTTCCAACTCCTAGGCCTTTCCTATCCCGTCGTCGCCATAAGACCTATCTGTGTCGGTGCGACGTAAAGCCACTACTGTAGCAAAAATAAATCAGAAGACGAACCTGTATCTAAAAAGGAAACGAGGAGTGGTAGACAAACTCACACGCGTAATAATATTCGGAATGCAAGGGTAAAAGGAGAAGGTTATATTTCTTACTCAGACAAGGAAGTACCTGGTCTGAGCCCTACACTATTCTATGTTATTGTTTGTTTTAGGTGCCCATCAATATCAAGAAGATACGTGAACTAAATGCCTTAAAACCTTACCTGATGGAATATGAATACTTTTATGACAGCATTTTACAATGGCCTACTACAGAGACAGAATGTGCTGTGGAGTTTGTTTATGCGGATTGATTACCTCCTGTCATGATGAGCAGGCATTGCTGATTTCATCCTTTTGTATCAGCAATACAGTCTAAACCTATTAAAATATGTTTTTTTAACAAACATGGGGTTTATGACAAAATCCCTTCAAAATTCAAGAACCATCCCATAAAAATATGTTTGCAACACTCGTTTATTTCAGAAACCAGTTAAGTGGAAATTTGTTCCGGTTTTTTTACGGCAAAGTTAATAAGCACAACATATTTTTCCTTAGATAGAAATTATTAAGAGATATAATACTTTCAAGCTAAAATATTAAAACCCCTACCGTCAGTCCCCGATTTCAAGTAGTTAGCGCCCTGGGCAAACAATATTTAGCCGCCCGCCCCTCTGCTCGTTCTAAAAAGTAATTAAATATTACAGTTTTCAAGATTATGAGTTTTTAAACAGCACATTATGCAAATGCAGTTAATTCTCATAATTAAATTTATCAAACCAAATAAAGATAATAGCCAAATAAGAATGAGGCTGTTTTTATTGTTATTTAAAAAGCCGTTGGTTCAGTTTGATAATTTGTATGTAAGTAAATAATTTTAGAAATAAGACATGTTTTCTTCATAAAATTTAAATATATAGATTAAATTCAGGTTTTAAAGTTAGAATAGTTTAAAGTGTTTTATATAGTCTAATAAAATAATTGGAATAATTTGTGGAATGTAAAAGTAATTTGAGTGTAATGAATTTAAGACGTAATTCACGCAGGCCATAATTACTCGATCCGCCAGCCGCCGACCCTCAAAAACTGGCGCCCTGGGCAAATGCCCAGTCCGCCCATTTGTTAATCGGGGCCTGCTTACCGTAACATATTGTCTGATGCTAGACAGTTTCTTTCATTTTCCCAAAAATGACACAGTTGGCGCTTGACTTGTTTCTGAAATAATCGATTCAATTAAGGTACAGCCCCAGCATTTGCTTGGTGTAAAAATGGGAAACCACGGAAAACCATCTTCAGGGCTGCCGACAGTGGGGTTCGAACCTGTTATCTCCCGAATACTGGATACTGGCCGCACTTTAGCGACTGCAGTTATCGAGCTCGGGTTTTAAGTATCTAGAACCGCCACTGCCCATATTGTAATAGGCTACAACTGAAAGACGAACAACATATATTTGCAGCAATTTATTCTTATTCTACTAAACCTTAATATAGTTTTATAAATGTACACACACAGAGATAATACAGTACAGAAACATTAGTAGCAACTACTATTCAGTATGCGGATTCTCAACCATTACTACATCTCTTTCTGTAACGTTACGCCACTTAGCCATTCTTTTAGTGAGATATGTCGTAGCTTATTCGAACTGACGATTCACCTCCGACCTATTCACCTCCGACCTACAATTACCAATAAAAATAAGTTAATTGTCTTAGTTTGAATAGTAAACATCATTGCGTCACTAGTATAACAAAGACAATTCAATAAAGTCGGATAACACCTACCTCAGATAAGGCAGCTGTTCTAAGTTCATTCGCAATTTCATGGTGTTCTTCACCAACATATTTGTCATATTCTTCGGCGTGTTTTAAAGAATAATGTCCATGAATGTTATTTTTTTTTGCTAGTTTGTTTTACGTCGCACCGACACAGATACGTCTTATGGCGACGATGGGATAGGAAAGGCCTATGAGGTGGAAGGAAGCGGCCGCGGCCTTAAGGTACAGCCCCAGCATTTGCCTGGTGTGAAAATGGGAAACCACGTAAAACCATCTTCAGGGCTGACGACAGTGGGATTCGAACCCACTATCTCCGGGATGCAAGCTCACAGCCGCGCGCCTCTAACCGCACGGCCAGCTCGCCCAGTGTTAACATTTTTAATAAAGTTTAATGTCTTATTACAAATCAAGCATTTTGCCATTCCATTGCACGGCATAATAAAACACGACAAAATATAACGTGCTATTGAAAGGTCATACCACAACTAGCGAGTAACAAAGTATTGTCAGCGTGTCCACTGCCGCTTGTTTTAAAGCAAGGGTGAGGAAGCGACTGATAGCAGCTGAAGATCTCGCTCACCACATCTCTGCGTGGGTAAGAGGTAATCTGTCATCATCCCTCTTCAAGGACAAGGCGCTGCGGCATCTGACGGAAACTGGCTGAACTACCAGCACTAGAATTCGGCCGACACTCGGAAGTCAATAAGCATAGGTTTATTAAAATCACGATTAAATATATAAAGAAACCCTAATTTTGAAGTATGTTAAAGTAGCCCCTTAGAGAAAAATATAAACTTCGCTACGGTATAGTTTGCTTCCAATTTGAACACCATCTTGACTTAAAACAAGTTTAGGAAAACCACGGTTCAGAGCTCAATTTCATATGGAGATTCGTTATTTTAATTACCATTTTATAACTATATTTGCATTTCTTTTTGAAATGTTTTTGCACTAATGAAAAGTGTATCACAGACTACCGTGCGCTATAAAAACAAAATAATTTTACCTTGCTCCGTTTCCTTATAAAAACTCTTAGAAACTTTTGACCCATGTTACAACAACTACTGAGCTGGTAGCCGGTCGTTCCAGCTCCGGCCGCCTCTTAAGAGATCACTACTTTTACTCTGAATATTTATGATGTACTGACCAGTTCTCGTACAACACCTAACAAAGGAATGTCCAAGTGTTCGTCGCTTGTATTTGACTAAGATCAATTTGTTTGGGACGTGAAGATGCAGGATCAGTTAGGCAAAATCGCATTCCTAAATATGTTCCAGTGAAGAATTCAATGACCATCAAGGAAGCTAAGAGGAGAACATACGGTATCGTTCAGTTTTCTAAAAATATGTACTCAATTAAGAATATCCTAACCATAAGGTAGAATATGTTTCTGTTTGTTTGGTGTACTATCGTTCACAAACAAAGCAGGAGATAAAAAGTATCAACGAAAGAATTAATGCATGCCCTAATGAATTCGTTGTATGAACTGTGTGGTTGAATCAGCTTCAGATTTGAGATCATATAACGTTAATGGAAAAGGATAAATTACTATTGTACAATTATAATAGACGCGGCACGGAAGGGGAAGAGATGTATGATAACCAGAGGGAGACCTGGAAGGCAACGGCCAGATATCGGTATTTATTATTTCAAGGTAAAGGGCGTAGGGAAAAGTGGAGCAAGCAAGCAAGTTCGTATTTTTACACGACTGTTGATATTGTGGGCATTGTTTTCAGTTTCAGGTGTAATCCAAACTATGGTGACGTAATATTTCATTTAAAACTCCCACGTGCATTGGCCAGCCATAAACCAGCTGGGTGGTTCCAGCTACCCCAGAAATAACTGCGATAAGCCGAAGAAAATCATTTGTAGAGTGTGAGAAGGAAATTAGAGGAGAAAGAGACGCTGTGTGACTGACATGTATGTATACATATATCACTTCTCTGGGAGCAGCCAATTTCTGTTCTTCCGTAGAGTGTAAGAAAATCTCTCGGTTCTGATTCAATTTATTTGTATAAGAATATATGTATTTTCAGAGACTCGCATTAATAATATGCCACTTCGAGTTAAATGTACAATTCATCTAGGAATTATAAAGGGGCCGATGACCTTCGATGTTACGCTCATTAAAACAACAAGCATCATCATCATCATCAAAAATTATAAAAAGTGTACACCACTTCAATATTCCTTATGTTTTGAGCTACTATAAGACGCAAGTTCAGTAGCCCATCCCTTGGCATTACCGTTGAGTTTTATTACTTCCTTCGAAAGACATAGCGTATATTCAGTCGGAAGAAGTGGCCACTTCACTGAGAAGACAAGGATCATACCACTCAGCTGTCACGCCCCTAGAGAGGAGAGTGAGGAAACAATGCTGATTGAAAACAGTTGAGTATAGAGACGCTTGGTTTGTTCACAGATCCTTGCAGACTTGTCACTGATATTTATATCTTTTCATACGGAATATCTATGTTTGTCAATAAAATTACATTGGAAACATATTGTTTTCTTTCTCTATCCTTCCATTGTTGGTCGTAAAAAATGTCCAGAGACAACGAGAAACTGCAATAAAATAGTTCTAATATCAACAAAAATTGTAGAATTGAGACTTCTATAATCACTGCTCGTATAGAAAAAGAAAGTTGAGAGAAGAATATTAGAGCTGGGCATGCTAATTATAAAAGTTTAAACCCTCTTGGGACAAATTAGTGACACAATCTTCTTCGCAATTACGTTAACGAGAAGCTTACTGGTGAACATTTTTCATCTTTTGACTGGTTCTTTAATTCCTTTCCTCTGTGCTCTGCAAAGTTAAAGCGGATGTATTTGACGTTGGACAAAATGGCTTCTTTCGGGGTTTCATTCTAAGTAAGAACCACATTGCCTCCCCATTGTAAATTGCATTCTCAGTTGAAACAACAACTTCAACTTTATTATCTTCTAATATTAAATTAAACTTTGTCAGATATACCTCATAAGTAATTGAAAATCAATTTCTATACATAATTTGACTAATATTACCCAATAACATCTTGACACAGATTGAGTAAATTGTCACAATTTCATTATACCTATTTCTGTCTTGTTAGTTAGAGCGAAGGCATTCTTGACGATAAACTAACTACGTAGACTAATTTTAATTCAATATAAAAATAATTCTGATCACAGGAGAGCTGTTTGTAATTTCAATATTTAGGCAGTATGACATCAGTACCATCGATAACTAAGCCAATATCTGATGATTCAATACAAGTCATAGTCCAGGATCAAACGGCTCAATGGAGACCTCCTTTCTTAGAACGGCATTTACCACACAGATTACAAATATTTAGGGGAAGATATAATCATTGAGCCTATTTAGTACCATTCTTCAAAAAGCAAGTAATTATCACGAAGTAGCCGCTCTAGAAACGGGTTAAAGTGGTTAGTGTAGTAACACTCTGACTCTTCGACTTGGTTTCGGGTCCTTTTTCAGATATGATTCACACACCTCAGAATCAGGTCGTAAATTTTTGCTTGAATACTTGGCGTGAAATAATAGTTGTTAAAGTTTGAACGGAGGTTAGGCGATTTTATATAGAACAAGATTGAATATTTATTTCGGACACACTGGCACGAAATGAACCATAACCATAACAGTTAAATGTATAACGCTAACAAGTTAAACCTGATCGACAAAAATACTGACAAAACAGAAATCTGGTATTAGAAATTTGAAGACGTTACTTGCTGAATTGACATAGATTTTAATAGTGAAGTGTATGTAACACACTTCAAATGCTTTTTTCATTCTTGTGTGAATCTACACTAACGGAAATATCCTGACATATCCTATGCCAAAAAACTCACATGGTACAGATCGAGAAACAAATGCGTTGTCTACGAAGTATTGTTGCTGAAAAAACCGAAAAGTTCAAACACTCAACGTTGGGCTAAGCAAAGATTAATATGTAGGCGTGGGTAACGTAATTAAGAAGTAGACTAATATTATTCCAGCAGAAGTAAGGAGGTTGTAACTGACTTATTTCTCTCAACGAAATATGAGCATTGTAAAATTCTAATGACCACAGCAACAAATCATGTTTGTGCGTTAATTTCTGAAGCCCAGTAACAAGTCATTGATTATAAAACAAGATATTTTCCCAGACTTGATATTTCAATTACAAATACCACCTTGTTTTAATATTAAATCACAAGAATTCAGTTGGTTTTACTTATTGTTAGTAAGACATTTTCAAAAGTGATAACTTGCGGTAAGTTCAGTATGTAAAATCTTATAAATAAAGTTGTAGGGGGTCCGCTGTCTGTAATTCCTTTTGTTTTGCCAAATTTTCAAATATTTATCCATTTTAGGTCAACTCAAGACCGAATCGGTGGCTTTTACTTTTCGTGTCTGTCTGTTTGTTTGTCTGTTTGTCTGTTCCACCATCACGTCGAAACGGCTGGATACATCTCAACCAAACTTCATATTTAGAGTATACTCATCCCCGTGGAAGGTTTCGATATGCATATCATTTTAAAATCTTTGAAAAGACGGGGGTTTTATAGGAAAACCACAACGGTTTTCCTCCATTTTCTCTTATACTATTGATTTTCTGTAAACTCTGTGGACCGTATGTGAAAAGTCTCTTCATTATAAACAACTTTGGTTATGTTCATAATTTACCTTACTCTTCAAATGACGGAGAAATTTACTATTTTCTGTCGATACCATGCTCCGCATTGAGTGACCGACAGAACGACAACGAATATATGGGTTACCATGGCAACGTCTCTGACTTCTTGCCAGCAGGGAAGTAACGTATTGCCATTTTCCTCATCATTCCTTTAAATTCGTGGTTGTTCCTTGGGTAGAAAGCAAGAGAGTCGTCAGTCGGCTATTCTGCGGGATATTGGCGGAATATTGGAGGTTATAACCGTCCTCGTATAGCTTAAGTAATAACACAAATATTCATCTTCTTATCTGATTACCTAAGAATCCCTGCGCCTAAATTTCTCCCCGATTACCGCTTTCTTATATCCATAACTCACACCGGCATAATTTATTGAGGACCATTTGATTTTCCAATACATTCACTTGGTATTTACATATTTGTCGTCATCTGGATGTCCTCAGTTATAATTCATTTTCTATTAATTTCAACTTACTAAACTGTATTATTTTCTTCCTTAATTACCACGTATGTATGCGAGTGCTAATCCCGAATGCTGGACACTCTTTTCTATGAGGAAATATTCTAAGCTATGCAAATGTACAACTTTTCGCCCAGGAAAATTCCGAAATATGGATGCAATTTTAACGAAGGTGCAGACCTTCGTTTCGGGGTAATTGGTGGCTAATCAGTAAGTCGTATCACAAGTCAGAAAGCGAATGGCGTTTCATTTTGGAGAGATCTACAACTTTTTTCCTATGACTTTTCGTCGTATTTCTATCCCTAATACATTAAATACAGCTGTATTTCTCGATTTCAAGTTGATTTTATACTTTTACACGTATATGTTATCATTTGGCACACTTATAGGAAAGGTAGAATCATGACATTCGGCACGCACATTGACATGACCATTGGCCATGTTATAGCCAAATTTTATCATTCTAGCTGTCACATGAGTATCAAAAATATAAAGTAGTATGTGAAAACTGTACAAAATTTCACCCCATTCAATGACTCTAACTCAATCTCACCCATAAATATAGGAGCTACGAGAAGATGTCATAGGACCAACCATGTAGAGCACTGATGGTGAAGTCCGTTTGTAGATACGTCGTACAGTTTCAAAGCAGTAACTATCGAAATAAAGGTCTGCACTTCTAGAGTGTGTCTGTGCATTGACAATTTTGGCGAAATTTCCGTACAGTTATCCGTTTCAGGTGTAATAATGACCATCTGCATATATTCAGCTTTGGTGTCTGTTTGTTTGTTTGTCTGTTTGTCTATAACTTGGAAACTACTGGATATATTTCCACCAAACTCCATATTTATAATCCACCTGTCCTTTGGTAGGTTTTAGTGCAAATATTGTTTCTAAATCCCTGAATTGACTGGGGGATTATACGAAACCGAAACCGAATTTTGCATTCCCACAAAATTTACACAACCAAACTTAATGTAAATCTACCTGCCTTAATGGAAATTAATTTCTAAGCCTTTTTCCTCATGTGCATCATTTCAATACGAGGGAGATATCATTAACGGACCGTTTTCCGGACTCAAGAGCGGGTGCGTGTAAAGCGTATTTTTTTTTTTTTTTTTTTTGCTACTTGCTTTACGTCGCACCGGCACAGATAGGTCTTATGGCGACGATGGGACAGGAAAGGGCTAGGAGTGGGGAGGAAGCGGCCGTGGCCTTAATTAAGGTACAGCCCCAGCATTTGCCTGGTGTGAAAATGGGAAACCACGGAAAACCATTTTCAGGGCTGCCGACAGTGGGATTCGAACGTACTATCTCCCGCACTTAAGCGACTGCAGCTATCGAGCTCGGTAAAGCGTATTTTTTACAACTTGAAAACTACTGAAGATATTTGAGTCAAACTATACATTCACATCCACCTGTCCGACGGTAGGTGTTAATCGTCAATAACATTTCGTTCGCGGAATGGACTGGCGGTTTATAGGGAACCGAAATGGTGATTTTACTCTTACACAATATATACAGTACAAGACCAACCTGACTGGAAATCGACGAAACATGATGGAATTCCATCTCTAAAACTTTTTTTCATGTGCATTTGTTCGACAGGAGGATTAATAAGGGAGATATCATAAACGGTCCGTTTTTCAGGTTAAGTCCAGCGGATATAGCCCAAAAGGTGTCGTACGTGGAGCAGGCTTCTTATCTATGTATGAAAATAAAATCGTAACGACTGTGTGCCTCTACATTGACTATTTTGGCGAAATTTTCGTACAGCTACACGTTTAAGGGGTAATAATGTCCATCTGCATTTTTTTTTTGGTTTAGTTTCTTGAAAGTCCTAATTTTTACACTCCTCACCGAAAACCCAGATTGCGGCATAAACTGCCAGTCGAAGAAGGATATTGAAATTTGGCAAAATTATACGTTTTAGCCTGTAACGGACGGAAAACTTCCAAGAGCTTTAAATTTTTCCCTTTTTATCCCGAAGAATATTGAAATATGGAGGCAATTTTAATGATGGTGTAGACCTTCGGGAAGTATTATCGCACTAGCAGAAGTACCCGTTCTTTGTACGGGTTATCAGAAACTGGCTATAATTACTCATACTATCGGTGTGACTGACTTCATTAGATATTTATATCACTGGTGTATTTACTTAAGTACGTAAGAATTATTTGTCATGTTTGGAATTAGAGTGTATCTTCTTCTTCTTCTTTTCTTCACGTGGGCCCCTAAATATTAGTTCCTAATTAGCGTGGACCTCTAAGATCTTTTGCTACCATGTTTTTCCTTCATTCTCACCTAGATATACCTGCTCCCTACACAAAGCTGCAGGTTTAGTGTAAGTATACTTCCACTAGATAGTACCACAAATAAGTATAAATAATATTGAATGCATTTGTTTTATCCGACATTTCGTAACTATTACAAATGATCAAGGAAATACGCGATGCATAAAAGAAACTACTATAATTATCGAGGATTATAATTCTCAGGGCTTGTCACTCATGTCGCGCCTCATATAATGAATCTGAGTATAAATGTTGAAAAACATTTTCAAGTCATTGTTGCAATGATCGTAAAAATGAGCCAAAATATCGGCACTAATAACATCAGTTGACCTATTACTCCATGATTTGATA
The DNA here is from genome assembly GCF_040414725.1 of Anabrus simplex. Taxonomy (NCBI): domain Eukaryota; kingdom Metazoa; phylum Arthropoda; class Insecta; order Orthoptera; family Tettigoniidae; genus Anabrus; species Anabrus simplex. The sequence goes on from NC_090265.1 coordinate 1,459,910,328, forward strand.
ATAAATAATTTAAACTATAGGTAACAGACTCCGCAAAATGCTGAAACCTGCTGAATGCTGAAACGTAAAAACGGAGCGCTGGTCGCTGTACTACGGATATCTCCGGTGTTATTATTTTATATTTCACACCCTTTCCATCCCCACCCAAAGGAGTGCTATGAGCGTCTTACACAACAGTTTATTTGTTCCAGATAGTAAATTATATGTGTATCAATTTTGGTTGGCAGCTATGCCCAAACATACACGCATAATCTAGCTGCTGTAGAATCCTGGAGCTGACGTTGCCATGGTTACGGCCGTGCGTTTCTAGAGCAGGGGTAGTGTGGTTCCAATATCTCCAGAACGGTTGGTTTAAGGCCTTAAAACATGGTTTTCGGGCCCGTAGGGCTTACTGAGTTTTGTTCTTTGCGTCAAGAGGATTAAATTGAGCTTTGTCTCGTCCTTGTAAAACACATTCGATTTCGCCTATATTAGCCTAATAATTTAATATTTTTAAATCTCCCCCCGTCATCCTCCCCTCGAATTGTTTTGAAAATAAACTACAGCCCATGTTACTCACTGGCAATGTAGCTTTATATAGGTGAAGTAATTTTTAAAATCGGTTCAGTAGTTTTTGAGTCTATTTGTTACAAACAATTATACACAATTTTCCTCTTTATAATATTAGTATAGAAGTATAGATTACATCCCTACCCATACAGTTGCCATCAGGAAGGGCATCCAGACGTAAAACAGGGTCAATTCTACATGTGCGACACAGTTCGCACCCGCAACCCTGCAGGTGTGGGTAAAGCGATAGAAGAGGATACTCATTTTAAAAATTCACCCGCTTTTTTATTCTTTTCACCCCCTTAAGAGGATTTTTCAAAAAGAGTGTGCTAATTTTTAAAGGAGATTCCATGTTCAAATTTTGAAGTCTGTAGCATCTTCATTTTTTGAGATATATGTGTGTGGATTTTTAAAGGAGATTCCAAATACCAATTTTCATATCTGTAACATGTTAGGTTTTTGTGATTTATTGTAGACTAGCTGTAGTACCCGGCGTTGTCCGGATAGTTTCTGAATATTTACCTTTAAGATTTGCATTACCAGTTAGTTATGTGTGATGTGCATTTTTATAGAATTCCTTTTTGACTTGCAGATTGATATGTTTTGATCTATTATGTAGTTTTAGAATTATTTAGATGTGTTTGATTTCAAGTGTTAGATTATTTAATTTTCGAGTAAAACTTCGTCCTTATGGAAGCTTGAACCGACTGGGAAATATTTGATTCTGTCAAAAATTAGTAAGTGATAACTATATGTATTTAGCCGTCGCACTGTAGATACGATGTACAGGATTTCAACTGTCAATGAGACTGTACCCCTCTCCCCCCCCAACTACTTAGAGATAAAAAATCTGGATTATCACCATTCATCTCAGTGACCCAGAAAACTGTAGATTCGACACTGTTTTCGATTATTTTATATCTCACTCCCCCCTCACCCACACCCCAAAGAGGGCTGAACATGAACTTTAAAAAATTCGGAGTGTCACTAATCATTTCAGCGACCACGAAAACTCTGGATTCGATAATATTCTAGATTATCTTTATACCACCCCCCTCGCCCCCTGCCCATAAAGGTGCTAGGGGTGTCATACCCTCACGCGGTTTGTCTCCTGATACTAATTGATAAGTGTACCAAGTTCAGTGAAATTGCTCCAGTGGTTTAGGAGAAGATGTGTCATTTACACACCCACACACCCACACCCACGCACACACATACATCAATTTTTACATATAGTAAGAAGAAGATAAGATTTGTATATATAGTTTTTCGATTAATTTTATATCTCACCCCCTTCGCTACCCACTTGGACTTGCAAAAAATCCGGAGTATTACTATTCATCTCAGAGACCCTGAAATCTATGGATTCGAAACTGTTTTTAATTATTTCTATATCTCACCCCTCCGCCCTTTGCTCCCCACCTAAAATGGGGCTGAACTTGGACTTTAAAAACTTCTAGAGTATTACTTTTCAACTCAACGACCCCGAAGACTATGAATTCGACACTATTATCGATTATTATTATTATAACTACCCCCTGACCCCCTCCCTTATGGGCGCTAGGCATGGCTTACCCCACAGTAATCGTCTCCCGATAGTAGGTAATACGTGTACCAAGTTTGGTTGAAATTGATCAAGTGGTTTAGGAGGAGATATGTCAATTACACACACACACACACACACACACACACACACTTCCATTTTTATATAGAGTAAGATAAGATTTTTATACTCGTACTTCACCCCCTTTCCATCCCCGCCCGAAGGAGTCCTATGAGTGCCTTACACATAAGTATATTTTTTCCAGATATTAAGCCTTATTTGTACCAATTTAGGTTGGCAGCTATGCCCAAACGTACATACATAATCTCACTGCTCTAGAATCCTGGAGCTGATGTTGCCATGGTTACGGCAGTTCATATCTTTATCCGATTCGTAGAGTAGGGGTAGTGTGGTGCCAATATCTCCGTAACGGTTGGTTTTAGGGTCTTAAAACATGGTTTTCGGGCCCGTAGGGCTTACCGAGTTTTGTTCTTTGCGTCAAGAGGATTAAATTGAGCTTTGTCTCGTCCTTACACGACAAATTCGATATTTTGCCTATATTGGCCTATAATTTTTATATTTCTCCCCCGTGTCCTCCACATCGAATTGTTTTGAAAATAAAATACAGCCCATGTTACTCACTGGCAATGTATCTTTCTATAGGTGAAGAAATTTTTAAAATCGGTTCAGTAGTTTTTTAGCCCATTCGTTACAAACAAACAACTTTTTCCTCTTTATAATATTAGTATAGATAATTTCGCTGTTGTAGAATCCTGGAGCTGACGTTGCCATGGTTACGGCAGCTCATTACTTTATCCGACTCCTAGAGCAGGGTGCCAATATCTCCGTAACGGTTGGTTTTAGGGCCTTATAACATGGTTTTCGGGTCCATAGGGCTTACCGAGTTTTGTTCTTTGCGTCAAGAGGATTAAATTGAGCTTTGTCTCGTCCTTATATGACAAATTCGATATTTCGTCTATATTAGCCTATTATTTTTATATCTCCGCCCCCTGCCCGCCCCACCTCGAATTGTTTGGAAGATAAAATACAGACCATGTTGCTCACTGGCAATGTAGCTTTCTATAGGTGGAGTGATTTTTATAATCGGTTCAGTAGTTTTTGAGTCTATTCGTTACAAACAAATTTTTCCTCTTTATAATATTGGTATAGATTGGCACAATCCCCGTTCAATTTGGAGTGATCTACAACCATGGTCTTACGACATTTGTCGTATTTCTATTCCTTTTACGTTTGATTTTTCTCTATTTCTCGATGTTAAGTAAATTTGGACTTTTCACATACATAATTCATACCTTCCATCACTTATAGGAAAGATAGAATCATCAAACTCTACACGAAAATTGGTCCACCCTGTAGCCGTACATGAGGCAAATGCTATGTATGTAGCTGTCACTTAATTATCCGAAAAGCAATGCAATGTGAGATAATCTTACACAAATTTTACCCTATTCTACGTTTCTAACTCAATCTGACCCATGAATAGATGAGATATCATAAGACCAGCAATTTAGGCCGCTAAATCCGGCGTCTTATGGTACAATTCTTTCTCGATATGATGTACCGTTTAGCAGCAGTTAATCTGTAAATGAAGGTCTGCAATATTGTAAACAAGCACATACTTTCGTATGTCGAACTATATATATTTAATGATGTCGTTTTTGTAGCGATCGAGAAAGGGTGTGTCTGCTATTGTAATCAGTACTCCCCACACCGAATTTGACTGGTAATAGGAATGCTTCCCTTCTCCAATTCCTGTGTAACTGGCATTAATAAGGCAGGCCTACCATTGTAATGAATAATTCGCTTCTAGATTTGACTTGCAGAAGGCAAGGGAGCATGCAGTTTTGTTCAAAAGTCACCTTACCCGGAATTAAAAACAGATGTACCCATCTAAAATGTGACTGGCTTTAGGCATACTGGCCTGCTATTTTGATAGAAACTCACCAACTTGGTGTGACTGGCAGTAAGCTGGCTGGCAGTTGGAAAAGGAGCCTGTCATTGTGATGATAACTGCACAACTCAATTTTGACTGGTTGTAGGGAAGTTTCCTGCCATTATAATAAAACTCCTCAATTTGTAATATGCCTGGAAGTAGGAAAGGGGGGCTGCCATTGTAACGGAAACTCCCCAAATCGATTGTGACCGCGCAGTAGGCAATGGGGCCTGCAATTATAATGTAAACTTCCCAACTCGATTGTGAATGGCAGTAGGCAAGTGAGCCTGTCGTTATCATCACAAATCCGTAACAAGCACTTTACATTGGAAACAACGTATGGGGACCTCTCCATGCTGTTTCTCGGATAACGCTAAGAGACATGCTATTTTAAAACAATGTTATTTACTGCATGTACAGTATTTACTTCAATATTCGTATACAATGCAGAATACCGTAGCGAAGCACGGGTACATTTGCTAGTATTTAATAGAAGTGATTTATGTTGTGCAACACGTGGTTAGTAATTTTTTTTTTTTTTTTTTTTTTGCTAGTTGTTTTACGTCGCACCGACACAGATAGGTCTTACGGCGACGATGGGACAGGAAAGGGCTAGGAGTGGGAAGGAAGCGGCCGTGGCCTTAATTAAGGTACAGCCCCAGCATTTGCCTGGTGTGAAAATGGGAAACCACGGAAAACCATTTTCAGGGCTGCCGACAGTGGGGTTCGAACCTACTATCTCCCGAATACTGGACACTGGCCGCACTTAAGCGACTGCAGCTATCGAGCTCGGTAAGTGGTTAGTATTGCTGACCACCATGCCTAATTGCATTTTATTATTACGATAATAAGAGATAAGATGAGACCGAACTGTATACAACTTTCTCTCGGTCAAAGAATGAGTAAGAAGATGTGGGGTCCTTTTCAGGACCTTCAAGAACTGGACCGTCTCTGAGTTTTTTTAGCTGAATATCGAAGGGATAAATCGAGCAAAATGTGAATATCTTTCCAGGCTCTCACAGCAATATGCAGTTTGCCGAGGTAAGTGGTTAAGACGGTTGAGGCGCTGGCCTTTTGACCCCAATATGACAGGTTCGATCCTGGCTTAGTCCGGTGGTATTCGAAGGTGCTCAAATACTTCAGACCCGTATCGGTAGATTTACTGGCACGTAAAAGAACTCCGGTGGGACAAACTTGCGGCACCTCGGCGTCTACGAAAACCTTCAATGTAGTTAGTGTGACGTAAAGCCCATAACTTTATTATAGAAATATGCAGTTGATGTCATCGTACAGCAGACGAACTATAATTACAGAGTATAGGGAAAATACCAGGATTTAAATTGACAGCCTCTAATTACCATCAAAATTACGGCCTTGCAACCTACATGAAAAAGCACTTAACAAATGATCAGCCGCTGTGAGCAAACTCTGAAAATGACATATTTACTGCTCCAATTAAAATGAAAAACATAACAATAATTAATGTGTACAGGCTTCCTGAGACTAGTAGGCCTAACCCAACTTTACCACCCTAGCAATATCCAACTATATTTATCGGTGATTTTAACAGTCATCACCATCATCTTTGGGGGTATAACAAGAATTACCTTAACGGTGAAGCTCCTGAGGACTGGATGGAAACCGGAAACATGAAATTAATTTATGATGCTAATGACCTGCCTACTTCTTGCTCAGCTCGCTGGTCTCGAGGCTATTCTCCAGATTTATGTTTCACAACTTAACTTAATTCACTCAGTCAAGTGCGACGAACACTGCTCAATGATTTCCCACATAATCAGCACAGACCTGTTATATTGGAGGTGGTGATTTCTATTCCTGTCATACGATAACACTCTAAACCGAGATAGAACTTCAGAAAAGCCAACTGGACCGAATTTGCAAAGCAAACAGTCTGTCCAATATCAGGTGCATTAAACCAAGGTATAACAACTACAGCAGATTTGTTAGGCTTATTAAAAGCACTGCCAAACGTTGCATCCCTAGAGGATACCATAAAGAGTACAGTCCTAGCTGGAGTACAGAGAGTTAAGAGCAAAGAGTCACTAAGAGAATATGAAAAGCATCCTACTTCGGACAATGCAACAGGTCTGGATGAGAGTCGAAGAGAGATCTGGCGTGAAACAGTAGAATCCCTATATTTCACCCATTCTAGCAGGAATGCCTGGCCTCTCATTAGGAAATTAGATTCATCAAACCCTGCAGCTGAAAGATCAAAAACTGCCGTGAACTTGAATTATTTTGGTAAACATCTAGTATCATTTTCCAAGAATATACAAGACAAGCAAACCAAAAATGATAATAAGTCACAGATGAACGCCGAGAAAAGTACAGCCCCTCAGTTTTCAGAATTTTCCGCTCCATTCTTTGAAAAGGAAACTAAAGAGGCAATCAAAATTATGAAACTTGGAAAAGCAGCTGGATTTGATGGAATCTACCCTGAATTTTGGGCTCACTGTGGACAAGCTACAGTAACATTATTTTCCGGCTCTTTTCAAATATCTTTTAAACTGGTAAAATCCCACCTCTGATGAAGAAAACAAAAATATTAGCCATACTACGCCAAACAAAGATCCCAAAAAGTGGAAAACTATCGTCCGATAGCACTTCTCAGTGTCACATACAAACTTATCGAGCGACTGATCTACAACAGAATTTTAAAAGCAATCAACAACCATATTACTATAAAACAAGCATGATTGAGATCTGGAAGAAGCTGTAACGATCAGGTATTTTCCCTCATTACTCGCATCGAAAATGGGTATGAGAATAAATAAGTAAACGCGGCCGCCTTTCCGGACCTGTCAGCTGCCTATGATACCATTTGGCGAGAGGGACCCCTTTTGAAATTCGTGAATGTTATCCCATGCCGTAAACTTAGGACCTTATTAAACCATATGCTAAGCAATAGACTGTTTAATATCTTCTCAGATAATGACAGAAGTAGAGTATTTAAACTAAATTGTGGTTTACCTCAAGGATCTGTCTTATCTCCCCTCCTCTTCAATCTATAAATACATGACTAACCACAACTTCAAAAATATTTATTATGATGACATTTGTTTGATGATACAGTGCTCCAATTTTTCTGACGCTTAAACTATTTAATCCACAGATCTCGAAGACATGGATGTATACTTTAAGAAATGGTGCCTCCATCTAAATCCCAAGAAAACAGTGGCATGTACATTCCACCTACACAACAGACTGTCAAATTTCTAACCAGATGTTAAGTTCAGAAACCATGTACTCCTGTATTGTAGTACACCAAAATACTTGGAAATAACGCTAGATATAACTCTGACCTTCAAGCAACATCTCTCGAATGTGACTGCTAAAATCAAAACTAGGAATAGTATTCTTCAAAAACTTGCTGGTATATTATAGGGAGATAATACTCACATCCTACACAAAGAAGAAGTGCAAACAGCAGTAGCTGAACTAGAGAAATGGTCTGAGGTGAATTATCATAATATAAATAAGGAGAAAACTGTCCAAATGGTATTCAGAAAAGGAGGGAAACAAGCAGCAAAAGACAATATAATGTTAGAAGGTGTACCGCTTCAAGTTGTTAAGAAATACAAGTACTTAGGAATCACCATGCAACCGACAGGAAATTCCTTCAGGATACATATTCAGGAAAAATCCGCAGCGGCCATCAGAGCCACTTTAAAATAAGAAATATAACCCAGCAGTCAACTGATACGGCGATGAAACTCTTTCACAGTGCAATAGAGCCAATAGTCACCTATGGTATTGAAATAATATGGGGAAAGCTGTCGTTTAGTGACTTAATGGAAATTGAGAAAGTGAAGGCGTATTTCATGAAGAGGGTTATGGGTGTGAGCAAGGCATCCCCTTCTAGGCTAGTTTATGTTCTTATGAGCGAAACCTTCTTCATAGAAGACATACGATTCAAACACTCTTTGCCAGCTACTAGATCAAGCCAGAAGCTTCAACGACAGAGAGAGGCGAAGAGAGAAGAGATAGAAGAGGATTTCTACAGCACAAGCGCTATATGTGACAGAAACTGGACTAAAGAAGGTCAAGAGCAAAGGCATGTTGTTACCAGGCTGGCCATACATGGCTTTCATCACTGTATTTGCAGGAATACCACCTTTCATAAACCAAACAAGGAGTGCGTTTGCACCCTCTGTGGTCAGAAGTGCAGTCTATATCATATAACGGAATGTCCGAAAAGGGTGAAATCAATTACCGAATATAGTAGGGAAAACTCTAAAGCTCTGAACTGAGAAAATAAAAAATTGATGATTTGTAAATATTTTACTAGGTTAAGTAATGCTCTTTCGAGCGCACCTTAATAAATTATTAATACTCACATCCTACGATCCACATCCTTAGACCTGTCATATTCTGTTGCTGAATACTGCTGTCCAACCTGGATCAGTAGTACTAACACTAAGAAAAATGATGTACAACTCAACCATGCTATGCGAATAATCAACGGCTATATTCGGAGTACGAACACACTATGGCCACCTGTTCTCAGCAATATTCCACCTCCAGCCCTAAGAAGAAGCAAGGCAATTCTAAAGATATGGAAAAACATTCACCAGAATACAGAGCTACAACTTCACTAAGATATTTCACAAAGAGAACATCAACCCTTTAAATCCAGGAATCCACCGTGGCGCACAGCAGGTAGCCTTGAATTATCCTATTTCAAAGTTACCAATTCATGCAAAATCCAGTAGAAGCTCTTCAGTAATTAACATACATCTACTTGAAGACCGTTCTAAGCGAATACAAGAATTCGACCTTCCCAGACGCCAGTGGAGGATTATCAACCGGATCCGAACCGGACAAGGCAGATGTGAATATCTGCTACACAAATGGGGATGGGCTACCCCTGCAAATTGTGATTGTGGTGTCTCCTTGCAGACTGTCCACCACTCTGTTGCTGACTGCTCTCTTCGTGCTTTCAGAGGAACGATAACGGACATATATCATACACCAGTTGAAGCAATAGAATGAGTCATAGAACTAGATCTACAGTAAAAATATAAAATTGTACGAGCTCAAGACTGTGCATATTTGTTCACAAACTTTGAATATGAAATACATATGCACATAACGTTGATTCGTCATAGGATAAATAAAAATTACGATAGAAGTAAAAGTACAAATAAACTTCGACGAATGGCGTTGACGTCACCGGAAAATGACTAACGTAAAATTACCGATAAACTAGCAAGCCCATTAAACGTTAATAAAAAACCAGCGTCGTTCCTCTGAAAGCATGAAGTGGGCAGTCAGCACCAAAGTGCAATGAGGCACCACAATCATTATTTGCAATTTAAAATGTTCTCTTATTCGAACTACATAATTATGTTTAACATTTCACGCTCCTTACGTTAGCGCTAAATGAATGCCACTGGAGATTACTCTAGCATAAATGTGTGGAATGTGGGTTAGGATATTCTCTGAATTTACGCCGCCTCTAAGCCACTCTAGATGTTATAGTGGATTAATCATTAAAAATGATGTATTAAAAGATCATTTTAATTTATATTTTATTTAGTCATAATCTGTAACTTATATATTTGATCCCTAATACACAATAAGAAGAAGAAGAAGAATATACTTCAGCCAATGCATAGATTCACTGTCACTAGGCAACTTACATAGGATAGGTAATACAAGTCAAGCAGCAATGGTGTGGGAAGCCATTTTCAGTTCCAGAGCGAGGAACCATGTTCAGTCAATCCGTGATATCGGAGGTGTCTGTATATATGCGATGCGCAGCCAAATCCACGGAACGTGTAGATCTAAAGATGTGTTTTTACAACGACATAAAAATCTAGGTGAATAAAACGCTTATTTTTTCTGAATCTACCGTAGGCAGGATCTGGATAAGATGCTGTGTTGTGAAACATGGTCTTTGAGAAAGCGTACCAGGAGAAAATGATGCATAACTAACGGTATGGTACACAAATACATAATTAGGCGATTCATGATGCATCGCGTTTAAAGGGCGTGCTAAGAGATTGCAATAGAAGAGAAAGTCCAAAAGTTGAGCGGTGCAAAACAGATCTAATAATAATAATAATAATAATAATAATAATAATAATAATAATAATAATAATAATAATAATAATAATAATAATAAATAATAATAATAGTAATAATAATAATATTTCTGGGGATACCGTGTTGGACAGAGGTGAAAGGTGAATGGGTTGATATAGAAAAGATGGAAGACTAATTTAAAACTTTAAAATTGGTAATATATATTTCTTTCCAAATTTTTTCTTTCTTTTCAAACTTTATACTTTGCTAAGCAAATAACAAAAATCAGGTACAAAGTCTAGCTCGTGTGCTTGAGTAACAATACCAGAATAATGAGATAACAACAATTTAACAAAAAGAGCTTGAAGGTCCCTAGTGACTAATTTCGATCAAGGAGACTGAGCTCCAAACTTTACTCCAGTAGGACGAGCGTCTTTACTCCACCCATTTACTTCCTAGGAGACTATTCTCCAAAATTACAAGTTCCTGGCCTATTAAGGCACCTGCATACATTTAACAAAACCAAACAGTAAACACTGTCTTATATGCACAACAGTCTGATTTACCTTAAAAAAAAAAAAAAAAAAAAATAAAAAAAAAGACTTTAACAGGGGTAACAAGTGCCCATACTACGTGGCATTTGGTATAAACGAAAAGTTAAAGTTACTGACCGAAAATCAAAATGTTACGAGGCGAAACACTTGCACTCCTTGAAATTCACATGAGAATACTTAAAACATTCTGTGGGCTTATGACCCGACGTTACAGAGACTAAGTCTACACTACGGAAGTGACTAGATGAAGAGAAATTTACAAAATGAAGAGATAGATTTAAAAGTAACAAAATCATAGTCACCTCAATATCGAGTTGAGAGGGAATACAAGAAGGTTTCTCACTCTTTATTCCCTAAGTTCGGTTAAGTTCTTAACACTTCTTTGAGAATTTACGTTGAGAAATAAAAGTTACATTGCGAAAGAAATTTGAAACCTTCCCCTCGGGCTAGCATTCAAAGACAATTACATTCTTGAACAGAATCCGCCATTACCTTGAGCTGGTGTACACCCCTTCCCGCCCTGCCTCCACTATAAACACACACTAAACATCTAGACTGGAGCGATTACAAAGACACCATGGCCCGAAATGTCCCAGCTTTTATAGCGGAGAGGAAGATTGCTCTAGCCCGAAACCCTGACACACTCCCAATGTTCGTTGGACAAACAAATAAATATCAAAAACAGTTATTGGTTACCTACATAAATGTAGAAATATTCTTATTGGCTAACACATTAAGTTGGCAAGAAGAGATAGAAGTGTTGATCATTTTAGAACACCAAAAACAAACCATGATCAATTCAGTTAAGGAAACCTTGACGCACAAAATTACTTTTTGAAAATTAACAGCGTATCTTCACCCCACATAAGTTGATAGTAGCAATATCTGTCGGGGAATATTCAAACTATTTCCGAAATGAGTTTCAAATTTCCTGTTATAGATGGCCTTCTACAAGCGCTAGTTTTGAATGCATGGGGAAGGTGTAGCTCCGATGCATAATAATAATAATAATAATAATAATAATAATAATAATAATAATAATAATAATAATAATAATAATAATTACATGTAGGATTCAATAATACCATTGGGATGAGCATTTTATGACTGAGTAACCAGCGTGACCGTCTTCAGCAGTGAGTCCAGCTAATTACCTCAGACAGTAGAAGCGATATTTCAATGTGAATGTGTTCAGATACGAAGCCTCAAGGCGGTAGATTTACTGGCACGGAAACAACTATTGCGGGGGAAAATTAGGCCACCTATGCGTCTCCCGAAACTTTGAAAGTAGTTATTGCGGCATATAAATAATAGTATTATTTAGTTCCTGGTGTTCTGATCAGATTTTCAAATTACACACACAGCACATCACACTGCCAAACACCATGTCATGAAGGACATTCGGTCACAAAACCGGGCCAAGTCCACTCACTAGGTCTCACAAAACTAACAATGATGGGGTCGGATCAGAGTAAGAGATGGGCATCTAAACCCTGTGTTCAGGGAGCTATGAAAATTAACATTTGGTTGGGTTTCGCAAGCCAAATACTGTCAGGATAGGAAGGCTACAAAATTCATTAAGTGAGGTTGATAGAAAGATGAATGTGGTGAAGCTTGTTGAAGTACAGAGAAGCAATGCCGGACATGGCTAGGGGTCCTTTGGTTTCAAGTTCAGAGCCTAGGGTTACCCATTCAGTGGCTTCTTATGACAGGCAAAGGGTACCGTAGACAGGTACTCTCAGAAGGTACCAAAAATACAGCTAAAAGGAACGAAAAGCGTAACAGTTCAGAAACAACTACAGCGAGAAGAAACTTCACAAATTACAGAACAATTTAAAAGGCTGTGGTATTTTTCACACTTGTGTCCAGGAAATGACGAGGTGCAGGCAATATCGGCTATACTCAGAGCTGCTCTAGAAAACTCGGCATTTAGCCCTTCCCACCAAATATTTCCGCGACATGCAGCCAGCAACACTTATTCAATGGCCAGTAGCATGAGTGCAAACAGCTGTAGGTAATCAGTTTAGTAGCCACAGAATCTCTTATGGTAGTGTAATTTATAGAAGTATAATACCTCAGTTAATTTTAAAAATTAGGTAATCAGTTTAATAGCCACAGAATCTGTTTTGATAATGTAATTTATAGAAGTATAATACTTCAGTTAGTGAAATGAGATTTCCACTTCCGGACGTGCATATGGCCGTGAGGTTCACTCTGCCTACACCAAAAATGAGTACCAGGCTAATTTCTGGGGGCAAAGGCGGCCGGGCGTAGTGCTAACCACTCCAACCCATCAAGTGCCGAGGTTGCGGATAGTGGAAGCCTTTACTTCCACCCCTCCACGGGCCTTCATGGCCTGTACAGAGATGACTTTGCTTTGCTATACTTCAATCAGTCCTATGCTGGTTTCGTCATTCCCTAGACACAAGTGAGAGAGTACATTCTATTTCACTTAACAGTCTACCTCGTGGGTCACTTGAAAACCTGAAAAGCTCTGTTGTTATTAACTTAAATAGGAAATCATATTATATAAACACATAATATAGGCCTACAGTAGACCAAGTAGAGTCAATGTAATAGTATGAAACCTAAATACAATTCTGGGCCCCTTCAGCTGAACAATGCTTGCTGTTTAACAACGTTAGCTGATCAGTTTTAAGTTATTTTCACGAATACTTTAGTTTTGCCACAAAATATTTACACAATTCACCATAAAGTAATTGCTATCACAGGTGTAGTATTTAGGATTGCTCCTATAAAACAGTTTATTGTACTGAATTAGGGCCTATAACATTTTGTTCAGCGGAGTAACAAATTTGACAAGGACGAAGAAGTTTCCTTATGGGGCTTTTTCGTGGAATTTAATCGTCGCTGTGTTTCGAATTTTATCCCCTTTGAAGTTGACTGTACTTTTGCTGTGCTGATCATTGCTTTTGTGATATTGGCTTTTATAGCAGGGATTATTCGTTGGAGGTGTTTATCAATTATATACATGTTCTGATGATTCTGTTGTTGCGAGAATGCTTTCAAATTTTTTTGGAGCTTGGCGTTGCGCTGATCTATGTCCTCACTTATATAGTATTCTTTTCATGGGATTACGCAGTTCCTTAAGAATAATTTCCTTTCCTTCGTTTGAAGGTGCACCCTGAATATTAAATTTGTTCCTGATTCTAAATTTTGTTCATTCGCACCACCAATATAGCCTATTTAACCACTAGGTGTATACGTTTGCACATACTAAATTTAACGGAAAATATGAAAATATGAAAAATATGAATGAATGCGCTATTGCACTCTGTACACTCCTGGTCACAGTTGCAATTCATTTCACCCTTCTTCTGACCTGATACAGTTCATTTCTCTTCACGGACTGAACAGTCCATACATTCTCGCGGCAAATAAATTCTCGTGGTTGTAATAATAATGAATTGGCATGCCATAGTGCACCGTATTCTGTCACAAATTCGGCTAGGCTCAGGGTAAATGAGCGCTGTACGCCCTGATATAGGTAGCAACAAAAATCTCTAATTACTAACTTATACTAAAAAGTATACGGACAGGAAATACGGACAAATGTCTACTGAATGAGAACTAAGGTATACGGGTAAGATTAATTTATTAATCTAAAAACATATATTTGGCTCGTACTAATCAAAATAGAGAAAAACAACGTAAAATCCACCTCAAATCGGTCAGAAAAGTGATACGCACATAGACATTATGTACATGTTAGCAAACGTTATACAAAGAAAAACGGGTGACGACACTAAAATTATGATTACAAACATCTACATGGAAAATGGAACTCGTTACATTAATTTTGGATGGTGTGACTGCTTCGTTAAATCTCTAAGTCGGTTGCCTGTAGGCTCGATTTAAAACCGTCCATTAGATGCATCGGTAATTATCGGCACAGTAGTAAATGGTCTGACTAACATATTGTAATGGTTGTCGTGTCCGCCATGCTAACTCGCTACGCGCCGGGGCCGTCACCCATCGCCCCATCCCCCTTACGCTCGAGCGCGCCAATCCGCGAGCAAAACTCAAGCGCTGGGCCGGCCCTTCTCACTTCTATCTGCGGTCGCGCCGCAGCGAACTACGGAAACGACTGGAAGACTAATCTGGAGTCTTCTATTTCGCGAGGTCCCTCGATCCATCGAACATCCGGACTATTCCAGAAGGGCTGGCGCAGGTATAAAAGAGCAGTTAGTTGCCTACAGAGTTAGTCAGTGAGAGCTAGTCAGTGAGAATTGGTGAGTGAGAGTCAGAGAGTGAGTGAGCGGAGAGCGCAGTCAGTGGTAGCCTGGGCTGAGATGTCAGCCTGATCGAGTATCAGCCTGTTGGAGCCGAGGACTCGTGCCCGTTCCCCTGACGTCGTGTGTGTGTGTGTCCCTTGAGGCTGGCTGCTGGAGGAGAACCTGGAGTGTTCTGGAGCGGCAAAGAAGGGAACACTAGGAGACGACGTGTGAAGACTGCGGAGTTCAACGGGTTGAGTGAACAGCGAATACTATCCCGACCTGCGAGGCTGACGACCGTGACAGCGCTAACGAGTGTGACTGAGTGGCTGAGAGAGTCTACTGTAAATAACCGATGACTCTGTGTATGTGTGTGTGTGTCATTGTAGATGGAACATAAGAGAAACCAAGAGAGAGCGCGAACCGTCTGTAGGTGTGTGATCGTGTACGTGTGTAACTTGTGGCTCGGCTATCCCCTGTATGTGTGTAAATCTGTAGTTGTAGTGCTTAGTTAATACATCTTAGAAATAGGTTGCTACCAGGTGCTGTACTCATTTATTTACTTATTTACCCCGCCAACACGTTACAACTGGTGTCAGAAGTGGGATGGACACGTGTGATAAACTAGTGGTTAAACTCTTACGTAAAAACTGGTGTTAGAATCGAGTACCTGGTAGCGAATTTTGTAGTCGACAGAAATATCTACTAGCGAAATGAATTCCGAACAACTTCAGATTTTTCTAAGCAAGTTTAGTGAGCTTGAAAACAAAATCTTATTTTCCTATGGCGAACTCATTAGTGAACTGAGATCTGAGCGGAGGTCAAACGCGGACCAGCTGAAAACCGATTTGAGTGAACGGAAGAGTGAGGACGAAGTGCGCTCTCTCGAAACCGAGGTCGACGATGACGATGAGCGGGATGGCAACGAACTGGACGAGAAGGGATCCGAAGAGATGCTCGCGGTTGTGGAGTCCGGAGTTCGAGGCCCAGAGGTGGAAGTGAGTGCCCTGCGTGCGGAAACGATGGCTGTGGAGACGCGAATGAATCCTGCTAGCAGCGACCGCGGCTCCACCATCGTGAAGTTGGAAAACCTACGGGACGACGGGATTACTTCCAAGAGAACAGGCCGGTTTTTCTTCTGAGTTGCCTACTGTTGTTTCATGGCCTCCTATCAAGAAAGGAACTCCATTAAACATGACGACGTATTCTCATCCTTCTACATACCGTCACGGTCATGAAACTCCTAGCAAGAAAGGTACTTTATAAAACATGGTGGCGCGTTCCCATCCTCGTATGTCGCATTTCTAGCTCTACTATCATGATACAGTGTAAGTCGGTGTCACCTAGCAGCTTGCAATCAAATTATTTATATAACATTAATCACCACAAAAACTACCCATCGGATTTCGTTCAAGCTACTTCCTAAACCGTCTCATTAGTGATAAGAACTAATTGTGACATTACCGGGCGAGTTGGCCGTGCGCGTAGAGGCGCTCGGCTGTGAGCTTGCATCCGGGAGATAGTAGGTTCGAATCCCACTATCGGCAGCCCTGAAGATGGTTTTCAGTGGTTTCCCATTTTCACCCAAGGAAAATGCTGGGGCTGTACCTTAATTAAGGCCACGGCCGCTTCCTTCCAACTCCTAGGCCTTTCCTATCCCATCGTCGCCATAAGACCTATCTGTGTCGGTGCGACGTAAAGCCCCTAGCAAAAAAATAATTTGTGACATTTTCAGCAATATCAGTCCAGTAGTTTTGGAGTCCATGTGAGGCGAACACACACACACACACATAGTTTCACCTTTATATATATATATATATATATATATTTAGATGAATTGGGGATAATTTAGGTACAGTATTTATTTCATTCAGGGAGACTTGCAAACAAAGATGATAGTATTAAGAGCTATGATTTATTATTATTATTATTATTATTATTATTATTATTATTATTATTATTATTATTACGGGGATACCCGTGGAGCAGGAAGAGGTTAAAGAAGGTGCCGGGGTGAATGGGTCTAACTACAATGTCAAGAATAGAATTTAAAACTTAAACTGAAGGTTATATTTTCAGAGCTTAAAACTTAACAATTTTTTCATGACAATATTACAGGTACAAGTACCAATCATTAAAAATGTTTGGGAAAAAGTCCAAGATACAGAACCTTGACACTATGGGCTTTAAGCCCCTAGATTTACAATTTTACAAAAGGAAGAGTATTATTTAATGAGGGGCAAAAATCCCCTCATTCAAGAGCACTTGCTCCCTAAAATCAAATATTTGGCCTTCCAGAGGCACTCTTAACACTTACACAACTTGCAAAAAGCTAACCGGCTCTCATTTTCTCAAGGCAACATTGCATGAAAATCTGGCAATCGCTGTCCTTACAAGGCGCAAATAGCAATATTATTACACAGAGGTATCTAGTACCCAACCTACGGGGCCTTAGTGATAAAGAACAGGTTAAATAACCGGCCCGAGTACAATCTGACTGGAGGGGACGACCGAGCTCCCCCCAAAAAATTTACACCTAGGGCACTAAACCGATGAAACAGGGGCTAATCCCAAACCACTGAGGTTGCACGGATGGAAATAACTTTAATACATAGCAGGAACGTGGGTAGCTCAAACAAAGATGAAGGGGAACTCGAGAGGGTACATCACTCTCTATCCCCGATTTACAGTTAAAGATTTTATGAAGTTTTTACATTAGCCGGCAGAAAGTTATATTTTTAGAAAAAGTAGGTTACATAGTTAATGATTCAGACCTTTCCTTCAGCTTAAACTGCGGAGTTAGCAAGAAAGAAATATGTTACGTGGCCATTACCTTGAAGATTTACAGCTGACCGTAGAAAGAGGCCTCCCGCCTCCTGCTTTGACACACACACACAATATAAGATGACGATCAATTGGCCAAGGCCGTGAAATTCCGCTGTTTATATACCCTCAGGGAAGGTTCGAGACCATTCAAGATTAAACTAGCCACACCCTCTCAAGTTTATCGGTTAATTTCAAAGTTACACTCAGAATTGAAGAAGAAGCCGATGATAGGTGGAAAATTAATTACAGAAATTAGGGATTGGCTAAATTCAAAACTTGCGTAAATAAAAAGGAAATATTGCCAACCCAAAAATAAATGAACATCATTCAGTTACGACAACCTATAAATACAAAACTTCTTTACATTATAACTTCTTACACTTTGCAGCAGGGTGCGTTATCATAGTTTTTTGGTAGTGTCATCTATGGAAGAATATCCAAACTTCTTGATGAATGGGAAACAAAACAAGTAGAAATTCACTCAGGTAGGAAACAACACAATAACAAAATTACTCAATATTTTAGTGGTGACCTCTTCTGATTAAAGTTCCAAGTTGGTGTAGTTTCAGTTTCACTGTTTTACCAATAGGGGAGTTCGTTTAGGCGCGAGTTTTGAATGCGCGGCGTTGAGGTGTACCTCCCGGTACAATTATTATTATTATTATTATTATTATTATTATTATTATTATTATTATTATTATTATTATTATTATTATTATTATTATTATTATTATTATTATTATTTGAATACTCTAGTAATTTCGCACAAAGCTTTACCTGCACACATCAGTCTCTTTGACAAACAATACATTGTCCCCTTCAAATTTGGCCTACAACAAGTATTTATTGTGTCTGCGAGTGCAAGGCTATTATTTCATTAGCACGGGCGATATTTTCCAATCCTGTGTTATAGAGACGTTCTCACTTGTACGGAACCGGTCTTGCCAGCGAGGGAGCGAAGTATTGATTTTTTTATCGAGCTGTCAGCTGTCCCCACGTTACCCACTGAGTGTAACCAAGGTCGCTTCGATCTGAATTACGCATGTCCAAGTCCCAAATGAAAGTACTTTCGAGAATTGTAAAAGCCTATCAGGTGAAAGACGACGGCTAATTACGAACCATTGTGGTGACACGCCCTCATTGTGAAGTGCTTAAATACCCCAGTTTCCAGAAGAAACGCTCTCTTATACTCTTATGCTCTTATTCTCTTATAATCTTATTCACGACGCAGACGCTCCGTCATTGGACTTGGATTACTTTTATTCGGCAATACAAATCAATTACCTTCATTAATACCTTAGTCAACGAGCCTGGCAGATTTTCATAGGCAAAGTTACGTGTCATTCATCTTTAAAACTCATCGCATGTGTGTGCAGAATACCTTCTAAAATTGCTTGTCAGTTTCAGCTTCTACTGTGTTAGAAGAAGGAAGAGGATCGCCACGTGTTGGATTGAGTGTTTCAAGATGTTACTACACTTTGAAGAGGAGACCTACCACAACTCTGTATTGAACGTCACGGCTACAATGGTGTGTTAAAATGTAGGCGACCTCTGACATGGTAAGATAGCGACCGGAGGCAGATAACCCACCACATGTTCCAGATCACCGGCAGAGATCCAGTTTCATCATTCATGTAAGTACCTTTTTCTAATATTTATCTGTTCATCTTTGTAGAAATAAAGCTTACTTATTCATTAGTGGTAATATTTCTTCTAGTCTCGCGGTAGTCTTGAATATTTTCATCCTTCTTTCACACGGGATATGGTAGTGTTGTCATTTGTGTATGAGTGATTATTGGTCTCTATTAGAATAGCTAGAAATTGCGTGTGTCTTCTACGATTATTCTGACTGTCCCATTTAATAGTCTAGTGTGATTTAAAAGTCATTGTCCTGACCGAAAATTAATAATTTAATTTTGGAAAAAATGTTTTCCGAAGTCGTGTGGGACAATTTCTTCTTGTATGATTTAAGGCTTGTTAGTGTCATCTGGCATATTGTCGAACCCTAGTTTACGCGAATTTGAGATCTAGCACATCTAATAATAATAATAATAATAATAATAATAATAATAATAATAATAATAATAATAATAATAATAATAATAATAATAATATATTTCACCTCACGTCAAATGAATGAATAAGGGTCATGAGTTTAAATATTGTTTGATCTTGTGTGTAAGATGCTAATGTGTGCTCAATTAGGATGAATATGAGCCTGGAATATGGCAGAATCTTGACGGATCATTTACTGTATTTTATTGACTTGTGAATTCATTTATTGAATTTTATTGAAGAATACGTGTTGTTAAACGTAATTTCTTCAGGTGGAGCACGTGTTAATTGATAGACGTGGAGTTGAGCAATAATAATGTCATGACTCATGAACCATGAAAGCGAATGGTAATATTTGACCTGACTATGTGCGTTTCTGTAGACGACAATCTTTTCCAGACATCAACCGCCGATGTCATCATGACCAACGTTGTAAATTTCATCATCTTGACCAAGTGATCATCCAGACTTCATCACATTTCTGAGAGACGTGAATGGATTTTTTTTTACCCGATACCGTCATCGAGAGATCCACATGCCTAGAAGAAAAGTAGAATATAATATTCAAAGTCTAGAATTCGTTGTAAATAATGTAAATAATTCTCGTGTGCCTTAGTGTGAATGCTGTGTGTTTGGTAGTAATTTCAGTAAATTGTGATATGTTTTTTTGACTGTGGTTGTGACCCTACCACGTTCTTCGTTACGTTGAGTCCTGGTTATCAGCATCGTTGTTTGAGTTGATCTAACTTTTTGAGAGTTGAACCTTTAGTAAATTTTATTTTGGAATTAAGTTGAGATGAGTTCAGAGTATCAGACAGTAATGAATGAGAAAGAATAATTTCGCACCAGTGGACGAGGTTCACTATATTTGTAAAGCCTACAATGCTAAAAATTTATCAAGGCGTCAGATGTTAAAGATTGACGTCACGTTTGTTCAATCGAATATTAAAGAAAGTTTCATAGGAATAATTATTGTACAAGCACAATTTGATGAATTTAAGTCAGATAGAGACTTCTTTGAGTAATATTTCCGATCAAAATTTGGTTTCGTTGGAGATGGAGATTCAATGGAGATGACGTTTAATTCGGTACTCCAAAATAGTAAAGTTTTCCTTTGAAATAATGAATGTAGACATGAATAGATCTGATATTTAGACGTTTAAGACCAGTATGAATCAGACAGTCTTTTTTTAGATCGAATTATTTTCAACTTGTAAATCATAACGACATTATTGAGAGGAGGTCCTCCCATGGAAAATTTATTTTTGTGTGTTTCGTTGAGCCAGAAGTAGGCTAATATCCATCTGTATATTTTCAGAATTAATGACGTCAAGGCTATTGGAGGAATAAAATGCTGTATTTGAATGAACTGGCGGAGAAGAAATAAATAATTGGCCATCCATATTTGTTTAATTTAATTTGTTATTGTTTGAAGGCTAGTTAATAATAAATGTCAAAAACCTGTTGTTTTGATATTTTTGGTATTATTGTTGCTAGTCCTTGTCTCTTTCCCTGCCTTCAAAATAAGCAAAGCCAGACAACGAACGGTCCACCTGTGAGACTCTCGTTCTCCGGCTGAACAAGCCCGGTAAGAAGGGGGCAATATTTGTTAATCATTTTATGTTTTTCAGTATTACGCTGTCGATGGTGATTCGTCCATTGGATGGGGAGGTTAAACTTTGAGCAGGTCCCTTGGTGGTTCAACAGGAGTAGGCTGTAGGCTATGTTTCGACACCTGGTTTCACTCTGTTCCTACCTCACGATTATCATCACCACTACATCAGGACGCGTAGGTCGCCCACGGCTGTCAGATAGGAAGACCCGCACGAGGCCTCTCCGGAAGCGCCATGACTGATCTGAAAACCGAGCAAGTGACTCTGCGATTTAGGTCACGTACCTATCAGCTTGCTTTCGGAAGATAGTGGGTTTGATACCCACTGTCGGTAGTTCTGCATTCCGTGGTTTCCCATTTTCACATTAGGCTAATTAAGGGCACGGTCACTTCCTTCCCACTCCTAGCCCTTTCTCATTCATTCGTCGCTATCAGAACTATCTGTGTCGGTTTGACGTAAAACAGATTGTAAAGAAAACTAATCTAAAATGGTCGATTTTCCTTTGACAAATTAACATGAGGGGTAAAGTGTGTTAAATGTTGCTGTTTTTGTTTCGTGTTAAGGAATTGGGCTATTATAAGGTCGCAGATTTGATATATGTAGGGTTACTGAAATAATCTCTGTTTTTCTATTCATTTAATTCCCTTTTAATTCTATTTGGATGTTCAATTATTTCAAAACTTAATTATGATGAAAACTTACAACAATTTTCTGTTATGGAAAATGAGCAAGAAACATATGACATAGCAAGCGATAGACATTAATATTCACAAGTACAGGATGTATCAAAATTCAATACTCCATGTTAGGGAGATTTCCACAGAGCAGAAGCAGAGGAGGGAATAGCTGTACAAAGCATGAACCAGAGTTTATGTTTTGATAACAATATCTACTGAAAATTTATTTTCCATCTCTTCTTGTTGGATGATCATTTACAACAATAATAACAAAGATTGAACAAGAGGGAAACCTTAACAATAAATACAGGGAAGATTATAAACTTAGTTAATTTACAATCAGGGGATTAGGACTCCCGTTTTCATACATAACTTTGAGTCGAGATTAGACCAATAAGTCTTATAGAATCATTTACAACGTTTGGAGATAGGCTAGCCTTTACAATTAAAGCCCGGTAGCAGAGGCAAGAAGGAGTAAAGTTCAAAAAACGAAGCCGTACGTAGCCTCTAGAACGAAGTTTCTAAGAGGGAAATCGTGCCCCCAATGCTAAGGTCACTTTTGCATCAATGGGTCTCGAACACTGCCAACAGTATTACATTTTATACTTAACAATTGCCCTTTTCGGGCCAGCAAATTCCATTGATTACCTAAAGCGGGATATACTTTCTGCTGTTAAAAGCTTGACCACCTTTTACATTCGCTACCCTTAGGGAATCACATTTGAAGGATGGATCTACAGATCCACTATTTTAACAGGAGCCGAAACCTATACTACACGGCAGAGGAAAGAAAATAAAGATAAAAGTTAACTAGATAGGCCGGGAAAAAATGAAAATGGAGGCTGAAAACACTCACGTGCTCTGAGCTCAATACCAAAGATAACATCTAATAGAGCATAAGGCCCGTTGACGTAGTGGTTGAGCCATACTTCTTAGTGACTAAACAAAAAAAAGAAAGTCCGAAAGGAGGGTAGTGAAATTTACAACGCAAAACTTAGTCACCATAAAACAAAGTGAATAAGGGAAACAAGGGT
Organism: Anabrus simplex; assembly: GCF_040414725.1. Lineage (NCBI taxonomy): Eukaryota > Metazoa > Arthropoda > Insecta > Orthoptera > Tettigoniidae > Anabrus > Anabrus simplex. The sequence continues at coordinate 1,459,933,416 of NC_090265.1, forward strand.
ACATACTCCTGCTTCCTTGCATTTTACAAAGTTCCCATTAGGGGTGATTACATGAAGGTCCTAGACTTCCTAGAAATGCTAACAAAAATAAACCTATATTAAAGCCCAAATAAATGCAGGTCGACCTAATCGATACATACTAAATG